>NC_089838.1:310822704-311441704 GCF_035609145.1 Eleutherodactylus coqui | reverse complement strand
ATCCTGTAATGCTTATTATCTCCTATGGTGGTGCTGCAGTAGAATTGATAACTTTATACCAGTTTACCTCATAGATTACAAATGATTTCTGGAGTTCTCAGCAGGGCAACAACCTCAGTTCAGCTTATTTTTAGAGTACCCACCTAATAAAAAGGGATAAGAAAAAGTGGACAATCCTTTTAATACAGGAAATGAGACCAGATTTTTTACACAGTGTTGTTCTATGTGACCCAGTGTTTCTTTGCTTTTAATTTTAGTCAGCCATCTGCAAAATGCTTTTTGTCTAAAGGTGGCCATACATGTTAGATAGAAGAAGACTGATGAGCGAGCAACCGTTGAAGGAACGATCATCTGGTGAACAGTGTTAACCTACACATTTTAGCCAGTATTGACCATCAGTCATTCAAACTAGCCATACATGTTCAATGGCACCGGGCAATAGATGAAAGCTGTTTTGGAACATTCTTTCAATAAAGCATCTTTAGTTAACGAACGATTTTTTTGTGAAAAGAAGACCTTTTTTTAAAAGATCTTCTATCTCTACAAAAAAATCTTTCATCCAACTATTGGACAAAAAATTCCAATATGGCCGACTTCTTTCCAGATAGTGACGACCTCTCCTCAGTTGGCTGAAATAATTGTGTGTTGTTTAATTCAACCCAATTAGTGCTGAGCGAACTGAAAAAAATCAAAGCCTCTTTCGGGTCGAACCGTGCTAAAAGTTTTGTGTGATGGGTTTGTCTTGGCCGAACTCACTTAAATCCTTCCTCCTATATGGCTCAGTAGCTAGCACTGTTATCTTGCAGTGCTGGGGTCATAGGTTCAAATCTGACCAAGCAGATACAGCAACAGCGCTAACCACTGAGCCACCATGCTTCTTCTTCAGTAGGAAATAATTAAACACAAGGAGAACATACACTCTCCATGCTGATGTTGTTCTTGGTGAGATTTGAACCTGGGACTCCAGTGCTAACTACTGAGCCACTGTGCTCCTTTTGCCTTCTTCCACCTCCTCCTTCTTCCAAAGGCAGGAAAAAATGAGAAGGAGAAGAAACAGAAGCACAGGGAGAACACACAAACTCCATGCAGATGTTGTCCTTAGTCACATTTGAACCTAGGACCCCAGTGCTGCAAGGCTACATTGAGAATAAGGAATGTCATGGCTCTTAGACAGCATTATACACTGGTTGTAAGAGTATTGGTGTAGATTCAACTAATTCAGACAGAGCCAAACTTTTTGCTGAAATCTGCCAAATGGCTGACCTGAACTTTTCAAAGTTTGTTCCAACACGGAACAACGAATGAACATTTTGGTTGATATCGTCCATTCTCATCAACTTTAGTCAAAAAGTTCAAAAGCAGTGTCGGTGAAATGGAGTATGAAAAAACACTAATGGCATGCATAGCAGTACAACATAGCCAATACAATGGATTTAGAAAGCCATTCGGTGTTCTATCTAGACAGTATCTCCAGATAGACTGTACGATGATGAACATCCATGTTGTTCTACTAGGACTGAGTGATGCAATCCATGCTCTTTATGTGCAGCATTTCGTTAATAGAGCCTGGACCCGTGAACACAGAATTTGAGATGAAGTTGATGGAGGAAGTGGCTCGCTCAGACTTTCCTGGAGCCGATGCCGAGACCATAAGATACTTTAAGGAGGTTTACCTCCCTAGCGCGCATGAAATCTTTGCCACCTTGGGGCAGACACCAGATGCCGTGGCGAAGGTTAGTAACTGAGTGTGGTTCAATCATTTCTACATGACGCCTTTCCAGTCATCCAGTTATCGTCTTGCTGTTTTTGGTCTGATTCTTGTGCGTAGCTAGCAATTTTCCTTTAACGTGGTGGAGGTTTATAGCGGTTGGCCCTCCATCAATACCACATTGATTGGATATCCTAGAAATGAGCCACCACTAGCGAAAAAACTCCTTTAAAACTCAACCAAAGCTCACAGTTATCAGTCATCTTTACCCATACCGGTGATGGACAAATAATGTACATTTTAGGAGCCAGTAACCCTTTCCGGAATCCAGCTTGCGTTATTGTTGACTGTACTATTTGTGGTCAATAATAAGAACAAGGTGCAGAAATCGTATTTCCTCCTTTAACATAAAGAACTCTCATAGAAAGAAACAGAAAAGAATCCAAAAAGTTGGGTGGCAAGGGTAAATTTTTAGACACATTGGTTACCTGGCTCCTAGGACATGTCTGGCCCTGAACCCTGACACCCGAGCCACGCACTGTCTACTACACACCTCATTTCACCTTTGATGTTTGCTCAATGGCTGTCCCTGCAGTTTCTATTCAACAATGTTTAATTAAGTTATCCCCTAAATCGTTGGAGTTTGACCACTGGGAACCCAACCAATCCCAAGAATGGGGCTGCAGTGCATCCAGGAGCATACTGTATGCACTACTGCTCCATTCAATTCAATGAATAGCCATAGTTCCATTGAAATGAGTAGAGCGGCAGCTAGAATGTGCAAAAGTTCTTGAGATCAGTGGGCAGTCCAGCGGTTGGACCTCCAATCATCATGTTATCCATTATACTGTGGATAGGGGGTAACTTTCTTTCATGGGACAACCCCTTTAATTCTCTAAACCCACACTTCAAGGGTTGACATATTCATTATTTTACTAGTATCTACCCATAACTGCATAAAGACAGGTAAATGGTGGTTATTGCTGCAAAAGTATGGTACATTGTACATTGGTATCTGGGATATGGCATGGTGTGGGCAGATATGCTGTGCCATTGCAATCGGTGGCTGGATTCAGTTATCGTATATAGCTGTCTTGATGCATGAGTAACACTGGAGATAACTCAGATGCAGATCATTGAAACCTTGATGCCATGGTTATTAGCAATCTCAATTACCCCACTGGCACTCTGCACCACGATCATGGGGTGCCTATAGGTTGTCATATTGGAATTTTGGGGTTTTGTATTTTTGCTTTTTCTGGATCAACACAGGATTCAAAAGGTAGGTTGAAATTGATGAACCTGGGTCTGTTTATTAACCTCATGTCAATTTCTCATTACATAAAGGCCACGGTGAGGGTGATAGGAATGGAGCAGCCGGTCTTCCGTGAACAGACGAACCCTCTCTACACCCCACTCACTGCTCTGAAATACGCAGACAACACTGGAGAACTCTCCGTGAGGACCTTCTACAATCTCATTTTCAACTATGGCTCCCTCTTTCATTGCAGCCTCAACCTCTTGAAATGTATCACCTGCAATTGTTTTCGCCGGAGGGTCATGCCAGTTTAAAGACCCTCAGCCTACAGGGCAGCGTTTAGAGTATGTACACTTCTGCAAACAATTTTTTATTTGATCCAACATCTAAAAGAAAAAAATAAATTATTATGTAACTTATCGAAGAGTCTTCATCAAAGCGGTTATCTAACAATCTGAAGTTACCACAATGCACTGGATAGGGGATAACTTTATGATCAGTGAGAGCTCCACCGATCCTGAGAACGGGCATCACGTGTCCCCCTGATCTCATCACTGTAGGGTCACTTCTTCCACCTGCAGTGACATCCGACCGAATGGAGCGCTTGTTGCGCATGCATGGTGGTCGCTCTATTCGTTTCATTGGGGCTTGTACTTGGCTATCTCCAGAAGTCCAATTAAAAGTGAATGGAGCGTCACAGTGCATGCATTTCCATTGCTCTATTGAATCTCCTCACTGCGGGAGGGGAGGTTGTGCAGTAAGCCCATATTGAGGAGGAGAGGGTACACGCCCTCGTTCTCAGGATCAGTGAGGGTCTCAGTGGAGGGATTCCCACCATTCATAAACATCCCCTATCTGGTGGATAGGGTATAACTTTAGATTTAGTGATAACCCCTTTAAGAATATCTTATTTTTTGTGTCTATAGCTTCTATGCAGACCTATATGTCTCCATGGAAACAGACTACAAACAAACCCTGTGTAGTCTGATCCTGTAATGATGAGTTATGGTCCCTTTACAGTGAGAAACTATCTTTCAGGCAGTTGCTTAAAAAAGTCGATGAAGCATACGCACAACATTTGTTTGAAAGCTTTTACACAGACCTCTAATTGTTCGTTAGTCGTTGGCCAAGACATCGTTCGTAGGGGAAAAATCTCCATGCAAATTGAAAAGTCGTTCAAACACGGTACAAGCGACTATGACGTTACACCAGATGACTTTTGATGAACCAATGACTATTTTTTAGGTGAGCTGAAAGGAAAAGACTAGTGAGAAAATTATCACTCGTCACCCTGTTGGTGGCCATGTTTACACAATGCAACTCTTATCTGTATTCACCCTTTAAGTGATTATTCTGACAATAGTCATCCTCTGCAAAGCCACCCTTCCTCCCTTTCATCTGCCTTCTCTAAAGACAGTTGATTAGCAAAAAGCAGGGGTCAGATAATAAGGAGTAATATGCAATTGCAGGATCAGACTACACAGGCTTTGTAGTCTGTAACCATGGAAACACATAGGTCTGCATGGCAGCTGTAGACACAAAACCATAGGGAATTCTTAATCTAGACAAGTTGCATCATTTATTGTTTTAGTGGCATTGGAGCAATAAAGTACATTGGTTGCAAAAGTGTACACACCCTTTAATAGGTAAACAGGCTGTGAGATTAATCCATGATATTCGAGATTTAAGAATTGTAGTGCTCAAGTGAGGTTAATTTGTTTGGGAAGGTTTTCTTGTAGCCATTTTAAACTAATGCACTAGTGCATCATAAGGCCCTTTTACATGGGTCGACAAATCGATCAGTGTAAAGGCACGCCCCGACTGATTGACAAACGAGAATTCATTTGCATCTTGTTCGTCTTTCAGTTTTTGCATGCAGAAAACCGAACGACGAATCGGCTAGTGTAAACAGGCAGTCGTTGATCCACGAACGACTGCCTGTTTATTGTGAATGGAGGCAGGCAGGCCGGAACAATCAACGGTCTTCTTCACCTCCATCCACTACCCCGTTTCCCTGAAAATAAGACATACCCTGAAAATAAGACATAGCACGATTTTCCAGAATTTTTGAGGATGCGAAATGATTTTTCAGGCTTTTTGAGGATGCTTGAAATATAAGCCCTACTCCAAAATTAAGCCCTGCTAACAGTTAATTTAAAAAGTCAATTTAAATAGTGTCCAGGCAGCTATACATGTAAAAAGTTAAACCTTTTTGAACAAAAATTAATATAAGACCCTGTCTTATTTTCGGGGAAACACGGTAGCGATAATTGTTCCTGTGTACAAGCACAGGAACAATGATTGCTGGGAAGACCAGTTGGACATCTGTTGCCCGACAGATCGTCCAGTGGAAAAGGGCCCTTATCTAGAGAGTGAGCGGATGCAGTCACACCGGTCAAGCAATCAGTATGACCGGTAATTAACAATTGTACTGATAATCAAGGCGTCTACAATAACACAAAGATGTAAATCTGATACATGACACAATGTAAACGGGCTGTCACAACTCGGCAACCACTTCTTCAAGGCCAAGCCTGACCACTGAAACCTCAAGGGAGGTGACCTTTTATCATGGGAGAAGGTTTGCCTATGCCTGGACAAACAAAGATGGCCACACTGCTTCTACCTGATGCTCTCATTAGTATGCATTGGTAGTCTAAGATACTACATGCTGCTCTGACTGGCCAGCGCTGCTCATGTGGGTGGAACTGGCCAATCAAAGCAGGTGTAATGTCTTACACTAGTGATGCACACTAGTGCACAGGGTGCATCAGGTAGTCAGAGAAGCTGGTGCGGCCATCTTTGTTTGTCTAGGCCCGGAGGATTGCTTTAAGGGGAATTTTTGAAAAAGGGAAGTTGTACCATGTAGATGGTCACTAAGCCAAAAATTTTCTACGGTACCAAATCAAGTACTGAATGTTATGGTAAACAAGTATTCTAAATGATTAAATGTTATATTAAACAAGTATTATAGATGATTACGTAATAAAACAAGCAGAACAAGATTTAAGGGAAAAAAATAATCAAGGGCTTGTTACGTTTTAAACTATTTATGGCCTATCCTCAGAATGGCCATCAATAGGAGATCGGTGGGGGTCCAAGGCCCAAGACCCCCGCCAATCAGCTGCTCCCCTGTGTTGATGTGCTCATGGATGGCACTGATTTCTGCAGAAAGCAGACAGCTCTGTTCCCACTGGAGTGGCCAGATTTAGTACTGCAGACATAGTTCCCTTTGAAGTGAATGACCTGTAATACCAAGCCGGGTCAATGCATTGGAAACGGAGCTCCATGCACAAGCGCTCTGGCCTGGTGACCAGTTGATCGGCAGGGTTCCCATATGGGAAAGTTTAGGAAGATAAACATTCTAGAAAGTTTAACAATTTTTATCTTTCTGGCAGTGTTTGTACTTAGGGAAAATGCGCAGGAAGGTAAGCAGACTACAAGCATTATGGCCAGGAACTAACCCTTGCTCCCAGAGATGGACATTTTCAGTATAATTAAAGGGTCCCACTTCTAGCTATTTTGCTGCAGGAAGCAGACAGCTCCGTCCATTGTGCAGTGGTCCATGTTGGTACTGCAGGCCAAATCCTATTGAAATGAATGGGACTCAGACTGCAATACCAATCCAGACCACTGTGCAATGTATGGAGTTATCTGCTTTCTGCAGCAAAACAGCAAGAAGTAGGACAACCCATTGAAGTATTATGATATCAGAGTGTAGAGAGTAGGGCAACAAAATGGACATATACAAGTAAATATTGTATGGAGACTATTGTATCAAATCCAACTGCCCCGCCCCTGAGGAGCAAGCACACTTTCAAACAGGGCTGATCGAAGATTCATGCCTCTGGGGCCTAATGGAAAATCACTCTCATTGTGGGGGATAGGTTATAGATGAAGAAGGGACAATCAGACTATCCCTTAATGTTGGCCTGAAATCTCAGTCAGGGGGCCCCATGCCAGAGTCCTGAGCTCTTGTAGAGATTCGTTAGTGCTTTATTAATAAGTGGAACAGCATTTATCCTACCGGTTGCCTGAGAATGGAATGTGGGAGCCAGGGCTCAGTATTTTGGGGCTTTTTGCAGTTTTAAAGAGGAAGAGAGGACATATTTTGTTTTAAAGAGCACATCAAAGAATACCAAAACAATGTGCACTATTCATGTGATTACCAGGTACTTGATATAATGGCGGCTTTACACTGGCGTATGCGCAAATGGGCACGCTTCAGCGCACCGTATTTGCATTGTGAATGAGGTTGATTTGTACGTTCGTCAGCGTAGTTTACTGTACTTTTTACGCACACAAGACCTATTCATATGTGCGACGAACTCACCCTTACTTAAATGGCTATTTAGCCTAATGAGGTCCAGATGTGTCTTTTTTCCCGTAATTGCACAGTGTATTTTGCACACATTTGCGCATCACCTGTAGAATCCTATAGGAACTCTTGGTTCTATTCTCTGCGTAATTCATACGAAGCTGCCCCAAAGCATAATAATAATCCTAAAAACCGTTCTTAGGGCGCCTTCAGGCGGATGTATTTGCACACAATGGGTTCATTCTCATTTCCTTTTTTTGAGCGCTCCTTTCTCATGCCAATGGTTCCCATAGAAGTCTATGTGTGGCGTGCAATGTGCTGCGTAATTACCTAATGAGATCCAGATATGTTTCTGAAAAAGGAAACAAATGTGGACCTTATTAGGCTTAATAGCCATTTAAATCAGCCCATTAGTAGCTAACTCGCTTCATTTGTATGTATTTAGAGAACAGCGGGTGGTCTGTTCTCTAAATACATCTGCTTTGTTCTGCCGCGGGCTGCCAGCTGCATACAATGCTATCAGCGCTGCCTGTGGAGAACACAGCATGCCGTCCCTCTTATCAGGGACGACAGATTTTATGCTGAGCTGAACTCAGCGATGGACGAAGAGTGCGCGGTAAGTGCACAATGGACACACATTTATACGCAACGGCTATCGCTCAAAAGCCATCGTTTGGGTGAATTTTGAGCGATAATCATTGCGTGTTAATCAGCCTTTAGTTATTAAAACAATTAATTATGTAAATTAAGTATTTTCTGTTCCATCAAATACAATCAGGGAAACGCTCGTGATGTCAGACTGCTGCGCATAAAGTTGTCAGAACAGTAACTTATGTTTATAGTGTGACGCTGAGTTATAACATTCTGTGGGACTTACGAATGTGAAAATGTGTGTAAAATGACATATAAATATAATATATGAAATAATTCTAATATCTCATGAACATGTAATAATTCTGTATCATTAGAAGTAATATATACATTGTACTCGTATAATAAAGTTTCATTTGTATTTATGCTTTTAGGTTCTCTTGTATGCATTCGTTATGAGGCCCCACAATTAATTGTTATGTTAGCGGCGGTAGCAGAGTAGGGGCCCGTTCAGGCATATTACCTGCCAGTATGTTTTACCAACTGAATACCAATATTCACGGACCAAAATTGCCCCTTAGACCCACTTCACACAGACGAATGTGCAATTACCCCAAAAATAAGCCCTACCCTGATTTTTAGGGATTTTCAGCGAGGGTTGAAATATAAGCCATACCCTAAAAATAAGCCCTAGCTACATTACATTAAAAAAAACTATACATTACCTAGTAGGCTCGGTCCGGGTCATCTCGTTGCTCTCCGGAGTCCTTGGTCGTCCACAGAAGATCACTCCCTAGTTACGGCATTCATAAACCCCGCCTCCAGGAAGTGATGGCTGTGATTATTTCATCGAGCACTGCATTGATTGGCTGAGCATCGCTCGAGAACCAATAACAGCCATCGCGTTGTGGATGAATTAATATAAGACAGGGTCTTATCTTCTGGGAAACACGGTAGTAGCATAGTATGTTAGGCTAAAAGAAGACAATGTCCGTCCAGTTCAACCCGTTTCCACCCCCCACACACACGTTGATCCAGAAAAAAATCAATAAAGTTTTGTCACAACTTTTTTGCGCTATGAACCAGGCTTTCTTACGTAAGCGGCGGCGTATTTTACTGTACTTTTCTGCACACAGGGGATGTGTTTTGGCACGCAGGACACGAAGACGCACCAAGATGTACCCTGTTGTACCACCTCTAGGTTGGATATAAGATGTGATACAGTTCGAGGCTCTAGTACCCTATTGTACTGCCTCTAGCTTGGATACAAGATGTGACACGGATGGGCATGGAGGCTCTAGTACCCTGTTGTACCGCCTCTAGCTTGGATACAAAATGTGATACGGATGTCCCAGATCATCCCATACATGTTCTATTGGTGATAAATCTGGCGCCCGGGCAGCCACAGAAGTGTGACAATGTTGTGGGGGCTCCTGTGCCCCCTTGTGTGTGCGGCCGAGCATTATCCTGCTGGAAGCCGCCATGAGAGGAACACATGTGACTGCAGGATGTCCTGAACATATCGCTGAGCTGTTATTGTCCCTTGTACCACTACTAGGGGGGACCGACTGTCATATGTGATGGCCCCCCAGACCATCACACCAGCAGGGGGCAGTGTGCCACTCCACAGCAAAGGCAGGATTGAGGCGCTCACCCCGAGGTCTCCAGTCATGAACACGGCCGTCGTCAGCGCCCAAACTAAACCTGGATTCATCGCTGAAGACACTGCAAATGGAGGCGATGGTGGGTGTCAGAGGTCGTTCATGTACTGGGGTCCGTGAATCCAAATGTCTTTCAGCCAAAGTCTGTCGGGGGTCCTGAGCCCGGTCACCTTATATGCCCTCACTAGAGATGAGCGAGTATACTCGCTAAAGGCAATTGCTCGAGCGAGCATTGCCTTTAGCGAGTATCTCCCCCGCTTGAGACAGAAGCAGGGGAGCGGTGAGTAGCGGCTGTCAGCAGGAGGGAGCGAGGGGAGAGAGGGAGAGAGAGATCTCCCCTCCGTTCCGCCCCGCTCTGCCCCGCAGCTCCGTGCCCGCTGCCAGCACCCGAACCTTCCGTCTCGAGCGGGGAGATACTCGCTAAAGGCAATGCTTGCTCGAGCAATTGCCTTTAGCGAGTATACTCGCTCATCTATAGCCCTCACACATCCGCTGGTCCCAACCTCTCCTAACAGTCTGGTCAGACGCTCCTCTCTACTGGTGGTCTGTAGGGGGCGTCCTGAGCCCGGTCACCTTGTGTGCCCTCACACATCCACTGGTCTCAACACCTCCTAACATTCTGGTCAGATGCTCCTCTCTACTGGTGGTCTGTAGGGGGCGTTCTGAGCCTGGTCACCTTGTGTGCCCTCACACATCCACTGGTCTCAACACCTCCTAACATTCTGGTCAGATGCTCCTCTCTACTGGTGGTCTGTAGGGGGCGTTCTGAGCCCGGTCACCTTGTGTGCCCTCACACATCCACTGGTCCCAACACCTCCCAACAGTCTGGTCAGACGCTCCTCTCTACTGGTGGTCTGTAGGGGGCGTTCTGAGCCCGGTCACCTTGTGTGCCCTCACACATCTACTGGTCCCAACACCTCCTAACAGTCTGGTCAGGAGGACAATTCATCGATACGACCATCCAGCTTCTCACATCCCAATAATGCGCCCCTCTCAGACTCTGGTAACGGGGTGAAATCTCTTCTCTGCCTCGTAGAGGCGTCTAGTGGTCAACAAGCTCTACACAAGCGGAAGAAGAGGTCACTACACACAAGGAGCCTCGAGAGCCTCTTGTAGGCCAAGTTTAGTGTCTTTGAGGTGACAAGACCGTTCATCTAATCACCACAACTCTCATCATCTGTATGTCTGCCTGAGATATAACTGCATGCCGGGTTTTACAGCAAAATGACAACTGCTTCTAGGTGTGGAGTATTTTTTTACAATGAGTATATAATGTGTAGTACACTATAATATGGCACTACTAAGTGGTGTTGTACCCTTTGTGATTACTATGCCGTGTGATACTTCCATGTGATTCCCTACTATAGGGGAGCTATGAAAATACTACATTTTAGTATTTTAGCCAAGTTCGGTCAGCTCAGTGATGCCCTTAACCTTACTGACTGGGACAATGTTCTCTAAAATAAGAGTACAAACAATAAATGGGAAATGTTTAAAACCATCTTAAATACTCACTTTGAGCAGTTCAGGCCTTACAGGAATAAAAGGGGTTAGTAAAGGGTTAGTACTGTACAATATACAGAAGGACTACTATCCGCCATACTACGGGATGGGCCACAGAAGAAAGCCAAGCTCCATACTCTTATGAAAGTTGTTTTACGGAAGGTGATGTGTTTGCATTAGGTATAAAAGAGAGGATCGCACATCATATCCCAGGACAGAAACCATCAGATGCCCCCAGAGCTGACAACAGGGTCTGGTGGTGGAATGACAATGGGCAGCTGTGGTGGGATGGCAACTGGTTCTGGTATTGGGGTGACAACGAAGTCCAGTGGTGGGGTGACAAGGGGGTCCGGTGGTGGGAAGACAACGGGGTCTGGTGGTGGAATGACAATGGGGAGTGGTGGTGGGATGACAACGGGGTCTGGTATTGGGGTGACAACGGAGTCCGGTGGTGGGATGACAAGGGGGTCCGGTGGTGGGATGGCAATGGGGTCTGGTGGTGGAATGACAATGGGGAGTGGTGGTGGGATGACAACGGGGAGTGGTGGTGGGGTGACAATGGAGTCCAGTGGTGGGGTGACAAGGGGGTCTGGTGGTGGAATGACAATGGGGAGTGATGGTGGGATGACAACGGGGTCTGGTATTGGGGTGAAAACGGAGTCCGGTGGTGGGGTGACAAGGGGGTCCGGTGGTGGGATGACAACGGGGTCTAGTGTTGGGATGACAACACAGTCTGGTGGTGGGATGACTACAGGGTCTGGTGGTGGGAAGACTACGGGGTCTGGTGGTGGGATGACAACGGAGACTTGTGTGAGCTATGAAGACATCACACACATTGTCTGCTATCACTCAGGGGGTCTCACAAGTCATTGGAACATCCATTAGCACCAAAACCGTCCGTAGGGAACTGCATGTGAAGGGGCACCATGGACAAGTGACTGCACAAAACATCACAGCAGTTCTTGGATGTAAATGAGTGGAAGGAAGTGTTGTGGACAGCTGAACCACAGAACACCGTCTTTCGATCAGATGGAAGCACTTGGGTGTGGCGGTTGCCTGGAAAGTGGGTTCTACGCGACTACATCGTCCCAACAGTTAAGTTTGGAGAAGGTTCTGGGAAGGACTAGGGCCATCGGTTATAGTGAAGTCCACCCTCAATGCCAATGGGCAAAGAGACATTCTGGACTATGTGGCATCACCTACCCTGCAGCAATACTTTGGTACAGCACTGTGTCTCCACCAACATGACCGAGCACCATGTCATACACCATGCAATGTTGAGGTTTGGTTGGAGGAGCAGAACATCTGCATTGGCACCCAAAGTCTGGATCTCAATCCCATCGAGCTAGAATGTCATATCTGTTTACGCCCACCATCCCCCGCATCACTATCTGAAGCTCTTCTCCTGGAATGAAGGCAAATCCCTCCACACATCTATGGGAATTTGGTGAAAGCAGCCGAGGAGGGTCACTGCAGTCACTGAGGCCAAAGGCGACCAACACCGGACTGAAAAATGGGAATAAAATCGAATTTCATCACCTTCTACGTCAAACTGTGTATATGATGCTACCGTACTATATGTCTGCTACTATCAGCCACTTAACACTAGGTGGCAGTATGGAGGGAAACATTTCATTTGGGATTTAAAGGGATATTTCCATCCCTTTACAGTGTGCCACTGGGATATGCCATTATTTTATGATCATTGCAGGTCCGACCTTGCAGACCCGCCATCCAGAAAACGAAGGGCTGCCATGCGTGTGTAGTACTGCAGCACCTCACTGTTTGTCCCTGCAGAGCGGTGCCCCGAAACTGCAGCGCAGTCTCCAGAGTAGCTGCAGTCCTAGCACAGCGGATGGCTGGCTGCAGCGCAGCACACGGAAAGATCTAGAAGAGGATGCTGCACTATAAACCAGCACTGCTGCCCCTTTAGTCTCAGGAAGCAGGGTACGGTATCCTATGAAGTCCACTTTTACCATAAAATCACTACACATTACTGCAAAAGCTTTCCTATTGAGTCCAGAACCCATGTCTGTCTTGTCCACCATGCTTTACAATGCGGCTCTGCTTCAATAGGGTATAGCTATGATCCCACTTCACTAGACTATATAGGACCAGTATTTGTTTCACATTTAGGACCTCAGATAGAGATGCTGTGGCTGGCTGCACGCTCGGCTGCCCCCATGCTTTACACTGCACCTGTTTTTAGCTGCGCTTCATTAGCTTTGTGAAGTTTCTCTATCTTTGGTTTCATTATCTATTTCAGTCTAGAAGCCCCAAACACACTGCCTGCCTCACTTCTGACTATATCGCAGGCTCATGGCTGTTGCTCCATGACCGCGCCGTCTTCCATGCTCTACACTGCCATTCTGATTTTAGTTCTGCGTCATTACCGGTTTGGCTAATGAGTCCAGCTCAGTGGCTTAATGATTGGAATCTATGCGAGCCACAGACCTATCATGTGCTTCATGTGTGAAGACTGCAGACACTCACACGGGTGTGAAAATTGCGCAGCGATTAGCTGCCCAAAAAATATCGCACCTATAGCTGCGGAAAGCTTGTCTGAACGGACGATTTTTCCGCGCTAAAGTCACAATCTTCAGCAGCGATCTTTCCACGACAAACAGAAGGGATGAAAATACGCGCTGCTGGAGAGAGAGAGATGGAGGGAGTCCCCGGGGGAATCCTCTTCATCTCTGTGGCAGGTTTCCCTTCACTGTAGAGAGAGATGAAGAGAAGCCCTATAGTGAAGATGAAGGGGGCTCCCCTCGGGACTCCCTCCATCTCTCTCTCTCTCTGCAGTGAAGGGAAGCCCCACTGCAGAAATGAAGGGAGTTCCCACTGGGCTTTCCCTTCATCGCTGGGGATTCCCTCCATCCCTGCTGCTGGGGAATCCCTTTATTATTATTTGCCGGTCGGCTTGCATAGTCTCCCATGGAGGCTTTTGCGCTTTGCACACCAAAGGTAGGTCAAGATCTTTGCAGGGAATTTCAGTCATTGACGTCCTTCATCAATTCCTTCATCTGAGCGTTTCCTTTAGGAAACCATTGGTTATAATAGTTGCATTTTTTTTGCGTGTGTAAGTCAGCTGCGCCAATTCCCTCATGTGAGTGCGCCCTCACACTGCACCTTTTAGCTCTGCTTGTTTCGGGTACAACTATGAGCAGTGACTCCGGCGGGGGGTGCTGGAGCTTATAGGAGCCACTAGTATGCATTCTTCCTCATTATTAGGCCGGCTTCCCACGGGCGCAAGTCAATGGATCCGTGCATTTGTACAATGGGCATTGAGTTTTTGCGCGCAACTGTGCGTGTTTTACTGTATTTTTTGAGCGAGCATGTCGTGGGTATTTGCATGCGCAAAAAATTCACGCAAGCGCGCCCTTATTGACTTCAATGGACAATTAAGTTAAATTAGTTTAATATGTGCCGTGTTCGTGCGCAACACAGGAATATAGAGCGCCCTGCTTATTATTTTTTTGGGGGGGGGGGGATGAAACACGAAAATGTGAATGAACCAATGGGTTCTATTTAGAGATGAGCGAACGTACTCGTTTAGGGCGATTTCGCAATCGAGCATCGCTTTTTTCGAGTAACTGACTACTCGGGCGAAAAGATTCGGGGGCGGCGTGGTGGAGCGTGGGGTAGCAGTGGGGAACAGGGGGGAGCTCTCTCTCTCTCTCCCCCTCCCACTCCCCTCTGCAACCCCCCGCTCACCCCCGGCGCCCCCCGAATCTTTATGCCCGAGTAGTCAGTTACTCGACAAAAGATCTGCTCGATTGCGAAATCGCCCTAAACGAGTACGTTCGCTCATCCCTAGTTCTATTCACTGCATATTGCACAGGTAGGCCTGTGTCACACGGGTGTATTCGCACCGCATTTTGCGCACGTGAATCGAACCCATTGACTTTAACGGATGTGTTCACATGAGAATATTTTGTGCGTGCAAAAAAAAACACGCAGCATGATTTGTTTTCGTGCGCATATTCGCACGGAAATAGCACATATCGAACTAATTAACTTAATTGCTCGCTGCAATTAATAGAAGCATGCTCCTGTTTTTTTGCGCACACAAATGCGCACGATGTGCGGACCCACAAAATGCAGTAACATACACACAGCTGTGCACAAAAATGCAACGCCATGACGCTAAGGGCGACCTAACACGGGCGTAAGCACATAAATACTCTTGCTATCGCGAGGCATATATGCGCTACGCAGGGTGCACGATTGCGGGCTATTGCGCCCATATCGGTGCATTTTACTGTATTTTATTGCGCTGCGGGACTGCTCACACTGGCGCGGTCCCGGCAGCACCATGTTTGAGTAGACGGGTTCTGTGTGTGATTTCATGTCTTCAGTGCGCAATTGCACCCAAAACTAGAGCACGCCAAAAAGCCCCGAAATGCGCTCGGAAAAAAAACACGTGAAGAAAACCATTGGAGTCAGTGGAGGCGGGCCTAATACGCAGCGCAAATGCATGCGTACATGTGCTTACACCCATGTGAAACCGGCCTAAACTTGTTAGAGGCACAGGCTGTTACTCTCGGCCTGCCTTGTCCTCCATGCTTTACCCTGCATCTGTTCTTTTAACCCCTCCTTTGATAATTATGATACGACTAATTGGTTATGGTACTACTAATAAGTCCAGTCTGGCTGCATTTTTATCGGGGTCTACAGAATCAAAAATACCCATTGTCAGATGCTTAGACTGTTGCAACTTGTTGGTCACTGTCCTCCATGCTTTACGCTGCATCAGCACTCTTGAAGTTTCGTTTCTTGGTAGCCCCATGTCGGTGTTGGCTCGCACTCTCTGGACCTTGACGCTTCGCAGCACATCAGTGTTTTGGGATGAAGGATAAAGTGTAGCCTCATATTTGCTGAACCAAAGGTGAACCGCGGCTCTGATGTTAGGAGATTGTATAGACTTTACTTCCCTAATAGGACCCATTGCCCCACCAAAGGGGCAGAGCGCAGACCCTGGACTAGTGATGGGGGGGCAAAGTCTAAGAAAGCCCCAAATAAAAAAAGTGTGTTCCCTTACACCAAGAAGGGATATAAAGGGTAATACTGCCATAATCCAGCCAAATAATACTGCCATACTGTTCTTCTATAGGCTACATTAACTTATAAGTAAACTCCGTAACCACACTAAGCTGTTCCCATCCTCTTGCATAGAGCAGTGCGCCCATCGCGGGCATGTTTGGCTGGTAAGGAGACTCCCTTTAAGCACTATATGGTGGTATTTTTTAGGAATTGTAGTATAATATAGGAACTATATGGTAGTATTAATTGGACTGCATATGGTAGTATTATCTTGGCTGTATATGGTAGTATTATCTTGGCACTACATGGCAGCACTAAGTCGGCTGTAACTGTTAGTATTTTGTTGGCACTGTATAGTGGTATGTATGGTGCATATGGTACTATCTTAGCACTACAGCCCATTACTGGTTGGGCTGTATAGGATTTTCTTGGCACTGTAAGCTAGTATTATGTAGGCTGTATATAGTAGTATTAGCTTGGCATTATATGGTGGCACTAAGTGGGTTGTACACATTAGTATTTTCTTGACTATTTATGATGGTATTATATGACAATATTATCTTGGCATCATAGGGAGGGCATTGAGTGCACTGTAAATGTTAGGCTTTCTTGGCACTATATAGCAGTATTATGAAAGCTATAAATGATCTTATTATCTTAGCACTATATGACGGTATTAATGGTCTGTATTTGCTAGGATTTTCTTGGCACTATATGGTAGCATTAAGTAGTCTGTATATAGTAATATTATCTTGTCTCCATATGGAGGGCATTAAGTGGGCTGTATATGGTAATATTGTCTTGGCACTATATGGTAGTATTACATGGGCTGTATATGGTAATATTATCTAGGTACTATAGGGTGGTATTAAATGGGTTGTATATGGAAATATTATCTTGGCACTATATGGTGGTATTACACGGGCTGCATATGGTAATATTATCTTGGCACTATATGGTGATATTTCATGCACTGTATATGGTAATATCTTGGCACTATATAGTGGTATTACATGGGCAGTATATGGTAATATTATCTTGGCACTATATGGTGGTAATAAATGGGATGTATATGGCAATATTATCTTGGCACTATATGGTGTTGTTAGATGGGCTGTAAATGGCGGTATTATTTTGGCACTCTATGGTGGTATTACATGGACAATATATCTTAATATTATCTTGGCACTATATGGTGGTATTACATGGGCTGTATATGGTAATATTATCTTGGCACTATTTGGTGGTATTACATGGGCTGTATATGCAAATATTATCTTGGCACTATATGGTGGTATTACATGGGCTGTATATGGTAATATTATCCTGGCACTATATGGTGGTATTACATGGGCTGTATATAGCAATATTATCTTGGCACTGTATGGTGGTATTACACGGGCTGTATATGGTAATATTACATTGGCACTATATGGTGGTATTAAATGGGCTGCATATGGCGGTATTATCTTGGCACTATATGGTGGTATTACATAGGCTGTATATGGTGGTATAATCTTGGCACTATATGGTGGTATTACATGGGCTGTATATGGTAATATTATCTTGGCAAAATATGGTGGTATTACATGGGCTGTATATGGCGGTATTATCTTGGCACTATATGTTGGTATTACACGGGCTGTATCTGGCAATATTATCTTGGCACTATATGGTGGTATTACACGGGCTGTATATGGTAATAACGTGGCACTATATGGTGGTATTAAATGGGCTGTATATGGTAATATTATCTTGGCACTATATGGTGGTATTACATAGGCTGTATATGGTGGTATAATCTTGGCACTATATGGTGGTATTACATGGGCTGTATATGGCAGTATTATCTTGGCACTATATGGTGGTATTACATGGGCTGTATATGGTAATATTATCTTGGCACTATAGGGTGGTACTACATGGGCTGTATATGGTAATATTATCTTGGCACTATAGGGTGGTATTACATGGGCTGTATATGGAAATATTATCTTGGCACTATATGGTGGTATTACATGGGCTGTATATGGCGGTAGTATCTTGGCACTATATGGTGGTATTACACGGGCTGTATCTGGTAATATTATCTTGGCACTATATGGTGGTATTACATGGGCTGTATATGGTAATATTATCATGCCACTATATGGTGGTATTACATGGGCTGTATATGGTAATATTATCTTGGCACTATATGGTGGTATCACATGGGCTGTATATGGCAATATTATCTTGGCACTATATGGTGATATTACATGGGCTGTATATGGCGGTATTATCTTGGCACTATATGTTGGTATTACACGGGCTGTATCTGGTAATATTATCTTGGCACTATATGGTGGTATTACACGGGCTGTATATGGTAATATCTTGGCACTATATGGTGGTATTAAATGGGCTGTATATGGTAATATTATCTTGGCACTATATGGTGGTATTACATAGGCTGTATATGGTGGGATAATCTTGGCACTATATGGTGGTATTACATGGGCTGTATATGGCAGTATTATCTTGGCACTATATGGTAGTATTACATGGGCTGTATATGGTAATATTATCTTGGCATTATATGGTGATATTACATGGGCTGTATATGGTAATATTACCTTGGCACTATATGGTGGTATTACATGGGCTGTATATGGCGGTATTATCTTTGCACTATATGTTGGTATTACACGGGCTGTATCTGGTAATATTATCTTGGCACTATATGGTGGTATTAAATGGGCTGCATATGGCGGTATTATCTTGGCACTATATGGTGGTATTACATGGGCTGTATATGATGGTAATATCTTGGCACTATATGGTGGTATTACACGGGCTGTATATGGTAATATCTTGGCACTATATGGTGGTATTAAATGGGCTGTATATGGTAATATTATCTTGGCACTATATGGTGGTATTACATAGGCTGTATATGGTGGGATAATCTTGGCACTATATGGTGGTATTACATGGGCTGTATCTGGTAATATTATCTTGGCACTATATGGTGGTATTACATGGGCTGTATATGGTAATATTATCTTGGCACTATAGGGTGGTACTACATGGGCTATATATGGTAATATTATCTTGGCACTATAGGGTGGTATTACATGGGCTGTATATGGAAATATTATCTTGGCACTATATGGTGGTATTACATGGGCTGTATATGGCGGTATTATCTTTGCACTATATGGTGGTATTACATGGGCTGTATAGGGAAATATTATCTTGGCACTATATGGTGGTATTACATGGGCTGTATATGGCGGTATTATCTTGGCACTATAGGGTGGTATTACATGGGCTGTATATGGTAATATTTCCTTTCCACTATATGGTGGTATTACATGGGCTGTATATGGTAATATTCCCGTTCCACTATATGGTGGTATTACATAGGCTGTATATGGTAATATTATATTTGCACTATAGGGTGGTATTACATGGGCTGTATATGGCAATATTATCTTGGCACTATAGGGTGGTATTACATGGGCTGAATATGGTAATATTATCTTGGCACTATATGGTGGTATTACATGGGCTGTATATGGAAATATTATCTTGGCACTATATAGTGGTATTACATGGGCTGTATATGGCGGTATTATCTTGGCACTATATGTTGGTATTACATGGGCTGTATATGGTAATATTATCATGCCACTATATAGTGGTATTACATGGGCTGTATATGGTAATATTATCTTGGCACTATATGGTGGTATTACATGGGCTGTATATGGCGGTATTATCTTGGCACTATATAGTGATATTACATGGGCTGTATATGGTAGTATTATCTTGGCACTATATGGTGGTATTACATGGGCTGTATATGGCGGTATTATCTTGGCACTATATGTTGGTATTACACGGGCTGTATCTGGTAATATTATCTTCGCACTATATGGTGGTATTACACGGGCTGTATATGGTAATATCTTGGCACTATATGGTGGTATTAAATGGGCTGTATATGGTAATATTATTTTGGCACTATATGGTGGTATTACATGGGCTGTATATGGCGGTATTATCTTGGCACTATATGTTGGTATTACACGGGCTGTATCTGGTAATATTATCTTCGCACTATATGGTGGTATTACACGGGCTGTATATGGTAATATCTTGGCACTATATGGTGGTATTAAATGGGCTGTATATGGTAATATTATCTTGGCACTATATGGTGGTATTACATGGGCTGTATATGGCAGTATTATCTTGGCACTATATGGTGGTATTACATGGGCTGTATATGGTAATATTAGCTTGGTATTATAGGGTGGTACTACATGGGCTGTATATGGTAATATTATCTTGGCACTATAGGGTGGTATTACATGGGCTGTATATGGTAATATCTTGGCACTATATGGTGGTACTACATGGGCTGTATATGGTAATATTATTTTGGCACTATAGGGTGGTATTACATGGGCTGTAAATGGAAATATTATCTTGGCACTATATGGTGGTATTACATGGGCTGTATATGGTAATATTAGCTTGGTATTATAGGGTGGTACTACATGGGCTGTATATGGTAATATAATCTTGGCACTATAGGGTGGTATTACATGGGCTGTAAATGGAAATATTATCTTGGCACTATATGGTGGTATTACATGGGCTGTATATGGCGGTATTATCTTGGCACTATATGGTGGTATTACATGGGCTGTATAGGGAAATGTTATCTTGGCACTATATGGTGGTATTACACGGGCTGTATATGGTAATATCTTGGCACTATATGGTGGTATTAAATGGGCTGTATATGGTAATATTATCTTGGCACTATATGGTGGTATTACATGGGCTGTATATGGCAGTATTATCTTGGCACTATATGGTGGTATTACATGGGCTGTATATGGTAATATTAGCTTGGTATTATAGGGTGGTACTACATGGGCTGTATATGGTATTATTATCTTGGCACTATAGGGTGGTATTACATGGGCTGTAAATGGAAATATTATCTTGGCACTATATGGTGGTATTACATGGGCTGTATATGGTAATATTAGCTTGGTATTATAGGGTGGTACTACATGGGCTGTATATGGTAATATTATCTTGGCACTATAGGGTGGTATTACATGGGCTGTAAATGGAAATATTATCTTGGCACTATATGGTGGTATTACATGGGCTGTATATGGCGGTATTATCTTGGCACTATATGGTGGTATTACATGGGCTGTATAGGGAAATGTTATCTTGGCACTATATGGAGGTATTACATGGGCTGTATATGGCGGTATTATCTTGGCACTATATGGTGTTGTTAGATGGGCTGTAAATGGCGGTATTATTTTGGCACTCTATGGTGGTATTACATGGACAATATATCTTAATATTATCTTGGCACTATATGGTGGTATTACATGGGCTGTATATGGTAATATTATCTTGGCACTATTTGGTGGTATTACATGGGCTGTATATGCAAATATTATCTTGGCACTAT
Source organism: Eleutherodactylus coqui (assembly GCF_035609145.1). Taxonomy (NCBI): domain Eukaryota; kingdom Metazoa; phylum Chordata; class Amphibia; order Anura; family Eleutherodactylidae; genus Eleutherodactylus; species Eleutherodactylus coqui. The sequence goes on along the minus strand of NC_089838.1, from coordinate 311,420,131 downwards.
ATGGTGGTATTACATGGGCTGTATATGGTAATATTATCCTGGCACTATATGGTGGTATTACATGGGCTGTATATAGCAATATTATCTTGGCACTGTATGGTGGTATTACACGGGCTGTATATGGTAATATTACATTGGCACTATATGGTGGTATTAAATGGGCTGCATATGGCGGTATTATCTTGGCACTATATGGTGGTATTACATAGGCTGTATATGGTGGTATAATCTTGGCACTATATGGTGGTATTACATGGGCTGTATATGGTAATATTATCTTGGCAAAATATGGTGGTATTACATGGGCTGTATATGGCGGTATTATCTTGGCACTATATGTTGGTATTACACGGGCTGTATCTGGCAATATTATCTTTGCACTATATGGTGGTATTACACGGGCTGTATATGGTAATAACGTGGCACTATATGGTGGTATTAAATGGGCTGTATATGGTAATATTATCTTGGCACTATATGGTGGTATTACATAGGCTGTATATGGTGGTATAATCTTGGCACTATATGGTGGTATTACATGGGCTGTATATGGCAGTATTATCTTGGCACTATATGGTGGTATTACATGGGCTGTATATGGTAATATTATCTTGGCACTATAGGGTGGTACTACATGGGCTGTATATGGTAATATTATCTTGGCACTATAGGGTGGTATTACATGGGCTGTATATGGAAATATTATCTTGGCACTATATGGTGGTATTACATGGGCTGTATATGGCGGTAGTATCTTGGCACTATATGGTGGTATTACACGGGCTGTATCTGGTAATATTATCTTGGCACTATATGGTGGTATTACATGGGCTGTATATGGTAATATTATCATGCCACTATATGGTGGTATTACATGGGCTGTATATGGTAATATTATCTTGGCACTATATGGTGGTATCACATGGGCTGTATATGGCAATATTATCTTGGCACTATATGGTGATATTACATGGGCTGTATATGGCGGTATTATCTTGGCACTATATGTTGGTATTACACGGGCTGTATCTGGTAATATTATCTTGGCACTATATGGTGGTATTACACGGGCTGTATATGGTAATATCTTGGCACTATATGGTGGTATTAAATGGGCTGTATATGGTAATATTATCTTGGCACTATATGGTGGTATTACATAGGCTGTATATGGTGGGATAATCTTGGCACTATATGGTGGTATTACATGGGCTGTATATGGCAGTATTATCTTGGCACTATATGGTAGTATTACATGGGCTGTATATGGTAATATTATCTTGGCATTATATGGTGATATTACATGGGCTGTATATGGTAATATTACCTTGGCACTATATGGTGGTATTACATGGGCTGTATATGGCGGTATTATCTTTGCACTATATGTTGGTATTACACGGGCTGTATCTGGTAATATTATCTTGGCACTATATGGTGGTATTAAATGGGCTGCATATGGCGGTATTATCTTGGCACTATATGGTGGTATTACATGGGCTGTATATGATGGTATTATCTTGGCACTATATGGTGGTATTACACGGGCTGTATATGGTAATATCTTGGCACTATATGGTGGTATTAAATGGGCTGTATATGGTAATATTATCTTGGCACTATATGGTGGTATTACATAGGCTGTATATGGTGGGATAATCTTGGCACTATATGGTGGTATTACATGGGCTGTATCTGGTAATATTATCTTGGCACTATATGGTGGTATTACATGGGCTGTATATGGTAATATTATCTTGGCACTATAGGGTGGTACTACATGGGCTATATATGGTAATATTATCTTGGCACTATAGGGTGGTATTACATGGGCTGTATATGGAAATATTATCTTGGCACTATATGGTGGTATTACATGGGCTGTATATGGCGGTATTATCTTTGCACTATATGGTGGTATTACATGGGCTGTATAGGGAAATACTATCTTGGCACTATATGGTGGTATTACATGGGCTGTATATGGCGGTATTATCTTGGCACTATAGGGTGGTATTACATGGGCTGTATATGGTAATATTTCCTTTCCACTATATGGTGGTATTACATGGGCTGTATATGGTAATATTCCCGTTCCACTATATGGTGGTATTACATAGGCTGTATATGGTAATATTATATTTGCACTATAGGGTGGTATTACATGGGCTGTATATGGCAATATTATCTTGGCACTATAGGGTGGTATTACATGGGCTGAATATGGTAATATTATCTTGGCACTATATGGTGGTATTACATGGGCTGTATATGGAAATATTATCTTGGCACTATATAGTGGTATTACATGGGCTGTATATGGCGGTATTATCTTGGCACTATATGTTGGTATTACATGGGCTGTATATGGTAATATTATCATGCCACTATATAGTGGTATTACATGGGCTGTATATGGTAATATTATCTTGGCACTATATGGTGGTATTACATGGGCTGTATATGGCGGTATTATCTTGGCACTATATAGTGATATTACATGGGCTGTATATGGTAGTATTATCTTGGCACTATATGGTGGTATTACATGGGCTGTATATGGCGGTATTATCTTGGCACTATATGTTGGTATTACACGGGCTGTATCTGGTAATATTATCTTCGCACTATATGGTGGTATTACACGGGCTGTATATGGTAATATCTTGGCACTATATGGTGGTATTAAATGGGCTGTATATGGTAATATTATTTTGGCACTATATGGTGGTATTACATGGGCTGTATATGGCGGTATTATCTTGGCACTATATGTTGGTATTACACGGGCTGTATCTGGTAATATTATCTTCGCACTATATGGTGGTATTACACGGGCTGTATATGGTAATATCTTGGCACTATATGGTGGTATTAAATGGGCTGTATATGGTAATATTATCTTGGCACTATATGGTGGTATTACATGGGCTGTATATGGCAGTATTATCTTGGCACTATATGGTGGTATTACATGGGCTGTATATGGTAATATTAGCTTGGTATTATAGGGTGGTACTACATGGGCTGTATATGGTAATATTATCTTGGCACTATAGGGTGGTATTACATGGGCTGTATATGGTAATATCTTGGCACTATATGGTGGTACTACATGGGCTGTATATGGTAATATTATTTTGGCACTATAGGATGGTATTACATGGGCTGTAAATGGAAATATTATCTTGGCACTATATGGTGGTATTACATGGGCTGTATATGGTAATATTAGCTTGGTATTATAGGGTGGTACTACATGGGCTGTATATGGTAATATAATCTTGGCACTATAGGGTGGTATTACATGGGCTGTAAATGGAAATATTATCTTGGCACTATATGGTGGTATTACATGGGCTGTATATGGCGGTATTATCTTGGCACTATATGGTGGTATTACATGGGCTGTATAGGGAAATGTTATCTTGGCACTATATGGTGGTATTACACGGGCTGTATATGGTAATATCTTGGCACTATATGGTGGTATTAAATGGGCTGTATATGGTAATATTATCTTGGCACTATATGGTGGTATTACATGGGCTGTATATGGCAGTATTATCTTGGCACTATATGGTGGTATTACATGGGCTGTATATGGTAATATTAGCTTGGTATTATAGGGTGGTACTACATGGGCTGTATATGGTATTATTATCTTGGCACTATAGGGTGGTATTACATGGGCTGTAAATGGAAATATTATCTTGGCACTATATGGTGGTATTACATGGGCTGTATATGGTAATATTAGCTTGGTATTATAGGGTGGTACTACATGGGCTGTATATGGTAATATTATCTTGGCACTATAGGGTGGTATTACATGGGCTGTAAATGGAAATATTATCTTGGCACTATATGGTGGTATTACATGGGCTGTATATGGCGGTATTATCTTGGCACTATATGGAGGTATTACATGGGCTGTATAGGGAAATGTTATCTTGGCACTATATGGAGGTATTACATGGGCTGTATATGGCGGTATTATCTTGGCACTATATGGTGGTATTACATGGGCTGTATGTGGTAATATTATCTTGGCACTATATGGTGGTATTATATGGGCTGTATATGGTAATATTATTTTGGCACTATATGGTGGTATTACATGGGCTGTATATGGTAATATTATCTTGGCACTATAGGGTGGTATTACATGGGCTGTATATGGTAATATTATCTTGGCACTATAGGGTGGTATTACATGGGCTGTATATGGTAATATTATCTTGGCACTATATGGTGGTATTACATGGGCTGTATATGGAAATATTATCTTGGCACTATATAGTGGTATTACATGGGCTGCATATGGCGGTATTATCTTGGCACTATATGGTGGTATTACTTGGGCTGTATATTGTAATATTATCTTGGCACTATAGGGTGGTATTACATGGGCTATATATGGTAATATTATCTTGGCACTATAGGGTGGTATTACATGGGCTGTATATGGAAATATTATCTTGGCACTATAGGGTGGTATTACATGGGCTGTATATGGCGATATTATCTTTGCACTATATGGTGGTATTACATGGGCTGTATATGGTAATATTATCTTGGCACTATATGGTGGTTTTACATGGGCTGTATATGGTAATATTACCTTGGCACTATATGGTGGTATTACATGGGCTGTATATGGCGGTATTATCTTGGCACTATAGGGTGGTATTACATGGGCTGTATATGGTAATATTTCCTTTCCACTATATGGTGGTATTACATGGGCTGTATATGGTAATATTCCCTTTCCACTATATGGTGGTATTACATAGGCTGTATATGGTAATATTATCTTGGCACTATAGGGTGGTATTACATGGGCTGTATATGGTAATATTATCTTGGCACTATAGGGTGGTATTACATGGGCTGTATATGGTAATATTATCATGCCACTATATAGTGGTATTACATGGGCTGTATATGGTAATATTATCTTGGCACTATAGGGTGGTATCACATGGGCTGTATATGGCAGTATTACCTTGGCACTATATGGTGATATTACATGGGCTGTATGTGGCGGTATTATCTTGGCACTATATGGTGGCATTACATGGGCTGTATATGGCGGTATTATCTTGGCACTATATAGTGGTATTACATGGGCTGTATATGGTAGTATTATCTTGGCACTATATGGTGGTATTACATGGGCTGTATATGGCGGTATTATCTTGGCACTATATGTTGGTATTACACGGGCTGTATCTGGTAATATTATCTTCGCACTATATGGTGGTATTACACGGGCTGTATATGGTAATATTATCTTGGCACTATATGGTGGTATTACATGGGCTGTATATGGTAATATTAGCTTGGTATTATAGGGTGGTACTACATGGGCTGTATATGGTAATATTATCTTGGCACTATAGGGTGGTATTACATGGGCTGTATATGGTAATATTAGCTTGGTATTATAGGGTGGTACTACATGGGCTGTATATGGTAATATTATCTTGGCACTATAGGGTGGTATTACATGGGCTGTAAATGGAAATATTATCTTGGCACTATATGGTGGTATTACATGGGCTGTATATGGCGGTATTATCTTGGTACTATATGGTGGTATTACATGGGCTGTATATGGTAATATTATCTTGGCACTATATGGTGATATTACATGGGCTGTATATGGTAATATTATCTTGGCACTATATGGTGGTATTACATGGGCTGTATATGGCGGTATTATCTTGGCACTATATGGTGGTATTACATGGGCTGTATAGGGAAATGTTATCTTGGCACTATATGGAGGTATTACATGGACTGTATATGGCGGTATTATCTTGGCACTATATGGTGGTATTACATGGGCTGTATATGGTAATATTATCTTGGCACTATATGGTGGTATTATATGGGCTGTATATGGTAATATTATTTTGGCACTATATGGTGGTATTACATGGGCTGTATATGGTAATATTCCCTTTCCACTATTTGGTGGTATTACATGGCTGTATATGGTAATATTCCCTTTCCACTATATGGTGGTATTACATGGGCTGTATATGGTAATATTATCTTGGCACTATAGGGTGGTGTTACATGGGCTGTATATGGTAATATTATCTTGGCACTATAGGGTGGTATTACATGGGCTGTATATGGTAATATTATCTTGGCACTATATGGTGGTATTACATGGGCTGTATATGGAAATATTATCTTGGCACTATATAGTGGTATTACATGGGCTGTATATGGCGGTATTATCTTGGCACTATATGGTGGTATTACATAGGCTGTATATGGCGGTATTATCTTGGCACTATATGGTGATATTACATGGGCTGTATAAGGTAATATTATCTTGGCACTATATGGTGGTATTACATGGGCTGTATATGGCGGTATTATCTTGGCACTATATGGTGGTATTACATGGGCTGTATATGGTAATATTATCTTGGCACTATATGGTGGTATTACATGAGCTGTATATGGTAATATTACCTTGGCACTATATGGTGGTATTACATGGGCTGTATATGGCGGTATTATCTTGGCACTATATGGTGGTATTACATAAGCTGTATATGGTAATATTATCTTGGCACTATATGGTGGTATTACATGGGCTGTATATGGAAATATTATCTTGGCACTATATGGTGGTATTACATGAGCTGTATATGGTAATATTATCTTGGCACTATAGGGTGGTATTACATGGGCTGTATATGGTAATATTATCTTGGCACTATATGTTGGTATTACACGGGCTGTATCTGGTAATATTATCTTCGCACTATATGGTGGTATTACACGGGCTGTATATGGTAATATCTTGGCACTATATGGTGGTATTAAATGGGCTGTATATGGTAATATTATCTTGGCACTATATGGTGGTATTACATAGGCTGTATATGGTGGTATAATCTTGGCACTATATGGTGGTATTACATGGGCTGTATATGGCAGTATTATCTTGGCACTATATGGTGGTATTACATGGGCTGTATATGGTAATATTATCTTGGTACTATAGGGTGGTACTACATGGGCTGTATATGGTAATATTATCTTGGCACTATAGGGTGGTATTACATGGGCTGTATATGGAAATATTATCTTGGCACTATATGGTGGTATTACATGGGCTGTATATGGCGGTATTATCTTGGCACTATATGGTGGTATTACATGGGCTGTATATGGTAATATTATCTTGGCACTATATGGTGATATTACATGGGCTGTATATGGAAATATTATCTTGGCACTATATAGTGGTATTACATGGGCTGTATATGGCGGTTTTATCTTGGCACTATATATTGGTATTACATGGCCTATATATGGTAATATTATCATGCCACTATATGGTGGTATTACATGGGCTGTATATGGTAATTTTATCTTGGCACTATAGGGTGGTATTACATGGGCTGTATATGGCGGTATTATCTTGGCACTATATGGTGGTATTACATGGGCTGTATATGGTAATATTATCTTGGGACTATAGGGTGGTATTACATGGGCTGTATATGGCAATATTATCTTGGCACTATATGGTGGTATTACATGGGCTGTATATGGCGGTATTATCTTGGCACTATATGGTGGTATTACATGGGCTGTATATAGTAATATTATCTTGGCACCATGTGACAGTGATATGTGGGCTGAAATGACAAACAGAATTGTGAGGGGACTGCAGGAGGACCCCACAGATCACAGTGATGGCCTATCCTAATTGTCCCTTTATCACCTGCTAACTGCTGCACTCCTGGGAGTTGTAGTACTACAATGTATTGCATTGGGCAGCCATGGAGCTACAACATCTCTTGGGTATAGAAACAGCCGTGTAGAACTACAGGGTCCAGCATTTCCTACTAAGGTTTGCTGGGATGTCTAGTTCTTCAAGGTAATACTACAAGACCAAGCATCTCCCACTGCCCCCCGTGTAATCCCACAGGCACTGAACTTGTTCTGCAGTAGAATTACAAGTCCCAGAAACACCTGTAGTAGAAGCCCCTGCTGTGCGGTCCGGGGGTCCCCCGCGTGCTGGGACTTGTAGTCCCGCGGTCACATGACAGCCCGTGTATACAGTGCGGGCGACGAGACAGAATCTCCTCCTCTCTTCCTCCTGTGACGGGCGGACCCGGAACAGTCAGCAGCTGGAGAGCCGCGGCCCAGCGCCGAGCACAGCGGAGGATGCAGGGCAACAGCGCCGAGGAGCTGGAGGCGAGTACACTGCAAGCAGGGGTTACTGCAGTCTACTGTACACTGCAAGCCGGGCTCACTAGTCTGTCTACTGTACACTGCAAGCCGGGCTCACTAGTCTGTCTACTGTACACTGCAAGCCGGGCTCACTGCAGTCTGTCTACTGTACACTGCAAGCCGGGGCGCACTGCAGTCTGTCTACTGTACACTGCAAGCGGGACTTACTGCAGTCTACTGTACACTGCAAGCCGGGCTCACTACAGTCTGCCTACTGTACACTGCAAGCCGGGCTCACTACAGTCTGCCTACTGTACACTGCAAGCCGGGCTTACTGCAGTCTACTGTACACTGCAAGCCGGGCTCACTTCAGTCTGTCTACTGTACACGGCAAACCGTCTACTGTACACTGAAATCTGCCTTCTGTACACTGCATTCCCCTTTTTGTGTACTGCAATCAGTCCTCAATGCACTGTGGTCTGTCTACTATACACTGCATTCCATCTTCAATGCACTGTATACTGTATTCCCTCTTCTGTACACTGCATTCCCCTTTTTGTGTATGTACTAAGTTCTGTGTACGGCATTCTGTCTTCTGTGTAGCCCATATTGTGTGTTGCGTTCTATACACTGCATTACACAATCTGTGCACTGCATTAGTTGTTCTGTGTAGCCCATACTACGGTGCGTTCTATACACTGCATTACACAATCTGTGCACTGCACTCTGCGGTCTGCACGCTGCATTTGGTGTTCTGTGCACTGCATTCTGTTGTATATTCTTGGTACTGGATGATCTCTGGGCACGGTGTTCTGTCTCATATTCTCCTGTGATCTGTGTGTTGTATCCTCAGTATATAATGTTCTGCACTGTATACTCTGTGCACTGCATTGATGTTTGCTCTGTGTGCTGATGCTCTATATTTTGTGTTCCTTGTACCCCCCCCCCCCCCCCCCCCGCGTGCTATATGCTTTATATTCCGTGCTGTATTATGTGGTGTGTTGTGTGTTCTGTCTTGTATGTTTTGCCTTTCTTCTCAGTTTTATGTATTGTGTGCTTCATGCTGTATTCTCCGCTCTGCATTGTGTATTACATGCTATATGTGTCATACTGTATATACATTCTGTGCTTCATGCTGTATTCTCCGCTCTGCATTGTGTATTACATGCTATATGTGTCATACTGTATATACATTCTGTGCTTCATGCTGTATTCTCCGCTCTGCATTGTGTATTACATGCTATATGTGTCATACTCTATATACATTCTGTGCTTCGTGCTGTATTCTCCGCTCTGCATTGTGTATTACATGCTATATGTGTCATACTCTATATACATTCTGTGCTTCGTTCTGTATCTCCCTGCATTGTGTATTACATGCTATATGTGTCATACTGTATATACATTCTGTGCTTCGTTCTGTATCTCCCTGCATTGTGTATTACATGCTATATGTGTCATACTCTATATGCATTCTGTGCTTCGTGCTGTATCCTCTGCTCTGCATTATATATTACATGCTATATGTGTCATACTGTATATACATTCTGTGCTTCGTGCTGTATCTCCCTGCATTGTGTATTACATGCTATATGTGTCATACTCTATATACATTCTGTGCTTCGTGCTGTATCCTCTGCTCTGCATTGTATATTACATGCTATATGTGTCATACTGTATATACATTCTGTGCTTCGTTCTGTATCTCCCTGCATTGTGTATTACATGCTATATGTGTCATACTCTATATACATTCTGTGCTTCGTTCTGTATCTCCCTGCATTGTGTATTACATGCTATATGTGTCATACTGTATATACATTCTGTGCTTCGTTCTGTATCTCCCTGCATTGTGTATTACATGCTATATGTGTCATACTCTATATGCATTCTGTGCTTCGTGCTGTATCCTCTGCTCTGCATTATATATTACATGCTATATGTGTCATACTGTATATACATTCTGTGCTTCGTGCTGTATCTCCCTGCATTGTGTATTACATGCTATATGTGTCATACTCTATATACATTCTGTGCTTCGTGCTGTATCCTCTGCTCTGCATTGTATATTACATGCTATATGTGTCATACTGTATATACATTCTGTGCTTCGTGCTGTATCTCCCTGCATTGTGTATTACATGCTATATGTGTCATACTCTATATACATTCTGTGCTTCGTGCTGTATCCTCTGCTCTGCATTGTATATTACATGCTATATGTGTCATACTGTATATACATTCTGTGCTTCGTTCTGTATCTCCCTGCATTGTGTATTACATGCTATATGTGTCACACTCCGTCTATGGTACATTCTGTGCGCTATATGTATCTGTATTCTGTGCGCTATATGTATCTATTCTGTGCGCTATATGTATCTGTATTCTGTGCGCTATATGTATCTGTATTCTGTGCGCTATATGTATCTGTATTCTGTGTGCTATATGTATCTGTATTCTGTGCGCTATATGTATCTGTATTCTGTGCGCTATATGTATCTGTATTCTGTGCGCTATATGTATCTGTATTCTGTGCGCTATATGAATCTGTATTCTGTGTGCTATATGTATCTGTATTCTGTGCGCTATATGTATCTGTATTCTGTGTGCTATATGTATCTGTATTCTGTGCTCTATATGTATCTGTATTCTGTGCGCTATATGTATCTGTATTCTGTGCGCTATATGTATCTGTATTCTGTGCGCTATATGTATCTGTATTCTGTGTGCTATATGTATCTGTATTCTGTGTGCTATCTGTATTCTGTGCGCTATATGTATCTGTATTCTGTGCGCTATATGTATCTGTATTCTGTGCGCTATATGTATCTGTATTCTGTGTGCTATATGTATCTGTATTCTGTGTGCTATCTGTATTCTGTGCGCTATATGTATCTGTATTCTGTGCGCTATATGTATCTGTATTCTGTGCGCTATATGTATCTGTATTCTGTGCGCTATATGTATCTGTATTCTGTGCGCTATATGTATCTGTATTCTGTGTGCTATATGTATCTGTATTCTGTGTGCTATCTGTATTCTGTGTGCTATATGTATCTGTATTCTGTGTGCTATATGTATCTGTATTCTGTGCGCTATATGTATCTGTATTCTGTGCGCTATATGTATCTGTATTCTGTGCGCTATATGTATCTGTATTCTGTGCGCTATATGTATCTGTATTCTGTGCGCTATATGTATCTGTATTCTGTGCGCTATATGTATCTGTATTCTGTGCGCTATATGTATCTGTATTCTGTGTGCTATATGTATCTGTATTCTGTGCTCTATATGTATCTGTATTCTGTGCTCTATATGTATCTGTATTCTGTGCTCTATATGTATCTGTATTCTGTGCGCTATATGTATCTGTATTCTGTGTGCTATATGTATCTGTATTCTGTGCTCTATATGTATCTGTATTCTGTGCGCTATATGTATCTGTATTCTGTGCTCTATGTGTATCTGTATTCTGTGCTCTATATGTATCTGTATTCTGTGCGCTATATGTATCTGTATTCTGTGCGCTATATGTATCTGTATTCTGTGCGCTATATGTATCTGTATTCTGTGCGCTATATGTATCTGTATTCTGTGCGCTATATGTATCTGTATTCTGTGCTCTATATGTATCTGTATTCTGTGCTCTATATGTATCTGTATTCTGTGCGCTATATGTATCTGTATTCTGTGCGCTATATGTATCTGTATTCTATGCGCTATATGTATCTGTATTCTGTGCTCTATATGTATCTGTATTCTGTGCGCTATATGTATCTGTATTCTGTGTGCTATATGTATCTGTATTCTGTGTGCTATATGTATCTGTATTCTGTGTGCTATATGTATCTGTATTCTGTGCTCTATATGTATCTGTATTCTGTGCTCTATATGTATCTGTATTCTGTGCGCTATATGTATCTGTATTCTGTGTGCTATATGTATCTGTATTCTGTGCTCTATATGTATCTGTATTCTGTGCGCTATATGTATCTGTATTCTGTGTGCTATATGTATCTGTATTCTGTGCGCTATATGTATCTGTATTCTGTGCGCTATATGTATCTGTATTCTGTGCGCTATATGTATCTGTATTCTGTGCTCTCTTCTCTCCCCCATGTCGTAGATTCCGTGTTTTATGTTCTATCTATTATGTTTTGTGCTTTATGATCTTTTTTGTTGTGCGCTATATTCTCTATGTAGTATATATCATGGTGATATAGGCTGTGGATATACTCGGTATCGCTGTCTGCTGGCGTTCATAGCACATAGTCATGTATATTACGCTACGGCTCGGGCCCCCGTTGAGCCTTCCCATCTGGGCCGGACCCCGGATGGCTCCGTTTGCTGTCATTACTGCAAGTTTTGGTCTCTGTTTCAGAAAGTTTATGTTTGTTTTCGCCGTTTTGTGCGGACAGAATAACCCCGCCGAGGGCGCTGCTCTGTCCGGCCAAACCGCTGAAGAGGAAGGGAAACCTGCTGAGACGGAGACCAGCACTGCCATCAGATCGCTATCGATGGCCTGCTGAGCTCTGGGATTCCATCTGATCGACGCTTTCGGCGCGGGGAGCTTGAACGTCGAGTGGGGATTGTAGCCTTAAAGGGGTTTCCCACCTGCACTATATTGCTAGAATATTCCACCGTCGGTGAAGATCTGACCGCTTGGTCTATCACCGATCATAAGAATGAAGGGGGCGCCCTAACTCACTTCCCATATGTTTCCTTGCATCATGCCAAGAGGGAGATGATGTTGTGCAGAAGAATGGGTCCCAGTGGTGACAAAAGGAGTAGTTGTGACCGACGGAAGGTTGGCTGGCTCATGTATTCAACATTCTGGAAAATGAGGAAGTGCGGTCGAACCTTGTTGTTGTAGCAGAGCTGAGTTTGTCATCTGGCATGGTGTGGTGTTTAATCTATGCTTTTTTACAGTATTAACACCTGCAGAAACCAACATGCCCAAAAATATGAGAACCTGTGTAAATCATACCGCAGAGAAATGTGTGCGCAGTGAAAAACCGTAGACACACGTATGCGCAAATGTATAATCACTGCTTACGGACAGTCCAGGAGTCAGGGACAGGCGTACACTTTCTGTGTATGTATCTTGTACACTCAGGTGGACCTACACACCACATTTGGCTATTTTTGAGTAGTTCTATCAGGATTCTGACCAAGGGCGAATGATTTTTATATATGTCCTCATCTTCACAGTTCGTTCCCCCCCAAATACCACTACCCTAATGTGTTCTTAATCACACATAGTGCTTATCTCTTCTTCGTCACACCTCAAAATAAATTCAGACCCCTAAACAAGTATTGACCCCCATAGACACCCCCCCTAAAATATATACAAACCCCAGCTAGACCCCCGAATTAATTCAGACGACAGGCTAGCTCTTAGAATTCAGACCCCTCAGCTTAAAATAAAGAGACCTCAAAAGTTATACAGACCCCAAAGTAAGTGTAGACCCCAGACCTGACCCCAAAATAAATACAAACCTCAAACCAGACCCCAAAATAAATCCAGACCCATAACCCGAAATAAATATAAACGTCAAGTGCCAAAAAAACTACCGACCCCAGACCAGACGCCCATTAATACAGACTCTAAAATACAGGCGCTGGACCCTGAGGCCGGTCTCACACGACCAGATTTGGATTGCGGAATCCGCTATCCTCACCTGCATAGACGATCCGCGGTATTCTGCACCCATTAACAAGAATAGAGCATCGGTGTGTCCGTTCACAGGAGCGGACTGCGATTCGCATCTCCGGACATAAAATCACAGCATGCTCTATTCCCGTGCGGATTCCACATGGACATATACAGACAACAGATGCCAAAATAACGTCCAACCCCAAATACAGACCCCAGACCTGACTCACAAACAAATACAGACCCCAGACCTGACTCCCAAACTACTACAGACCCCAGACCTGACTCCCAAACTACTACAGACCCCAGACCTGACTCCCAAGCAAATACAGACCCCAGACCTGACTCCCAAGCAAATACAGACCCCAGACAACTACAGACCCCAGACCTGACTCCCAAGCAAATACAGACCCCAGACCTGACTCCCAAGCAAATACAGACCCCCACATATATACAGACAACAGACCCGTAACCAGAAAGAAATACAAACATTAGATGCCGAAAAAAACTACTGACCCCCAGACCAGACTCAAAAATAAATACAGACCCCCAAACCAGATCCCAAAATGAATACAATCAGACCCCAAACACAAAAGCAGAGCCCAGATTAAATATAGACCTCAGACTTTAACCCCTTAGTGAACAAGGTTTTTTCCTTTTTTTTGCATTTTAATTCCCCCCACCCACCCTCCTTTAAAAAAAAAAAAAAGCGTAATTGCATTATTTTTCCATCGACGTCGCTGTATGAGGGCTTGTTTTTTGCGAGAGGAGTTGACTTTTTCAGTGCTGCTATGTAAGGGCTTATTCAGACGACCGTATGTCGGCTGGGTTTTCACGCCCAGTTGATATACGGCGTCTCTCTCTGCAAGGGGAGGAGGCAGGAAGAGCCAGGAGCAGGAACTGAGCTCCCGCCCTCTCTCTGCCCCTCGCCACTGTTTGCAATGGGAGGGGGTGGGAGCTCAGAGCACTGCTCCCGGCTCTTCCAGCCTCCTCCCCCTGCAGAGAGAGATGCTGTATATCGGCTGGGCGTGAATACCCGGCCAATATACGGTCGTCTGAATAAGCCCTAATATAGCATATAATGTACTGAAAAAACGTTAAAAAAAATGAAATTCTGACATCTTCGGTGCGTCTTGTTTCTACGGCACACAAACTGCAATATTCTATGGGTCAGTACGATACCAAAATTCTATAGTTTTTTTTTTTGCTGTACTAGTATTTTTTACCAAAGATATTAAATTTTTTTCAATTATTTTCTGCCGCCATCTTCTGCGCACAATAGCTTGAATATTTTTCCGTCGAGCTCATCTTTCACAGTACGTCCTGTTGTTTGCGTTGTGGAATATATTCAACTTTTTGATTGCTTTTTGTTGCATTTTTTTCTTGGAGACAGAATGACCAAAAAAAAGCGCATTTCTTGCGTTCTTTATTAATTTTTTTCTGACTACGTTCACCGTGCAGGGTAAATAATGCATTACTTTGATAGATCGGACTTTTACGGACACAGTGATACCAAATAGATACTTTTGTCATATTATTTATATACTTTTATTGGAAATATGGCAAATATGGGGGGGGGGGGGTTGAACTTTTATTACTTTAAAAAAAAAAAAAAATTAGTAAAACGTTTTTGTCCTTATTTTTAAAGTCCCCACAGGGGACAACGACTAGCGATGCTTTGATCACTCCCGGCTGCCATGACACCCGCACGGCTTCCTGCTTTCTTCGGGGGATTTAAATGCCGCTGTCAGAATTGACAGTGGCATTTAAAGGGTGAACAGCTCCAGTGAGCTTCATGCACCCGCGATGTATGAAGGGAGGTCGCCCTGTGATCTCCCTTTATACACATCCTGTATCTGCAGGATGTTTTAAAAAAACATTAGAGCGGTCACTAAGGGGTTAAATATATGTAGACCCTAAACCACACCCCAAAAGAAATCCATATCCCTTAAACAAATACAGTCCCCGGACCAGACCTCAAAATAAGTGCAGACCCCAGACCAAACTGGAGAAGACTTTTGAGAATCCCATGAATGGCATGGAAACAAGTCAAGCCTAACCTTCTACTCGAAGCTAGAGTCTCCACCCTGAAGCTTCATCTAATTTTGGATGAGATCTTGGAGGACTTGGTGTGGCCCTCTGACATAATTGAGTTACTGGGAACACTTCATGCCCCTGCTGGATATGGTCAGAGGGCCAGGAGCTTTCTTCGACAGTCTCAAGTGATGACCAGGATTTTCAGTGCGCCCTTGAAGGATCTGCTCCATGAAAGGGTGTTGTCCTAAGTGAACAACTCCTCTAAGGATCAGGATTTGTTTCAGATCTGGAGTGGTGGAGCAGGTTACTTGGAAATGGACCTGGTTATGGTCAAGAGGCGATGGAGAGCAGAGTAATGATATACAAACAGAAGCAAGGACAACAGAGGTCAAGGCGGAACTCAGGATTTGTAAGACTGCGGTCACGTTGAGGGTTAGACGCACTTTAAGGTTTCTGTTACAGATGATGAAGGAAGAAAGGAGAAAAAGAGAAAGCCACTCCATGGAGAGCAAAGCAATAAGTCACGAAGGACTAAGAACAGTTCCTCTGTCCAGGATTGCATTATGGATCAGTTATCTTTCAAAGCAATCTGCAGCCCCCTCTGATATGATGCAGAAGCTTTCTAGCATGCGGAAGCTTACTGGCATTGAGTAGTAGAATAATGCCTTTCCGCATAATGGCAGGTGTAGAATGAGGCACTATAGGCTCTGAAGAAGCCAAGGACATTGAATCCCTTTGTCTGTGCTTTTTAAGAATATAATTAAAGTTCTTGTTTCATGATCCTGGTGTTGAAGTTTCGTGCCTAGAAATGCGGCAGATATGCCATACCTCGCGTTCGCCCTACTTTCTAGTTCTTCAAACGGAACTACAAAGACACCTGTGCACAGATAAATACTTTGGGAGGCAGAGGAGCACAATGTGGCTTTGACTACTGTAAAGTTACCTCTCATCCCTCGTGATCCGCTGATACCCGTTCCTCTGTAAAGACCCATTCAGATGAGACTTCTTCTTAAGTAGAAAACAAAGGTTGGATCAAAGCGGGCGTTAGTCAATTGTGAGGTGGCAACTGAGTGTATATGAATGTTGGCATGTCTTCTAGGCAAAGTCCTCAACCTTTTTAGTTTGAGAATGGCATTGTGATACAGCAGGAGGCAAGTTCTTAAGAATCTGAAAATTTCATGGTGGCAAATGCCAAGTTCAGAAGTATTGTATTGCTCAAAGCCCAATATGCAAGTGATGGCCGTGGTGCCAAGAAAGGGGCAGTTGTAGTGACATCTCCTGAATCCACCCTTCCGTCACTGTGGAGACATCAACAACTCTTATTGTCGCCCTTATCCATTCTCTGCTTGATTACTGTAACTCACTACTGACCGGGCTTCCCCTCACTGAACTCTCCCCTCTCTAATCCTTTCTGAATGTAACGTACAGGCTCATCTTCTTGTCAAGCTGCTAGACCGATGCCCCCACCCTGTGCCAGTCACTATACCGATGCCTCCACCCTGTGCCAGGGGGAGACCGGTCAGTAGTGAGGTACAGCTGCTACACTGATGCCTCCACCCTGTACCAGTCACTACACTGATGCCTCCACCCTGTACCAGTCACTACAATGATGCCTCCTCCCTGTTCCAGTCACTACACTGATGCCGCCTCCCTGTGCCAGTCACTACACTGATGCCTCCACCCTGTACCAGTCACTACACTGATGCCTCCTCCCTGTTCCAGTCACTACACTGATGCCTCCACCCTGTACCAGTCACTACACTGATGCCTCCACCCTGTGCCAGTCACTACACTGATGCCTCCTCCCTGTTCCAGTCACTACACTGATGCCTCCACCCTGTACCAGTCACTACACTGATGCCTCCTCCCTGTGCCACTCACTACACTGATGCCTCCTCCCTGTGCCAGTCACTATAAATATTAAATACAATTTAAAGCTATCATTCTCATCCATAAAGACCCTCCGCAATGCTGCGCCACCCTATATCTCCCTGTCATGTCTGTCTACCAACCTACCTGTGCTCTCCATCCTGCTGATAACCTCAGACTAAATTCCTCTGTAACCCACATCTCCCACTCCCGACTGAGATTTTTTCCTGAGCTGCACCAGTTCTCTGGAATGCGCTACCCCAGACAATCAGGCTAGATCTGAATGCCAAGAGCTTTAAGAGTGTCCTAAGAACACATATTTCTACCATATTCCCTAACTTAACTTTTCTCCGTCTACCCTGCCTCTTGGGAACCTGAGACCCTTCTTCTCACTGCATCGCACCTCTTATCTGGTGATACACAAACACAGCTTTATGTATATATGTATACCTATGTGTATACCTGCTTATAGTCTAAGCTCTCGTGAGCCGGACCCTCACCACTTTTGTTCAAGCTTTCCATCAATTTAATATTACATGTTATGACTCCTTTGTGTGTTGCCCCCAATTTTTAAGGCCTCATGTCCACTAGGAAATTTGGGCCCGTGCGGATTCTCCATGCAGAATCCCGCAGCGGGTCCATCCTTTCCCCGTGGGCATGAGGCCTGAAAATTGATTTAACTCACCTGTCCGGACGCTGCTAGATCCCGTCCGTCGCGGCCTGATCTCCTTTACTTCTGCCCGGCACGCCGGCAGCGTGCCGTGCGCATGTGTAGTGCATTCTCTCTCTTTTTTTTTTTTTTGAACTCCTGCTCTCCCGTAATAAAAAATTACCTGAAAGCGCTGCGGAATAAGTTGGCGCTATACAAATAACAAGATTTATTTATTTTATTTTTATTTTAACATGATCAAGCGGAGCGGCTGCGGAGGTGGACTGCGCATGCGCGGCTCAGTTTCTGCTGTCAGTTAGATTGGTGGCAGGCGGGTCTGACTGTGCACACGGAGCGCTGCAGTGAGATGATGGCTGACTGTGGAGGAAGACTGTAGCGCAGGGACTGAGGGAGATACCACTGCGCATGCTCAAGCATTGCCCATAGATCTACAGCAGGATGTGTCCATGGGTGACGGGGGGGGGGGGGGGGGGGGGGCATTATTGGGGTGCGCCAAACGAAGGAAAGCTGTATTTTTTTTTTTTAAAGACAGCTCATGGGCAGGTGGCATGTTTTCACCTCACTTATACATCTGGATGTAATCCTAATCTTGGCACAACCCCATGTAGTGTCTGTTTGTGAGCAGATGATGTTGGCTGATACAATGTTTGCACTGTCTGCCATAGTATTTGGGATTTACAATGAGAGCATGCGACATATGCCAACTGAAAGTATACGGTGTGCCAAGATGCCACATGACGGAGCTACTGCGTATTGCGTGGGCGCCGCTTATTGTAAAGTGAAATAATAATCCCTTCGCATTGTCCTTGTCTTCAGGGTTGAATCACCTCATGGCCGCTCTACATCAAATTTGCATATAATACAAAGGTTTGCATCGTTACAGCTAAGCTTTTTGCGGTTACGACTGCGCAGATTGTCCGGTCAGTTCCAACATGTCAAGGTACATGGGCCAGTTACTGGACGTCCACCAAAGTCAATGGATGAAGAATTCCGTCCTTCATTACATCACATTTTTATACCATGTCTGTCCCCTATGATGTCATATAAGATAAGACCTCCGGGGGTCATTTTACAATATCTTTTTTTATTTCACACTTTTCCCTTGTAGCTGGGGCATTCATAGGAGCCCCAGTTACAGGGAGAAACATCTCCCTGTGGCCCCCCATCTTTGCTGAATGACTTTTCCAGCCCTGCTTCTTGGAGACATCATGCTTTCCACCAAACACGCCTACACTACACCGAGGGATCAGCGTGTGAGGTCATAGAATCATAGAATGGTAGAGTTGGAAGGGATCTCTAGGGTCATCAGGTCCAACAGCCTGCTCAGTGCAGGATCACTACATTATCCCAGACAGATATCTGTCCAGCCTTTGTTTGTTCCCTTGAAGCAGAACTCCCCACCTCCCGTGGCAACCTGTTTCACTCATTGATCCCCCTTACTCTCTAATATCTAATTTGTGTCTCCTCCCTTCCAGTTTCATCCCATTGCTTCTAGTTTTTACTGCCCATTGACTGGATGTCTAACGACAGCTCTCCATAACCTCCAAAGTGGCTGCCTGTAGTTCCAATTTCCTGTTCCTGTAGGAAGTGCAGCTCTGGAGCACTTACTTCTGCTCTGTCCAGATGGAAGGTTTTGTGGATGGAGGCCATATTATATACATTTGTCATCTCTTTCTGTAAATTTTTTCACACGGGACGGAATATTCCACAACAGCGTTACAGAATACACCCTCTTGCAGAATATTCCGCACCAGAATCTACGTTGCTGACGTTCGAATTTTGATGCAGAATTGGAAATTACAGAATTCTGCTGGCAATTTCGCATCAAAATCTGCACATAGACGTGCAGATTTTGGTGCCGAATTCCGGGATAGCGTGTTCTGCAGTGTTGTTGTGGAATATTCTGTCCTGTGTGAAAGCACCCAAATCCGCAGCATTTCCGCTACGTGTAAACATACCCTCAAGGTCCTTATATAATCATATAACGCAACCAGCGTGCTATGTAGCGGCGATGCACAGGACTCGGCAGCCGGCAGATTGTTTTCTGTCTCTTGTAGACTGTTGTGGTTCCTCTTCAGCGGTGGCCTTGTCTATATATAAACAGCTGGGTGTTCGCACACTACAAAGCAAAGCTATAAAGTAAACTTGACCTCTGCCAAGAAATAAAATGACTATGGGCTCATCCCCTCCCCCACCACTGTCTTGTTGGATAGATATGATGAGGGTTAACACTTTCATATCCATCTTGATATTATTATATATGAAACAGACCCAACTGTGCCGTCAGCTGTAGTCATTTGTAAACCCAACAACAAGTGGTCTGTTTTCCTGCAGTGCCTCCTCAGGGCAGATAGGGAATTACATTGTTCCCAATGAAATTAATGCATTGTGTATATGGACCAAAAGTCATGGGATGTAAATTGGTTATCAGTTGATGTTACCTCAGGGGACCGCTTGGGAGCATCCACACCTGTATGTTATCTTGAGAGTAAGGTTGAACACTGGACAGCGTTCTTATGGCAAAGTGACGGGAATTATCGGAGTTCGAATGAGGCGTGATAGTGGGTTCAAGACGGATGGGACATTCCATTTCCGAAGTTATCAGGACATTTAACATACCTTGATCTACAGGGTCATGTGTGTACCGGAAATGCTTCAGTAAAGGCATTACCACCCACAGTGGACAGTGTAGTGGTCGCCTACAGGTGCTTAATATTCACGACTGGTGGTGTCTGTCTAAGGCCACCTGCAGACGAGTGGGTCGGATCTGGCGGCGAGGATTCTCGCCTCAGGACCCGACCCGAGCGCCTGCAGGGACGAGCGCGTACTCACCCGCACCCGGCGGCTCCGGCTCTTTCATGTGCCGGCTGCCAAGCAGCCGGCGCATGCGCAGACTGGAGCCACGGCCGGTTGAGTGACGTTTCTGTGGGGGAAGAGCCCCGCACAGAAATAGGACATGCCGTGGTTTGTTTGCCGCGCGAGATTTCGCGCGGCCAAACCGCGGCCGTCTGCATAGGATTGAGTTTGTTAACGCAATCCTATGCAGACTTTGAGCGGCGGAAATCCCGCGGGATTTCCGCCCGTGTGCAGGCGGCCTAAAAGTCCGATCAGTCAAGGTACCAATTGTTTCAGGCTGATGGCAGCGTGTATGTGTGGTACAGACCCCATGTTTGGACCTCAGTTTTCTGCAAAGCACTGTGCTGGCAGGAGGTGGTACCATACTGGTGTGAGGTCACTTCTCATGGCATGGGTTGGGTTCAGTGGCCCGCCTAAACACATCATTTACCGGTGTCCACTGCTTTTCACTACTTGGTGACTATCTGCAGCCCTTCATGGACTTCATGTAAAAATGATTGTGCCCAAATGGTCCAGAATTGGTTCAAGGAGCATTCTGGAGGGTTCCGATGAATGGTGTGGACTGTCCGCTCAGCTCACATGAGTTTACATGCGATGTGGTGGAGAGGTCCATTTGTCCCGTGATCCTGCATCTACAAAAAATTACGGATCTGGGGTGATGATCTAGAAAACGTGGCTTAGTGTCTTTCTATGTGTTTTCTGTCCAGTTGTGGAATTAAAGCAACATCGACTTGTGGCACTTCACCGGGCTAGAGGTGTGCTACATGATATTAGTTGTATAATACATAGATGTGTTGGATCTTCAAATAACAGTTCGGAATGGGGACTTCCTTCCGTTAATTCACAGTTCCCTAATACAGTATATACAATTTGATTTCCAAACCAGACACCTTTGTAGTAAATTAAAGCAATAATCACAGATCATATTAAGTCAAGTCATAGAATCATAAAGTGGAAAGGGACCTCCAGGGTCACTGGGTCCAACCCCCTGCTCAGTGCAGGATTCACTAAATCATCCCAGACATATATTTGTCCAGCCTTTGTTTGAACACTTCCATTGAAGGAGAACTCACCACCTCCTGTGGTAACCTGTTCCACTCATTGATCACCCTCACTGTCAGAAAGTTTTTTTCTAATATCTAATCTGTCTCCTCCCTTTCAGTTTCATCCCATTGCTTCTAGTCTTTCCTTGTGCAGATGAGAATAGGGCTGATCCCTCTGCACTGTGACAGCCCTACAGATATTTGTAGACCGCTATAAGGTCTCCTCTCAGCCGTCTTTTTTTAAGCTAAACATTCCCAGATCCTCTAACTGTTCCTCATTGGACATGATTTGCAGACCGCTCACCATCTTGGTAACTCTTCTCTGAACTTGCTCCAGTTTGTCTATGTTTTTTTTTAATTGGGGTGCCCAGAACTGGACACAGTACTTCAGATGAGGTCTGACTACGGAAGATTAGAGGGGGATAATTCCTTCACGTGATCTAGACTCTATGCTTCTCTTAATACATCCCAGAATTGTGTTTGCATTTTTGGCTGCTGCATCACATTGTTGACTCATGTTCAGTCTATGATCTATTAGTATACCCAAGTCTTTTTCACATGTGCTACTGTTTAGCTCAATTCCTCCCGTTCTATATGCACTTTTTTTATTTTTCTTGCCCAAAGTTTGCTTTTCTTCTTGTTAAATACCATTCTGTTAGACAGACTCAAGCTTTTCAAGCTTGTCCAAATCTTCTCTAGTGTTAGTTATTCCTCCAAGCTTTGTGTCGTCTGCAAACTTAATGGGTTTCCCCTCAATTCCCTCCTCCAGATCATTTATAAAAATGTTGACCAACACTGGGCCTAGGACAGAGCCTTGTGGTACCCCACTTGATACATTCTTCCACTTGGATGTGCAGCTATTAATGACCACTCTGAGTACGATCAAGTGTTTTATTAGTGCAACGTGTCCCACATAGTCCTTCCGGTGATACTGAGGTGCACTTGCTAAGCGGCAAAATATCTCTGGCAATGACTATATAATCATACTCGTCTGCACTGCCTTAACCGGCAACAATGCAAATAGCTGCCAGGCTTATTAACGTAATTAAAAGTCATACAAGTTTCCCAGCACAAGCCTTAGGAAATCATAACAGATCTCCATTTGTCATTGCAGCAGAGTTGAGTGAGTCAATTGTTTCCAATTGTCATGGCCAACTTTTGTGTCAGAGTCATGGACTAACACAAATTGTGTTCTTGCTGAAACAACTCACTCCTACACTACCCTAGACCACAAGGGTTTTTTTGTTTTTACATTAACCCCTTCATCATCTTACATGAACAGACAATGTGTGCTTTTACATAGGACTGCAGGTAAAGCCTATTCTGTTCTAAGTTCCTTATCATGGTGCACAAAAGAAAGCGTTAAATGATGATCTCGGCTCTGCTACACCTGTATGGGACCTTTCACCCGGGATGGAATTAGTCAGACATTTCTGCCTCACAAAGTTACCCCTATGGGGCTTGAATTAAAATCCACTCGCAAGATTAAATTCCGCAGCGGAAAAACTTTCTGCTGCGGAATGAAGGACGTCTTGCAGAATGGTTCTTGCGGATCTTTAACCTACAGGAATTCCACAATTAAAGTCTATGTAAGAAATTCCTCAAGACGTATTCCGAAGTTAAAACGCAACAAAATCAGCAATAATTGACAAAATTTGCGTCCTTCGTACAATTTCGTCCGGCGTGAAGGGTCCCTATATAACAAGATATTGGTATTATATCCTCATGTGTCTTGTATCTTCCCAACAGCTGGAGAAAAGCGTCCGACGGCTGCGAGAGAAATTTCATGGCAATGTCACGATAGAGACGGCTGTGCTGCTGATGAGAAACTTTGCAAACAATCATGACCAAGTGTGCAAATGGATCATCATGTTCAAGGACCAACTCAATGGTGAGAGCCGATTACCGGGACCAATGGCTATATACTGTCTTATTACAGAAGGACGGAGAACGTAAGCGTTCGCCAACCGCATGTAGATCAGTGGCACCAAGCTCTGCTAAATCAGTGACTGTTTCTTTCCAGCACATGCTCAGTACGATGTTGTCAGCATGCTGGGTGTTGTACTGCTTGCTAGTTACCATACCACTAACAACTATCAAGCATCCCCACATGAGTGCAGAGCGTGCTCAGTGTGGTGTAAATCGGCATGCTGGGCACTGTTGTACTAATAATTATGTTTGACATAATCCATTTTGAGATCCTGTGATCCATAATTAGTGATCTGACATTTTTAATGTATAGTGGAGAATGTCCTAATTTTCCATATTTTCATTATTTTTGTATTAAAAGGTGCTTTTTTAATTTTTTGTTCTACCATTAGCTGAACTCTACACCCTGACACCTCCTGCCGCCATCTACACCCCGACACCTCCTGCCGCCATCTACACCCCGACGCATTCTGACGCCCTCTACACCCCGACGCATTCTGACGCCCTCTACACCCCGACGCATTCTGACGCCCTCTACACCCCGACGCATCCTGCAGCCCTCTACACCCCGACGCATCCTGCCGCCCTCTACTCCCCGACGCATCCTGCCGCCCTCTACTCCCCGACGCATCCTGCCGCCCTCTACTCCCCGACGCATCCTGCCGCCCTCTATTCCCCGACGCATCCTGCCGCCCTCTATTCCCCGACGCATCCTGCCGCCCTCTATTCCCCGACGCATCCTGCCGCCGCCTACTCCCCGACGCATCCTGCCGCCGCCTACTCCCCGACGCATCCTGCCGCCGCCTACTCCCCGACGCATCCTGCCGCCGCCTACTCCCCGACGCATCCTGCCGCCGCCTACTCCCCGACGCATCCTGCCGCCGCCTACTCCCCGACGCATCCTGCCGCCGCCTACTTCCCGACGCATCCTGCCGCCGCCTACTCTCCGACGCATCCTGCCGCCGCCTACTCCCCGACGCATCCTGCCGCCGCCTACTCCCCGACGCATCCTGCCGCCCTCTACACCCCGACGCATCCTGCCGCCGCCTACCCCCCGACGCATCCTGCCCCTGCCTACCCCCCGACGCATCCTGCCGCCGCCTACACCCCGACGCATCCTGCCGCCCTCTACACCCAGTCCATCCTGCCGCCCTCTACACCCAGTCGCATCCTGCCGCCCTCTACACCCAGTCGCATCCTGCCGCCCTCTACACCCAGTCGCATCCTGCCGCCCTCTACACCCAGTCGCATCCTGCCGCCCTCTACACCCAGTCGCATCCTGCCGCCCTCTACACCCAGTCGCATCCTGCCGCCCTCTACACCCAGTCGCATCCTGCCGCCCTCTACACCCAGTCGCATCCTGCCGCCCTCTACACCCAGTCGCATCCTGCCGCCATCTATACCCTAGCAACATCCAAAAAAGGCATGAACGGCAGCAGAATAGCTTTGATGCATAAAACATATTCCATCTTCTAAAATGCGACGTTTCGACCCTCCAATGGTCTTTATCCAGTATTTTAGAAGATGCAATAAATACCTGTTTTATGCACTGAAGCTATTCTGCTGCTGTTCATGCCTTTTTTGGATGTTGCTTGGGAATGAAGAAGTGGAGTTCATTTTCCGGATTGGCTGTTCAGATTTTGCCTCCCCGAAATAGAGTATACATCCATTGTGCTGCTGGTGCAATCTTTCTTTGGCCAGCTATACCCCGACACATCCTGCCGCCGGCTATACCCCGACGCATCCTGCCGCCGGCTATACCCCGACGCATCCTGCCGCCGGCTATACCCCGACGCATCCTGCCGCCGGCTATACCCCGACGCATCCTGCCGCCGGCTATACCCCGACGCATCCTGCCGCCGGCTATACCCCGACGCATCCTGCCGCCGGCTATACCCTGACGCATCCTGCCGCCGGCTATACCCCGACGCATTCTGCCGCCATCTCTTCCATGACACATTCAGCTGCTCTCTATACCCTGACGCATCCTGCCGCTCTCTAGACCTTGACGTATCCTGCCGCCATCTATACCCTGACACATCCTGCCGCCATCTATAGCCTGACACATCCTGCCGCCATCTATACCCTGACACATTCTGCCGCCATCTATACCCTGACACATCCTGCCGCCATCTATACCCTGACACATCCTGCCGCCATCTATACCCTGACACATCCTGCCGCCATCTATACCCTGACACATCCTGCCGCCATCTATACCCTGACACATCCTGCCGCCATCTATACCCTGACACATCCTGCCGCCATCTATACCCTGACACATCCTGCCGCCATCTATACCCTGACACATCCTGCCGCCATCTATACCCTGACACATCCTGCCGCCATCTATACCCTGACACATCCTGCCGCCATCTATACCCTGACACATCCTGCCGCCATCTATACCCTGACACATCCTGCCGCCATCTATACCCTGACACATCCTGCCGCCATCTATACCGTGACACATCCTGCCGCCATCTATACCCTGACACATCCTGCCGTTCTCTATACCGTGACACATCCTGCCGTTCTCTATACCCTGACACATCCTGCCGTTCTCTATACCCTGACACATCCTGCCGCCATCTATACCGTGACACATCCTGCCGCCATCTATACCGTGACACGTCCTGCCGTTCTCTATACCGTGACACATCCTGCCGTTCTCTATACCTTGACACATCCTGCCGCCATCTATACCCTGCCGCCATCTATACCCTGACACATCCTGCCACCATCTATACCCTGACACATCCTGCCGCCATCTATACCCTGACACATCCTGCCGCCATCTATACCCTGACACATCCTGCCGCCATCTATACCCTGACACATCCCGCTGATCTACCTGATCTAACCATTTAATAATATTTCCTACTGTTGCCCAGTTTGTCTGTATTATAATGCCATCCTGTATCCTTGATTACGGTTTTGACCCTTACTCACGTTAACCCTTTCCCTGATGTGTGTTGCTGTCACGTCTGTCCTTGCTTGTTTATATTATAGACATTGATCAAGATGACAGAAGCAGTTTAAAAAAAGACAAGGTTGCGATGGTAAGACCTTATATTTCCATAGTTGTTAGAGATACGAGCCACTAGGAGTTGCACTGAAGTTGCAGAACTTTTTGTCATGAAAACCATTAATGATTGACAAAATATCAATATGTCTAAATGTCCTTCTTCTGACCTTGGACTTATCAGCGGCATGGATCATCCTGGAGCTGCAGAGGTGAGGCAATGAGAGCCCGTGGCTCCAGAGAATGTCTAGTGGAAATGTACAGATCACTCCAGCCGCTCCATCCTTATCTGTGCCTTTTTTATGAGCACTCCGGAGTGTACACAAAGTGCCTCAGACCTGGCTTGTTTCCTAGTATGTAACGCAGATCTGTCCCTTATACAAAATATTGCAAGTAACCTGGTTTCTAAGTACCCAAAAAGAATTAATCCAGAATTCACATTTTATCTGCTTTCACATAATTTTTTTTTTTTGCTGTAAGTGCTTGCATAAAGCTTCCCCAGGCGATAAGAGCTGACCGAGGGTTAGAGGGGCCAGACTAACCATACCTGTTAGACAAACCTATGATGGAAAACATGGCCAAAAAATAGTAGTACAGAAGCCAAATAGCAGTATGAGGGGGCACAAACTAGTTAAAACTTGCCGAGATTAGTAGATGTAGTAGGTAGCAATACAGACGAGGTACAGAGGGGTCACATAACCCCCTTACTGATAAGCCCAAGCTCTGTTCGTTCTACAGGAAAAGAACATTAGAGTTTTGTATGAACATAGATAGTTATAAACGTTATTGGCTGTAACTGGTTATATCTATGCTATTCACATGCCAATTTAAAGCAATGTTTCTTGGCTTTAAAATGAGACCAAAAGATTGTCCGCAGCACCAATAGTAGAGCTACAGCCGATTGAAGTGGGGTCAGGAGCCAATAGTAGAGCTACAGCCGTTTGAAGTGGGGTCGGGAGCCATTTAAAGTAGAGTTGGAAATACTGAATTTATTGCTGTCCCTTCAGTCTGTGTGCGGAACAGATGTGCCAGGGGGATGAGGAGGCAGCAAAGAATCGATCTGGGATTCTTCTGTCTGTCCCAGTTGAGTGATGACGTGGACTTTTCTTCATGTTATCTTCCTTTTATTAATCAGAGAACACATTTGCTCTCTGTAACATACGGTTTGGGGTTTTTTTTCTAGAAAAGGAGTGAGAAGATGAGCCCTTGCTTAATCAATTAGACTTCTGTGGCGTTTAACCCCGGCAATACTGCAGTCCTCTAAATGCTTTAGCAGAAAAATATTTTTTAAAAGTTTGGTTTTTTTCCCACTTACTCAATGCTTTTGAACATTGAAAAAATAAAAAGAACAAAAAACGGCATGATTGGTTTCACCGCATCCATAACAACTAGAGATAAGCGAACCTACTCGTTTCGAGTAATTACTGGATCGAGCACCGCGATTTTCAAGTACTTCAGAACTCGGGTGAAAAGATTTCTTTGGGGGGGGGGGGGGGAGGCGGCGCGGGGGGTAGCAGTGGGGAACAGGCGCCCCCCAAATCTTTTCGCCCGAGTACTCGGGCGAAAAAGGGGCGTGGCCGAGTACGCTCGCTCATCTCTGATAACAACCAATACTATAAAACAACAACATAGCTGTTGTCTGTTCATCGCACTTCCCCAAAACAGTAAGAAAAGTAAATCAAAAAGTTGTATATACCTCAGCATGGTACCATTAAAAACTACAAGTTGTCCCGCAGAAAACAAGCCCTTGTACAGTTCTGTCCATTGAAAAATAAAAATGTTTTGGATTGGGAATGTGGTGACACACAAAAAGTATTTTTGCTTATATTGTGCAAAAGCAGAAAAACATCATAAAACCTCTATAAATTGGCGTTGTCAGAATCACAATGACCTACAATTAAAAAAGTGTCATTTTCACAAATGTTTTTCAGTTTTAATGTGAACTGCTGGGTAGGTTGATGGGTGGTGCAAGAATGCACAACTCCTACAAGAATGTGGGGTCTAGAGCGAACAACTGATGAGCCCTGGTCCAATTCTCGGCATCCCCAGCAATCGGCACATTAGCTCTGCAGCGGCCGCTGGAGGGGTAATATAGTATTACAGGACAATCATTCACATGAATGACCGACCTGTAATACCAGGAAGGTTTTTGGAGCTGCTCTTACTGGGCGGATTTCAGTCCTGAGCGGGGGGGAATCACTCCATTATGTTCCTATGCCCTAGTAGTGCTTACAAACCAGGGGCTGGGCTCTTGGCACAACCTTTTTAATGTAGATCAAAATGGATAAGTAAGGGCAATGTAGAGAGTAATAATCATGATAACTGGCAACGGCATTATTTAACTATAATGTCCTTCTCTTTGATTGGCTGTGGGGCCCCCTCGCCACTGAGAACAAGATGGCGAGCGCTCTCTTATATTAACCCTCTCCAATCCACTGTCTGACGCCTGAAGTCATTCTGATTAAAGCCTGTACAGTTCCGATGCCGGAAGACGTCTGGAAGGGTATTCTTACTGTATATTACTGGCCACTATGTTCTCGGGGGCTTCTCCAGCATGTCCCATACTGCAGTACTGGCTCTAGCCAGCAGATGGCGCCATTGTATAATGGCAGAAAGAGAAAGCTCCCTAGGAAACCCTGAAGCCAAAATTGGATCGCAAAGAGTTAGTGCACAAAATACATTTTCTATTGTGCAACTCTAGAAAGAAAACTGCAACGTTTTGGGTTAGAAATCCTTTTTTCAAGCTGTACAAGAAAACTACAGAGGGACAAAAACTGTATTAACTCCTTATTCCAGGATATTACAGATGATCTTCACGATGTGACTCCTGTGAACTTCTTTTACTGACTCTCAGATACAGAAATTAGATATCAGTGGAAACAGAAACTCAAGTCTGTTCACTTAGGTTCCGGTCACACGTTGCGGAAACGCTGAAGAAAAACCACAGCAGAAACTGTTTTAGGAAAAAAAATGCTGCAGATTTTTTGTAACTGTAACTCCAACGGAAATTCCACATGAACATGAATAAAACCGCGACGTGTGACCGCACCCTTAGTAAAATTGTGTAACACTAAGACTTTCCTTGCTGCCCACAGCAACCAATCACAGCGCAGCTTTCATTTCTCAAGTAAAGTTTTGCTAAATGAGACCCTAAACGTTTTATTCTGTCGTAGTCGTCGCTAGGGGAATATGAGACAAAATGGCTGCTAACGAAGACAGGGGAGCGTTTTGTGTTCTTGATTTTCGCATCTACCGGTCAGTTATTGGTGTGCAACGTGCTTTTTAAACACACTTTACTGAAGATCCCCCCAACGGGCGCGCAATTCACAAGCGGTTCTCCAATTTAAAAAAAAAAAAAAAGTTGCATCTGTCAGCGAAAATTATCGAACTGGCTGTCAGTAAGCGCGGAAAAAGTGGAACGCGTTCATGCGATTTTCACAGAAATCCACCATCAGATCGAGCAGAGAATTGGACGTCCCGCAGCCAACTGTGTGGAAGATCTTGCGCAAATGTTTGCGATGTTATCCCTACCCATTGCAATTGTTACAGACCTGAAACTGGGTTACAAAGAGAGAATGAAAACTAATGGAAAGCGATGGTTTCAGGGAGTCTTTAGTATTTGGTGATGAAGCCACTTTCCAGCTTTCGGGCAACTAACGTAATGTCAGAATCTGGCAGGGGGACTCCCCCCCCCCCCCCCCCCAAGGTGAATGGGATTTGCGCTACAACCTGTAGGAAAGTATTTGGCACCTTCTTCTTCCATGAGGGAACAATCCCGGTGATTTTGTACCTGGACGCTACCGATATGGCTTCTAGGGCGGGTGGAACAGGAAGTCCCAGGTTTCATCTTCCAACAGGACGGGGTGCCCCCCTTTGTCACAATAAAGTCAGAAATGAGCGGCGACTACCAAACAGATGGATTGGCCGTGCCGGTGGTGACGATAGTGAACTTCTTCCTTGGCCTCCATGTTCCCCAGACCTTACACCCTGTGGTGTTTTCTTTGGGGGGGGTGTTAGAAACTACATGCCTCCCTTACCACCCACCTACGGCACCCCAGACCCCTCCCGTCGGTCGTGATCTGCTACAAGGTGTACAGCAGGAACTTGACTACAGGCTCCATGTGTGTCGGTGACAAAGGAGGCCACACTGACACCTCTGAGGGGGAAAACATTTTGATGTTGTGCAACAAAACTTTTTGAGTTCCTGTTTCCATTGATATCAAATTTCTGTATCTGAGTGTCAGTAAACAGAGTTATGGGGGTCTCGCATCAGGAAGACCATCTGTAATAACCCTGTAGAAGGAGTGAATAGTTTTTGTCACTATATTATTCTTGTACAGCTTGAAAATGGGTTTCTAACCCAAAAATGTTGCAATATTCATTCTGCATGAATGTGGTGATCGCGCTCTTCTACATGGCCTGTATAGAAAGACATCATTGAACCCCAGCAAGGTAAGTTTATTATAAAGGGTCCAAGGGCTCGTTCTCTGGGCAACCATGCTGGACAGAGTCGGGGTCCCTAACTGATGTGTTCCTAGAGAGACCCCCCCTCCCATCCTTCTACCACATCAATCTTCCTGTATGGCTCCTTCTGGGCCTGCTTGGCTTTAGGTCTCGTCCCTAAAACTGGGTCACACTGGACCGAAATCCTGCAGAAATCTCGCGGAATGACCGCACAGAAATACCACGACATTTCCATCGGAGAAATGCAGCTTCAAAACCCACGGTCTTTCATTGCGGATTTTTGAGCGGCTTCGCCGCCTGCATTCTGCTGTGGACATCTCTCCCCATTGAGAGGAGAGAGGCCGTCGCGGAAACGGGGAAAGAATTGACATGCCGTGTCTTTGAATTCCACGCGTCAATTTCAGCGCTGCCTGGCCACAACGGATCGGCCGCAGTGTGTGGACGAGATTTTTGCAAATCTCATCCACTTTCCTGGCTAAAAAGTCGCGGGTGGACATTCCTCAGCAGTTACGCCCCGTGTGAACCCAGCCTCATCCTTCAGCTCTGATCCATGTGGCCACCGATAACAGTTCAGTGATAATAATAATGTTACTTTCTTGCTGTTTCAGAATGTGATCAATAAAATGAAGAAGGACGGTGAGGTGCCGAAGGTAAGCCTCTTGCCAGCTTGGATTTGCCTCTATGTAACTATGAGTGATATACAGCCGCCCTTGTTTTGCTGATACCATGAATATAGGATGTTTGTAGTACCCAAGAAAACTGGACTCAGTGGCTTCTTTCATGACCTCATACCAATAGCAGGTATGAGGCACTCAAATCTTTGGTCTTGCAATTACTGAACCCCTTAGTGACGGCCCCATTGCAGGACGTGTATGGAGGGAGATTGCGCTGCAACCTCCCTCCATACATCGCAGGTGTCAGCTGTTTCTTACAGCTGATACCTGCGAGCAACAGCCCCGGCAAGCCGCGCAGCCGATCGGGGGCTGTTAACCCTTTAAATGCCCCTGTCAATTCTGGCAGCAGCATTTAAATCCCTTGAAGGATGTGAGATCGCAGGGAGCTGTGTGGGTGTCATGGCAGCCAGTGGCCTTCTGAAAGGTCTTGGCAGATTGCCTATCAAGCCATCCCCGTTAGGTGGCCTGATGGACTGCCTGTCAGATTGTAGTATAATGTAATGCTATGGCATTACATCATACTACAGGAGCAATCAAAGCATCGCATGTTGTGGTCCCCTAGGAGGACTAAAAGAAAATGTAAAAATAAGAACAATAAAGTAAAAAAAAAAACTTTTCCCATATTTACAATAAACATTGTATAAAAGAATCCAAATAATAAAACAAAAATACATATTTGGTATCGCTGCATCTATAAAAGTCTGATCTATCAAAGTAATGCATTATTTATCCCACACGGTGAACATCGTCTAAAAATAAAGAACGCCGGAAACGCGCTTTTTTTTGGTCACCTTGTCTGAAAGAAAAATGTAATAAAAAGCGATCAAAAAGTCGTATGTATTCAAAAATGGTACCAACTGGAACTACAGGACGTACCGCACAAAATGAGCCCTCACATAACTATGTCAACGGAAAAATAAAAAAGTTATTGTGTGCAGAAGATGGAAACAAAATAATTTCAAAAATTGAATATCTTTACAGAAAATACAAGTAGTACGCCCCCCCCCCCACCCCCCCAAAAAAAAAAAGTTTGGTATGGTAGTAATCGTACTGACCCATTTTTGTTACAGTTTGTGCGCCATAGAAACAAGACGCACCGAAAGATGGCGGAATATAGTTTTTTTTTCTATTTCTCTTCACTTAGAATTTTTTAAAGAGTTTTTCAGTACATTATACGGTACATTAAATAGCACCATTGAAAAATGTAACCTGTCCGGCAAAAAACAAGCCCTGATACAGCGACGTCGATGGATAAATAAAGGAGTTACGATTTTCTAAAAGGGGGGAGGGAAAAGTGGTTGTTCCACCAAATTAAGTGATCTCCTACCTAGAGGATAAGGAATAACTAGCTGATCAGTGGGGGTACGACTGCTAGGGCCCCTGCCAGTCTCTAGAACAGCGGGTCCCTTCTTGAATGGGACTGTCAGAGATAGCCAAGTTCAAGCACTCAGCATTCTCTGGCAATCCCACAGAAATGAGCATCCGTGCGCATGCTGGACTGCAGGCCATTATTGCGAGGGCCTTTGGGACCCTCATTCACGGAATCGGTTGAGTTCCTAACGGTTGCGTGCCAATAATCAGCTAGTTATTCCCTCTCTTGTGGATGTGGGATATCTTTATCTGTTGGGACAACCCCTTTAAGATAATAATACTGCCTGTGCTTTTAGGAGAGCTCCGTTATAGGACTAATTACATAAAATGTTAAACAAGGTTTTGCTTTATATTATACTGTATCTTGTACTTATCTAGAGTTGCGAGATGTTTTCTTCACTATTCCGATCCAAAGCTAAATTCCGACCTACGACTCGTCCTTCCTTACAACATCCCGGCTGTAGGACTTCTCTTGTGCTGCATCCTTTCTGTGAAACGCACTGCCTAGACCATTCCACTTTCTCCTAACCTTCCCAGTTTATAATGTGCCGTGAAAAACTCATTTCTTCAGAGTCCTCTGTCACATAATCAAAGTCCACGGTCCGTCTACAACTTGACCTGGTCACTGTCTAGTCTATACTCAACTAGCTTCCCACAATGCATCACCCGGCAATTTCCATGCTGTGTAAATTTTTATACAGAGGTGTCCAAAGTTGCATCACATGCTCCATTAAATGAAATCCCTCCCCAAGAAAGAATTGTCAGATGGAATGAAACTTTCTCTGTGTGATTTTTTTTGCTGCAGTTGCAAAGTTTTATATATGTTGACGCTATATTAATAAAGATTATTAGTATTAGGATTCTGCTAGTTTGGTAATGTCGAGAACAGTGCATTGTGGGGGCTCGGATGACAAGGGGAGACATAGAGACTAGAGATGAGCGAGCATACTCGCTAAGGACAATTGCTCGATCGAGCATTGTGCTTAGCGAGTATCTCCCCGCTCAGGAAAAAAAGTTCGGCTGACGGCGCAGGTGACAGGTGAGTTGCGGCAGTCAGCAGGGGGGAGCGGGAGGGAGAGAGAGATCTCCCCTCCGTTCCTCCCCGCCCGCAGCCGAATCTTTGCTCCCGAGCGGGCAGGTACTCGCTAAGGGCAATGCTCGATTGAGCAATTGCCCTTAGCGAGTATACTCGCTCATCTCTAATAGAGACATATCACATGACTCTCTGATCCCACATAGCGACCAATAGAATATCAATTTTACCTTCTTTTTTAGGGAAGCTTGAAACTTACAAACCTGAAGTTTTTGCAGGTTTCCCTCACGTCTGACTGTTTTCACTTTGAGAATGTTCTTCAATTTGTCCAACACATGCTCTAAACTTTTTTAGGACTCTCCAGGCACCACTAGGGGGAGCTTAGGATCTCACTGCATACTGTGTCTCCATTGATTTCAATGTATAACGCTGTATTCGTACGGTCAGGTGTGATTTTGGTCAGGGAAAAATTGACCGTTTTCAATGCGATTTTCGTACGTGTTTTTCAAGCGCATATTATTTTCTGCTCTGCACTTCCTGCTTCTTTTTTCCTGTGGTCCTCATAGTATTAAAAACACTGCAAATTGCATGTCATGCAATTGAGATGATTTTTTTTTTCACGCTCCCGGGAAAATAATGGGTGATACTTAAAGAGTCACACAAAAATGGGACATACAGAGACTTTTTCAACTCAGGCTATTAATCTAAGAGAAGAATCGCTCGTGTGAATTAACCCATTCAGTTATTTTGCTATGTGAGTTCTGTCCATCTCAGAAGAAGAGGGAACCCATGCGGAAAATCGCCCATATAAATACACCCTAACAACATGTACTAGCTCCTTCTATGGGGGACCGCAGGCAACCAGATCTGTGGATTTGGCGAATGTCCAGTAAATTTTGTGCCATTTTTGATGTCAGAATTAAGACGCTTTTTATAAACTTCTCTCGGTAAATTACTCAAAATGTTATATATAAACTGTCAATAGTAGAGTTTTCCTATCAGTTATTCACTTTGGATAATCCCTCTTTGTTATAAGAGTTAGACCCCTTCAAACCAGCTAGTGTTTAATTTCCCTGCAATGCCCCCACAGGAGAAAAGAAGTATTACATGTGCTTATTGAAATCAATGGACTGTTGGTAGAATGTATAGATGTGTCAGGTCCTCCAGAGCAGGAGGCTCTCTGTATAGGACTCCTATATAAAGAGCTTCATTTGAAAATGGGTTTTCTAAACCTGATGACCCCTTTAATGCCAACATATTGCATACTATCTCATGGTATCATTATTGAAGTGTAAAGATTTAGTAAAATTTTCTCTTACTCTTTTAGGCAGATCTCAGCTCTGACAAGGACATAAAGGTAAAGTTCAAAATGCTACAAGGTGAACTTTATAAGCGTTAGTACGTTAATGGGGAGTCCTGTGTTATGTATAAAATGGGGTGATTACTGCCTTATCTTACTGGCAGCGTTGTTGATACAACCTAGACAAAACTTTAACAAAATGACTCTTTGTTATGCCTAATGTAGAGTGTGCGGGGGCGGTGCCTGACTCAGACCCCACCCCCAAAGAGCCTGAACTAACTATGGGCTGCTTTACATGGTCCAGCTCTATTCAATTGTCAAATATGGTAATGAGGAGAGAATCAGGGGGAATATGGCTTCTTGGGAGGGAGAAACATTTCTGATAATTACAACAATTTATTGCACAGTCGCTCTTATGTAAAACTCTTGTTGGCAGTGGCGTGCCACCAATGTAAATACCACGCAACTGCTGTGGGGCTGAAGGGACAGGGGGCCCTGCCTTCTGTCCAAATGCTAACTCACTTCCCAAGTCTTACATTCTAGCTGCTCCAGATGTTACTCTCTCAGTCTGTGCAGGCTGCTTCTCCATCTTCTTCCTGATATCAGTGTAAGACTGCCAAGAGAGAGGGTAGGAGCAGCCAATTCTAATTTTGGTAATGGGGTGCCATGATTTCTATGTACGCCACTGCTTCTCGGGGAAGTCAGTGAGATCTTGCAGTTTATGCATAGAGTAACAATGATTGAAGCCACAAATGTAAGGGGTGGTGTCAATAAGAGAACAACCCTTTTCCATATGCCCTGAGCATCATAGGGGATCCCCATACCCAATCTATTAGCCAGCCTTCCACAAACCCTTAATTGGCACACAGTATTAATTTGTATTGTTATTTATACATACATCACAATTTGCTTCCACCCCTGGACATTAAGTGTAATGTCAGTCTTCACTGTAGTTCTGGCATTCTATTCACAAAACAGGAAGCTCATAACAAAAATAATATGTCCCACCCAGTTTGGCGGTGTGTTGCAGTGCATGGAATTATGGGAAAACATAGCTGAACTTTTTCTCATGTTCTCTTTGAACCACCCTGGAATACAGGCCAAGAGAACCTTTGACTTTAACTGGTATAATAATATATTCCCAGGACCTGGCTGCTAAGTTGAAGTGTTTGCCTCTGACGGAAAAAAATTTGAGGATGTTTAACAATGCCTCTGAAAACCGGATTCCCTCTAATGACAGACAGTTTTCCTGCAAGGACTGTGACAAGATGTGGTGGAGACGAGTTCCTCAGAGGAAGGAGGTGAGTGCTACTATATCATTATAAGAGGGAAGCTTCCTTCCTCGGATGCAAGAATTTAAATGATGCTGGGATTTACTGCTGGTGTAGAGGAGGAGAGAGATGCTTCATGCTCTCTTTTTGATTTCTCAGATATTTACTTTGGGGGTATTTTGCTCTTTGGTGTCCTTCTACTTTGTCATTCAGTGAGAGTGAAGCTCTTGGTGATTATTACCCATTGGATAAATCCATCTCTGATGTTTGTTAGATGGGAGGCAGCAAAGAGTGGAGAGCGCTTATCATTTTCTGTGTTGGGGGAAGGGATTGGGCACCTCTAGATGGAGTTGCTCTTGAATAGTACAGGTTATGCTATATGAAATATTGACCCCATGTTTGTTTGTTTAGGTGTCAAAATGTCGAAACTGTCGTAAAAAATATGACCCTGTTCCATATGACAAGATGTGGGGGATTGCAGAGTTCCACTGCCATAGCTGCGACCGCTTGTTCAAGTAAGACAAAGAGGGACCTCAATGTTAACTGTATTGTGTCAGTCCTTATATTATATTCTGCCCTCTTTATGTGTTTGTTGTTGAACACTATTTTTTTCTAAATACGTCCAAAATCCTGTGCTGATTAATTTCCTAATATATCTTTATAGCTCAGCCTTTCTGATACAGAGCTCCAAATCCACTGCATATATGTATAGATAAAAGATAGCATTATCAGCTATATTTAGTAGCAACGCAGGGTAACACACTTCAGGCCACAACCAGCATACTGTCCGTGTCTTTTTTTATTTACTGGCTGAACATAAATGCACTGGTAATCCCCAGATAACAGAAAACAGGAAGGAAATGTCCTTTTTCACGCCAGCAGTCCAGCAAAGCAAAAACACCAAAGTCCTTTTTAAATTAGCATGGCAACGGCCCAGCAAACCTTTGTTGCAGTGTGTGGTGAAGTCTGCAGATCCACTCCCTTACAGCTTGCGTCTCTCACACCAGGCAGCTCTGAACTCCTCCTTCACACTGCAACCTGCACCCATTTATACACCTCACCTGTCTGGGCCAGGTGGAGTGAGGGGCGGACCGGGTTTACATCACAGGTGCTAGTAGTCTTCGTGATATGTACCTTCCGTCCCACACTTTACCTCTCAGTCTACTACAGTATATACTGAGGAGAATCTACCTCACTCTATGTGTATATACTGAGGAGAATCTCCCTCACCTCTCTGTGTATATACTGAGGAGAATCTACCTCACCTCTATGTGTATATACTGAGGAGAATCTCCCTCACCTCTATGTGTATATACTGAGGAGAATCTACCTCACCTCTATGTGTATATACTGAAGAGAATCTACCTCACCTCTATGTGAATATACTGAGGAGAATCTACCTCACCTCTATGTGAATATACTGAGGAGAATCTACATCACATCTCTGTGTATATACTGAGGAGAATCTACTTTACCACCATGTGTATATAATGAAGAGAATCCACCTCACCACTATGTGAATATACTGAGGAGAATCTACCTCACCTCTATGTGTATATACTGAAGAGAATCTACCTCACCTCTATGTGTATATACTGAGGAGAATCTACCTCACCTCTATGTGTATAGACTGAGGAGAATCTACTTTACCACCATGTGTATATAATGAAGAGAATCCACCTCACCACTATGTGAATATACTGAGGAGAATCTCCCTCACTTCTATGTGTATATACTGAGGAGAATCTACCTCACCTCTATGTGTATATACTGAGGAGAATCTACCTCACCACTATGTGAATATACTGAAGAGAATCTACCTTACCTCTATGTGAATATACTGAGGAGAATCTACCTCACCTCTATGTGTATATACTGAAGAGAATCTACCTCACCTCTATGTGTATATACTGAGGAGAATCTACCTCACCTCTATGTGTATATACTGAGGAGAATCTACTTTACCACCATGTGTATATAATGAAGAGAATCCACCTCACCACTATGTGAATATACTGAGGAGAATCTCCCTCACTTCTATGTGTATATACTGAGGAGAATCTACCTCACCTCTATGTGTATATACTGAGGAGAATCTACCTCACCACTATGTGAATATACTGAAGAGAATCTACCTTACCTCTATGTGAATATACTGAGGAGAATCTACCTCACCACTATGTGAATATGCTGAGGAGAATCTACCTCACCTCTATGTGTATATACTGAGGAGAATCTACCTCACCTCTATGTGTACATACTGAGGAGAATCTACCTCACCACTATGTGAATATGCTGAGGAGAATCTACCTCACCTCTATGTGTATATACTGAGGAGAATCTACCTCACCTCTATGTGTACATACTGAGGAGAATCTACCTCACCTCTATGTGTATATATACTGAAGAGAATCTACCTCACCTCTATGTGTATATACTGAGGAGAATCTACCTCACCACTATGTGAATATACTGAAGAGAATCTACCTTACCTCTATGTGAATATACTGAGGAGAATCTACCTCACCTCTATGTGTATATACTGAAGAGAATCTACCTCACCTCTATGTGTATATACTGAGGAGAATCTACCTCACCTCTATGTGAATATACTGAGGAGAATCTACCTCACCTCTATGTGAATATACTGAGGAGAATCTACATCACATCTCTGTGTATATACTGAGGAGAATCTACTTTACCACCATGTGTATATAATGAAGAGAATCCACCTCACCACTATGTGAATATACTGAGGAGAATCTCCCTCACCTCTATGTGTATATACTGAGGAGAATCTACCTCACCACTATGTGAATATACTGAAGAGAATCTACCTTACCTCTATGTGAATATACTGAGGAGAATCTACCTCACCACTATGTGAATATGCTGAGGAGAATCTACCTCACCTCTATGTGTATATACTGAGGAGAATCTACCTCACCTCTATGTGTACATACTGAGGAGAATCTACCTCACCTCTATGTGTATATATACTGAAGAGAATCTAACTCGCCTCTACATGTATAAACTGAAGAGAATCTACCTCACCACTATGTGAATATACTGAGGAGAATCTACCTCACCTAGTAGTAGGCAGACTAGTAGTCTTCGTGATATGTACCTTCCGTCCCACACGTCACCTCTCACTCTACTACTCTACTACAAAATATATATATATATATATATATATATATATATATATATATATATATACACACCGTCTATTTCAAGCCTTCGGAGATCGATCGGTATCAGAAAAAGACCTCTAACCACTCTAGAAATATATTAGGGTCTACTCACATTCATGTCAGAATACCGGAAGCTGAACGAACCCCATTATAGTCAATGGGGTCCATTTGATGCCATTTGGCTCTAGCATGTGCAGTTCCAATATTTTCATTGTTTGGCTCCAAGGATGGAGCTGACCAACAGAAATCTATCAGAGCCTCAGTTGCAGATGGCATTAATGCGTGCAGAATTTTGGACCTAAAAACACTATGGTGTGGAGAGTCATTTTTAACCCTTTGCAATCCAATTTTAGATTCATGGTTTCCTAGGGGGTTCTCTCTTTCTGCCATTATACAATGGCGCCATCTGCTGGCTAGAGCCAGTACTGTGGAATGGGACATGCTGGAGAGGCCCCCGACAACTGAGCGGCCAGTAATATACAGTAAGAATACCCTGCCGGACGTCTTCCAACATCGGAGCTGTACAGCCTTCAATCAGAATGTCTTCAGACGTCAGACAGTGGATTGGAAAGGGTTAAAGAGGACCTGACTTGTGTGTTTTAGTAAATACTTCTATTCTCCATGAAATACCAATTCTGGAGCATCTCTTTTTATAATTCCTGTTGTGCTATTCCTCTGTTATTCATCCTGGAAAGGTAAGTAAATAATAAATGAATTGACAACTAGCTGTTTCTGTTCCTCCTGTCAAATGGGTATGTGTCAGTGGTCAGTGTTAGAAAGTGTTTAGACACACCCAGGGCGGGCTCCAGGTCTATGCGGGCCCTTGGGCGACAGAGTCTCGGTGGGTGCCTATGCAGTGTGTCACGACACTTGTGGCAGTCAATCTAGAACAGCACATGCAGTGACCATGTAATGGTAGATACCAGCTCTACACAGGTGCTTTGGAAACCATATAATTGATTACAGTATCATTATATCCAGTGATCACAGTTGATTTCCTCTCTTA
Organism: Eleutherodactylus coqui; assembly: GCF_035609145.1. NCBI lineage: Eukaryota > Metazoa > Chordata > Amphibia > Anura > Eleutherodactylidae > Eleutherodactylus > Eleutherodactylus coqui. The sequence continues at coordinate 311,378,522 of NC_089838.1, read as the reverse complement.
ATGGAGTTGTTCCGTTTCCCTTTTCTTCTGTTTCTTGCCAGGCCGCCATGACAACTTTTCCCGGCCACAACTTATCTCTGTGGAATTTGACACACATACATCTTTGGCTCCTCACTTTTCCATCACCTCCCTACATTATCTACTCCATTACACAACCCTCTTTTCGATAGTACCCAAGATAGTAATAATATGCCACCTGTAGTACCCCATACCATAGTACTGTCTCTTATTAAGTGCTGCTTTTATTGACTTACACACAGTAAAAGTGCCCTCACTTAGCCATAATGCCTTCCTTATGTCCAGACGGAGTAATAATACCTACTTTTGTCCCCATTCACTAATAATGCCTCTTTTCACAAAAAATGTCCCATTTTGCTCCCTTTCAGAAATAATTCCCCGTGTCCCTGTTTATGAATAATGCGCCCCTTACCCCATTCAGAAGTAATGGCCTCATTTTTTCCCATTTTAGAAATGATGCCCTCTTTGCCCCCTCTGAAAAATAATGCCCCAGTCAGAAATAATGTCTTTATTTGCCTTCTTTGAAAAATAATGCCCCAAATGTCTCCTTGTATGTTATAATATAAAAACAGTATATACTCCTCTCCTATATTGCTCTCTGGCTGCTGGTAGTCGGTGCCGTTGTCCCCCGCTGACTTTTGTGAAGCGTGATCATTCCTGGCCTCACTAACACTGAGACTGGGGATCAACTGCAGCGATCTTCTGTTTGTCACATGATCACACAATGCGGACGTCAGCAGAGAACGGCACCAACTGCCATCAGCTGGGGAGCGACACAGGAAGGGAGTATAGTCTGACTTTTTGAAATTGAACACACTTCAAATTAATATCAAGGGGCCAAGAACTGTGCCGGGTCCAGCAGCCCGAGCTCCCCTGTGACCCATGGAATTGGCCACCCTGACTCAGTGGGCACCTGCCGGGTTTGCTGGGTGCTGATGCCGACCCTGGACACGCTTCCAGTTGGCCACACCCAGTTGTTAATTTATTCAGAAATTTTCGGAGGACTAACAGAATAACGGCACATCACAGAATTCTAAAGAAAGATGCTCCAGAATTGTTATTCTATGGGGAATACGAGTATTTATTAAATCAGACATGTCAGCACAGACCAGAACAACCCATGGCTCCGGGAAGAATGTAGAATGTGGGTTGTTGTGAGGTGGAACCCTTCCTGATAATAGACGTATAGCGGCTTCTGAGTGTATATACTGCTAGTGGTGGTATATATGGCCTGCCAACAGATGATATCTCAAAAGAGTTAGAGAAAGAGTTTGATTGGCTCCTGTACCGCCCAACTTGGCCTTATTCTTGAGCATAATCTTCCGTATCTCCTTCCATTTGCAGAGGTTTTGCACAGATGGGGCTTTCGTGCCCATGTTACATGTGCGGCTCCCCAGTGTTACCCATTCACATCCTTCCTCCCCGCCGGACTAGAGGCCAACGAACCCGAAACCCTCACAGCTGCTTTGGAGAAAATTGTTATAACCGAAGAGGTAAAAAGAAGCCGTTCATTACTATAATGATATACTAGGTAACATGTAGTGATGCTGAGGGGGGAGCTGGAAGTGGTCCGAAATCATCTTAGTCCTACGGTGAGAAAGCTAAACTGGAGAAAGAAAAAAATATATGTGCCTATATCTACAATATATATATATATATATATATATATATATATATATATATATATATATATATATATATATATATATATATATATATATATATATATATATATATATATATATATATACACACAAGGTTACTTCCGATTTGAAACACTCATGACTCACATTTAACCCCTTAAGGACGCGGCCCTTTTTCTTTTCCTTTTCGTTTTTTTCCTCCTCACTTTCAAAAAATCCTAAATATTTTATTTTTCCGTTCACTACAAGGGGGCTTGTTTTTTGTAGGACAAGTTATATTTGTTTAACCCTTTCCAATCTGAAGATATTATGATTTAAGGCCGTACAGCTCCGATGTTTGAGGACGTCCGTCGGGGTTCTCTTCCTGTATATTACCAGCCTCTCTGCTGTCGGAGCCTATCCAACGTGTCACCTCATGTAGTACTGGCTTTAGCCAGCAGACAGTGTCGTTGTATAACGGCAGAAAAAGAGTAAGCCCCCCCCCCCCTAAAAAAACCAGGATACAATTTGGATTGGAAATGGTTAATGGTACTATTTAATGTACATAATTTACTAGGAAACCTTCCATGTGAAGTGAAATGTAAAAAAAACGCAATTCCGCCATCTTTAGAGGGGGTCTTGTTACTACGGCGTACACATTGTGGCAAAAATGACCTGATAACTTTATTCCTTAAGTCAGTATGATTACTGCGATACCAAAGTTACATCGTTTTGCTATACTGATTTTAAAAAATATATATATCTTTGGGGAGAAAAAAAATCACTTTCCGTCGCCACTGTCTGACTGCCATAAAATGTTATTTTTCAGTCGATTTATTTGTGTGAAGGCTTATTTTTTTGCGGGACGCCCTGTTTGGTATTTGTGACTTTTTTGAACGTTTTCTATTTGATTTTTTTGGGGGGACAGCGTGACCAAAAAAGTTCAATTCTGAGTTTTTTCTTCTTTTTTATGAGGCCATTCCCTGTGCAGGTTTATAAAGCTTTACTTTGATAGTTCGGACTTTTATGGATGCAAAGATACCAAATTTTTGGTGGGGCCGGGATTCCACTGCCGAGCTCGTGGGGTTTTCTGGTGCAGCGGTGTATACCGAGAATGGTGTAACTGAGAAAAAACATTGAGTGAAAGGGGATACTGTAGATGGAAACAACTCGTCACTGGAAGGGGTCAGAGGAGGATGTCCGGAATCATTCTGTACAGTCAAACTGCAGCTGAATACAGCGCTGATACTCCAGCTAACTTGTCCAAATGCACAACTCGCCATTACTTATCACGGATGCGCCATAACAGCAGATGACCAGCTCCATTGAAAAGAAAGGAGAGACTCCTGTGGGCAAAAGAGCTCAAAAATTGGATCAGTATGCAGCAAAAAAAACATCTCCTGGTCAGTGAATCCAGGTATTTGTTGTGCCGTGCTGATGGGAGGGGTAGAATTTGGCACAAGCAGCGTGAATCGATGACCCCTTCCTGTCAGGCTGGTCAGAACATGTCCTAGTTGTACCACGTACGTTCCGTACTCCACCTACTTCATATGTGAGGAGGACTTATCCCAGCCAATCACAGAATCCACAGCGCTCTCCAAAGTCTTGCAGAATTAGTAATTCATACTTATTTATTTTTTTCCTCTCTTCCATCATAGCAGTGGCATCGGAGTGCTGGCATAGTTATGACGGCACTCGGCCACAGATGTACCCTTGAGGAAGGTCAAGTGAGGTCGAAGCGTTCAGTGTATATTGTCGAGCATCACTGCCCTTCTCCTGCTACTAGGCTGAGGTTTGGTTGCACGTTTATAGTATGAATTTAGCCCTTTAGTGACCGGCGTATTTTGCCCCTCCGTGCCCCCTTCACAAAATTTAATGCACAAATACGCCCATGTGAGTCTGGCCTCATAACCAGGCAGCTTCTTTTTGTTTTTACATTGTTGCGTTCCAAGAGCCCTAACGTCTCATTTTTTCCAACATGACTACTTGAGGGCTTGTTTTTTGTAGTTTGCGTTCCATCTGTTAGTGGTACCACTTTGGGGTACATATAATGTATTGTTTAGTTTTTAGTCATTCTTTTCTAGTGGATGAAAAAAAGAGAAAACTTGTGAGGTCTTGATTTTTCCAGGATGACTTCTAGTTTCCTTTGGTACCGTTATGGGATGCTTGTTTTGTTTTTTTTTAATTTTCATTTCAGCGCCTTTCACCATGGGGGATAACAGACATAATATTTGAATGTTAATTTGAGTCACTATGAATGCAATGATAAATAATAGTTAATTTTTTTTTTCCCATAATAAAAGGGGTATGTAGGGAAGAATTTAAAAAAAAAAAAAACTTTATTTAATTGTTTTTACACGTTTATTTTTGTCCCTCAAGGGACTTGAAGATGCAATGGCTGGTATACTGCACTGCACTACTTATGTAGTGCAGTGTAGTGCATCTTTGACAGCTCAGCTGCCTGGCCAATCTGGAAGCCCCTTCCCACCTTCACCTGATTGCATGCTGCAATCACTGTTGATCAAGGTATGTACAGGTTAAACGGTCAGTACCAGAGGTTTTTCCTCTCCTGGCTGTTAGTGCAGGAGCCCGGCCGTCAGCTGTTGCCGACATGCGGCTGCCATGCTGGCCTTCGACTAGGCCACCGTGTATTTACAGCAGCCACGTCAATGGTCTTTTAGTGACCGCCGTAGAAACACGTATGGCTTTTCACTAAGTGGTTAATATAAGCAAATGAATGAAAATAAATAAATATGAATTATTAATTCGGCAAGACTTTGGAGATCACTGTGGACTATTTGATGGCTCAGAACATGTCAGCCTTCATCTAATCTGCAGCAATTACAAGCAGCTTCCTGTCCACGGGGGCCGATATATTCCTGCAGAATGATTTCATCACCTGGTGGAATCTACACCACAACGAGCTGCTGCGAGTCTGAAGACCAAAAGAGTCCAACGCGCTACTAGACGGGGGTCTCTAATAAAGTGGGATAATATCCGCCAATGGACGTATTATAAAACCAGGGCTGGAGCCGCGGTTTAAGTGTCATTTAAAATCCAAGACCCTCTATGTTGTCTCATGTCTTTGAAATAAGATATTAGTGAGGATTGTCCGCTTTCATGAATATATGGACATTAACCCCTTTCTATCTACACACAGAGCCCTACATTCCCGGCCTCGAGTGCGTCCATCCCAGGAGCAGGGCCAAACATAACTATCCCAAAGTGCTGTACCCCAGCATGCTGCACGTAAGCACTGGGTCAACGGTGGCTACATGTCTCAGCCAGGGCAGCCTGACGCAGTGTGATCTCGATGACCTCATCCTGGACGACATACGGGAATCCGATGAGGACGAGAGCGACAGCAACGACAGCTAGAGTCCAAGTGAGACGGCCATCATGGATGTATATTTACCATAGAGCCAACAGCTGATAATGTGTCATGTTACCTGAGAGCACCTACACTAGCATCACATCGATGACCGATCCCTAATATATACCGGTTATTGGAACCACTCCTGCTACTAACAGGAATGTCCCAGTGATACAGCAGGGAAGCCATGGAGTGATTTTGGCCGGCTGCACACGGGCGGATTTGCATTGCGGAGTCCGCGGTACACGTCCGCCTCCGGATTCTGCAGCAAATATCGCTCATAGCATGCTATGGCAAAACGTGATTCCCTCTACCCAAGCGGAAATCATGTTCAATTTTCTGCTTGCGGAGGAGGAATTGCAGCATGGCGCGATTCTGTGCAGATTCCATGCGGGTGGCTTCCATTCAAGTCAGTGGAAGTCGTCCGATCTGCGGCCCTTCTGCAATCATCGCCTAGCGACACCACAGCATAATCTGTACTGCACATGTGCACCGGCCGGCACATCCGCAGCACAGATTATTAAGACCTCGGAAAAGTATGCGAGGGCCACCGGCCAGGGACAGGGTCGGATTCTGCTGCAGGATCCTGCATTTGGCATCCAACCGGCCATGTGCAGGCGGCCTAAAGGGGTTTCCAAGTGCTGGCGTATCTCTAGGACTGATGCGGATCCGACTGCTCGCTTGAGACAGGGACAAGATTCTGTATAACCCTCAAGGGCAGGAGCAGTTCCTTCCTGCCTTCTCTTTCCTATCCTTTCCTCCCTTCCCTTCCTTTCCTTCCTATCATACTTCCTTTCCTTCTTTCATCCCTTCCTTTTTTCCTTTCCTTCCCTTATTCTTTGCTTCCCTTCTGCTTCCTTTCTCTACTTTCCTCCCTTCCTTCCCTTCTATCTTTTTTCTGTCCATCCGTCTCTATTTTCTTCCATTTATTTTCTTCCTTTTCTTTTTGTTTCTTTTCCTTGCCTTCCCTTCTTTCATCCCTTCCTTTTTTCCTTTCCTTTCTTCTCTTCCCTTTACTTCCTTCCTTCCCTACTTTATTATTTGCTTCCCTTCTGCTTCTTTTCTCTACTTTCCTCCCTTCCTTTCCTCCTTTCCTTCCCTTCCATCTTTTTTCTGAACTTCCTTCCCTATTTTCCTCCATTTATTTTCTTCCCTTCCTTTTTCCTTCTTTTACTTTCCTTCCTTCCCTCCTTCATTCTTTGATTCCTCTTCCTTCCTCTGTTACTTTATTCCTTCCTTCCTACTTTTTTCCCCCCCTTTCCTTCCATTCCTTTTCTCCCTTCCTTCCTGCCCTCCTTCCTTCCATTCCGTATTTTTCCTCCCCTTCCCTGTTTTTCTTCCTTCCCCCACCCCTTTCCCATATTGTACAGATATGCCATCACTTGATATGACCATAATAATCCTTGCATCAACTCGCCAGCAGATGGTGGAATGCAGACTACCATAACCAGCACCCTGCATCCTGCTGATGGATTTAAAGGGCAAGCGCTAGAAATAGTCATAATTCTGCTGCCTTACAACCTTTATGTTCCTGCTAGTAACGGGAGGGAATCCATCACATCGTCTACATGTGATATACGGGATTGTTATTCATGCGATTAGTGAGGGCTCACACGTTATTGTCTTCAGTGCCTTATTCTGTGGATTTTCAGTATCCTTGCAGTACCCATGCAGCCTCCGTTCCTACTTCACGAGGTTCTTCTTGCTCCTTTCCACATTTCCTTACAGCGTCCGTTGTCATTTCTCTGCCTTAAGAAAGTTAAATGTTCTGCTGTTTTTGCAAATATTTTTGTTAATAGAAAATAAGAATATAAGTTTTACAACAAACGTGTGAAGAGTGTGATTTATCGTCAGGCTGTGAGGGAGGGGGGGGGGGGGTACCTCCGTGCGCCAGACTGAAATCTACACCAGCTATGAGCTGTCAGTTTCTAGTGTACATTATGGTAAATCTGATGAACCCTTAAGGCCACACCCCCTTTTTGGCTAGCCCCGCACATTTTTGAAACATGGCAGGGGTCAGCATAAAAAGAGGCCAAGAGTCACAAATTATGAAGTGTGTCATAATTGGGGAGTTTCATGCACCAGAAATCTGGGGCCCAGCACATAATAAATATGCTCCATTATCCCTATGAGCTGCAAGACGCACAGACAGGAAGTGTTATCATGGGGATTTAAACTTTGAATCTCCCCTCACATGCATCGTACAACTTCCACCTGTTAACTTGACACAGGAAAAAAATATTTACATTTCTCCACATTCTGAAAGTCAGCAGCTGGACTCCCAGCCTTCTAGTAGTTATCACTTATCCAATGTCTTAGACTGGAATACCACTTAACTTTTTGGTAGCAACTCAACTAGCAGAACCGCTAAGCCAAGGTTTCCTACATAGAAAGCCCACATAGAAAGGGCTGATAAAGGGGGGGGGGGGAGTTATATAGTAAACTTATAAAAGGGGAGCCCACCAAAGAAACCATGAAGAATCTACATCATCTTATAGACAATTTTGTACAAAAGAAGGGACTAACCAATGGGGAGTAAGTTCACTCCGTCGTTCGCTAACCTCTATATGGGGTATTACGAAAAAGAATTATTCAAGGACCCCAGAATCAAATTATAACAGCCGCGTGCTCCGAGCAGAGAACAGCTGGATGCAGAAGATAAGCGGTCCCGCTTGTCTTCTGCATCCCCCACTCGGAGCGCTTGGCTCTATAACAGGCGGGCACTCCGAGCGGGGAACAGCTGGAAGCAGAAGACAAGCGGCCCCGCTTGTCTTTTGCATCCCCCACTTGGAGTGCTCAGCTGTATAACAGCTGGGAGTTCCGAGCGGAGAACAGCTGGATGCAGAAGATAAGCGACCCCGCTTGTCTTCTGAATCCCCCTCTCAGAGTGCAAAGTGAACTCTAAACGTTTGAGCGATCACCTTGCGCTTAAAGGCGTACAACGATTATCGTTGTGTCTAAACCAGGCTTAACACAGTAGGGAATAAATTATCCATGGGGGTATACAAATGCAACAAAAAAAGATGCAAGTGCTGCCCACTAATAATGCACAAAAGAAAAGAAATCCAGGAAGGGGATGAAACAATACCCATTAACCTGCGACACTGGAAACATTGTATACATGGTGGAATGTCCGTGTGGTAAGAAATACGTGGGTCGCACCATGAATAAACGACGCCCTCGCATCAACAAGCATCGAATGAACAGCAAAAATGATTTCCCTAAACATAGTGTGTCCAGGCACTTTGGCGAACAACACAACTGTGACTCTAGAACAACACAACTGTGACTGGCGAACAACACAACTGTGACTCTAGAACACTTAGCATCGCTCCGCTGGAACATCTCACATCTGGATCCATTGCAGAAGTGAGACAAAGAAATGTACTGGATATTGTGGAATGAACGAAGTACTAGAAATAATATAAATACTGTAGTATATTATAAAATATTCTGAGGTACGTTGCATAGATAATAGATTTTTAGATCTACTTTTAGAATAGGTATCTTAAAAACATTTTTTTTATATCCAGATATTTCTTATTACACACTAGACACTTATAACATCCATTTATTGATTTATTATCTAATTTATAGTTATCAATTTTGCAAAACACTTTTCTTTTAATATCAATACTGGTTGGTGATTGTGCATGTTTTATTTGTAATATGCATGTTTAGTATGATTTTATAGAGGCTTTCCAAGGCCATTTCTAGACCATTTAACCCATTCCAATCCACTGTCTGACCTCTGAAGACATTATGATTTAAGGCTGTGCAGCTCTGATGTTGGAAGACGCCCGTCGGGGTTCTCTTACTGTATATTGCCAGCCTCTCTGCTGTCGGAGCCTATCCAATGTGTCACCTCATGCAGTACTGGCTTTAGCCAGCAGATAGCGCCATTGTATAACAGCAAAAAAAGAGTAAGCCCCCTAGAAAAACCAGGATACAAATTGGATTGGAAAGGGTTAATCAGAATCGACATGGTATTCTGGCCCCAGCAAGCATAGAGAAAGTCTCTGTTGACTGGTGACACGCTTCATAAAGTTTTTAATAAAGATGGAACGGATGCTGCGTTCCAGTTACTGGTCACGTGTCATATTCACGCAAGAGAGGAGTATTCCCCTCCCCGAGAATGACAACACGGTGTGCCCTGGGATGGGCGCCACCAATGGGAGTTACTTGGAATGTATAGAAGTATGTGCTTTTTAATTTCATGCATTGCTTTAAAAAGGCAGACTTGTTTAATGCTGAAACGCGTCGCATTAAATATATGGACCTAAACTAAAGAGGCCGAATCTGACATTTCATGTGGCCCACGAGGTCCAGACACACTCTCCACTTTCCCTGGAGAATGCAGACAGCAGTTGGCAGAGGGGTGGCGCCAGCACAGAGAGCGGGTGCCATCTTGGATTCTGAGCACCCTAGCCACCCGCCAAGGAAGAAAGCTCAGCGCTAAAAAGGTGGAAGGGAAGAAACCCCATCATAGTGCAAAGAGCGCCACAGCCGTGGTAAGGAGTGTATTTGGACCTTCTTGTGATTTTGGGCGTGCATATTCACTGCATTTTTCACATGCGCCAAAAAAATCACAAGAAGGTCCCGTAGATTTCTCCTGCCTTCGAGCGGTTACAGACAAGCGCGGTTTTCTCCCTTTATATGGCCCTGATAATCACAGCGGTATAACGGGACAAAACAAAATCACTGATCTCTATGGGATTTCACTGGTTTCGTTTTCACCAGCTCTTTACCCGGCCGTGATGTGTACGGCCGGGAAAAGATAGAACTTGTCCAATAGGAAGATTGGGCAGCCGCTGTCCTCCCGCCTCTTTTTTCATACTCCTGCACTCTGGCACGGAGGTTGAACTGCCAGGGAAGGTAAAGGGATTCCCCTCGTTCAGGTGCAACTACGCTCCGTTCTATGGAGCGTAGTTGCGCCTATGGCAGTGTGAATAATCCTATAATGGACAATTTCGGCTCGTTACACGGATTGAAATAGGAGATTCGGCACACGCTTAAAATACACGAGTGAAAAACGCATGTCTGAATACCCTGCAAATCAATCTGGTTTAGGCTGTCCTTGTTATATGTGTAATACGAAGCGCAAGTACAACTGTGTGAATGAGACCCTTTTATGGCAACCATAATGCTGATGTGACCCTCGGTGAAAATGAGTTTAACACCCCCGCTCTAGACACACATATAATTTGGCCAATGTCAACATTAGCACTCGTACTTTTGTGGTGTCATGAAGTATGTCTGATGCTTATCCGGCACCTCTTGATGGTGAGATTATTGGTTTCACTTTCACATCAATCCCAGAATGCATCAGCACAGCATTAGCTAGAGGCTATACCATTTCTGCCCACTGGAGGAACAGTATATGATAATTATCATTACTTTCTATATTCTAAATAAGCTACAGACCATAAGTATAGTCAGAAGGATGAGCAGTGATCTCCTCTATTATAGCTGTGTGATCATCATCAGTAACTGTGACAGAAGTGCCTGTATCTCCCTATAGGCAGTTTTTGTGGTAAATCCATGTAACAGCACCACACAGACTGAGAATCTGTCTAGTTTCAGACGGCATAAACAAAACACGCAATAGCTCTATTATATATACCGGCAGCAAAATACAGAAAAAACGAAAAAAAGAGAAATATTGTATTACAAACGGAAAATATTTTTCAAATATTAATCTTTATTGATTATCTCTTTTTAATGCTTTTATATTTTGTGGCAAAGGGCCACAGAAGACTACAGCCCCATAAATATGACAGACCTCAGAGTGTCACAATGCATAATGCTATCGATATGCTTCGGTCTATTAAGAACATAAAGTGCATACAAAATAACAAAAATAACACAAAAGCAATACTTTACCCACAAATGAAATCAGGGATCCATAATGGACTGCAGTCCGGATGTACATTTCGGGGTTTGCCGCCTCCGTCTGACTCCCAAAAATATGTCAGCGCTACCGTCCATTACGGATCCCTGATTTCACTTGTGGGTTAAGTATTGCTTTTGTGTTACTTTGTATGCATTTTTCTTTTATGTTTTTAAGGCCGGGTTCACACCTGCACCGGAAGGAATCTCCATTCGGAGGTTCCCTCACAGATCCGGCACAAAAGAAATAGCGCTGAATGTAACTTTTTTTTCCCGGTAAAATGCCGGGCAGCTGAGAAAAAACCGAATGGATCCCACTATAGTCAATAGAGTCCATTTGGCTCTTTTTGGTTCTGCCATAAGATGAACCTGTTTGGCCATAGGGATTCCCCGAATGGAGCAGAAAAAGGGAACTCCCACCGCAGATATTACAGCAGCCTAATATGCTATATGGATAACATTATGCATTGTGACTAGAGATGAGCGAGTATACTCGGTAAGGCACATTATCGGGGGAGTATCTCCCCGCTCGTCTCTAAAGATTCGGGGGGCGGGGGGAGCGCGGGGAGGAACGGAGGGGAGATCTCTCTCTTCCCCCCGCTCCCCGCCGCAACTCACCTCTCACCCGCGTCAGCCCCCGAATCTTTAGAGACGAGCGGGGAGATACTCGGCTAACATAGTAACATAGTATGTAAGGCCGAATGAAGACATTGTCCATCTAGTCCAGCCTGTCTATCCTACTGTGTTGATCCAGAGGAAGGCAAAAAACCCCAAGGCCAGAAGTCAATTAGCCCTTTTGGGGGAAAAATTCCTTCCCGACTCCCTAATGGCAATCAGACTGTTCCCTGGATCAACCCCTAATAGTTCCTACCCGCTTGTATACCCGGATTAACAATTAACCTAAGATTTATAACCTATAATATCCTTCTTCTCCAGAAAGACATCAAGTCCCCTTTTAAACTCCTCTATGGATTTTGCCATCACCACTCGCTCGAGTAATGTGCCTTAGCGAGTATACTCGCTCATCTCTAATTGTGACACTTTGAGGTCTGTCATATTTATTGGGCTGTAAATGCTTTTATATTTTGTGGTAATCCATAAAGATTTAGATTTTACATATATTTGGCTTTTGTAGCACAATATTTCCCTTTTTGGTTTTCCAAGGTAACACTAGCTGACATATATATTGAGGGGGAATAGCTGCATAATGAATGAAAAAAATCACCGGAGTGGGAGATTATGGCAAGGAAGAGGGAGACAGACATTAGAGTATGTCTCAAATGTCAGATCTAGGAGATGTTCTCCTGAGTGTAGATTCTCTTGTGTTATAGTATAGAGGTTTCTGCCCACGTAGGAGAAACATACAGGACGAAAAGTTATACAAGAGATTTTATGTGTATAAACATATTACAAAGTTCCGGCTAAAGGTATTTTTATACCCAAGTCAGTGGACACAGTATGGAAGCCTCTATAGCATCAAGGGAAAGAAAAATCACACATGAAGGGATTCTTTACTGTAAGAGCAGTATGGAACTCTCTACAGATGAGGATTTGATGACAGCCACTTCACTAAAAGAATTCTAAAGGGATGTTATTTGTAGTAGAGTGTTAGAGCTCATTCACACGGGCGTTATACGCAGCGTAATACCCAGTGAATAGAACCCATTGATTTCAATTGGTTCATTCGCATATGGGGATTTTTCATGTGATTTTTTTTCGGTCACGTAAAAAAACCGCAGCGTGTCCTATTTTGGTGATGTGACAACTTGGGGGTTGTTAGCTTATTGGATCGCCAGCTTTTATCCAAAAGATGGATGGTCGCACACCAGTAAACCACAGCCAGGCCAGAAGTTTAGTAAAACTTGATAAATCCTTCCTTTTTGGGGGGTAAATCAACAGCAAACATAATACCGTCTTCACACTGTTGTTACTTCATTAGCGTGTACACGAATACATACAAGTCCCTGGCCGTCTGGGCACTACATAACATAGACTTGGTCCTGTCTACCAACGCAAGCCTAGCGCCTTATCATATAGCATAAAGTCCATCACATTATACCCAACCAGGGTGTCAACCTAGGGCGCCGCCCACCGTTGTCCGGTTTGTAGATGTTCAGTTGGCAAGAACTCACTCTCACAGGTCTCTCCATGGACCTCAATCTGGGACTGAGTGGATCATGGCTTACTTTGCAATGGACCCAGACCTGAGCAACCTTGGAGGTTTTCTTTCCTCCAGCCACACTATGACTGGTTTTATCTGCTTAAAGCCTTTCTCTGCTAATTCACGGCGTATTTGAATGTCAAAATAATATTTTTTGCCCACATACATACACAAACTCAGCAGAAGGGCTAAAATACACAGGAAATAGGCGATTTTTGGTCCTTGAATACACAGACTGAAACTGCTTACGCCAATGTGAATGAGCCTTTGTTAAGGAAAACTAAGTCGGGGTGTTTAATCTTCATATTTCGAATTAGAAAGCATTTCTACTCCTTATGTATGAGGACAATATATGTCAAAGGGTCTTTCTTCTTCTGGATCAACACAAAAAGATAATATTTGAATGGGATGAAGATTGTCTTTTTCAATGTTACTAACCATGACCATCTTCTGTTGTAGAAAGGATTATTTACAATTAGAGCAGTAAAGAACATTCTGGCAAAAAAAGCAGTAATGATGCAACCTGTAGAAAGAGTTGGATATTTTCCGAAATGGAAATAGAATGTTTCCACCATTATCTGTAATCCATGGAATAGACAGACTAACGACATGGAGGAGTCAGGATTGTTTTTTTTTCCTTTGTAACATCTGGATTAGATGTAAGAAAATGCAGGGTTGAACTTGATGTGCTGATACTTTTTGGCAGGTTTAAATAGGTCATTGTTTATTGGGTTTTAGAAGCATGGAGACCTTCTTCAGAGAGTAAGCCCCACCTCGGAACTCGGCCCAATAGACTCCATCCTGGTAGCGGCTGCGATAATGACCACCACGGTACCATACTCCGTTCAGGTTGGAATGGGCACACATATTATACCACCAACCTCCTTTCTGGAAATGGGCACAATTACCTTCAGGGAGAGATGTGAAAGCAATAGTTAGAAATGACCAAAATAATTCCTTTGGCAAAAACATGCGCAGAATTAACTTTTTACAGTCTTTTTCATATGGTTGGCCAATAAGATGAACCCATCCTACCACATTAATGGTTGAGTATATTTACCTATATGTCACACTATATAACAGTGGTGGCAAACCTGTGGCACGCAGAGCCCTCCCTGCTGGCACGTACGCCGGCAGTTGCTCACCATGGCAGTGAATACTGGCCAGGGGGCCGTGGCTCTCCTGCCGGTATTCACTCAGTGACGCTGATTCCGGTGCACACTGTGACGTCAGTGTGCACCCGGGCTTCTCCTTCCATGACATCTCCTTGGTTCCGCGAGAGCAGAGGGGAGGAGGCGTCTGGAAGTACATGCTTATGTCACAGTGTGCACCTGGGTCCAGCGCCAGCAGCAGTGCCGAGCATAGGAGCAGCGGCACTTTCCTGAGGAGGAGGGGGTAAGTATATGGGTCTCGGGGAAAGCGGGGGGTGGGGGGCACTATTGCTACTGGGGCTGATATAGGTGATTTTATTAGTAATAGTGCCCCCTATACCGGGCCGCTGTGGGGGTCACTATGATTACTGGGGCTTCTGTGGGGGTCACTATTAATACTGGGGCTGCTGTGGGGGTCACTATTACTACTGGGGCAGCTGTGGGGGTCACTATTAGTACTGGGGCTGCTGTGTGGGTCATTATTACTAGTGGGGCTACTGTGGGGGTCACTATTACTACCGGGGCCGCTGAGGGAGTCACTATTACTACTGGGGTCACTGTGGGGGAAACTATTACTACTAAAACCACTGTGGGGATCATTATTAGTACTGGGGCTACAGTGGAGGTCACTATTATTACTGTGGGGGTCACTATTACTGCTAAGGCCACTATGGGGGTCACTATTCCTGCTGAGGCCACTGTGGGAATCACTATTACTACTGGGGGATGTTTACACGTGGCGGAAATGCTGCAGAATGTCCTCAATGGAAATTTCCGTGGCAAATTCAGCAGCATTTCCGCTTCCAAAAACAAGTCAAAAGCCACACCTTGTCTATTTTGAAACAGCCCTGTCCTTTTTATAATGACGGCAGTAAAATCATACGTAGTGATAAGCCCCGCCCCCTGAAGTGTTGCCACTTTGCGATAAATAAGTGGCTTTTGGGTTACAATTTGGGCACTCGGTTTCTAAAAGGTTCGCCATCACTGCTATATAATCTCACAGCGCAGGCTACTTGAAAAGTTCCAAACTAGAACAACCACTTAATGATTTAAGGCTTTCACCATAAACACAATTAATTCTTTTTAAGTAAAACCAAATTTCTGCCATTCTCACCTGAATAGGAGTCCCGATCTTTGTCCAAAGTGCTAAACTGTTTATCATTGTGCCAGGAGAGGGAGTCACCAGCTGTACCGCGGTATTGTCCTAGTCGCAACCGGTAGAAGTCGCTCTCCGGTTCTATACGAAACTGGTCATACTCAGCACTGACTTGTCTACCTTGCCAGTCATCCATGAGGATTAGAAGTGTGTAGCTTCCTTGTTTAGTCAACCAATAAATATTCTCAAGACCCAACCAGTATTCATTGTCCACATTACCAAATCCATGCTGTGTAACAAAGGGAAGAGAACAATTAGGGAAAATAGAAAACGTGAATTCTTCGGAAAAATGCAACAGTAATAGAACAACAAAAGTTGAAAAGAATCTAGGCTCGCAGGAGTCGGAGTAGTTAATGGGACTTCCCGAGATCAGCTGTTACCACATGGTGAACTTACATCATTAGGTGGCCAAATGCAAAGTGGTTTTCTTGGACGAATCTTTGAAGGAACACTGGCTAATAGGTCTTATTACATGCCCTTGAAGGACCTATGGAAAGGGGGTGTCCAAAGCAAACAACTACTTTGACTTCAGCATAGCGTCTCATACTCGTTGGTAGGTGGAGGAAACCTGACGTCTCCCAGTGACAAGTAGTGGAGGAAACCACCAATTTGACAGATTCACAGCGCTGGCTCCTGAACCTACAGGAGACCAGTGCGAGAGAACAAGGAGGAGGGCAAACAAAAGAAAAGCTGCATTTGAGTTAGCGGGGTCACAGCTGAAAAGCTATGTAGACAGGGCCTCTTTTAGGATCATCATTACATCTAAGGCCACTTTAAAAAGATTGTGCCAAGATACACAACAAATTGCTGATTTTACCAGAAGGAGCCATGGCCAGTGAAACATTTCCCATGCAACAGGTGCTTGAAGAAAAATATAGTATTACTGGATGGCCATTCAAAGGAATGTCCTGTAACTACAAGGATGGCACGTGAGCATATGAACAGGGGATGCCCTCTTGGCATAATCCTTTTAATGGCTCAACTATTATGGCCACCTTACAGACTCAGCATGTTCTACTGTGCAAGATTCATCAGATGCCATGTGTACAGACATTCTCCCATAGAAACAATACTTCTAGGGGAGAACATCTCCATCCATATGGAATCAAGATGGACCATGCAACTTTTTTTAACTGTCAGATTCATATGGAATTTAACAGCAAAAACTTTTGTAGACCTTCATATGAAATCGAATGCATACAGAGGTTCAGTAAGAGCCCTGTGTACCTGCATGGACATCATATTATGGTTCTGTACAACCTGGTGGTCTTTAAAAAGTGGGGAAAATGTTTCAAAAGTGAAGTTGCTCTCACTTTGTAGTTCTGCCAAGTTTTAAAGAAGTTGGTTGATCCATCCTGTCGTCTTTGCATCACCGTCCACCCGCCTTCACTGGTCTCTTGGTCACACCAGGCCTGCATGATTTGGTTGCTGTTATGTGGTTTCAGAAGATAGATTCCACTGGACTTCTGACCTGCCAAATAGGCTTCATAGCAATCTGCCCATGGTCCTGTTTGGGAAGAAGATGAAGGATCAATATTCACCAGTTGGAATCCCCAACATGACTATTTTTTTAATGTAATTAAAGTATTATGATTTGACTGTTTTTATATTAATGATATTATATTGTGTTTTCTTGCTTACTGTCCATTATATTTGATAAAATTGTCAACATAACTGAGGCACCTTCTGATTGGGAGGACTCGGTTTTGAGAACTGGGGCTTGGGACGTTGTCTTGGTTGCTTCAGTTGGGGGTATTTCCTTCTTGATTGCCGTTTCTTCTGTTTGCTCCCCATGAGTATCACGATTTTGTTTCTTTTTTCCTTCTGAGGAGTTGCTGAAAGTCCTACTGGTTGACTGTGAGTCACTTGATGTCTGAAAAAAATAAATGACCTGATATTTAAAGCACATTTCCCCTAAAATAACAGAAAAGTCTTGTAATAGTCTCTTTCTGTTTATTGGTCTCAAATGCTTGGTGACAACCACTCATGGTTGTCATTACATTCGGTTGTCTTCTGCTTCCTCATCATACTCTCCGTGCTAGAAGCAAGGTCAATAGGGAACAGGGACATTAAGAAGTCCAGAGGCACCTGGGCCTCAATATAAATATCGGTAACAGGTACTATGTGACATTTATAAGAGTGATGTCTTCTTATGAGAGGGTCTTTAGACCAGAGACCCGGTGCCACTGCAATGTATACACCACCTATAGCTACGCCCAGTATACACGTATTTCAAATTTAAAATGCCCTATGTTATACCTGCCAGCTGCGGTCAATGGAGCTCTCACCTGTGTCCATAGGCATCCTCCTGGTCCCCTTCTTCTGTGCAACAGATTCTGCACTACCATTTCATCTGTGCCTATGCTCACAGGGAGCACATGCTTGTTTGGCCCTCTTCTTACAGGGCCAGTGCGTGCACCCTGCTTTCCTATCTCCAGCCTATCCCAGTCATTCCCAGGTTATTTAAGGCACCTCCCCCAAATGGAAGGTGTCTGATCAAAAGGATCCAAATGATCCTTGACCTATGCCTGCATACCCAGCTTTCCCGAACTCTGCCTGTCCAAACCTCAGCCTATTTTCCAACTACGCTTTGCCTGATTGCCGCTTACACTAAATTTCTGATTTCCTGTATTGCACGAAGTCCGCCTGCCCTGACCTTGGCCTGTTTTTCTGACTACATTCTTGCCTGTTCCTCTGGTATCCTACTTCGGTGCCGGAGTCTGCTGTCACTACACTAAGACTTCTCCTCCTCGGAAAACGACCTAGCGTTCCCCGCACCAAAGGGCATGTCCCTCAAAAAGGGGTTAAAGGATGAAAAAACAGAGATCTCTTAGAGCAGCACTCAAGAGTAGCCAAAAGCCAAACCAGTCAGTGATACAATAGGTAAACAGCTGCTGCATTGGACCCTACCTTTTATACTGCCATCTTTTTGATACCCAGCTTACAAAGAAGAGTCAGTTTGGGATATGTTCTCAAAGGATAACTCCCTATGCTACCGATTTATTAGGCTGCACCTCGTTACTTCCTGTGTTGACTTCTGCTAGGGTACCATGATATGAAAACTTATGGGGGCCACCTTCCAATGAATCAATCATCTACTGAAGAACAAGGTACCCACACATACTGGCAGAAGTGTCTTCTGTTATTTACAAGTCATTGGTTATGGGTATTTTCTAGCAGCACACTAGAAGTGACTGTTAAAGTCCTTACCTGGTCAGTTTGCTGTCTACCAAAGCTTTGTAGACATTGCTCTTCTAAGCGTGCAATGATAAGACTCTGGTTGTTGATTAAAGAAGTTAGAAAGGTATACTTTTCTTGAAGATCTTTGTATTTGGAAGCCAAGGTGAGGACTTCAGAAGTGGTATTGAGTGCTTTAGCTTCTCCCTGAAATCCTTCCGTTGAGTTATTCTTCTTCTGAAGAACTTCATGGAGGAACTGCACGTGTAGGTGAGTGAGACGGGACCCCATATTCCTGCTCTCTCTGTGGAGATGGTCCATCTCATTGGCTACCTCATGGTCCACGTCTACCAGCCTTTTAATCTTCTCTATTTCGGCATGTTGACGACTAAGCTCCTGTTTTAACTCTTCGACTTCACTTCTATTCACTCCAAAAGCTTCGGGGAACTTAGCTGTGCTAACGCAAACAGCTCCAGTAATTTTCTGGTGTGGCACGACAAACGTGTATGTGCATTTACCCTGGCTTCCTCCATTTGTCAGATGAACATATTCACTTGTTAGCTGTGGCTGGCAAAGACTTGGCAGCAAGGTTATCCATATGACAGAACAAAAACTCATTGTGTTAGATAACGGCATGTCCAAACCTTGCAATGTATGTCCTGGAATTAAAAACAAAGTGATTACAGTCTCAACTAATGTTAACCTCATTGGGTGCCAAGTCATTGCCTGCCATATTACAGAGGTATTCCTCCTCATGGAGGCACCACGCAATAGCACATCGAGTACCTACAATTTATAAAATGTGATTATTTATTGATGCCTATGTCTGCAATTTTCGGCAAGATTGGGGAAACACAATTCTATTTATGGGTTTTAACAGACTACAAAGAGACACCCTCAAGTCTGTCTCTTATCAGTAGAGATGTCCACTAGTTACTTTAGATTTTTCAGGTTGATTGCTGGGAAAAACCTTTGACGGAGTTGAGCATTCAAGCAATCTGAGGATGGACTACCAGGATTGGCCTTACAGTGTATAGTGACTAATTAATTTATTGTAGCATACTCTCCGCAGCATACTTTATACTAACGTCTGATACACTTTAGCTAGTATTTCCCTACATTCATCCTGCAAACATCTGGTGAGTTCTCTCAAAGAAGACGGATGCTGTTCATATTTCCTGACCCGACATTTCAGTTTATCCCAGAGATGTCCAGTAGGGTTCAGGTTGGGATTCTTTACAGGTTGGTCCGATCATAGAACATCCATATACTCAAACCAACATAAACAGGGTTGGATTTGGTACAAGGTGCGTTGTCTTGTTGAAAGTATGGCCGACCATTCCCAGAGTATCGCCACATTCTCAACAGCACATTATTGTCTGGAATGTCAGGGTCACCTCCATGTTCATGGTTCTTGTCACTACAACCAACTGACCAAGACCATGCCACATAAAACATCCCCAGACCGTAACGAACGGAACCTCTGCCATACTTAACTGTTGGCACAACACACTCAGGCAGAAGGTGTTCCCCAGGCCTCCTCTACACCCAGGTATGTCCATCTGATTGTGAAGATTGAGTAACGTTCAATCTATAGAACATTCTTCCATTGCTTGGACGTCCAATGATAATACTCTTTGCACTATTGTAGCCGGGCTGATGCATCTTCATTGAGAGAACTCACCAGATGTTTACAGGATGAATGGAGGGAAATACCAGCTGAAGTGTATCAGTGTTAGTAGAAAGTATGCTCGGAAAGTATCAAATGTCATTAGGGCCAAAAGGGGCCCTACTAAGTATTAACAAATAAATACGACTTTTTTTGCTCACGTGCCCAATTACTTTTGGTAGGATAGTGCCCACTCAGTTTATTGATTATACAGTGCTACGTGGGTACTGTGAGGTATATTTATTGGCATATTGTATAATTTCATTATTTTAGCATTAAATGGTTCATCACAAGCAGGAGATGTCATCAACAGAAGGTGCTGCACAGAGCACCTAGCTTAAGGTGGCCGAACTCGCTGATTGTGGTGGGTCCCAACACTCATCTAATGTGTAGGAGGGCCTCCTAAATCTCCCTCAATGGCAGATGTCAGGGGAGTTAAGCATCAAGAACTTGGATCTGAACTGCCTGATCCTTTTGTTCTCTGGAGACAAGCTGCTACCAGATGTATGTGGCAGCGCAGAGGCATAAATTCAAGCTGTTGGGTCTCAATGCTAAATCTCCAACAGAGCCTGTAATGTTTCATTCATAGTACTGATCTCCTTCTATGGGGAAGAGAAACTTTAAAGGCCCCCTAAGGCTCAAAGACCCAGCTATGACTGCATCAATATACTGAAGTATTGCAGTATATAGTACGAATGACCAAATAATCACCAGTTCAAGCCCCGTGTGGGGACTAAAGAAAATGTACAAATAAGTTTAATATAGTTTTTTAAGCCGCAAAAGAAATGCAAAAATATTAAGTTTTCCAATTTTTCTCATAAAACATTTTAACAATAAAACCCACATATTTGGTATCTTTGTGTTCACAAAAGTCTGAATTATGAAAACATAATATTTATCATGCATGCTGAGCACAGGTTTTTTTGTTATCCCTTCTTACCCAACAAATTGAATAAAAACTGTTCAAAAAGATGTATCCAAAATGGTACTAATAAAAGCTCACCACACAAATCTTCAGCCCAATCAAAGAAAAAATAAAAAAGGTATGGGTCTCATAATACGGTGATGGAAAGCTACTTTTGTTTTAAAAAAGTTCATTTATTTAGGGTGGATTCAGACGAACGTATATCGGCTCGGTTTTCACGCCGAGCCGATATGCAGTGTCCTCATCTGCAGGATGGGGGGGGGGGAAGAGCCAGGAGCAGTGCTCTGAGCTCCCGCCCCTCTCTGCCTCCTCTCCGCCCCTTTGCACTATTTGCAATGAGGAGAGGTGGGGCGGGGGCAGGGCTAATTCTCGGGACTTAGCCCTGCCCCGTCCCGCCTCCTTTCATTGCAAATAGTGCAGAGGGGCAGGGCGGGGGTGGAGAGGAGGCAGCGAGGGGATGGGAGCTCAGATCCTGCTCCTGGCTCTTCCATCCTCCCCCCCCCTGCTGATGAGGACACCGTATATCGGCTCGGCGTGAAACCCGAGTCGATATATACGTTCGTCTGAATCCACCCTAAAAGTAATAAAACATAGTAAGAAACTACATACATTTGCTACCGCCATATTTGTAGTAAACGTTCATGTGCGATCTTTACTGCACCATAAACACCCGAAAAACCAAACCCCCAAAAATGACACAATTATCCTTTTTTTCCGCATTTCTCCTCATTTAAATATTGTTTAAAGTTTTTTGAGTACACTATATGGTACAATAAATAGTACTGCTAAAAAATATAACTCGTTTGACAAAAAACAAACCCTTTGATAAAAAAAAATAAAAAGTTATGGCTCTTAGGGCTCCTTCATGCTGGCGATCGCGATATTGGGTCTTGATTCATGGGCTGATATCACGCTCCCTGCCATGTGAAAGCCCCATGGATGTGAGGCGGGTTCATGTGAAAACAGCCTTGCATCTCTTCGGGGATAAAGGGAATCCCCACCGCGGCTGTCACAGCCACAGCAGAGGATTGTGGAGTTCTCCTATTGCTTTCAATGGGGATGGCACTGCTACCACCGGCCCCCATCAAAAACAATGGGAGATCTCGCAGCTAGATAGGACATGCTGCGATATGTTTCTCGGATAGCATAACATCGCGGTGCCATGCAGGAAAACATGGCTAATGTGAATTAACCCATTCAAAAGAATGGGGTTCATATTTGTGCGAGATTTGTGCATCTCGCAACGCACAGATCTCGTGCGATTTTCACACAAGTGTGAAGGCAGCCTTAAAAATGGGGACCAAAAAAAGTTAGGATGAAAAATCTCTGGTCTTGAAGAGGATAAAGTCACCTAAATATATAAATATATTATATCGCTTTGCTAGTTTGAATCTGATTTATCTGTGTAGCTCCTCTTTACTGAAGGGACACGAGACTCAACCACACAGCCCATCCAGAGTGTGACAAGCTCTCGGACTATGACCAGACTCTCCATACCTTTTACTGAAGGTTATTATGGAGCCATATACGTCTGTGAACACAACTTGGCTTCCTTGTTTCCATGTTCAGAGCTAACCAGCCTATGTGGCTAGTAAAGGGTTATACTTAGCATTTATACTCCTCGCAGAAAAAAGTTGACCAACTATTCGAAGAATGCACTATTTTGACTATAGTACCTTTCCTACTAAATAGCACATTCCTAGAAACCACCTCCCACGTTCAACCACCTCTCTGCCAGAAATGTGCACTTCATACCATATGCATTAACGTATACAGCAAAGCCCCGTACCTTCACAGAGGTAACTTTTTTGTACCTACAAGGCCTTGTTATGAAGAGTGAACACAAATCTGCACATTCATTTGTCAGTCACTTCTGAACTGGGCCTTCACATAAATGCATGGTCCCAGCTCTCTGCATCCTTCACGGAGGGGCGTAGCTAGAGGGGGTGCAGTCACTACCAGGCTCTATAGCCTTAGGGGGCACAAAGGCCCCTGTACCACCGAAGAAGACACTGGTATTATAAATGGCTCATGCTAAGTAGGGAATCATATTATAGATTTTGCATTGGGGTGCAAGAGCCTCTAGTTCCACTTCTGCGCCCCCTCGTCCCTTTGTAGCCCCTCTTAGTGACGTTTCACATTGAATTCAATGCGGTATTGTTTTCTTGCCATCTGATAAGATAGGTAGAACATATAACCCTACACAGGGTTTGTACAGAATTAGAAAAACATGGCTGCTTTCTTCCAGAAATAGTGCCACACCAATCCATGGGTTGTGTCTGGTATTGCAGCACAGCTCCATCGACATTAGTGACACTGTTGTGGAATGCCTCGCACATCCCATGGACGGGAGTGGCGCTATTATTGGAAGAAAGCAGCCATGTCTATCTACTCCTAACCCCTTTGCACAGAATACATTGGAATGCCTATATGTAAACCATAGATACAGGTTCACATTCCATGGATTCACTAGAACTACTAACAACACAAGTTAGTTAAATAGAATCCATCACCAGTTTAGAAAGAACATCTACTAGATGATTTCGCTACTGTTCCCACTGAATGGTACCCTAAATGTCTTCATGCATGCACTGTGCAAGTTAAAGTGATGTCTTGGCCGGATTTACCAACTAATCTTGTGCTGAAGACGTCACCTTGCAACCGCATGGTACTGATCAAGAGGCTCCTCTTAGATGGTAGCTACTATGTGGGTCAATGTCTGACCTTTTCACAGGCCTAGCAACATAAATAGGGATGTATTCTGGTTTGGCTTCTATGTTGTAAGGCCTGGTAAAACATCAGACATTGACTCATAAGGTAGCTAACTTCCAATAGGTGGCACTATTGAGGCATTATACCATCACTCATTTGCATGGATTCCATAGAGAAAGCTTCCTGATACACAGACTCTGACAGTCATAATCATGCAATATCAAGTTCTAACAGACAAACTAACTTTATCTGCTCCTTTTTTTTTCTTTGAGTGCCCCGCTGAGGTCTCCTTTTCAATTCATCCTAGCACTGTAACAGTCCAAGGCCCCAGGACAATGATTACCATTCTGCAAATTACTTTGGCTGCAGAAGAGGTTTTTGAAACCACACTCTTTTTCATATCTGTACAGCTGATGCTGCAGGAAGTACATGACCCCTCCTGCAGCAAGCAGTGGTTTTCTATATAGAACTACCCTAGCACAGATTACCTTTTGTACATCACTTTCCATTTAGCTACATGAGTAAGCTAAGGAGTACATGCCATTAAGAGACAGTGTATTTGGTTGCTATGGGGGGGCTTTCAAGATTAATAACTAAATTTTTACAAGGTGGTGAGAACCTGCATAGTGATGGGAAATCCAGATGTGCTGCAATTATTGCAAACACGTGGGAAATATACTTGAGTCATGAAAATGGGACAGGGGCGGAATATGCTCCTCTTGAGTGGCTGAAGGATTTTTCCGGCACTAAAATATTTTTTTCCCAATTCAGCTTTTTTATTGAATATTTCAGGTTATTACAATTGACAAAATGTAGAGAACCAATGATAGTTGAAGATTGATCAACTCTCAATATAATTGACACACCATGTGAGAGGTATGACCTCTGGCGAGGTGTCCTCATCTCTGGGGTGGGGGGGGGGGGGGGGGTTGGTTATCATTAATTAAACAGAGAATATATTACTAGAAAATAATAGAATATAGGAAGCAAAAACAAACAAAAACAAAGAGATAAGACCAAAGAACAGTTACTGGACACTTGTATTAGTGAGAAGTAGGTGTGATCAGTGAACAATTAAATAAACAAATGTTCACATATTAAGGCAGTATTATTAAAGGGGTTTTCCAGGGAAA
This sequence comes from Eleutherodactylus coqui, assembly GCF_035609145.1. NCBI lineage: Eukaryota > Metazoa > Chordata > Amphibia > Anura > Eleutherodactylidae > Eleutherodactylus > Eleutherodactylus coqui. The sequence continues at coordinate 311,353,536 of NC_089838.1, read as the reverse complement.
TACTATTGATGACCAATCATCAGGAAGCCTCTGCGCCGACCTCCTTGTAGTGGCCAATATAAGCAAACCAGGGCAGCAGAGTTGGTGCAATAAAGTATCCAAAGATATCCTTTATTCCTCTGAGACAAGCAAAAGCAACAACGTTTCGACTCAATAGGAGTCTTTGTCAAGCTGTTCGTTTCATACATAAGTGTACACAATATATACTAAAGGCATACACTAATCAGCCAATCCACATAGAGACAACAGCCATAAACTCCTACATCCCATGTGTAATCCTCATTATAGTCCGGCAGGGTGAGGGGCACTGGCATCCGCTACATCTGATAGAAATTCAGGCTCAATGGAGATCCGTGCGTCTTGCTGCCCATAGGGATACATTAGCATCCGTAGGGCAGCTAAAAGTATGCGGATAAGATTTCTTTCCGGCGGGCGGGTCGCACGCGCAGGAAGAAATCCCAGCATGCTCCATTTTGCTGCTGGTCTCCCATACAGACGGCTCCCGCTGCTTCCATCGAAGCGTGCCAGCACATCCGCCAACTGGAAGAAGATCCAGCCAGCACAGAGAGGAGCCCCGCAGCGTCCGGAGAGGTAAATGTCTTTTCCCTCTCCATGGCCGCGGGCGCGCATGGAGTTTACTCTGGGATTCAGGAGTGAAATACGTGCGTGCAAGTGGACATGAGGCCTCATGGTGGCGTCCTCCACCGTGAATCACGCATGCGCGAGATTTCCCAAATCTCACGTGATTTGCGTAGTCTCTCGTTGTAATCAATAATGAAATCCATGTACACTCCCCACTATATTACGTATATGGGGACCTAAATGTGTCCCACACATACTCACATAATCCGACTGAGAGCATGCATAGGCTCAGCTACTCATCGTGGCGTTGGTTCACAATCCTAAGGGCTCTGCATATTTGCCTCACTGACTTCAGTTTTTATAAAAGAGGTTTGTGCTGCTGACTAACCATTTTTTAATATACTCTCCTTATATTGGCAAGCGCTTGTAACTGTGTATTTGTCATACATAGACCTCTGTACATTTGGAGCGGAAGCCCCTGCGCCGACCCCCGTGTAGTGGCCGGCGCTTGTAACTGCAGGCACAGCTCTCATTGAAATCAATGAAAGTCGTGTCTGCAGTTACAAGCACCGGCCACTACATGGGAGGTCGTCACAGAGATGTCCGCTCCCAATACACAGAGGTCGGAACGGAAGCCTCCTCGTTGACCTCCGTATAGTGGCCGAGGGTTGTAACTGCAGGCACAGCTTGTGTTGATTTCAATGAGAGCCTGCAGTTACAAATCCCAGTCACTACACCGAGGTTGGAGCAGAGGCTTCCGCTCCAACCACTGTGTATTTGTGGCGCTGACAGCATGCGCCCGCTCAGCTGATCAGTCGGGGTCCCGAGCGATGGCCCCCGGTCGATCAACTATTGATGACCTATCCTGATGATAGGTCATCAATAGTATTCCCCTTTAAGGAAAGAGTGCAAGCCAATGATTCCAGATAAAATGGTATTTATGAAAGTTATTGTTATGTATAGCAGCTCTCATAGGAGTTCTGTTCAGAGATTAAGATTATTAGATCATTGATCGCGGGAAGCCTGGGAGGTTTACAGTTCCTAGTTATTAGAAGCTTATTAGACAGGAGAATATGGCAAATTAATCTTCTTGTTTCTGGGGGTAATTGATTGTTATCAAGTAGTAAGAGGGCTAATTTTGGTTTAAGTATTTGGCTCAGTCTTGAGATCCGATTTATAAGGTTAGTTACATCTTTCCACAAAGGATGAAGGAGTGGGCAGCTCCAGAAAACGTGGTATAATGAGCCTAGTTGCCCATAGTTTCTCCAACTCAAGCCGTTGGCCGTAAGAAGCATTTGGCAATCTTTTTAGGAGTATAGTACCCCCTGGTCAATAGTTTATAGTTGACTTCTAAGACATTTGTACATTGGGTAAATTTGTTGGCCCATTCCAAAGAAGATATCCATTGATTTGGTGTAAACTTTATTCCAAGGTCTCTTTCCCAGTTTTAAGAGATGTACTTTTTTTGAAACATCCATTTTTTCTGAGAAAATATCATAGAATGTTCTTACGAGTGACTTGGAGATGAAGAAAGTTGTTAATAAGGTATGAATTTCGTGGGGCATCGTCTCATGTAAGGCATAGACATATAGAAAAGACCTGATTTGGTTGCATTGGTCCAAGAGTTTGGCACTAAAATATTGATCACCCATCCTCAGGATAGTTTATTAGTAGTTGATCGGTTGGGCTTCGCCTCTCAGGATCCCTGTCAATCAGCTGATTGAAGAAACAATCAAGCTAGGTTGAGAGCCACTGTCACATCAGTCCATACCAGGCACAGCGCCAAACATTTCATAGCATCTGTGTCTTGTTTTGTAGCTCAGTTCCATTCACTTGAATAGGACGGAGCTGCTTTCAGGCCATGTGATGAATAACCATGATGTCACTAGCCTCACAAGAGACCCATTTGTCAGCCGCTTCAATCAGAATAGTGGGGAGAACAAGCAGTGGACCCCTGTCAATCAACTGTTCAGATCTTTCTCTCCTCCCCGCTCACACCCGCCGCCCACCTCCCTTCCCACATTTGCTCGGATGAGTAATCAGGTACTCGAGAAAACCGATGCTCACTTGAGCATCAGTCTTAAACGAGCGTGCTCGCTCATCTCTAATCCTAATCAAGGTCTAACTCAAAACCTGAAAATGTAGAGTTTATTGTATCTAACCACAATATCTTCTCCAGTCTGAACAGGTCCCCCCCGTATCTCATCTTCCTGGACTCCTATGAGCATGACATAGAGGGATACTGAGATGTAAACTCAATTTCAAATTTTGATTAATTATGCTCATTGAGTCCGGTACTAAAATATCAAACATCACACAACTAAAAGTGATACAGCACTGTGCAAATGTTTTAGGCAGGTGTGGAAAACATGCTGCACAGTCGGAATGCTTTCAGAAATCGAAGATTTAGTTATTTTTGTCTATTAATAAAATGCAAAGTGACTGAACAAAAGAGAAATGTAAAATCAATATTTTATGTGACGCCCTTCAAAACAGCATCCGTTCTTCTAGATACACTTGTACAAAGTCAGGGATTTTGTAGAATTATAGTCAGGTGTGTGATTAACCAGTAACACCAAACAGGTGATGATAATCATCATTTTCATATGTAAGTTTAAATACAGTGATTTACTGAAACAGAGAGAGAGCTGTGTAGGAGGCTTAGAACTGAACGAGAAACAGACAAAATCTGCTGCAAAGGTGAGGCTGTGGAAGACAGTGTCATGTGCCAGGTCATACACCATGGCAAGACTGAGCACAGCAACAAGACACAAGGCAGTTAGACTGCATCTGCAAGGTCTCCCCCAGGCAAAGATTTCAAAGCAGACTGGGGTTTCAAGATGTGCTTTTTAATCTCTTTTGAAGAAGCGGGCAACATTGAAAACTGTAGACACAGTGATCGGCCAAGAAACGTAATGCAGCAGATGTATCATGAGCACAGAACTGGCAGAAACCAGTGAGACCCAGGTACACCCATCTACTGTTTGGTGAAGTCTGGCCAGAAGTGGTCTTCATGGAAGAAGCGCGACCAAATAGCCATACTTTTGTAACATAAAAACAAGGCCTAGTGACTAACTATGCATGAGAACATAGGAAATGGGGGAAGAAAAATGGCAGCAGGAGCTCTGGACTGAAGAGTCAAAATTTGAAATATTTGTCTGTAACCAAAGGCAGTTTGTTCCCCGAACAACAGGAGAGCGGTAATATAGTAACATAGTATGTTAGGCTGAATGAAGACAATATCCATCTAGTTCCGCCTGTTTCAACCCCCCCTTCTTGTTGGTCCAGAGGAAGGCAAAAAAAAAAAACAATAATACATTTTTGCTCATTTGAAGGAAAAAATTCCTTCCTGACTCCATAATGGCAGCAAGAGTAATCCCTGGATCAACATTTGAGATCAACAACCTGCTGGCCACCTAATGTCTATATCATGTAATATTGTAGCGTTCTAGGAGGATATCTAGTCCCCTCTTAAACTCCTCTATGGATTTTGCCATCACCACGTCCTCAGGCAGAGAGTTCCACAGTCTCACTGCTCTTACAGTAAAGAACCCCCTTCTGTGTTGGTGATGAAACCTGCTTTCTTCTAGACGTAGCGGATGTCCTCTTGTTACCGTCGCAGTCCTGGGTGTAAACAGATCATGGGAGAGATCCTTGTATCGTCCCCTCATGTATTTATATGTAGTTATTTGGTCGCCCCTTAGCCGTCTTTTTTCCAGGGTGATTAATCCCAATTTTGATAGCCTCTCTGGGTATTCCAGTCCTCTCATTCCGTTTATTAGTTTAGTTGCCCTTCTTTGGACCCCCTCAAGTACTGCAACATCTTTCCTGAGCACCGGTGTCCAGAACTGACCTATAGAATAAAGTTATCATGTCATTTGTGTTGCAATTTGTGGGCCGTAGAAACCAGACGCACCGAAAGATGGCGGATTTCGGTTTTTTTTTGTCATTTTACTCCACTTAGAACTTTTAAAAAGTTTTTCAGTACATTATATGGTACATTAAATAGTACCATTGAAAAATACAACTCGTCCCACAAAAAACAAGCCCTCATGCAGTGACGTCGATGGATAAATAAAGGAGTTACGATTTTTTAAAATGAAAAAAAAAAAAGGCTTGGTCACTAAGGGGTTAAATAAAGGGGAAAATGAGACGTTCCGCTACTATTCAGTTTTACCAGTGGAATCAGCAGGTTTTAAATTTACAGAAAACTATTAAATACTTTTCGTTATGAAAAGTTTTTAAAATTTCGATGAACAGTGTTATCGCCGGCCCCATTGAGAACAGTGGGCGATATCGCAGGAAGACAGAACATGCTGCAGTGTGCTTCCTGCATAGCATCACATCGCGCTGCCATGCGGGAAAGCATCGCTCATGTGTATGACCCCATTCAAAAGAATAGAGGGTTCATAGTTGTGCATCTCGCATGATTTCTCAGCTGCATAAAACCGGCCTAACTCCAGTAGAAGTCAGCAGGAGTTCTGAAGACAGTAAGGCTTGCTGTGCTATGTATATTCATAACTCCGGAGCTGCAGAGCCTGAGGGTCACGGAAGCAGTTGTAGCTAGGGTTGCCACCTTTGTCATGAAAAAATACCGACCATGGTTTAAAAAAGGGCATCTCAGGGGCGTGACGTGGGGCGTGGCTTATCACAGCATTTTTTTCCTCCTTTATCTTTGTGCGCATGTGTGGGATCCAGGCCAGCGTGTTCTCGCGAGTAGATGATGTTTAGTGTGATTTACACGTCATCTACTCGCGAGTACACGCTACAGACGCTCGCATCGCATACAATCTACACATATATACTTATATACATGAGATACCCAGGTTACCCCAGCATGGTCCATATCACTATATATAGGAGGATTACCTCCCCTGTATATAGTGATGCTGATGTAACCTGGATATGTCCTGTATGTAATTCTATGTACAGCTGGTATAACCTATACCACCTAAACATACAAGATTACATGCAGTACATGGTGCATATCTCGTACCGCATGTACTGCTCCTCCGCTCTACTCCTCGGGACCCAACACTGTTACTGCAGCGCTGGCTGGACCCCCACACAACGCACACACACAACTCCACTACATCCATCTTGATCCCCCAGACATCACACACACAACTCCACTACATCCATCCTGATTCCCAGACATCACACACAGCTCCACTACATCCAACCTGACCCCCATACATCACACACACACAACTCCACTACATCCATCCTGATCCCCAGACATCACACTCACAGCTCCGCGACATCCATTTTGAACACCACACACATCACACACACAGCTCCACTACATCCATCCTGACCCCCCACACACATCACACACACAGCTCCACTTCAACAATCCTGACCCCCACACATCACACATACAGCTCCACTACATCCATCTTGACCCCCACACACATCACACACACAGCTCCACTTCAACAATCCTGACCCCCACACATCACACACACAGCTCCACTACATCCATCCTGACCCCCACACACATCACACACACACTACTCCACTCACTCACTCAATCCATCCAGAACCCCACAGCTCCAACACACACACACACAGCTCCACTACATCCATCTTGACACACACACAGAGCTGCATTTACTTAGCCCCCATTGTCATGTGATCCCTGACTCCTCCCACACAGGGTATCACATGACATGACATCATCGGAGGCCTTGGAAGCTGTCGGCTCTGCAGGTCTGTGTTTCCCCTGTCGGAGGAGAGTTAACCGGCGCTAGGTGGCAGTGCAGGCTCTGAAAATACTGGCCTGTAATAGGTCCGGTTAAAAAAAAATACCAGCACCGGCCTGACAGAAAAAATACCAGCCGGGTGGCAACCCTAGTTGTAGCACAACCCGCTCAGGGGGTTTTCTTAAGTCCCAAGCACCTCATTCTGGACATAATGGGAACAGAACTACAGATGTGTAGGCCCTCGAGGTGGACTCACATCTACGATCAGACATTCATGGCGTATCCACAGGATGCACAGTATATGCGATGAAAGTCTGAGATGCGAATACCGCTTTAACCCCTTAAGGACGCGGCTCTTTTTTTTTTCACTTTCAGTTTTTTCTCCCCACTTTTAAAAAATCATAACTCTTTTACTTGGTACGATGTAATATTCCATATAATGCATTGAAAAACTTTTTTAAAATTTTAAATTGAGTGAAATGAAAAAAAGCGCACTTCCAACATCTTTGGCTGGGAGGGGGTCTTGTTTCTAAGGTGTGCAGACTGCAGCAAAAATGACATGATAACGTTACTCTATGGGTCAGTACTAGAGATGAGCGAACATGTCCGTTACGGACACATCCGCACCCGGACACCGGCTTTGCCGAACACTGCAGTGTTCGCGCGTAAAGGTCCGGGTGCCGCCGGGGGGCGGGGAGATGCGCGGCGGCGCGGGCGGCAGTAGCGGAGAACAGGGGGGAGCCCTCTCTCTCTCCCTCTCCCCCCCACTCCCCGCCGCACCCCCCCGCGCTGCCACGGCGGCCCCCGAACTTTTTCGCCCGAACACTGAAGTGTTCGCAAAGTTCGGTGTTCGGGCGAAAAAGGGGCGGGGCCGAACGTGTTCGCTCATCTCTAGTCAGTACGATTACTACGACGCCTGTATTTATATAGGGTTTTTTTTTTGCTTTTTCCTACATTGAGAAAATAAAATATCTTTGGAAAAAATAAAATTATTTTCTGCCACCACCAACTTTTTTTATTTTTTCATGAACATAGTTGTGTAAGGGCTTGTTTTTTGCAGGACGTCCTGTAGTTCTTTTTTAGGATATTTGATCACTTTTCGTTACATTTTTTCTTGGAAGCGGGGTGACTAAAAAAGGGCAATTTTAATGTTTTTTGTTGTGTATTTTTTCTGACGACATCCACCATGCGGGCTAAAAAACGCGTTACTTTGATATATCAGACTTTTATGGACACAGCGATACCAAATATGTTTTGGAGGGGTTTCATTAGATTTTTTTTTATTATAAATATTGGAAAAGGGCTTTTAAAAAAAAACTTTTATTACCTTTTAATGATTAAGAAACTTTTTAAAACTGATTTTTACTCCCTAGAGGGGACAAGAACTTGCGATCGTTTGATCGCTCTTGCAGTGTGATGTAGTATTGCATCATATCACGATCCGACAGGCAATAGGACTTGACCTATCTTTCTTGCACGTAGTTAATATTACATGTGGGAAACATAGGGCAGGACCTATCTTCACTCTGTTTTTTCATGCGCTATGGCGCGGTTCATAAATAGATCCTGCTATTTTTATAACGCCAACTTATTCCGCAGCGTTTTCAGGTAATTCATTTACTTATTACCCCCCACCCACCTGGGTACTCATTTTATTGACCTCGAAAGGATGGAAGGCTGAGTCAACTTTCAGCCGGCTACCTGATTCAATTCACAACCTTCAGGTCGTGAGCAAGAGCTTAGGACTGCATTTCTGCTGCCTTAACACTTTGCGCCACACAAGGGTAGCAGTGAGTATAGTTGTACATACGCTCACGCAGAGGCGAAGCTCCCGGGCCCGATGCAAAATTTGTAACAGGGCCCCCAACTATAATACTTTACTCATAGTACTGGACTTCCTATATGGAGAAGAGAGGCCTTATGGGCCCCCTAAGGCTCCTGGGCCCGGGTGCCACCGCATCCCCTGCATCCTCTATAGTTACGCCCCTGCGCTCACGTGTTTTTGCCCTTACCAGGATAACTTATCCAATGATTTTCCTGGTCATTTGCAAAGCTGAAGCTTCTGATCTGCACTTCCAGAAGGTGACCAAAGGGCGTCATTGTAAGAGGACTAGCCACTCTTCTGTTGGTGGAGAACTCTGTCTTGTCTTCCGCTCTTCCTGATGTCTGCAGAGCATTTCTACTCTCTTCCATGGCTAGTAACAGCATCATCACTGGAACAATCACTTTCAAAATTTAGGCTAATCAAAAATGATCTGAGGAGCACAAAGCCTCAAGAAAGACCGAGTCAGCCAGGTCTGCTGAGTATTGGAAGCGAGCGGGCCAAGAAGCTTCATGTTCAGAGCATGAGTAACAAGTTTTCCGAGGCTAAAGCACGAAGATAAACATTTTAGGAGTCGTGAGCGTACGGATCACCGCTTCAGAAATATAGTTGAAAAAAAAGTTTATACTGTTGCTGTTGGTGAGGACTCCTTCACACAAGCGTATGGGCCAATGCACACACTTCAATGTAACCTATTTGCGCTATTAACGAGGTTGCTTTGCGTATTTGACTATCTGAGAAGTTGACAGTAGTTTTTTGCTCATGCAGGGCATGTTTATATGCGTGCGGAACAGACCCACGCCCTGATTTAAATGGCTATGTATAGCTCCTTCACACGGACGTATTTGCGCGCGCAGTACGAAGAGAATAGCTCCATTGATTTCAACGGGTTTGTTTTCAGTTCTTTTTTTTGCAGACGCATTTTGCATGCACGGAAAAAAACGCAGTATGCTCTATTTTTGTGTGCATTTGCACACCATGGAAGTAGAAGTCCATGGGAATCGTGCAAATGCGCTATCAACGTGCATGTGAATGCACAATTCCATGATCAAAAGAAGATATCTGGACTTCATTGGGGTGGGAGGGCGCCCACGCCCATCTGGACAGGCCCTGCGATCGCAAAATGTACAGTAAAATGTGCCGATACCTGCTGGAAAACGCCTTGTTCATGTTGCAAAAGCGTGCACAAATGCGCATAAATCCACGTGGAGCCCTTAGTCTAATGAGTTCCAGATGTGTTCTTTTTTCTCGAGACTGCGCAGCGTATTGCGTATTTGCGCACCTCCCATAGACTTCTATGGGGACTCTTGGTGCACAAAAATAGAGCAGGTTCTATTTGAACCCGTGCGCCCGTGTGAAGGAGCCCTTATACTCACAGTCAGACCGATACATTTGTATAACATCTGACTCCATAGGATAAAGAGAACACTGTGTATGGAATACATAATGCAAGTTGGCGTCAAGTTGAATGCCGATCTTTATACAACCCTGCTAACTAATGTAGAAGCCGTAACAGCAGCAACATGAGTGGAATGTAGTTAGACAATACCAGGTGTCTAAGCCAGTAGTCAGGATCAGGAGAACTACAGGTCTCAGATAAGAAATCCAAATGGCAATGTAGAAGAGTAGGACAAAGTCAGAATCCAGGTGCAGAAGTATAGGTAACAGCAGACAATCCAGGGCCTAGACAGAGTCCAAGAGCAGTTGCAGCGTCCGAGGAGAGGGCCCACAGCCGAGGAGACAGTGGGATGGCAAAAGGCCTTGTCACGGGGCTCTACTATCTTATCCCCTGGGGTAGCTCGGGACACAACCATATTACTGCTGGGAGAAATCATAGGGATAGTCACCAGGGGTTACCTGTAGTCCAATTGTCACTCGTGACGCCAGCGTTCCTTCTCCAGGGATGGATATAACAGACAAATAAAATAGTCCACCACCAGAAGAGTATATTTTGGAACAAAACCAGGAATGGTCGATCTTGTCCATTTACTTAAAGGGGTTGTCCCGCGAAAGCAAATGGGGTTATACACTTCTGTATGGCCATATTAATGCACTTTGTAATGTACATCGTGCATTAATTATGAGCCATACAGAAGTTATTCACTTACCTGCTCCGTTGCTGGCGTCCTCGTCTCTATGGTGCCGTCTAATTTCAGCGTCTAATCGCCCGATTAGACGCGCTTGCGCAGTCCGGTCTTCTCCCTGGTGAATGGGGCCGCTCGTGCCGGAGAGCTGGTCCTTGTAGCTCTGCCCCGTCACGTGTGCCGATTCCAGCCAATCAGGAGGCTGGAATCGACAATGGACCGCACAGAGCCCACGGTGCACCATGGGAGAAGACCCGCGGTGCATCGTGGGTGAAGATCCCGGCGGCCATCTTAGTAAGGTAAGGAAGAAGTCGCCGCAGCGCGGGGATTCGGGTAAGTACTAAACGTTTTTTTTTTTAACACATCCATTGGGTTTGTCTCGCGCCGAACGGGGGGCCTATTGAATAAAAAAAAAACCTGTTTCGACGCGGGACAACCCCTTTAAACGTTTCAACAAAGTCAATAACAATTGCAGAACAGTTGCTGAAGTCACAACTCACAAGAATTACATCTCGGTGGAGCTCACGGGTATTTGTACAATCCACAGTCCAAGTTATCTACAGGTTTTCTTCACTCCCGTTATGCACTCTCTCTCCACTGGCAAGCGCTCACACTTTCCTCCTCTTCTCGCTATGAAGTGGTTTTTTTCTCTCAGCGCCCAGCAGAGGTGCAGAGGATTCCTGGGTTGAATGGGCCCAGGCTGAGCATCAGGCGGTTGGTCATCCTCCTCCATGCTCCCCACACACAGACTGATCTCCACAGTGTCTGTGTGGCTCACTCACTCACTTGACTGAATGCTAGCCTCTCCTAGACTACAAACTGACTGACACACTCTGACTTGTATTCCCTTGTGCAAACACATATACATAACACGCTCACCTGACTACATTAACCCTTTCAGTCCTGCAATCATCCAATATACACATAAATCAAATGCGCTCCTCAAGCAAGACATTGACATGAGAACCTGTGATTTCCATTGGTGCTTCAGTCGGGAACATGGGAAGAGGCTACCACAATAGGATGAGGCTACCAGGATCTACTGTCGTGGGTGATATGGAGTGTGGTTGTATAAAGGCCCCTATCCACCTTCAACAAATATCGGACCAACAATTGTTTTTCTGACAGCTGTTTCCATCAACTCCCCAATATACACTACCGTTCAAAAGTTTGGGGTCACATTGAAATGTCCTTATTTTTGAAGGAAAAGCACTGTACTTTTCAATGAAGATAACTTTAAACTAGTCCTAACTTTAAACATATGCACTCTATACATTGCTAATGTGGTAAATGACTATTCTAGCTGCAAATGCCTGTTTTTTTGTGCAATATCTACAAAGGTGAATAGAGGCCCATTTCCAGCAACTATCACTCCAGTGTTCTAATGGTACAATGTGTTTGCTCATTGGCTCAGAAGGCTAATTGATGATTAGAAAACCCTTGTGCAATCATGTTCACACATCTGAAAACAGTCTAGCTCGTTACAGAAGCTACAAAACTGACCTTCCTGTGAGCAGATTGAGTTTCTGGAGCATCACATTTGTGGGGTCAATTAAACGCTCAAAATGGCCAGAAAAAGAGAACTTTCATCTGAAACTCGACAGTCTATTCTTGTTCTTAGAAATGAAGGCTATTCCATGCGAGAAATTGCTAAGAAATTGAAGATTTCCTACAATGGTGTGTACTACTCCCTTCAGAGGACAGCACAAACAGGCTCTAACCAGAGTAGAAAAAGAAGTGGGAGGCCGCGTTGCACAACTAAGCAAGAAGATAAGCACATTAGAGTCTCTAGTTTGAGAAACAGACGCCTCACAGGTACCCAACTGGCATATTCATTAAATAGTACCCGCAAAACACCAGTGTCAACATCTACAGTGAAGAGGCGGCTGCGGGATTTTGGGCTTCAGGGCAGAGTGGCAAAGAAAAAGCCATATCTGAGACTGGCCAATAAAAGAAAAAGATTAAGATGGGCAAAAGAACACAGACATTGGACAGAGGAAGACTGGAAAAAAGTGTTGTGGACGGATGAATCCAAGTTTGAGGTGTTTGGATCACAAAGAAGAACGTTTGTGAGACGCAGAACAAATGAAAAGATGCTGGAAGAATGCCTGACGCCATCTGTTAAGCATGGTGGAGGTAATGTGATGGTCTGGGGTTGCTTTGGTGCTGGTAAGGTGGGAGATTTGTACAGGGTAAAAGGGATTCTGAATAAGGAAGGCTATCACTCCATTTTGCAACGCCATGCCATACCCACTGGACAGCGCTTGATTGGAACCAATTTCATCCTACAACAGGACAATGACCCTAAACACACCTCCAAATTGTGCAAGAACTATTTACAGCAGAAGCAGGCAGCTGGTATTCTATCGGTAATGGAGTGGCCAGCGCAGTCACCAGATCTGAACCCCATTGAGCTGTTGTGGGAGCAGCTTGACCGTATGGTACGCCAGAAGTGCCCATCCAACCAATCCAACTTGTGGGAGATGCTTCTAGAAGCGTGGGGTGCAATTTCTCAAGCTTACCTCAACAAATTAACAGCTAGAATGTCAAAGGTGTGCAATGCTGTAATTGCTGCAAAAGGAGGATTCTTTGACGAAAGCAAAGTTTGATGTAAAAACAATGTTATTTCAAATACAAATCATTATTTCTAACCTTGTCAATGTCTTGACTCTATTTTCTATTCATTTCACAACGCATGGTGGTGAATAAGTGTGACTCTTCATGGAAAACACAAAATTGTTTGGGTGACCCCAAACATTTGAACGGTAGTGTATGCGAATGTTTGGATCGGCGGCAGCTTATCTCCTGAGGAACAGAAGGATCCGGTGCTCAAATACAAAATCCTCGACTTTTCTTTTTCCCGATATCATTTGTCAAGGTAAAGTTGAGCCACCCTCACACACATTAGAGAGTTGTCTGTTATCAGTGGGTTCAGACAACTGAACTCTAATGTGTATGGAGACATTAAGGGTCTAATGTCCATTTTTGATGTAAAGACCATTACCTTCTTTTGATGCCTTTGTATGGCCTCTGACTATACCCTGTAAATTTATGGTGGTGGCCCTGTGGAATATTCATCTCTCTCAGTCAGTGCAGTAACATTATGTCAACTCTCTATTGCTTCCTTTGTATATTATTTACCACTACACTCTATTAACCAAGTGAGATATTGGCACAGTGGTCAAGGTTTCACTCCCTGGTGACCTGGTGATGTAGTGTACTGCCCCTACTATTCTGTTCCGCTCTCCAGAGATAGGACACAGCTGCTCTCGTGCATCCTCTGTAAGAGGGTGGTGCACAACCTCTGAGTTCTATCATGCTATTAACTATTATATGTGTACCGTCCCCTCTAGGCACAGCGTGGGACAACCTGTGGACAACCCGTGGGACGAGAACGCATTACCTAGAGTGGGTGCTAAAATGTTAGATGAGAAACTATTGGTGAGCTGGGCGGATGAAGTGGACTCCAGGTTCCCTGTGGAGGATGCTGCATCGCCCAATACAGGTAGACCCCTGCCCCCCTCCCTTACATCCCAAGGAACACCTGTTGGCTGATCCCGATCCTGGGGCGTGGGACTCTGCAGTAGTGGCACTATTAACACCTCTCTTAATAAATGCAATAAATGCAATTATAGAGTAAAAGTTCCAAACTTTACAGACATCTACAGCTGCTTTTGGTTTGAAAACTGTTAATTATTCAATACCTGTTTGTAAAGCTGCAAGTTCAGAGCTCAGTGGGTGTTCCCTATAAAGCTGCTTTCATTCCCTTTCATTGCTTTTTCTCAGTATGTTACCATGTGTCTGTGCCCTTTCCTCTGTCCCACTGACAGTAGTGCAATATATGAATTTATATGAGAAAAACACTAACCTGCTTTTATTAGATTACTCTACATTGTCTACATGGAGAACAGAAAAAAAGGGGATTAAAGGGGTTGTCCCGCGAAAGCAAGTGGGGGTATACACTTCTGTATGGCCATATTAATGCACTTTGTAATATACATTGTGCATTAATTATGAGCCATACAGAAGTTATTCACTTACCTGTTCCGTTGCTAGCGTCCCCGTCTCCATGGTGCCATCTAATCTTCAGCGTCTAATCGCCGGATTAGACGCGCTTGCGCAGTCCTGTCTTCTGTTTTCTGAATGGGGCCGCTCGTGCCAGAGAACAGCTCCTCGTAGCTCAGCCCCGTCACGTGTGCCGATTCCAGCCAATCAGGAGGCTGGAATCGGCAATGGACCGCACAGAAGACCTGCGGTCCACCGAGGGTGAAGATCCCGGCGGCCATCTTCACAAGGTAAGTAAGAAGTCACCGGAGCGCGGGGATTCGGGTAAGTACTACCCGTTTTTTTTTTTTTATCCCTGCATCGAGTTTGTCTCGCGCCGAACGGGGGGGCTATTGAAAAAAAAAAAAAACGTTTCGGTGCGGGACAACCCCTTTAATACATGGCTGCAATATCAGACTAGAAACAGGGTTTCTCTGTATTCTGTGACTATATACACATGGGAGTGCATAGGAGCTGTGTACACAAAACAATGAGATTATTTTTTCTTTCTTGTAGTAGTCTATTGTGAGAGTAAGGATTTTATCGGTTGGCAATGGTGTCATGGCAGCTGTGTGGCGGGTGGAGAGGTCCTTGGAGTTGGTTATAAATTGGTGGAAGGGGGTGTCATCAGGTGTATGGTCCCGTTAATTCATGGAGAAGTTGCGGTTGGTGCGGTTGGTCTGGTTCATCTGGGACTCAGATAGGGCCAGGAGGTTAAATGACCTATTTAATTAAGACAGACATCTTGGTAGCTGATGGTGCCCCCAAGCCAAGGCGAGTGTTGGCTGGGGGTAAATATTGGTTCTTGTTAATATATGTTTTTGGGGTGCCAGACTTTGTAGCTTCAATGACCTTTACCCTCCTTTCTTTATAGCTCTTAACCTCTTAAGGATCAGGGTGTTTTGGTCCTAAAGCACCAAGCATTTTTTAGGGATTTTACCCATGGGGTGGTTTTTACTGCCCTATTTTTTTTTTCTTCAGCTACCAAAATTATTTTTGCTGCAATTTTTTTCTATGACATAAAGGGCTATTTTTAATATCTTTTTTTTTTCACCATTTATAGCTGCTTTTCAAATTAGCATATTTAGGGCTTCCACCCACTGGCGATATTTTCTCCACTGCGATGCGATTCTAAAGTTAAAGTCTCGCATCGCAGTGCGAGAAAAAAATCTGCATGATGCCGGGATATCGGCATCACGCCGACATATCGCCAGTCTTTTCAATGGGGCTAGCGGCAGCAGCGCTAGCCCCATTAAAAAGAGATGGAGAATGCCGGGGACTTCCAATACCGGCCTCTTTCTTGCGCTGCGATGCGAGAGTTTTTTTGTGCTCTCGCAGCGCAAGAAAGAAAATATCGCAAGTGGGTGGGAGCCCTTACATTGTTAAAATTGGTTCCACATTTCGTTTCAAATGTTTTGATATATAATTTGTATAGTTTTGGATTACAGGGTGCATACAGTGACGTTTTGGTTGCCATTGGCAGTGGAGGTACTAGTGCAGTATGTCTCCACCGGAAGTATGGGTGGAGACATGGGTTGGCCGTGCTGAGTTACAGGGAACGCCCAGGTCGCACCCACAGCTGCCGATTGGCTACCTTGCCGGCAGTGTACAGCCTTCATTCTTCTCCTTCTCCTCCCTGGTCGAACGGCCAAATCTGAATAGCGGCGGCGGCAGTGACCCGGTGGTGAACAGTCTCCATCCTTCTCCTCCTCATTCTTCCTGCTCGAGTGACCAAATCTGAAAGCCCTGGCTGTCTATGATCAAGCAGGGGTCAGGATGGGAGCGGAGGTGACCCGGTGGTGAACAGCCTCCATCCTTCACCTTCTCCTGCCTGGTCGAGCAGCCAAATCTGAATAGCGACGGCGGCAGTGACCCGGTGGTGAACAGCCTCCATCCTCCTCATCCTCCCTGCTCAAGTGGCCAAATCTGAAGGCGGCGTCGGGTGAGCCCTGGCTGTCTATGACCCAGATGCGAGCGCCGCTCGGAGGGGTGGCATGGACCATGGACGGTGAGAGCGGAGCCGGCAGCAGGGAATGGGAGCAGAGCTGCAAGCATGGCTCGGTGAAAGGCAGGCCGGCAGTGAGAGTGACAGTGAGGCTAGCTGCGGCGGTGGGAAACGGGAGCTGAGATGGGAGGCGGCGGGAAAATGTGTGAGCTGTCAGGGGGATGTCCAGTACATGTGTCTGGGGAGGTGTGTGTGCAGCAGCCAATCCGTAGCTGTGGGCATGACCCGGACATTTCCTGTAACTCAGCGCGGCCAACCCATATCTCCACCCATACTTCTGGTGGAGACATACTGCACTAGTACCGTCAGTTGATCATTTTTTTTTATATATATATTTTTATTTTAATATGTAATTTGTTAATTTTTTTAACACCTATGTACCCCTGTATGTCATATAGACTACCTCTGGGGGTCATTCAGATAACTTTTTTTTTTTTTTAATTTCACACTTTTTCCCTGTAGCTGGGGCATCCATAGAAGCAGCATCCATAGGAGCCCCAGTTACAGAGAAAAACATCTCCCTGTAGCGGAAATAGTCTCTGGCAGAGCTGATCTGGATCTGCTAAGACCCTGCAGCTCTGCTGTGGCAGGGCACACTTGGCGGTCACGTGATTGCTGGGTCGAATAGCGGAAGTAACACTTCGGCTTTCTCTATTCACTACATTTCGTTCATTCAGCACTATGTAGCCTGAAACGGAGAAGGCAGAAGCGGTTATAAACCGATGCACACTGCAGGAGCTTTAATTCCGCCGTATTTTTACTATCGTTTAGGATTAAAGCCCAGGACCTGATGCCGTAAATTTACTGTACCTGGTCTTTAAGGGGTTAAATATGTTGTTACTTTTGGTTATTTGTTAATAAAATAGCTGCTATGGCCAATTAAGGTTGGCTGTCAATGGGTATAGCGTTTTCCCGCAGCGGATTTCAGCCACGGGAGAACGCTAACGTCACCGTGATTTTCAGTGAGACAGGTTCATCGCAAAAAATCGTGGCCAAATCGCGGTATGCTGTGATTTTTATACACGAGTGGAAAATTGCGTCGATTTTCCGCTCGTCTACATTGGACTGCGCTTTCCATAGTTATACTATGGAAAGGGTTCATTGCGTTACCCGATTGCGGATTATCACTGTGGATAACGCAATGATATATCTGTCGTGGACAGGAGGCCTTAATCCAAAACCTGGTATTACATCTTTATTTAGGAATGGGTTTTTGAGGGGCAGAAGAGGGAATGGGTTGAGGGTTAGTCCTGTGCCACAAGAAGTGAACTGTAAGGTCACTGTATTGAATGACTAGATAGCACTGGGGGGATCACTGGCATAACTATAAAGGATGCAGGGGATGCAGTTGCACCCGGGCCCAGGAGCCTTAGGAGGCCCATAAGGCCTCTCTTCTTCATATAGGGAGCCCAGTACTATGAATAAAGCATTATAGTTGGGGGCCCTGTTCCAGGTTTTGCATTGGGGTCCAGAAGCTTCAAGTTACGCCTCGGGGGGGGGGGGGGGGGGGGGATATTAGATTAGGGGTCTACAATTGTTACTTGCTTATCACCATCCTTGCCTATGAGCACCATATGAAGTTGCAGTTTATATGGAGGCGGCTATAATGTGCAGGTTAAGAGTCCTATAACTGCTGTGCTTTACATGCGGATGAAATTTGTAATGCCGCACGATTACCTACACACATAATACAGTAGCTGGAATGACCCCCTTGTATAGACACAGCCGACCCCCACACCACGAGAGGTGCACCCGCCAGATCAGCGGCCTCAGCGTCTTCACTTCCCTCCATACCCCAGAGATAAAGGGAAGCAAAAATATGAGAATTCTGCTGACGAGCGGAAATCAAGCCAAAACCTCAAAGTTCAGGCCTTGGCAGATACAGTATGTGGTTACTAATATCGGGTTACCGTCACAATTCCACGTGCCGTCTGGTGAGATGTCTGCAGCAGGAGGACGGTGTGTGCTTGTGTGGATGGATGTTGGTACATGAGGGTGACTAGAATGTGAAGTTCCTCCAGCACAGCACACGCCATATGTCCTTCTCACGGTCATGGGCTGTTCGTGGCATTACCACCGCTGAAGCCTGTGATTGGCTGAGAACTCACGAACACAATGAATGGCGCATGACTGCTGCAGCTTCCTCTGGCCACTACAGCACGTGAATCCTTTATTGTAATCAGCAGTATCTCTATTAGCCATAAACCTTACCAGTGTGCGTTGTATGCTAATTACACATCAAGAGTCCCCAAGGGGGTCCTCAGAGCATCCCGAGTCACTCCACTAAACATTCCCCATTCACTTACAATCCTAGAATGATAGAGTTGGAAGGGACCTCCTGGGTCTTCGGGTCCAACCCCCTGCTCAGTGCAGGATCACTAAATCATCCCAGACAGATGTCTGTCCAGCCTTTGTTTGAACACTTCCATTGAAAGAGAACTCACCACCTCTTGTGGTAACCTGTTCCACTCATTGATCCCCCTCACTGTCTAATATCTAATCTGTCTCCTCCCTTTCAGTTTCATCTCATTGCTTCTAGTCTTTCCTTGTACAAATAAGAATAGGGCTGATCCCTCTGCACTGTGACAGCCCTTCAGATATTTGTAGACAGATATTAAGTCTCCTCTCAGCCTTCTCTTCTGCAAGCTATACGTTCCTAGATCTTTAAACCGTTCCTCATAGGACATGATTTGCAGACCGCTCACCATCCTGGTAACACTTCTCTGAACTTGTTCCAGTTTGCCTATGTTTTTTTAAAGTGGGGTGCCCAGCATTGAAAGGCACGAACATTCACTTTTTCCTGCACACTCACGAATACAAATTGCATATTCCGCAATCAGAAGAAAAATCGCATTATGCTCTATTTTGCTGCGACTGCCTCTAAAACAACAGCACGAGAAATACAAACATTGAAAAAAACCTGTACTGTGCATGACTGACAGCAAGCTACCGCAGTGATCCGCATTACAGAATAATCAGGTACACAGGGTGACCGGCCAGGCTCACAGCCGGGATCCACTGCGTGCCTCCCGCATGCGGAATCCGACCCGTTTGTGTGAGCCCAGCCTAAGAAAAAGTAGAGGGGGATCATGAGCTCAAGTGATCTAGACTCTGTGCTTCTCTTAATACATCCCAGAATTGTGTTTGCTTTTTGGCTGCTGCATCACACCATTGACTCATGTTCAGTCTGGCCCCCTGCACATGGGCGGAAATTCTGCGGCGGGATTTCCCGCAGAATTTCCGCCCCTGGACGCCTGCAAAGGATGGCATTGCAAAACGCAATCCTATCCAGACGGCCGCGATTTGTCCAGGTGAAAATACACGCAGAAAGCAAATCGCGGCATGCTCTATTTCTGTGCGGGTCTCGCAGAGGACCGCAGAGAAATGTCTCTCCCGGCCCCCCGGCTCAGCTCTGCGCATGCGCCGGCAGCCGGAACATCAAAGAGCCGGAGCCGCGGGAGAGGTGAGTGCCGCACTGGTCCCTGCAGGGGCTCTGGTTGGGTCCCGCTGCGAAACCCGGCCGTCTGCAGGCAGCCTACGTGATCTATTGCGGTAGTATTCCCAAGTCTTTTTCACATGTGCTGCTTCTTAGCCCAATTCCTCCCATTCTGTATGTGCTTTTTTCATTCTTCTTGCCCAGATGTGGGACTGTGCATCTCTCCTTGTTAAATACCATTCTGTTAATCGCTATTCACTTGGCAGACTCTGACTGCAATCCCATATTACACTTGTCTCTTCCTCGTCCAAGCTTTTTCATCTGTAATCAGGCTGCAATCTGTAATGCAGAAATGAAGCAGGCGCTGGGCATCTAGGCTCACTGTACATGCCCAGGAAGAGACAGAATTGGGGCACTCAGGGTTGGCTGCCACAGGGCAGTGCGTGTATTCCGAGGAGTAATTCCATGATCCGAGATGCCATGAGGACCGTCCAGGTGACTCAGGGTGCATAATTAGCATACAGCACACTAAAATAAAAGTAAGTTTTATGGCTAATAGAATGTGTATTACATGTTTTATACTTCCCTCTCCAATCTGTGCTCCCCAGAGGGCGAGAGGAACATGGGTAATAATTTATTTGATTTTTATATAATTTTGAATACTCAAATGCTTATATGCTATAAAAAGGATAGAAAATGTAAAAATAAAAAAATCAAATAAAAAATAGTGTAGAAATCTAAATACAATAAAGTAATAAAAATGAATGACCAGCAGCTCATACAGACTGGTGTTTCGCCTCCCTGTTCCTTTTGTGGAGTATTAAAACAGAATTAAATAGTTCCATTTTTACCACTCGTGATTTCAAAATGGAAAGTTTTCAGTTCTGATAGGTTTCCGTCTTTTAAACAGAACAAATAGCACTGCAGACTGAGCTATGCCTGTAAAAAACAGAAATGTGTCAGCCGCGCCGACGATTGGCAAGTGTTTTCCATTGTTTTCAATGGAAACCTTGCATCACACTTGCATGCCCTGCAATGCTTTTGCTGGCCCCATTGAAAACAATGGGCAAGGCGTTCCGAGGAATGCAAAATGATAGGGCACTGCCATGCTGGAAAAAATTGCTCATGTATATGACCCCATTCTTTTAAATGGGGTTCATATTCATCCCACAGCGCACAAATCTCGCACAACTTTTTCGGTCATGTGGGAGCGGCCTGAAGCCCTAAATGTAGGGTTGAGTGTAGTGGCCCAGAACACCATCCTGGTCCCCTCCATAAATGTCATACATGTTTGTCCTATATAGATGCACTGTGCAGAGCTTGTCCTGTCATATCCAGTGTGTGTGTTGCACAGCTGCAGCGCTTGAGAGGTTAACAGTAATAAAATTACTGCCTGCATGTAAATGTATCAGTCATGTCATGTGGTACAAATGAAATTATAAATGGGAGTGCTTGAGAGCGGGAAAGGAGTTCTGTCTTCAATCTGTAACTTCCATCTTGTCTACCTGAGAGAGTGCCAACAGAGACACATGGAAGCACGTTCAGCTTCCTTGTGGTGAAGATGGAGGAGAAGGAGAGATATCCCGTAGCGATTGGAGTGTGGATGTGAATGGAGTGAGCCCCAAGATCCTAAGAGAAAGAGCAGATCCCAGTAATTCAGTATAGAGGCACCCACCATACAGGTACCAATTCACACTACTGACTTTTCCTGTGAGGCCATCCAAAGTCTGGATCAAAGCACAGAGGTAAGCTACTGAGTCACACCCACACCTCTGCTGTGCAGGGTGTTTATTGTTTAAGCCTTCATTTAAATAATTGTCTGCCAGAGTGTCTGCGGAGCAATCCCTGCCCGCCTTCCTCCTCTAGAGTGCTCCCAGTCCAGGAGCGATGCTGTACAGATAACGTGGACTGTAGGACCGGTTTTCATCCTGTCAATCCTCCCTGACCTCTGAGCTCTAGCCTGCTTGCACTTAATAGAATTGTACCTGCATTGCCTTGAATACCTGTTAGTAAAAGCTGATTCTTTAAGTAAAGTAATACCGGGCCTTAACCGTTCCTGGGGACCCGAGGTCCTACACACAAGTCTCTGTGTTATTTCTCCGCCACGTAGTATACCGGTGTGTTGGAACGGTGGCGTCATGAGTGATAACTACTACTACCCCCATGAACCTGTTTATTGGCATCTCCTATCCTAGGGGTGTCGAAGCTGGCCTGCAATCCAGCTCTCGCCTTGGCTGCGTGTCATCCCTCAGGGACCAGAGCCTGGTAAGTGCCACCGTGACAAGCCAACACTTAACCCTCCGAGCTCTTCACATTAGTCAAGTGTCCGGGGTCATTCCTCTGGGGTGTTGCAGTGAGTGGGCCCTAACTTAGGAAATCTGCTGATTGCAGGGGGCACTTAGGATGTACTCTGACCTTCTCTGCCATCTACCACCCCCCTGCTAGTGACACTTGGACCCTCCATAACCCCACCGATCTTCACAAACTAGTGTTTGACTTACTTGTCCCAGAAGAGATAAGATCCATCACTCATGTAAAGGGAACCCGACACGTAACCTATGATAAACCCTTAACAGACTTCTATCAGGGATTTTGGTGCGCAAATGTTCACAGAAGTAGCGCATGCTAAATAAGGGGGATGTGAGCGAGTCCATTGAAATCAATGGGTTCCATTCTCTGCGTATGAAAAAGGGTGCACACGGGCGTGACTCACATCACACTGGACACTCCATCCGTGTGCTGTGCCATGTGCCGGAGTCCGCACATCTGCGATCTCTATTCTAATGCGAGGCTCACACAAAAATAGAACATGCTGCAATTTGTCTGTCTCGCAGTGGCGCCACGCGAGAATATTCGCCCATGTAGATCAATTGAAAACTGTGTTCTATTTCCGTGCGGGTTCTGTACGTCTTGCATCACACAAGAGCTGCACGCGTTTGTCGCCCCTGTGAATGCGCCCTCCATCATATAACCAATACATTTTGTGCAAACCAGCAGGCGGGACGGTCGCGATCCAAATACTCAGTAGACATCTTATGTTCCTCAGTAGGGGACCCAGATGTTCCTCAGTAGGGGCGGCTTCACACGAGCATATGCACAATTGCGCACGCCTCAGTGAACCGTGTCGGCATATAGTACTATACTTTTTGCGCACGCAGGGCCTGTTCACACGCGCGCACAGCACCACTCCGCCTCGTTTAAAAGGCTATTTCGCCTCATGAGGTCCAGACGTCTTCTGTTTTTCACTGAATTGCGCAGCGTATTTGCGCACATCCCATAGACTTCTATGAGGGCCTTAGGTGTCCTGCAGATGAGCGGGATGACATCATGCTCGCGAGGGCGTGACATAATGGCGCTCTGAATGCAGCGCAATCAAGTCTTCCCAGGAACGTTTCTGCGCAGGTAAGAAATCCTTTTTTGCGCTGCCGGGTCCGTTGAGAACGGTTTTGCACCAGCTCAACAGCCTAATTAGTCGTCAGTGTTAGTAATTAAAACCAAGTAGTCGCGCAGTTACACCCGCAATTTTGTGCAGACGGATACACATACCCAAAGACTCCTACGGAGCCCTGAGGGCACAAATGCGCACAAAAATAGAGCATGTTGCGTATTTTTTCACCCAACGCAAATGTGGGCACAAAAACGCGTAATGGGATTTAATGGATGCGGTTTCTGCAGTCGATTTTAAACCCGCGCAAAATCTTCAGCAGAGCTTAGCTGCACAACGCGCAGAAATATATAGCGGGATCTATTGTTTCCTGTGCCCATGAAATGTGTGTGAGAAAACGTTAATGTGAACGAACCCACTGACATCAACAGGCTCCATTCTCTGCGCAATGTGCGTATATTTTACGCATGCAATAAAGCATGGAAATGCGGTTGTCTAAACTTGCAATTAGACATTAGAAAGTCCTAGTGACTTTTGTGCTTAAAAAAGCAGCGATATTCGGTGAAAAAAAACTTGCAAGAAAAACAGTCGTGTGCCGGGGCCTTAGTCTCATTTTCAGCTCATTCCCTACGAACATTGAGCTAAAGATTAAGCAGCAGAGTTATGGAAACTATGTAAAAGAAAACCTGTTCTTGTTGCCCATAGCAACCAATCGCAGCGCAGCTTTTATTTTACCTCAGCGGTATAATATATAATATATAACAACCAATCGCAGCGCAGCTTTCATGTTACCTCAGCAGTATAATATATAACAACCAATCGCAACGCAGCTTTCATGTTACCTCAGCAGTATAATATATAACAACCAATCGCAGCGCAGCTTTCATGTTACCTCAGCAGTAAATATATAACAGCCAATCACAGCACAGCTTTCATGTTACCTCAGCAGTAAGAGAAATAACAACCAATCACAGCGCAGCTTTGATTCAGTGATTTCAGTGATTAGCAGCGCTCGCCGCCGCTTGACTCCCTGCCCCTCCCCTTTCTGTCGGCTCCCATAGACTCCCATAGGAGTGCGTTGTTCCGTCCAAAGATAGGGAAGACCTATATTTTCAGCAGCTCTGAATTTCGGTCTGCAAAATCGCGCTTATGCGCTAAATTTTCTGTCCGATTTTTTTTTTACGGCAAAAAGTCGTTTGTGTCCCTAGGCAATCATTGGTCCTGATAGTCACGATTTTATTGCGCGGCTAACTTTGCCGTGAAATGACGCTCGTGTGATAGAGGCCTTAAGGCTTAAGAAAACGGACATGTTTGCGCACGTTTTTGCACGCTTGAAACTCACGCCCGCAAGCCGTGACGGAGCGAACCCATTGATTTCCATAAGTTCGTTCTGATGAGCGTCTTTCTCGCACGTAAATCCTGTTCGCGAGAAAAAATAGGACCTGCCCCTCCTTCTGCATGTTGTGCAGAACGCTGCCATAGAAGTCTATGGGAGGTTCACAATATCAAGGGGAAGCGCTCCGATTTTTCTGCTCTCCCCATTGACCTGAATCGGCGTGTTTCATCCATAAGATATCAGAACAGCAGGTCATCAATTTCAGCCAGCCCGTGACTACATTAAAAAAGTGGGCAGTGTGTGATACACCGTAGAGTACGACGTATCCGCATTCTGTCCGCGTCTAGTCCGTTTTTTAATTGGACTACACACGGATAAAAAACCACTAGTGTGCTGGAGGAGTTAGGCCGACTTCACAAGGGCTGAAGCGCATTTATTAACTCATTTGTGCTGCGTATTTGCGTGGCGGGCATTTGATTTTTGCGTATCTTATTGTATTTTCGCGTACCTATGTATTTGCATGCACAAAAGAAGCACAAACATGACGCCTTTGATTCCAATGGCCAATTAAATTTAATATAGGCTAATTGGTGCGTGCTAATTGGTGCGTAATACATGGTGCGTAATACATGGTGCGTAGGACATGATGCTTTTTTTTTTGCACAACTGAAATATGCCTGCAAGAAATGCGCATGTGACCGAATGCATTGAAATCAATGAGTTCTATTCACTGCATTTTGCACGCGCAATACGCAGAAGAAGGGAGGCCCTGGGGAGATGAAGGGAAGCCCTGGGGAGTCCCCTCATCCCTATGATGAAGGGAACCCCTGGGAGATGAAGTTTTAACAAACTGCATCGACATTACCGGCAAAAATTGCTATTATACATGTGCGATATTGGCGCGAGTGCCTCAGACCGCTATCACATTCGCCAGTGTGAATACGCTTTTTGAGGAATGTTTTGCCTGGATCTCCAGTCTTAATGAGCAGAAGTTCCATGCAGGAAGGATGACAGCGGGAGATAAGCTGACAGGACGCAGGCCTGAGAATCCAGCAAGGGGTCAGCAAGGTTTCCGTAAGACCAGCCATGTTTACATGTGGGGGTTAAGGAACGCTGGGGTGCTAGCTCTTCCTTAAGATGAGTAAGAATAAACTTTTGGGAAGGGAGCAGGAAGGGGGGCGTCAGTTCTTTCTACTATAGCATATATATGGGGGGGGGGGGGGGCTGCTGCACAACAAGCTTATTACTAGACTGTGTGCATATAGGCACGTACAGAAGTATACAGAATTCTATGGTCTCTCTACCACCATCTGGTGGCCAAGAGTGGAAGTTCAATGTTACTGATGGGCTCGTTGCCTAATTACTGTTACAGTTATATAGCGCCATGTCTGCAAAAATGTTAAAAATGCTACTCAGTAGTATCAGCATTATCTCTGCTACTGGGTGACAACCAAGATGGCGACTATCACAGTGGTTGTCACCTAACATGTCAGCTGCACCTCAAGAACATCGCAAGAATCCGCTCTTTTCTCACTGTGGTCACGCTAAAAACGCTCACTGTTGCCCTCATCCACTCCCGGCTCGATTATTGCAACTCGTTGCTGATCGGCCTCCCCTGCACCAGACTCTACCCTCTCCAATCCATCCTGAATGCGGCAGCCAGGCTCATCTTCCTGTCCAGCCGCTACTCGGACGCCTCTGCCCTGTGCCAGTCACTGCACTGGCTGCCCGTTAAATACAGAATTCAATTCAAACTCACTACCCTCATCCACAAAGCCCTCCACAGCGCAGAGCCCCCCTACATCGCCTCCCTCATCTCAATCCATCACCCAGCCCGGGCTCTCCGCTCTGCTAACGAAACAAGACTGAGCGCCCCTTTAATTCGAACTTCTCATTCCCGCCTCCAAGACTTCTCCAGAGCAGCACCGGTCCTCTGGAACGCACTACCAAAGGCTACCCGGGCAATCCCGGGCAAGCCTTCCACGCAAAAGCGCATACGACCGTGCGAAAGAGGCCTTAAATTGCTTCCCAGACACTCTGTCCTTCCTGGTTGCTGATGACCAGGTCATGTGACTGCTGCAGCCAATCACTGGCCACAACAGTAACCCAGATTGAGGGTTTAAACAGATGGCCGTGTTTTGACCCGTTATGCGGCTGCGATAATCACGGATGCGTAACGGACTGAAACAAAACCGTTGATTTCAGAGATTTTGTTTTCACTAGCGGGATTCTCGACCTTTAATAGTACAAGTGAGATAGGACTTGCGCTTTCTTGCAGGTAGTTTCCCTATGTGTGAGAACGGATAGAGCAGGACCTACACACCATCTACACTGTATCTTCCTGCTTTTTTTCCCTTCAACTTGCGTCCACTATCGCAGAGTTTGAATAGTCCAATAAAACCCCTGGTTTATGCGCTAAAATGCTCCGTGGCATCCAGCGTATAAGCGTATGCACCCTTGGGGTTTTGCCCTAATGCGCTCAGCCAGAAGTCACGTCCCGAATGATCAGACATTTATTACCTAATGTGTATAATATAGATTATACAAATGTAATATAACGTCATGTAATAATACATAGATTATATAGTATAGTGTAACATTATGCAGATAATGTAGATACAGTAATAAATAATCCAGATTATACAGTATAGCATTATGTAGATAATATAATATAGTATCGTCTAACATTATGCAGATAACACAGTATAATATAATCCAGATTATACAGTATAGCATGATGTAGATAATACAATATAGTATAGTGTAACATCATGTAGATACAGTAATATAATCCAGATTATTTAGTATAGTATAATATTGTGTAGATATTTTATAGTATGGTATAATCCAGAATACATAGCATAATATAACATCATGGAGATGATATAATATAGTATAACATAATCCAGATTATGTAGTATACTGGAGCATCATGTAAATAACATAACATAATATAATCCAGATTGTATAGTACAACACCATATAGATAATATAATCCAGATTATATAGTATATTATAGCACCAGATTATATAGTCTAGCATCATGTAGATAATATAATAAAACAAAATAACAGATTGTATAATATAGTATAACATGGTGCAGATACTATGATGTAATATAATATAATCCAGATTATATGCCATAATATAAAATCATATAGCTCCTATAATAAATATATTATACTTTGACTAATAGATAATCTAACAGAATGCATCTAATATGCTGTAAAATATAACATAGTATAAATAGATAATAAACAATACATATAATAAACATTTATTATACTATAAATGTCTCTCGTTGCTTCTAGATCAAGCACCCCCTACTCAAATAAGTGACAGGAAAGTATCCTCAGGGTCACATTCCTACATTATGGTACATGTTAAGAGCATGGGAGCCCCCTGTATGGATATAGATAATACAGTATACAGTAATGCAGATCATATAATATATTGCAGTTAATCTAATAGAATACAGTGTGCTGATATAATATAATGTAGATGATATAGTTTACTGTGTTAATATTATTACTTCATCCCCACAATCCTCCCTTATTACACAGGTCACACCCTCATGACTACTAGGAATAGATATTAGTCTCCATTAATAACACTTATTAATAACAGTATGAAGGCAAATTGCCCTTCAGCCTTGTCCTTATAGACAGTTACATATAGATTCATAGCTGCACCTTCCGTTACGGACAACATATCACCATCCATGTCATATTTGACTATTTTCTTCCCTATGGAATCTTGTAAAACTAGTTAGAGTATATTTTCAGCACAATGAGACTATAGATGTGAAGCCAATAATAATGATTCCTAGCAGATGACTAGTAAATGTTTCCATAGATGGTTATAGCAGAGACATAGAGAGGGTAGGTGGCACTTACCGTCCCGTAGGAGCTGATCCAGTGTTATCCCATAGATGCTCAGCATGAACTGGGATCGCTGTGTCGGAGCAATAGCTCTTTCCTTCTGTTTATGCAGAACTGCAGGATAGGAAGCTGTGAGCCAGCCCTCCCAATGTACAGGAGTCTCAGCTAATCCTGAGGATCAGGGCTTCTTACATGGAGTGTAACTTCGAGGCATACAGAGAACATATGGGGCCCTACAGCAAAACTGGACATTGCACCCCACCCCACAACCCCACACAAACAAACAAAAAGAAGACATAACGTAGCAGGTTTGACTACAGCAACTCAGGTCTAGCATTCCTCTAAATGATGCAGTCACAAAATAATAGTCAGATATCAGCTCTAAACGGTGATAATCATAACAGTGCATTTACCTCCTGTGATTACAGGTGGCGTCTTCTCTGTTAAAGTCTTCCATTTTAACTTTTTTCTCAATCTGGGCCCAGACCTCCATGACAACTTCTTCCTGCCATGACTCATCTCTGTACGCAAACCCCACATCCTTATGTTACCTCCAGCCCTCTAAGTGCCCCCCTCCATAGTGATAATGTCCCCTCTCTGGCCTCACAAAATAATAGTGCTTCCTCTGTGGCCCCACAAAGTTACAATGCCAATCTGTGGCCCCACAAAGTAGCAATGCCCCCTCTGTGGCCCAATACAATAAAAATGCCCCATCTGTGGCTCCACAAAGTTATAATGTGTCCCCATGCCTCTCACAGTAATAGTGTCCCCTCTTTGACCCCAATAAGTAATAGTGCCCACCTCTGTTGCTCCACTAAATAATACTGTCACCTCTGTGGCCCCACTTAGTAATAGTGCTCCATCTCTTGTTTTACGCAATGAACGACTAGGCAGGCTACCTCTCCCAATCCTCCAGCCATCAGGGGAACAATCTTCATAACTCAACACTACTGTAGCCTGTTGTCATGGGCTCTGTGCAAAACAGAACCCAAATCCTTCCCCATCTCCTGCTCTAGGAGTATAGTAGTGTTGGAGCGCAGGAGATGGGGGGGGGGGGGGGGGGCAGGGCATGTGGCTTCAGGTTACAGTGGTATTGAGTTATAAAGATTGCTCTACTGATGGCTCCAAGTTTAAGAGTGGTCCTTTGTGAGTGGTTCATTGCATGGGATGTAGCCATATGCCCCCATGACTCCCTATCCCACTGGCAGATAGCTTTAGCAAAATACAGTTTTTTTCACGTTGAATATTATCTGATAACCTGGATCTAAGTGTCTCATCTATCTATCTCATATCTATCTCATATCTATCTATCTATCTCATATCTATCTATCTATCTATCTCATATCTATCTATCTATCTCATATCTATCTATCCATCTATCTCATATCTATCTATATATCTATCTAGGTTCAGTTTAGAGTGGACTATCCTGATTTTGAAGATACATATTTCGTAGACCTTAAGAAACCTTCTCTGGTTCTCTCAATTTGTTTGCAGAAAGAAAGAAAGAAAAAAAGACATATCCTCGGTTTCATTCACTCCACAGGAATTCAACATTTTCTTTCCAGAAATCCGAACTACCAGGGTTTGGCCGTACAATGATGTGCTGTGGGATGGGGCCAAGCATTGCAGTTGGTTGTATTTTTAGTAGAACTTTTTTCTTTAATGTTCCTTTCCTTATAATGTTCTTTTCAGCAACAGATTTCCATCCGTTAGATGCCAGAGGGACATGGCCATTTTCCTAAGCTTCATGGGGTGGTTCATGAATCAGACTGAAAAAGTTCAATCACTACTTACTGTAGAGCTATTACTTACTGGGCTCTAGACAGCTGATGAGTGCCTCACACGTACAGAAGAACTCAATACAATGCAAGGCTATCATAGAAGTATAGCAAAGTCATGGCAGAAAAAGATAAATATATAGATAGATATGAGATAGATAGATATGACATAGATAGATAGATATGAGATCGACAGATAGATATGACATAGATAGATATCTATCTCATATCTATCTATCTATCTATATAGATAGATATCAGGATAGATAGATGAGATAGATAAATGGATAAATAGAAAGATATGTGATAGATATGAGGATAGATAGATAGATATGAGATAGGTAGAAATATATGAGACAGAGAGATGTGAGATAGATATGAGATAGATAGATATGAGATAGATATAAGATAGATAGATATGAGATAGATATAAGATAGATAGATATGAGATAGATATAAGATAGATAGATATGAGATAGATATAAGATAGATAGATATGAGATAGATAGATAGATAGATATGAGATAGATAGATAGATATGAGATAGATAGATATTAGATAGATATGAGATAGATAGATAGATAGATAGATATGAGATAGATAGATAGATATGAGATAGATAGATAGATATGAGATAGATAGATAGATAGATATTAGATAGATAGATAGATAGATAGATAGATAGATAGATAGATAGATAGATAGATATGAGATAGATAGATAGATATGAGATAGATAGATATGAGATAGATAGATATGAGATAGATAGATATGAGATAGATAGATAGATATGAGATAGATAGATATGAGATAGATAGATAGATATGAGATAGATAGATAGATATGAGATAGATAGATAGATATGAGATAGATAGATAGATATGAGATAGATAGATAGATATGAGATAGATAGATATGAGATAGATAGATAGATATGAGATAGATAGATAGATAGATATGAGATAGATAGATAGATAGATAGATATGAGATAGATAGATAGATATGAGATAGATAGATAGATATGAGATAGATAGATAGATATGAGATAGATAGATAGATAGATAGATAGATAGATAGATAGATAGATATAGCTATAAGGACAGATAGATATGAAGAGAGATAGATAGAGATATAGATATGAGGACAGATAGATATGAGGAGAGACATATGAGATAGATAAATAGAAAGATATGTGATAGATAGATATGACAGATAGATAGATAGATAGATAAATAATAGATACGTTCCCTAATTTGAGAGCTTCTCTGGGTTAGAGAAAGCTTGAGCGCTGGATGAGGCAGATTATAGTGGTGACAGGGTTTGAGCAACTTCACATGGGTGTTCCCTAGGGAGTACTACTTTGGTAACTAATTAGATTTGTTTCTTGATGCCCAACACTGTTCCCCACACATTCTAGCTCATTAGTATCGTTAGCGCTTAGCGGGGAGGCTGCAGGAGATTTCTCTCCTCTCGCTCCATAGCCCCTCTTCATTGAGATAACACAGTGGCCGATCACTACTGAACAGCCGCTATTTAAACTGAAGGAGGAGTGATAAGCTCATCGTCCATCGTTTGTGCAGCATAAATGTGTTCAGTATAACTAGCGGCTATGTTATTTCAATGGAGAGGGGCGGGGGAGCGAGAGGAGAGAAATGTCTTGCTGCCGCCCCGCCCCCCTGCTGGCTGCTCTATGAACGAGCCAGCGATAGTGGCTCCCGTGCAGGAGCATGGGATCGCAGAGACACAGGGACGAGTGTCAGGCATCGTAAGTTAATAAGGTATACAAAGCTTACGTGGAATCCAGGTGGGGCGAATTTGCCAGGGAATTTCTGTGTGGACCCCCGGAACGTAAATTCAACAGCATTTACAGTAGTAGCAAAGTGGATGAGATTTTGAAAATCTCGTCCACACGCTGCAGAAATAAACCACAATAAAATCTTATACGGAAATTGACGTGGTGAGAAATTAATTTCTGCAGCAAGTCCATTGTATTACCGCCTCTTCTGCGGAATTCACCTCTTCTCAATGAGAAATAGAAATACGCGATAAAACCCACTTCAGATCGGCACCAAGTGGTACAGGCATTGGAAAAAACTGATTTGCTCCATAAAATTGCCTTCTCAGGAAGGGTATCGTTCCTCCTTAAGGAGACACCTAGGTGAGTGACAAGCCTTATAAGGCCATCCATGCTCCTCTGGGAAATATGCAAATAGGGAAGATGGAACTAATACCTCTGCAGCGCCACCTATTGGAGGGCAGCATTCAATGTCAGACCTGCAACTGTAAACCAAGCCAGAATACTATACACAGACAGCAGTTTAGTTTATGTATGGTATTCTGGCTTGCTTTACAAATCCCAGTTATTGTAATAAGGCTAGTCTAAAAAGTCTGCCATTGACTTACAGGAATGTTGTCTTCCAGTAGGTGGCGCTGCAGGGATATTGTTCCATCTTCCCTATTTGTATATTGCCATATTAGACACACTCTCAGACTGTCTTAGGCTGTGTCTTAAGACTTAATGTACATTTGGTTGTTTGACTTTGTCGGAGATGAATCGTCTCATAAAGAGAAGAGGTGCTTGTAGGTATCGGACTGGCACCATTAATGGGTCTACTACTATGAAAAGCAAAACAAGGTGTAGATATTTCCACATCTGATAAACAATTTAACAAGAACTGTGGAGCAGACTGGTGCTGTCATCAGTGCCTGAGGCATCAGGGCTGCAGCCTTAGCTGCTTCATCCTGTTATCTCTCGCCTCTGGAGTGGTCTCCTTGGTGTGAGCCTGGAGTTTGAGAATTGCAACCTGTTTGGGTAGAGTTAGTGCTGACAATAAGTCTAATAGAGGTTCTGCATTTCTGATTGGCTTGCCCAAGGCTCCCACAAAGCTTTTACTATGCCAATGGGTCCATAACTGCGGGTGATGCTCAAAGAGTACCTGGACCTTGTGTGCAATTTATAGTCTTACCTCCAGCCATCTTACAAGCCTCAGTGAGTGCCATCAGCTCCACCTCCGAGGCTGACATCCTAGGTGGGAGCGGTTGCAGTAGTAGTTCTTCACGTTGCATGGCCAGCGCATATCGTGTCTTACATGATCCATCTTTGTAATATCTGAAGCCATCTACAAAAATGGGAAAACCCAGCCACTTTGTTTTGACCACCTAGGTATTACTAATAGTGACCCTATTAATGGCCCCAGTATTAATAGTGTTCCCCATAGTGGCACCAGTAAAAAAACTAGTATAAATAGTGACTCCCAAAATGGTTTCAGTATTAATAGGGGCCTCAGTATCAACAGTATCCCCCATAGTGGTTCCAGTAGTAATACTTTCCTCCATAATGGCACCAGTAGTAATAGTAACCCCTCCCCCCCCATAGTAGCCCTAGTATTAACAGTGATCCCCACAGTGGCCACAACATTAATGGTTACCTCTATAGTAGCCCCAGTAAGTAGTACTCACCCCCCATAGTGGTCCCAGTAGTAATAATGACCCCTATAGTGGCTCCAGTATTTATAACGACCACCATAGTGGCCGGCCCCCTTAGTAGCCTCAGTATTAATAGTGACCACTATAGTGATCCCAGTAGTAATACTACCAACCGGTTCAGGTAGCCGCCTCAAGGTTGACTCGGCCTTCCATCCTTCTGAAATCGGTAAAATGAGTATCCAGCTTGCAGGGGAGTAAAAGATGACTGGGGAAGGCAATGGCAAAGCAGTCTGCCAAGAAAATGTCACGATGTGATGTCACCGAGGAGTCATTCATGACACGGTGCTTGCACCAGGGGACTTTACCTTTACCTAGTGCCCCCAGTATTAATAGTGACCCCCATAGTGGCCCCAGTAGTAACAGTGACCGAGGTAGTGTATCTCCAGCCAGACAGCATCCCCACAATCATTGCACTCATTCAGTCTTCAGCTCTGATCAGGCGGCCACCACAGCGTAATCAGTTTGTGACCCCTGACCTGGCATCTGTGCTGCGTACAGGACAGCGTTGGCATGCAAGAATGCAGATACTGAGGTGAGAGATCAGGGGTCACAGACTGATTACAGTGCGGCTACCGCCCCCCACACAGAGTAGTGGACAGAGAGAGTGCAGCACTTGTGGGGTTACTGAACGGCCAGCTTACAATTATTATTACTGGCCATTAGGATAAAAAAAAATAAAAAGAGAAGCGGTGAATAATACGACCTTCCCCGTCCGTTCATGGACTACCAGCAGGCACCACTGGAATAAGCAAAAGCGGGTGGCAGATGTTACTACTTCGGGTGCCTGTCCACGGGCGTGATTCACACCGGCGGTAAACCGTCTGTGATTCACACCGGCCGGCACCTTTCTGCGAGCGGAAAATCATTGATATTCTCTGCTCGTGGCGGGCAATTTGCAGCATGCTGCGAATTACCTTGATTCTCCACAGCCAGCCTATCTATCAGATAGGGCTGACTGGTGGAGAATTGGCGGCGGCTCCCGCGGCGGAGATCTGCCGCGGGACTTCCCATCGCCCGTGGACAGGGGGCCTAACACTTGTGAAGATACAGCAGCCCACAGCACTCACAATGCAACAAAAAGGAACTCCACAATACGGAGGAACCACATCTTATCTGACCAATGCAATAGCCACAGTCTGGTTGTGAACCGTCAACCTACGCATACTCCATTTGTAGAGGCGTGGCAGCATAAACCGGTGCAAAACAACTTTTTAAAGTAAACATATGTAACTTTATTGTTCCATAGAGCAAAGTATCAGGCAACGTTTCGGCCGACAATTGGCCTTTATCAAGCCACTTATCCTATGTGACCATGCAGGAAGTCCATGCTGGAGATCCTGCATGGTCACATAGGATAAGTGGCTTGATAAAGGCCAATTGTCAGCCGAAACGTTGCCTGATACTTTGCTCTATGGAACAATAAAGTTACATGTTTACTTAAAAAAGTTGTTTTGCACCGGTTTATGCTGCCACACCTCTACATAGGGGGCCTAACACTGACCACAAGATGTTACCTGCGGTCCGTGGCAGAACCATGAGGTCACCATGAGTCACAGGACGCTGCTTCACTTGTGGGTGAGAGTTTTAGACAGTGGGAGATGATGGGTTGTCGGCTTCTTGCTAGTACATTAGAAACCTTTATCCACGGCCTCCTGCTCCATTATCTGCTGAGGAACCTTGTAAAGCAGAAACTAACCTAAAAGTGGTATCCAGGGACTGCTAAAATTGAAGACACAGCAGCCCGGCTAGCTCAGTCGGTAGAGCATGAGACTCTTAATCTCAGGGTCGTGGGTTCGAGCCCCACGTTGGGCGACTGCTCTTTTCTATTTCATGTGGTATATTAATTTGCATATACGACTGTTCCCAGCCTTGGGGCACCCCTGCGTCAAAATTTTTCGCAGCAAGACACCCCTTTCAAAACAGGGGGTGTGGCTTATCACGATGTAGGATTTTACCTCCAATATTCTGGGCCCCCAGCGGCCTCCTGCATTACCTGACCAGCGGCGCTATACTCACTAGAGGCCACCAGGTGTCCAGTGAAGAAGGCGCTGAGAGCGCAAAGACTTTGGAAGTGAGAGGGAGCGCGGTATCTTTTGAAAGTAGCTGCAGGAGCACAGCCGATCTTGCGTCAAAATCCACGCCAACGGTGCATATTTTGACCTTATCTTTTACGGAAATGCTGCTGATTTTGCCGCAAAATTTTCCACTGCAGAAAATCTATGTGTAACGATGTCATAAGTCTGCATCCGCACGGGAATGTCTGCAGCGGACAGTCTGCCTCGAAGCCCTACCATTTGGTGCGGCCTTTATTGCGTATTTTTGTGTGCTATTCACGCCCTCATCGTGAAGAGGTGAATCCCGCAGCGGTGACAGTCCGCACCCCATATCAATTTCAGCATTGTTTTTGGGTGGAGTTTTTCCGCAGCGGGTGGACGAGATTTTCAAAATTTCATCCAATTTGCTGCCTCTATAAATGCTGTGGAATTTCCATGCTAAGGGCCTGCATGCAAATTCCATGGCAAATCCAACCTGTGTGGACCGAAAAGAACGTGTTTTCTTGGCAGCGCCTACCGGGATGCACCGCGGTCAGAGCGGAAGCACTACTCCCGACCCTCTGTAGTGGCCGGTGCTAGTAACTGCAGGCGCAGCTCTCATTGAAATCATTTGTCGCTGTGCTTGTATCTGCAGGTTGGGTCCGACCCCCCGCCTGATATAGGTTCCTTTTCTCATTCAGTAGGTATAGAAATTCAATGATCACATGTTCAGCGAGGCGATACAATGCAATTTTC
This sequence comes from Eleutherodactylus coqui, assembly GCF_035609145.1. NCBI lineage: Eukaryota > Metazoa > Chordata > Amphibia > Anura > Eleutherodactylidae > Eleutherodactylus > Eleutherodactylus coqui. The sequence goes on along the minus strand of NC_089838.1, from coordinate 311,317,199 downwards.
TCGCAAATCGCATCGCACGCCCATAGAAAATCGGGATCTGACAAGCACAATATTGGTCCAAGTTTTCACGCCTCTCCTAGCGTATTGCATGCGCAATTGCACATCCTAATTGACGTCTATGGGGACTTTTGGTGCACGAATGTGCCGGTAAATAGAGCATGCTTTTTTTCGTGCGGTTGAAATGCATAGGAAAAATTTGCACATGTGTACAAGCGCATTGAAATCAATGCGTTCTATTCTCTGCGTATTGCGTGCACAAATCCGTTCGTGTGAACAGGGCCTTATCCTAGGGATTACCGCAAAAACTATTCATTACATTTCCAATACATCAGCAATATTTTGTTCTTTTGGACTTCATCAGACGACCGTATTTGCGCACGTAAAATCTACATGCACAATATGCAAAGAATAGAACTCAATGATGTCAATGGGTTCGATCTCATGAATGTGTTTTGCGCGCACAAGAAAAATAGGACCTGTTCTATTTTCACCGGGTATTTGCCCACCACTAGCGAATTCACAAGACGCTGCGCAATTCCATGATAAAAATAAGCCTTTATATCCCAGCAGGGGTGCGAACAGGTCCTGCATGCGCAAAAGGTGCAGTATAATGCGCCGATACCCGTGCCAATCTACCTCACCGAACCTCGTCCACTGCACAAATACGTTGCACTGAAGTGTGCACAATTGCGCATGCGGTCGTCTTAAGCCGCCCTTAACGAGATATATGAATGTTATTTTTAGTGCGCGTTCACACAAAGCGAATTCAGTGCGGATTTTCCACAGTGGACAATTCACCCACAATCCATGTCTGACCGCACCCTGAAGGAGGAACTGGCCTGGGTATCTCCATTAAAAAAAACTCATTTTAAAGGCAAATCAACTGCTCCAGTGGCGCAATCGGTTAGCGCGCGGTACTTATAAGACAGTAACTGGTGAGCAATGCCGAGGTTGTGAGTTCGAGCCTCACCTGGAGCACGAGGTTTTTAGATGTATGTCACTCACTTTACAACGTCATCCTGTGTACTGAGAACAGATTTGTAGATAGATTTTGGCAGGAGTTGTTGAAGCAAAGCTTCAAGTTGTCCAACTTTTTTTTCTATCCCCCTCCCCCTGCCAATCCAGCCATCCATCCCCAAATCCCTCACAGAGTGATGATTGCTTATTAGTTGTTTGCCAAGATATTGTTCATAGAGCAGATCTCCATGCAAATTCGTTTGCAAAACGTTCAGATGCGACCGGCTGTGACTTTACACCAGACGACTTTTGATCAACCAGTAACTAATTTTTTAGTAAATTCAACTGAAACAACTAGCGACTTGGCTCATTACTGTATTTACACTTAATGACTAGAATTTGAATCTGCCCCAATTGAGAGATTATTAGACTGATAGTCATCCTGTGTAAAACGTACCGTAACCCTTTAAGGCCTAAGTACGGTAAATATACAACGCTTTGTCCTGCGCCATAATCTCGTCCGAGAGCGGAAGTACGGCACGGGATTAAAGCTCTTGCAATCAAGCAGGAGAAGGGCGGGTCCTCGGCTGTCAGATACAGCCCGGGACCTGGAGGAGAAGGCAGAAGCAGTTCTTAAATTGCTTCTGCTTTCTCTTTTCCAGGTTGCATAGTGCTCAATGAGTGCCATGCACTAAAGAGAGAAAGCAGAAAAGTTACTTCCTTTATGCCACCCGGTGATCACGTGACCCCTGGGTGCCCCCTGGCACAGCAGAGCTGCAGGGTCCTAGCAGACCCTGATCAGCTCCATTAGTGACTATTGTCACTACAGGGGATGTTTTCCACTTTAGCTGGGGCATCCATAAGAGTCCCAGTTACAGGGAAAAGTGTGTAATAAAAAAAAAAAAAAACAGACAATATGAATGACCCCCTGAGGTCTTCTATGAGGTCATGAGGGACATAGATGGTAAAAGAAATAGTTACAAAAACAATTAAAAAAATTGCAGAATAAAAATTTATATATATGGAGCCCTGTAATCCGAAACTATACAAATTATATATGCAAAAGGTCCAAAACGAGGAACTCATTCCTGTACTTTATTTTAGTGTAAATATACTAATTTTAAAAATAAATGAAAAAAAAATATTTTTTTTTTCTAGCTTTTTACCCCCAATAAAGCAAAAAAGTATCGGTAAAAAAAAAAAAAAAATAGCCCAATATATCACAGAAAAAAACCACAGCAAAAATAATGTTGGTAGCTGAAGAAAAAAAAAATTGGGCAGTAAAACCCCTACATGGGTAAAATCTCTAAAACGTTTCTGGTCCTTAAGGGGTTAAAGTCTTGAACAAGCTGGTGGAACTCCACACCTAGATAAGGGCCTGTCCCAATAAAAAAAAAAAAAAAAAAAAAAAGAAGTTTGTCTTTCAGAGCCCTAAGGTGGATCGCAACGAGCAAAAGGTCATAATTTGTGATGTAGAGTATATCTCCAAGTCTATGGGGATAACAACACTACGACGAGGGGTGATGCATGGGCATGGTCTCACCTGTAGATGGTCTTTAACCGTGCCGCAGTAGGAAGAGGGAGTCAGCTGTCAAACACAGCAAAATTGCTACTGACAGTCATGTGACAAATCATATATTCACCGGTCCGTTATATGGCTTATCGCTCCTAAGCCTTAAAGGCCCTCAGCAGCCTCTACACTGCGAACAGAACTGTAGTTTCCCTTATAAATGGAGCTAAAGTGACAGCCCACACTAGAGAAAAAAATCATGGTATTCCTGCCATTTAACCCCATGATGATTAGTAGTTGATCGGCAGGGATCCGCTGCTTGGGACCTCCAACGATCACCTGATCTCAGGCCCCACGCTCACTGCAGCGGGACCAAACGTCTGCATTGGGGAATCAAAAGTGCTATAGAAAGTAGAGTTCCCTTTGATTTCAATAGGACTGAACGGGGTCAGAGCTGTAAGTGTAACAGAAGGCTTTACTCCCACTGAAAGCAAAGGGAGCTATGCCTTCTATGGCACTTCCAGCTCCGAGCCCAATGAGGATGGAGCTATGAACATCTGGTCCGCTGCAGTTAGTGCTTGGAGCTAAGATCAGCTGATCACTGGGGGTCCCAAGTGGCAAACCCCCACCAATAAACTACTGATGACCTATCCTCATCAGGACTGAAAGAAGTTAAATGCCTGGAAAACCCCTTGAGGCTGCGGTCACACGGGGCGGAAATCCCATGGAATGTCCGCAGCGGGACTGCAGGGAAATTCTGCAAGATTTCCGCAGAAGACAGGCAGCTTTAAAACCCGCGCCGAGCAGCGGCTTCTCCGCCTGTATTCCGCTACGGCTGTCTACCCCATAGAGAGGAAAGCGCCTGCAGTGGAAACGGCGATACAATTGACATGCCGCAGCTTTGAAGAGGAGAGCAGGATATGTTTCTCTCTCTCTCTCTAACACACCCTCATAACAAACAGCATTATGGAAGGCAGTCTACAGCAGTGCTGAGCAGTGTGGATGTGATTTCAGGAGTTATGTGGTTCAAATATATTGCATGCACAGGATAACACGATATGTTCTTAGTGGTATACTCTCATAATAAAAGGCATCATGGTGGACGTTATACAGCAGTACTGAGTGTTGTGGATGTCATTTCAGTAACTGACACAGTAAATCTATTATCTGAAGCAGAACATCTGTGCGAGTCTCTCACAATATAGCAGCTTCCTCCTCTCCATAGGCTTCTATTGGTAGCATGAGACAGCACACTCTTCCACTTCCAGTTATCGGATGTCTGTGTTACTAGGGACTGACTTCACTTGACAACAGGCAGTGGAAAGCAAGTTGGAAAGAGAAACCTCTAGTGGCCAGATCATCAGCACAAACAGGTCATTTTAGATAAAGTGATTTTATACTTTTGCTAGTTATCACAGAACAAGATTTTTCAAACTGCAGTGACTATTTAGTGATTAAGACCCTCTTATTGATGTTCTCATTTGTAGACAAACAGCAGAAAGTATAGTCACAGCCCCAGAGATATGCCCTCAATGAATCAACCCATTATTAGTATGTTACAAGTTTTAGGGCGCCTACCCACTTGCGTTGCCGATTTTCACGTGTGAAAAACGCGGTGTTTTCGCGCGTTTTTTGCGCATTTTTCGCTGCGTTTTTTGCAGCCCTCCATTGACAATCATGGGTGCATTAAGAGAAAAATAAGGAGACATATGCAACTGACAGTTCCTATGTGAAAAAACCCCACGAAACGGAAAAAAACCCCAGATGGACAAGAACACATTCTATACTAATTGCTCTTGAGAAAAAACGCAAAACATCACAGGAAAAAAAAAAAAAAAAAAAATTATCGCAAGTGGGTAGGCACCCTTAAGCAGGCCCACTTCAGTAAACCAAGCACCAAATCCCATGAACTGTGCAGACACTCAGCCAGGCCCAGAACAGGGTCCAAAAAGGCAGCGCATGGCACAGGTATTCTCTTTTTAGTATCATGCCCTGCCCTCCCTCAATGCTACACTAGGCATTATAAGGAGGAGTATGTTGTCTCATGCTACCAATAGAAGCCTATGGAAAATATTTTGGGGAGTGGGGTGGGGGCCTCCACTCTAACCTGTGTATCCCGGCGCTGGAAAAACCCTTTAAGTTACTTCACAACCATTTTCCAAATCCTTATACGAGTTGTGCATACTACCGCAGCAAAACCTACAGGTGTGAAAAACCAGGTAATACAATCTACAAACCAGTATACTCACCTTACCAATCTACTGCTGAGGCCTCCCTGGTCCAGCGATGGGTGTGTTGTCTGGTCACCGGAGTAGACATGTCTCCTCAAAAGGCGACTGCAACGGTCTCATGTCATCGGTTCATCACGAGAGCCGGAAGAACTGGGATCTGGGAGAATGCTGGGTATGCATTGGCAGGGAAAATGCAGAATATTAGAGAGTACGCAGATTTATTTTGGAAAGCTATGGACAACTTTGGGGAGGGAGGGGGGGTTGAAATGGTTTTCCACATAAATGCATATTTTTGGGCTGACAATCACTCCCACTATGTGGTTTCATTATAGCCTTTTGCAGTTTGCCCCCTCAGCTTCTACATAGCACCGAACTGCATTGGGAACACCTACTCAATAACAGGTTGGTCCTCTTTTTTGGGGCGATCATGGCTTTCAGACGTCGGGCACAGATCCCACAAGCTGGAAAACATTCCCCATACTCCTCTTGCCCCATGCCCGCTGCAGCAGCTCCATCAGTTGGTGCATATTTTGCTGGATAAATGGGCACAGATCTGACCTCCCTCTTCAGCATATCCCAAACTTGTACAATGAGGGTCACAGTCTGGGGAGTTTGGGGGCCGAGGCAGTGTGGAGACTTCATTGTGGTGTTCCTCCAACCATTCCCACGTGATTTGAGCTCGAAGACACAGATCGTTGTCCTGTTGAAAGATGGCACAGCGGTCGGGCAGCTGGTCAGCTAACAGGACCCTGTAGTGTTCACCATTCAAGGATTGCGGTACGATGACCAACGATCTTAGGTCATGCCATGAAAACTCTCCCCCAGACCAGGATACTGTCACCACTTGCATGTTGAACTCCCAATGGATCACCTATGGGAAATGACTTCAGGCAGTTTAGTCCAAATGTGGAACCGGCCAGCCGTACAGTTCAGCAGGAAATGAAACTCATCATTCCAGACCACTTTCTGCCATGCGTCCAACGTTCGTGGACATTTTTCCTGGGCCCTCGTGAGACATTCTTTCCAAGGAAAAGAAGGATACGGTTACAAGTGACATGAGGTCATCAGGAGCACCCTTGTTGGTTTTCAGCTCTTGAACGCCAGTTTAGGCAAGGTATGCTGCATGGCAATTGTGGAAGTTTGTCTAACTTTCCTGCTGTTGTACTGTTGGATTGGTTGGTCCACCGTAGCACGTCAATACCAAGATACCAGACTTACCATTCCACATTAATCTCTAGAATCAACCACACGGGGGCTGCTGCTGTGTGATCTTCCTTCTACCCATTGCTCGGCCATTCTTCGTAGGCTCCTAATACCGCGGTTCAGGAACAGCCAACAAGTGATACTAGCTCAGAAATCCTAGCACCACATCTTCGGACACCAATCTGTGGTCAAACTCACTCAAGTAACGACATTTACCTTTCACTGACAAATTTTGCCTCTGGCTTTGCAGAGGAGAGATCAGCACATCATCTAAGAGCAGAGCATGACGTGGCCATCACGTGATACCACGTTAGTGATCACAAGATACCTGTTCCTAATGCAGTGATTGATCAGTATATATAGACACTGCAATGATAAAAAGGTCCTTTTTTGAGGAGCAGAGATCTCAGTCTGATGCAACGAGTGCCGATTGACATGCATGCCACGGGCCAAAGATCAAAGCAGAGAGCTGTACAGCCGGCCTTCGGGGACGAAAAATTGCATTAGCGATTATTTGCCCCCTTAAACAGATTGCCGCCTGGCTAAAAGAAAAGGAAACAAGTGCTGATCGACTTCAGGGCGAGAACTCAGCTTATCAAAAAGGATCTTTATACTGTAGTGTCTACAGTGTTTCTCCAAAAATAAGCCCTAGCCTGATTTTTCAGGGACACTTGAAATATAAGCCCTAGTTACATTTCATTTAAAAAAAAGTCAATAGCAATACATTACCCAGCAGGCTCACCCAGGTCCATCCCGCTGCTCTCCAGAGCCCTGACACTGTTCCCGCAGTCCTCGACCGCCCGCACAAGATCACTTCCAGGTTACAGTATATACATAAATCCCGCCTCCACAAAGCAATGGCTGTTATTGGCTGAGCAGCGCTCTAAGAACCAATCACGGCTATTGCTGCGGATCAGCCAATTCATAAATCCGACCTCCACGACGGCTGCGACTGGTCCTTCAAGCAAAATGTCTATAAAATATATATAATCAGCAGAAGAACCAAAAAGAGTCCCTCTGGGAGAGCAAATAGACTAATTATTACATGCTCCACAAAAGGATACAGACCATTAGATCCCCAAACGCATAATCACAAAATGTAAGGATTTGGAGCAGCAAAAATGTGCAAATTGATCGAGGATGCTTGAAAAAGACTGACACTAGCAGGCGAAACGTTGCAGGATATGCAGTGGTTCTGTGTTTGCTTCATGTGACGATGGGGCTGTATCTATCCTGGATCAATGTGCACCTTTTTGCTGCTCCCTTAGATTTTGTGATTATTGGTTCTTTGAGCGCCGTGGCTCAGCCAATCAATGCACCCCTCACAGAACCAATCACAGCCATTGCTTCGTGGAGGCCGGATTTATAAATACCATAACCAGCAACTGATCCCATGTGGGCGGCTGAGAACTGCAGGAATCGCATCGTGGGCTCTGGCGAGCAGCGGGAAGGACCTGAACCGAGCCTGCTGGGTAAGTAAAATAAGACATTCCTCGAAAATAAACCCTAGCGCGTCCTTGGGGGCAAAAAATATAAAGGCTGTCTTATTTTTGGGGAAACCCTGTATATATACTGTAAAATGTAGAAGACGCAGAAGACAGAACGGTGCAAAATGTTTAATGAAGCCCTATTGCAAAAAATGATTGTCAGCCCACAATATATTCCATAGCCTTTAAAGCTAAGTTTTGGAATCTACATTGGCAAAACCGCAACCAAGTCCAAATAACTGTGCGGATTTACAGCTGCAGAAGTCTACCGTAGCGAATCCTTTGTGTGTGAACCTACCCCAAGACTATGCTAGGATGGCAGTCACACAATCACTTAGGGACCCCCCTGGGCTCTGCCCCTTCACAAAATGACAGGAAGAGCAATGTGAGGTTTGAAATAAACTCTACAAAGTGATCCTGCCAATGTGAGGCCCAACCAGCGCCGCCATATATACTAGTGCCGGACATATCCATATCCCTGTAGAAGGGGCCTTACTGACGGTTCCGTAGTTACTTGGACAGTGGGACATGGACTTTCTATAGTGTAAGTGACCAATCTGAAAGAAGCCTTCTAAAATTCATCAATGCTGTTTATTTAACAAATCATTTGCGCTTTCCAAAAGCGAATTCCAGTAGAAAAAAAAAATAGGATCAGTTCATCATCTCCCGAGCAAGTAGTGATGTCTTCAAGTGTTGAGCTTCCATCTGGTCACAGAATGAAGTATTGGGTATTCCTCCTGGCGAGGGGCCGTAGGTGCCTTAAGAAATGAAGGCGGACGCTGAACTATAGGTGGAGTCATGTAGTGGGCAGTGAGAAGTCTTTGCTGTCCGAGCTCATGAAGGCACTTTGAGATTACAGCTCCCCAAGAAATACTGCAGGATTCGGTCCACCACCCACGCCGAGCAGAAGTCCAAGAACAGAACTTTGGCAATCACCCACTTGAACTGCAAGAAAGAAGGAGGAAAATCAAATTCAGATTTCTACAAAGTCAAGAAGAGCACAAGACGCGGCTCCGATGCACCCAACACAGGACCAGACTCATCCACTGGAAGGTAGCTAATCAACGACAGCAAGCAGAGATCCTCAAATAGGAAGAAAGCGGACTGCAAAATTTGCTGAAACCTTAAAGCAATCATCCCGTCCGGAACCAAAATTGTGTGACGGGACTGGAAAGCAAGGAGGGAGTTGTATTCCCTGTTCTCCATGCTCTGCACTGCTGTCCCCTGGATCCTCTGGTTCTGGGCCCCGTTTTTCAGTCTGTCAAAACGGCCACCGCCATCTTTTAACTAGCTAATGTACTCAACACTGTGGGTGGTGTGAAAGGGAGGAACGAAAAAGAAAACGGCAGCCGATGCAACCCTATTGAAGAATTAAGTAAATCGTGTGGTCTTATAACACCTGACTCGGCCGTTATTACAACACCAGCGTACATAACGCGCTTCAAGTCAACATGCCTCTTCATCAGACAAAGCCTGGACTTGTATACTATCACACACATACAAATGTCCCCACTGCTCAGGAAGCTTGCGCCAGATCCAGGTTTTGCTGTTCTCCACTTTCTGGCTGTCATGCCCCACTACTTGGTAGTTTTGGCATCTCCTGGGCTGGCATTACCCTCAGATAGAGCTGTCTGCTACCACCTTACATTGGCTCTAGATTCACCTTTGGACAACCGGATGGATAACAATCTTCTCATCAGCCCATTATTTTACCCTTCTCCTGCATCGGTATCGGAGGCCAATGCCCATCAGATGAGCAACGCTGGCCAATCAGACATGATATAGTGCATTAAGCACTCTAACACACGGTACTACCAATGTAGGGTCAGAAACCGGTGAATCCGAGGGACAACGGCGCAAAAGATGGAGGTCAGCTAAACAGAGTTTGTCCCAGCACTAGAGTTGCTCCAACTCCCAGCTGCCATAGACAATTTTTTTTGTTGTAGGAGGATTTCCTTTTGCAGGACGAGTTGTAGATTTATATAACGGCACCATTTAATGCAGTCGTGTACTGGAAAAGTTTTTACAATTTTTATTGTGGGTTGGAATGAAACCCCCCACAATTTCATCATTGATTTTTGGGTCTCATCGTCCGGGTGTTTACTGCGTGCAATATAAAAAAAATATACTAATATATATATATATACATATATATATATATATATATATACATATATATATACATATACACACACACACACTTTTGTGTTACGTTTTACTGCTTTCATTTTTTAAAGATTTTTATTTTGCAAGTTGATTTTAGGCAGAATACATGATATTACTGTGAAGACCTGCATATATCGCCCCCCACGAGTCATTACAGCTTCTTACCTCCACAGGGATGTCCACCAGGCCAAACTGGTCATTGAACTCTGGGGATGTACCGGAGAGGAGACCAACGATAGCCAAACCGGACAGCACAATACTCCACAGCAGCGGCTTGTTTTCTCTTAGGCTTTCCATGAACGGGTGACCCTAAAAACACAGCAAGAAGAGTCACATTAAGGCCTCATGTCCACGGGCAAAATAAGAATTAAAATCCGCAGCGGATTTTAACTCTTCTCCTGCCCGCGGATCCGCACCCCATAGGGATGCATTGACCACCTGCGGGTAGATAAATACCCACGGATGGTCAATAAAAGGGATTTTAAAAAAAAATGGAGCATGAAAAAATCTGGACCATGCTCCATTTTCGTGCAGGTCTCCCGTGGAGACCTAAAATAGGAATTTAAAAGAATTTACCCATCCGGAGCGGGCCGGGAAGGTCTTCTCTTCCTCACGGCTGCATCTTTCTTGCTTAGGCTCGGCGGATGTGCCCGGCGCATGCGCGCGGCACGTCGGCGACGTGCCGCAGCCGTGACGAGTTCATCCGCCGGCCGAAAAAGAAGACTTTCCCGAACCGCTACGGATGGGTAAATTCTTTTAAATTCTCCTTTTCAGCGCTCATGTCCGCGGGGCAGGAGGGACCCGCTGCAGATTCTCCATGTAGAATCCGTAGCGGGCCTGATTTTCCCCGTGGACATAAGGCCTTAGTGAGGTTTTTTAAAAAATGCAGATAATGATAATTGCCAGTCCTACGAAGCGCAGCAGAAAGACAGTTCTAGCAGTTCATGGAAAGTTGTGTCAATGGTCAACTCTTCACCCCACCTGCATGATACTAGCTTGGTTCTTGCAGGTCCACTAGAGGTTAATGTGACGGACCCTTGTCTGCCCCAGGAGGTATGTTAGGAAATAGCGGTGAGGGGTGGCGATAAGTAGGAATCACGGAACTATAAAATAGTGTTGGACGTATCAGGCGTTGCTGATTGAATGCACGGAGAGACCCCCCAAGGAACCCTCTGTGGACCCCCCAAGGACCCCTCTCTCATCTCTTAGGGACAGTCATAAGTGCCAGAAACAAATGCGCAACTCTCATTCTCCATCAGAAAATGCCCAACCATCCTACGAGATGACCAATTGGGATAAATGTGGATAAAACGAGGGTCTGAAGAGAAACATAGAAGGCAGGCAGGGGGGCAAGGGAAGAAGCCACCACAACCCGAAACATGGCCCGCAGGCTGGGCCAGGGAAAAGTAGTTCTTACGAAAGCTGTCCAAAAGGAACTCTTTGTTGCTCTGGTAACCAATCACAACGCAGCTTTCATTTTACCTCATCAATATAAGAAATAGAAGCTGCTCTGTGATTGGTTGCTAGCAGCAAGAGACAGATATTCTTTTAGACAGCTTTCATGAGTGCGGTGGCGGACTTTACGGTCCACCCTGTACCTTCCTCCGCTCTCCAATACTGTCCTACCGCTCCCTATACACCTCACCTTGCACACCCTTTACCATTTCTGCCCAAAGTCTCCTTACACCCTTGGTGATCTTTACTTCTTCCCCTGACAGCTGCCCCCTCATAATCCTACACCCTTCATTCTTCCCGCTGTTATCCCTACACCGTCTGATTCCCCTTAGCTAGGAGGATAGTTGGGGTACTGTAACACTGGCAGATTATCGGACTCGAACGATCCTCTTAACTCTTGTTCACCTGTTAAGGGACTAAGTGCTTTCACATGGGACAACCTGTCGGACGCCGATGCCAGACAGGTCGTCCCATCAGTAGTAGTTCCTCTGCTTTTACACAATCATCACTCAGTAAATGGAGGCAGAGCGGGTCGGGGATTGTTCCAGCCCGCCCGCCTCCATGCTCAGTAAATGGATGAATGGCTGCCAGCTTACACGGCCGATCAGTCGTTCTGTTTTATGTACGCAGAAACTGAACTGCGAACACATTTATTGCCAGTCACTCATGCATTTAGACTGAACAATAATCACACAGATCTCTCACCCGTGTAAAAGAGCCCTAATGATTAACTGACTAACGAACACTCGATCATTGGCTGATCACTCAGTGTCCTAGTGCATAAAACTGCTTGCTGGTCGGCAGTACAACTGCCTGTGTGCTGGGAGAGGTACCGTCAGGATTGTACTAGGATTGGTTCATCCGAATTAGCCAATTCTCAGTCCATGTAAAGAGTGCAGACTGATACGCCTGTTGGTCGGCGCTCGTTACATCCGGCCGAGACCTCAGCGAGTGTAACAGGACCATAAGAGTGCCCGGTGAGGGAGGGCAGTGTGTGTGTGTGTGTGTGTGTGTGTGTGTGTGTGTGTGTGTGTGTGTGTGTGTGTGTATGTGCAAATAGGAGGGTGGTTTTACAATATTGTAGTATTGTTTTAGCATCAGGACTGTATATCTATTTCTACCGCCATTGTACAGCACTTGTACCGTACGGTTAGTCAAGAAACCGGTTATATTTCTTGGTAACAGGGTGTTGGGCATCACTGCGTACGGAGAAGCTAAAAAAGTAACTGAACCGTAAGGGGAAAACTGCTGGAATCTTAATACACTTGACCAACCCTACAACACGACTACAAAGTCCAGCGAGCTGCCGGCACACAAGGGGTATGAACGGCCACAAAAACCGCATGTGCGATTGCAGCCTAAACCGACTGAGGGTTTGTTCACATGGCGCATATTCCGCTACAAAAATCTGCGCCAAAGCACGCTTCAATACGTATCTGATTGATTTGTAACTGGAAGCAGCGTCGCTGCCGCGACAACACTGTTGTTTTTAATGTTTAAAATATGCGTCACAGGAAAAAATGAAGCGATGTGTCCCTACTTTGTGTTTGGGTTTTTACCATAAGGCTGAGATCACACTAGGCGGATTCCCGTAGAAAATCCCGCAGTTTGGCCGCAGCCGAAACCGCGACATTTCCGCCGGGAGAACTGCCGCGGAAAAACCCGCGGCGGCTTTGAAGCAGCCCGGCCGCTCGCTCTTCCGCTGCGGCCGGTGCTCCCATAGAGGAGAGCGCGGCCGTGGCGGAAAGAGAAAAAAAATAGGGCATGCTGCATCTTCTGAAGCCGCGGCTGCAGTCGCCGCAGTTTCAGCCAGACTTACCGCAGCGGATTGGCCGTTCCGTGTGGACGAGATTTCTGAGAAATCTCATCCACATGGCTGGCTAACCCAGAGATTAGCAGCAGCCCTGTGTGAGTGCAGCCTTAAGATTAATGGCATTTTTAAATACGCATCAAATATGTGTCAAGATGTGCATCAAAATACACATCAAATGCAAGAAAAAAGCCGAAGATGCGTGCGTCATGCGTGCGGATGTGGGGAGTTTTCAGTCCAGTCAAAATGCTGTGAAGGCACCCTGAAGATTTCACTGGGTGCCGGGAACGTTTGTATAACCGTCCGAGGATTGGGCATTGAAATTTGTGGTCCGTTTACACCCAACCATTTCTCGTTTGAACGATGTCAGAGTTCGCGTGTGCAGCCTGTTTATACCGGCAGACATCGTTGTCTCGTTCACACGAGAAATCCTTCAGCCCTTCGCACTCGCTGTATAAGGGAGAACGACTGAATGAGCCAACGAGGATTTTTAGTCCTGCATTAAAATGAACGAAAAGCGAACGATTGGCTGCGTTTACATTTCACGATTATTCTACACTTTCGCTTATTTGAATGATTTATTTATTTTTTTTAAAACAATCGTTCAGTGTAAGAGGAGTATTTTGTCCCTCCCAGTGGCGGTGTCGGGTATTGCAGCTCAGCAACACTTTGCTTATATGGGAAAGAGCTGCAATAGCAGAGACAGCCCATGGAGAGGCGCAGCGGCGGTTCTAGAGTAAACTAAACCTTCTCTCCTATGTCAAGAATAAATAACCCTTTTAGGCTAGGTGCCACTGGCATACTTTTGTGCTGCTTGTGTCATTCCACTGCCAGTCCATGGCCCCATTATATGTCTAGGAGACGAAACACTTTTTTAAAATCAGTCCCATGGCCCGCGTGATAAACCCCATGGCATCTCCTATTCCTGTCCATTTAACAGATGAGGAATCGGACCCGCCAATGCATGAGAATGTTGTGTCCGTGTGTCGTCCGCTGCGCATCACTCCCGAGTCTCTGGGGTGTAACCTATTCCACTGTAGCCTTATCCATTCCCCTATATACTCCTCTGCCAGTCTGACCATCACACAGAACACCACGAACCTTATAGTTAATAGCGAAGGTGGCCATCTGCATGGCCATGGACATGATGTACACCGTGCTGTTCACCAGGCTCGGCTCAAACTCCTTATACAAGTCCACAAACTCATCCTTCCTGGGGGAGAGAGAGGAAGAGAGAATTAATAGCGGCACACAGCGATCATATACGAGGACCCTCCACGACCCCCGCAGTACACACCTGCTGTAAACTTCCTGTACTCTGCTATCAGGACCTCATAGGTGCCGGATTACCAAATATTCCAGATTACCAGACATCCAAATAAAGCGGGACCCCAGCAGTTGGACCCGCAGTGATCCGATAGGGGAATAAACATTTTACAGGGAATCCCCTTTAATCAAGGAATCAGTAGTGGTTCTGCAACTTACTGATAAATTCCTCAGTTTTATAGATCTCTGCTTGCTGTCAGTGATTTGGAACAGTTTCTTGTTTACATTTCAAGGCTGAGAACCAATCCAGACCTGACATGTCACAGCTGAGGGTTTGCCTTAACTGCGTCCATTCTTCTGTGAGCTAACCTGGCCGATACACCTTGACAGAATTACATGCAGCTACAACAAACCCTCAGCCGTGAGATGTGCCGGCATGTCCATAGGGGCAGACTCCGGCTTATAGTACACAGCAGCGGATAAGTATCAGCACACTAGAGGTGGTTCCTCAGCGGGATAAGTAAATAAAATTATATAGCAAGTTCCTAAACAATACCTAAAAAGTAAATAGGGTAGGAATGCACCACAAGGTCTTCAAAACTCCGAAGGAACTTCGCAAGTACCAGATCCACTCGTTATCAGGAGAGCTGCAGGATGTTAAAAAGGGTTTCCCTTATAAAGGGTAACCCTCACAGAGAAATATAATACAATGATGTTAGAAAAAAGTCACCGCGCTACGTGGTACTTGTGTTATGCATATAAGTGCTTTTTTCTCTTCCTTCTAGCGGTAATGCATAAAGGTGAGTAATAGCAAACAAAAGACACTTACTGGAAAGGAGGGGGGTGTATTGCAGAAGCCCCCTCCTTGAAGTGCTGACTCCAATCACTGACGAAAATACACCTCAATGTGCAGAATAAAGATCCAAGATTTATTTCTGATCCACCGAACGTGGGATCAAATAAAAGGCAACGCGTTTCGGTGTCAGGATAACACCTTTCTCAAGCCAATAAAATCATACCTATGGAGTCAGCACTTCAAGGAGGGGGCTTCTGCAATACACCCCCCTCCTTTCCAGTAAGTGTCTTTTGTTTGCTATTCCTCACCTTTATGCATTACCGCTAGAAGGAAGAGAAAAAAGCACTTATATGCATAACACAAGTACCACGTAGCACGGTGACTTTTTTCTAACATCATTCTATTATAATACCTAAAAAGCAATCTTATGCAAAAATATGGAGTTTTCCTTTAAGGAGGTCCTCCGGGAATTTTACTATTGAGGTTTTATCCTGAGGATAACAGTTGATCAGCAGGGGTCCGTCGCTCAGGATCACCTTCGATCAGCTGATCCCCAGGCCAAAAGATAGTGCAGACAGCGCTGTCTGCAGATAGTGCTATCCGTATTGCAGTGGCCCAGGCTGGTACTACAGGCGCAGCTCCCAATGAATGGGTGTTATGCCTGTAGTACCAAACCAGGCTTCTGTATTGTTGATGGCGCTATCCGTTTCCAGCACCGTTTGCAATGACAGCAACCCAGGGTTAAGCTGATGGGAGGGGATCTCAAGCAGTGGACCCCCACCGATCAAGTAAGGCAGGGGTCCCCAACTCCAGTCCTCAGGGACCACCAACAGGTCATGTTTTTAGGATATCCTATGGTAAGAACACCTGAGGCACCGACAATAATTACATCACCTGTGCGATACTGAGGAAATCCTGAAAACATGACCTGTTGGGGGTTCCTGAGGACTGGAGTGGGGGAAACTAAGGATAACGTCAACAATAGTAGAAGTCCCAGAGAGCCCCTAACAAATCAGTTCATCTTGAAGGCGTTGCCCAGTACTAGACTTGTGCGTGGTCCGCATCTTACCTGGGTTCAGTTCTTTCAAGCGCCCCTTGGTATAAGTAGATAAGGCTGCAGAAATGGACGAGAAACTGCAAAAGCACGGTGAGGATGGTGTAGAGGTTAAAGATGTTGGGCAAAGGGCGCTCCCTGGACAGGTATTTTAGAGGCTGGAAATGAAGAAGAGTTTAAAAAAATGAGAACTGGTACATCAACATCTCCCCATGTCATCCCATACAGAACAGACACGACCCACCTTGGAGCGGGAGATGAAGAGGAAGCAGCCGGCCAGAAGGAGCCCTTGTAAGGTGGCCTGGAAATCACTAAACTTCACCCCCTCCAGATACAAGACGCTCTGCCCGTAGGCCAGGATGAGAGCGTTCAGCGCCAGGATTTTGAACATCTGCAGCGTTGTTACCAGAGTACAGCGCCCCTGCTTGACGACATGGCAGACTGCAGGAGACAAGAGAATATGGTAGGGGACACACCAACCTACATGCTATACTGACCTCACAGTCCGCACTGAAAACAATGGAACTTTTGTACAATACTTCAACTCGCCAAACTACCGTTCACTGCAATGTAGCACGTGGCGGAGAATGACTTCAGGGGCACATGGTCGCGGGTCTGCAATCGTCACTGTACGGTGCGGTCAGTGTTAGGAGGGCGGCTGTAATACACAGATGTGCAGCTACTGGGATCACAGAAAACTTTGTTCCTGGAAGTTAACTCCTTCAGTGAAATGTCATTGCAGCCCTGCGATTGCTGGAGATGGCTATATGATCGCCGGGACTGTCTCTTGTAAACGCCTGTGAAGATGTACTAATAGTACACCCTCTTGGATATTTGCATGTACAGGCACAATATGGTGGCGTACACAAGTAGGGGCACTTTTACATCACCCGATGCCTACTGATCGACAAATAGCATGGACAGGTGTTTGCGAGGTCGTTTTTACATGAGAGTAGATGAGTGATTGTCGAAGGGGCTTTCTGGGATTAAACCAGTCCTCAGGATAGGTCAATAGTTTATTGGAGGGGTCCCCCTCGATCAGCTGATTTAAAGATGCGTAAAGACGGCAGCATTCAGGTTGTCGATGTAAAAACGTCTTTTTATTTCCCCATGACATATAATAGACAGCAACGTTTCAACCTTAACGGTGTTTTTTTTTTTTAAGACAGTCGAGGTTGAAACGTTGCTGTCTATTATATGTCATGGGGAAATAAAAAGACGTTTTTACATCGACAACCTAAATGCTGCCGTCTTTACGCATCTTTGGATCCTATATTTGGAAGGTATTCAGCTTCCTGGACGGCTGGTGAATCATTTAACCCTTTGCAATCCAATTTTGGATTCAGGGTTTCCTAGGGGTCTATTTCTGCCATTATACAATGGTGCCATCTGCTGGCTAGAGCCAGTACTGTGGTATTGGACATGCTGGAGAGGCCTCCGACAACAGAGAAGCCAGTAATATACAGTAAGAATACCCTGCCGGACGTCTTCCGACATCGGAAACTGTACAGCCTTCAATCAGAATGTCTTTAGACGTCAGACAGGGGATCGGAAAGGGTTAAGTCCTGCCACATGGTTTTGGAAGGGAATAATGCTGCTGGTAACTACATTTTCTTGATCAGCTGATTTAAGAGGCCGCAGTGCACGGATGACCTCTTCTCAGGCCAGTGACATTTCAATCATTGAGAGCAGCTCAGCTCCATTCAAGTAAATGGGACGGAGTTACAACAACCGGCACAGCTGCTATACAATGCATGGCGCTGTACCTGGTATGCAGGGAAGTGAAAGAAGTGCGACGTGTAATTAGAAATAAAGATAGTACAGAAGGAAAAAATCTTATGGGATCTTGATCAAAGGCCAATTTATTGCCCTAGGGTAACTTTTTTGCTGATCGTTTGCAGTGAACTGACAACGGCACTCGCCCCAGCAGCGCTATCACCTCAATAAGCTGGCCCTCATGGTCAACTATTCATGACCTATCCCCCTTTACGATTGTTCATCACCATACAGATTACATTAGTCAACAGCACATCCCCGTTTACGTGTGCGTACGTGAGCGCGGGGGCGGCCGTCAACGAGGAAGCATTTTTATGCCTGCATGAAAGAGTCAATCAGCCTAAGAATGAGCATCTGCTCGTTCATCAGCTAATTACTGGCGTATTCAGATGGGTCGGTGATTGGTCAAATGGGTGTTCATGCCAGATCATCAGCTCATGCGAATGGGCCTTAGAAGTAAAAGAATTAACATGTAATATTAAAAACTTGCTTTAGAAGAAGAGAACGTAAGAAGAACAAAAAAATAAAAACTTCCACTTGTAGTAAATCGTGGCGGTAACGGGACCCCAATTATTCCCTATGCAGTAAAAAGTTACAAGCGACCCCATGACCATCGCAAAATTCACAATACGGTTAAAGGAGTTATCTGGGACTACACTATTAACTCGTCCTCAGAGAGGTCATCAGTAGTTATCGGTGGGTTCCACCACTCAGGATCCCCACTGATCGGCTGTCCGAAGGGATAACAGCACTTGGGTGAGCGCTGCTGCCACTCCCGTCCATACCAGCACCGTACATTGTGTAGCAGGTTGTCCCTGGTATTGCTGCTCAGTCCTATTCACTTCACGAGATTATCTCTGGCCATGTGGCCAATGAAATTGATGTCAGAGGCCTCCGAAAAGGCTGCCGCGCGCACGCAAGCACCACAGCTTCTTCAGTCAGCGGATCACAGGGATGTCGAATGGTGGAACTCCCTGATCAACTATTGACGACCTATCCCAAGGACAGCCCAACAACCTATCCCAAGGACAGCGCGACAATAGTGTAGTCGAGGAAATCGCCATTAATGAAGCCTCAACCAAAATCTTGACCACTATACTGAGCAGGAGTTGTAGATACAGCAGGATATAACATAGGTTTTCTGCCAAGAAGCTTCCCATTCAACACTAGCAAGTAGAGATCTTAAAACTATGAAGGAAGCGATACAAGGAATGAGATTTAGATAAGACTGGGAAATAGTTGTAAAGGAGCTTCACTCTGGCTGCTCCAGGCACACGGCTGCAGATAAGGATCAGCTCTCCTCTGGACCTGCGCCATGCAATACTGGCACAGGTAACAAAGCGGCGCTCCTGCCTCCCACACGGCGTGGTATGGGCATACTGTGGGGATTCCTGATCACTATCTCAGCTTCACAGAAGGAAGCGGCACCAATGAAGAACCTCGATAAATAATGTGCAGCAACTCCTTAATAAAGCGCAATTCAAAGTTTTGGGCCGCTCACAAAATCCTCTAAACAAAAATAGGTAGGAAACCTTTGTAGAACTCGGAGATGGGTGGAGGAAACCTTTTTGATGCTATGGTGATGCCCGTCTTGGAATACATGATCTAAGGGTGGAATTTTATCAGATATTGATCAGTGCAGTCATTTTTCTATATCTGCAACCATCTCCGAGTTATGGATGATATCATGTTGAGTATTAATAAAGTTATGTTTAGTTATGTTGTTTTGGAAACCCTGATCATGTCTTTTAAGGTACCAGAAGATGCCACCAATAATCCAGGACAGAACCAAGATCATCCTCATGGTCGGTAACAGACGGTCACGTGAGGCTTTCAGCCAAGAACACCCAGGACACCGCCAATGAGCGCACAAACTGCCAGGAAACGGATTCATAAGTTCAGGGAGACCAGTAGCATCCAGGACAAACCAAGAACTGGTGGCCTGAGCCGTGTTTCCAGTCCCCAGGTGTCTCCAGCTGTAATGGCTGTTCTCACAAACAGTCCACATAAAAGCACCTGGGGACCAGAAACACGGCTCGGATGACCAGTTCTCCGTTTGTCCTGGACGCTACCAGTCTCCCTGAACTTCAGTTTCCTGACAGTTCGCGCACTTACCGGCGTCTCCTTGGATGTTCTTGACTCAAAACTTTGGCGCCTCATGTGAGCTTCCGTCCTGGATTATCTTCTGATTAGGGTTTTCCATACTACATAATTCAACATAACTTTATTAATACTCAACAGGACATCATCCACATTTCAAAAATGGTTGCAAATATTAAAAAAAAAAAAAAAAAAAAAAAAAAAGACAACGTCTCTTTCTATTAAAGTTTCTTGAGCTGAATCCAAGATGGACACGAGGCACCATCCTAGTGCCAAAAAGTTTTCCCCACCCATCCAAGTGTTGTACAGAAGTTTCCTGCTTGTATTCTCATATTCCGGGTGGCTTTGACTCTTGAATCAACCTGTACCAGTGGCCAAATATAAAGTGTGACTACTCACTGCATTGTATGGATGATAGCTTGGAGGTGAATGGCGCAGCTATACT
This sequence comes from Eleutherodactylus coqui, assembly GCF_035609145.1. NCBI lineage: Eukaryota > Metazoa > Chordata > Amphibia > Anura > Eleutherodactylidae > Eleutherodactylus > Eleutherodactylus coqui. The sequence continues at coordinate 311,296,943 of NC_089838.1, read as the reverse complement.
GGCGTCTCCCAGCTTCACTACCTGCACCTGATCCTCCTCCAGCTCCTTCAGGACCTGGCTGATCCTCTCCTGGAAGTAAGCACAACATAACAAAAGTGACATTAACCCCATAAATGACAGTCCTTTATTTGGTTATTTTTGGCATTTCCTCCCCACTAAAAAAAAAAAAAAAATAAAAAATCATAACTTTTCCGTTGGTGTGACGTCTGAGGGTTTTTTTGCAGTACGAGTTGCATTTTCATTTGCACTATGTCATGTACCATATGTAAAACTGATTTGTAAGTGAAGTGAAATGGTAAAAAAGAAAAAAAAAAAAAACAATCAAAAACCTACAATTCCGCCATCTTGCGGGGGGGGGGGGGGGGGATCTTGTTTTTAGTGTACACACAGCGGCAAGAAGGACATGACTTTATTCTCTGGGTCAGTATGTACGATCACGACGATACCAAAACTTATATTATTTTTTCAGATCAGTACAATTTAAAAAAAAAAACAATATATCTCTGAAAAAAACATGTTGCTGCAGTCATCTGTCGACCGCCATAACTTTTTCATATAGTCATGTGAGGGCTCGTTTTTTGCAGGACATCCTGTGGTTTTCATTGATCCCATTGTGGTGTACATACGACTTATTAAATCTTTTTTTCTTGGAGACAGGGTGACAAAAAAAAAAAAGTGCAATTGTGGCATGGTCTATTTTCTTAACAGTGCGGGATAAATAATGTGATTTGATAGATTGGGCTTTTAAAGCGGCAATATAAAATGGTTTTTGGTCTTTAGTTTTGATTTTTCTATTACAAATATAATTAAAGGTTTTGGGTGGTTTTTTTCTTTCACCTATTTCTACATTTTATGTATTTTTTGACCCCATAGAGGACTTGAACTTGAGATAGTTCAATCGCTTATATATGGCGTTTAATGCTTATATAAGGGATTTCTGCCGGCATGCTATTAAAAAAGACCACAGATGCGTCTAAACAGGCAGAAATATATGGCAGCCCTGGAGGCCTTCAGAAGACTCCTGGCCGCCATGACTACAGACTGGCACCTTATGTTCCTATTGCCTGGGGGCCATTCGAAGACCGCTTATACCGCTTGGGTATAGAATGGGCTTGGCTCCCAATCCCTCTCCATACAAACCCCACACATGCGGGATGTACATTTATGTCCTGGGGTGTGATGGGGTTAATGGACACTATGTAATACTTGATCAGCCCTGTGGTGGCACTGTGGGGACGTTGAGCTTACCCTCTGTTGAGCCTGTTGTTCCTCCCGCTGGGACATGATGCGGTTTTTTGCTGCCCTGGAGGTGGGCTTGATGGAATTGGTTGAGAATGGAGGTCCAGAAGGTCTGCCGTCTGTCACAGCTTCCCGTGGCTTCCTCTTCTTCTCGGGGAGGCGCTCCGGAGCATTGGCGAGTAGCGCTACTCCTACAGAATACGGATGACAGATGTAAAGACCTGATGTATCAGCGCCGGCAGCCCGACCATCATGCCTTTGGGAGCCAAGTGCTTTGACTTGTCGAATCCATAAAAGCTGAACGCGGTCAGACCACTACTGTCATATTATGACCGGGCCACGTTCTCCTTCTGCAGGGGTCTCAGACAGATTCAGGATACCACTTACTGCAGCCAAGGGGCCATAATGTGAGAGTAGGGGACAGAACGATGACATGGAGATGGGGAAACAAGGCTGGGAATACTAAAAGTGAGGGGGTGATTCTGGGGCAAGACGGCTGAGGAAGGGCATGGTGGCTGCTGTGACCACTAGCAAAAGGACTGTCAGAGCTTTTGGGATTGTGGGGAGGGGAACAGTTATGAGTTTACTTGAGTCTCCCCCCACCCCCCCATTTTGTATGACCTTGTTCACAAGGACTATTTCTCAGAGGATTCTGTAGCAAAATCCACATTGGAGTCTGCGCCATTTTAGTATTCAACTGAATGCCATGGGGTGCCGGTTTTGAAAACCAGAGTGCAGGGGGAAGACTAAAAAAAAAAAAAAAAATGGCCTCATGCAGATTTGGCCCATAGACTTGTACTAAATCCAAATCTATGACAGGCTTAGACTTAAATTTCTGCAGTGGATTAAAGCGACCCTCCGGTTCTGGACAAACAAAGATGGCCGCACGGCTTCTCCGACTACCCGATAGACTAATGATGTATACTGATATAGTGCGTAAGCCATATACCTGATTAACCAGTGCTGGCTGCCCATGTGCAGATATTACATGCTGACCAGGCAGAGTAGCATGTAATATCTTAGACTACCCATGCATACTAATACACAGGCTGCCTCAGGTAGTTAGAGAAGTGGTGCGGCCATCTGTGTTCGGCCGGCCCCAGAGGGTCACTAAGTGTCAGATCCCCATCAGAAAAATGATTGTGAATCTGACAAATCGTGTGAACAAGTGGATCTGGGTCCACAGCAGGTCGTTACCGGATACTTTTGGGGCTAGATCTCAGGGTTTATTCAGATGGGTGTATGTGTTATACACCCACGGGCACAACATGCATCTGATAGAACATGGACACCCACCCATGTGCAGTCCGCTCTGCACGGACCTTAACATTACATGTTCTACTCTGGTTTGTGAAAACAGATAGGAAGAGGAGACGCAGCAATCTTTTTTTTTTCTCACACAAATCACTGGTCCATGTGAAAAATTACTCCTGCATGTCCACACAAATGGAGTTGCAGTCTTGAAGGGGTTAAACACTGGTCTTCATTCACATTAGGATACCATTCCTCTGGGTACACGGGTGGCATTCACACGCCAGCAATCACTTTTTTACGCCATTGGCGCTTTGTAAAGTAGAACCATGGGTGTGTTTAGTTCTTTACTTACCCACATTGGCATGCTTCAGCGCCCCCACGTCGTTGGTCCCATCCCCACACATCAGTGTGACGTAGCCGAGTTCTTTCAGACTCGTAATCACAAATTCCTGTTAACAGAGATCATATGATCAGTTAAGGCCCATTTAGACAACGATTTTCGCTCCAAATTCGCTCAAAATCCATCTTTTGAGCGATAATCGTTGTGTCTAACTGCAGTGACATCCTGCAAGTTTCGTTAAGCCGTCGCTGATCTTTCAGCATGAAAGATCAGCAATCAGTTATCAGGAATTCACAGCGGGATACAGCTGATACTATTGTTTCAGCTGCATCCCGCTCCCTGATGATAGGCTCGGTATGAAGAACAGAGCGGTCCAGCTCTGTTCTCCATACCCGGCACGGAGCTCTCGGCTGTATAACAGCCAGGCGTTCCAAGCAGAGAACAGCTGGATGCAGAAGACAAGAAGTGACATCAGAATGAATGGATCGCTGGCTGAGCGTGCGCAGTTGCTGCTCCATTCATTTCAAATGGGGCTGCCAAAACCCCATAGTACGGGGGATCCAGTTCTGGAGATCGGCAAGGTTTTCAGTTGCAGACATTGATCAAGCAGCAAATTATCACTTATCCTGTGGATAGGGGATTAACTGTAGGCTTGGAACAACCCCTTTAAGTGATCGTCAACTGATCCCCCTGACTCTTGATTAGCTTCCCCGCCATACTTGAGCCGACAAGCAAGATCTCCAACATTTACAGACAGCATCTGGCGGCTCCCATGAAGAGGGATATATGGTAAGTGTCTATGAAGAGGATTTCACATACATGCATTGATTCTAGAATCTGATGGGGTTCTCTATCATGGACCTTCAATACCGAATTTAGACAGAACCCCTCATGACTTGTACATTGTAAATGGGAAACTACACTACAGCACAACCTTGCTTACCTTTTGTTTAGGGGACACTCGGGCGAACACCTGAGTGTGTGGAATGAGAGCAGACAATAGGTTCGCCCTGGTGGTCTGCAGGTAGGACAGACCCTCCCCGGTCAGGCATAGGTAGTACTTATCAGTGAAGGCTTGTACAGAATTTGGGAATGCTGGCAATGATAACGTGCCATCAATGGACTGCCACATCCAGCTGGCATCTGAGGAGGAGAAACACGTGAAAAAGACTTGGGTATACTAATAGATCATGGACTGAACATGAGTCAACAATGTGATGCAGCAGCCAAAAAGGCAAACACAATTCTGGGATGTATTAAGAGAAGCATAGGTAATTATCTCCCTCTGCTCTTCCTTAGTCAGACCTCATCTGGAATACTGTGTCCAGTTCTGGGCAGCCCACTTTAAAAAAAGACCGACAAACTGGAGCAAGTTCAGAGAAGAGTTACCAAGATGGTGAGCGGTCTGCAAATCATGTCCTATGAGGAACGGTTAAAGGATCTGGGAATGTTTAGCTTGCAGAAGAGAAGGCTGAGAGGAGACTTAATAGCCGCCTACAAATATCCCACAGTGCAGAGGGATCAGCCTTCTGTCTGGGATGATTTAGTGATCCTGCCCTGAGCAGGGGGACCCGATGACCCTGGGAGGTCCCTTCCAACTCTACCATTCTATGATTCTAAGCGAGTTAGAAAAATAACCTGCATTGTTAGCTAACTATACTGAACAGTCCGACAATTATAGTTGTTGCCAGTAGGAATGTTTGCAAGAAAATGTCTATGCCCAAATAGCAGCAATAGTGCGCGTCGCAGGGATGTTCCAACATTAAAGAGGATCTATTATGCCATTATGCCACCAAGGCCTGTATAGCTTTTCACCCGCAGCTGTGCGTCTACAACTGTCTTTCATTTGTACTGAAATTGAAGCGAATAGCAAAAAAATGTTGAGTTTGCAATCAAAGGAGCATTGAAATGTGCTCTACAGGCCTGTTCTAGTGCGCCCGATTCATGGGTCCTCATACTGGAAATGCACACTAACCTTTAGCATCGTTGGTAGGCTGAAGGATTAAGGTGTCCTCCTTGACGATGAAGCTGAGCTCCTGTGCCACATGGCAGGCAGTGAGAGGGTTGTCTCCCGTTATCATTACAACCTGCAATACAGAGAAGAGCCCCGAGTTACCCCGCTTTTAGAGGGAATCAAAAAGAGTCAAACATGCGAATGTGAGCGATAATCGTGCGATCTAAACACGGGCCGATGACTGAATGACAAACGCGAATCGTTCACCTTTTGCACGTCCATTTCATGCAGGCATAAAAATCAACGTCGGCTCATTCGGTTTAACCGGCGCTCGTTCAGCCCTTCACGGTGAATAGGATAGACTGAACGATACCGACAGGCTCGTTTGTACGAGCCAACGATGCATTTGTCCGTCTGAACAGGCTGATATACAGCGAACGAGCTAGTGATGTCACTCATTCGTTCAAACAAGAATTGGCTGATCTATAGGCCCGTTTACACGCAACGATTATCGCTCAAAATTCACTAAAACGGGCAAAAGTGAGCAATAATCGTTACCTGTAAAAACGCGCCCATCACGTACTATATGGTCACTTGTCGCTTAGTTTCAGCTTGCGTAAAACTAGTCACTAAATAGTTCGCTTTTCACCTAATTTAAATGGCATTCGTTCAGTTTTTGAAGGACTGGGAGACTTGAGGGGAGGGGTGATTGTTTGCACAAGGATTACTTGTTAATTCATGCCGGCAGAAGACAAGGAGCTAATGAGGGAAATGGAGAGGATTCCATACAATTGTCTATACATTTAACATTTTATGCAGGTTGTTACTATGTACAGTCTTTTGGTCGTTCTAACGATAATCATTACATGTAAAAGGGCCTTAACAAGGTAAAGCGAATTACTATTTGTGATCGTCAGTTAGCTCAGAATCTCACCCCCAGCATCCTATTATGTCCACACTATGGCGTGTTTGCTGTGTCTAGAGAGTTATTCCCAGCTTGTAAAGTGATGCCATATTGCTAGGATATACCATCACATAATGATCAATGGGGGTACAACCACTGGGACCACCACCGATCCTAAGAATGAAGAGCAGCCTGCAGTGCCCAGCAGTTTAGCAGCTATCCGCAGGATTCTGAATGTCCCCTAAAGCCTCCTCACTGCACAACTGCAAGGAGGAGGAGTAAGAATGGAGCGTAGGTTGAGCTTGCAGAGTGCTGCTCCACTTACAGGTTTTCTGGGCACATACTATTGAAGTCCTATACTCCAGATAGGTCATCAATAGCCAATTGCTGGAAGTTAGCCGCTCGGAATCCCTGGTGATCAGCTGATAGTCAGGCCTGCTGTCAATGCAACGGGGCTAGACACCATCATCGGGGTCAGAGCAGGAGGTCTAGCAGGCGGCTTCACCCCCACTGAAATCAATGGAAGTGAAGCCGCCTATTACATTTCTGGTTCAGCGTTAGGGTCAGAGCCGGAAGTGTAACAGGAGCTGATAGAGATAGATAAGTACATCATTCGATTGCTTATGCTCGGCCTCTGCTCCATTCAATCTCCTCCTCACGACGATTGTAGAGCGAGGAGGAACGAAGAACTCAACGTACATTTTAATGATCAGCACCAACTCCCATAGACATGCGGGTTCAAAACAGGCATGTGCCAGTGAAATAAGGAACTGCCAGCAGGCGAATACGGGACCGCCAGGCTGCCGCCGCACATATTAGCCGTCTGCTGTGTATGAGCAGGGATTATGCCATTGGAAAAATGCTTCGAACTCCCCCCAAACCCCGACCAGCCTGTAACTTACGTGGTGTGACGCATTCTGAATCTCTTTGATCACCGCTTTGGAATCGGCCTTCAGGGGGCAGGAAACCACAATGAAGCCTGCAAACCTCAGATCGCACTCCAGCGTTTCCCTCTTGATTTCACGCATCTAAAAGAAGTGATAAAGCGGTATTTAGACCCCGTATAAACAACGCGAATGGCAAGCAGAAAAGCCAAAGAGACCCACACTATAAAACTAATGTGTTAGTCATCCTCCACTGTGAACACCATAAAAAAAAAAGTTAAAACATATGTTCGAATATTTTTCATCCTCCCTCCATAAAAAAAAAAAAAAAATTATTGTGGATTGTCGAACCCCGTGTCCGTGAGTCGTCCTGTTACCTGCTGATGAGTGAGGTGCCCAAGTTCCTTGTACCCCAGGGCGAGCACCCGGGCCCCTTCTCGGGAGATCTCAGTGTGCACTTGGTTATAATACTCTGGACAATGAGAGAACTGAAACACACAACAGGACGGCTGTATTTACATGTCGGACAACAGTAAGAGGCATTTCTGTTACATTTCATGTGCAACAAATGAGGTGATCCAATGTCCGCTACCTCCCCGAATGTCCCCAGCGAGCGATGCAAGACATCCCCCACAGACAGACTACAGACGACTGCCGATGATTGGGAATGCATGTTCGTTCACCAGATCATCGCCCCATGTGAAGGTGGTGCGCCGACAAGAGAACCCTCTTATATGAAAAACCACAAATGATCGTGGTTGGCAGCACATCTTCCGGGTCAACAGGAAACATCCTGATGCCAACAATGATCAAGTGTATGGGGGTGGGGATGAACGGTAAAGACTGTCTGGCATACAGTCTGCACTGGCCTGTGTACAAACACCATCATTGGGGATTCCCTACCAAAGAAATCGATGACATATCTGTAATGTTTACCATCAGTATCTGCTGGGTGGTCTCTAACCACTAGGACCCCATTGATCTCTAGAAAAGGTTGTGATAGCTTAAGGCTTAGGACTACACGGTGACATCTAATGGTCAGCGGTGTCATGCTGAAACCCAACACAACAGTGACACGACGGTTGTAAAAATATCCAAGACTCTTCAACCACAGCCATCGGCGTACACTATCCTATCAAAAGTAATTGGACACCTGAGCAAGAATCAAAAGCAGTATTTCTAGATATTAATACATAGAGGGGCTCCTTTGGCACTAATGACATTGGAGACTCTCCGTGGCATATTTTCTAATGGCTGATACACTTCAGTTGGCATTTCCCTACATTCATCCTGCAAATGTCTGGCGAGTTCTCTCAAAGATGACGAGTGCGGTTCATGTTTCCTGACCAGACGTTCCAGTTCATCCCAGAGGTATTCAGTAGGGTTCAGGTCGGACTGTGCAGCCGGTCCAATCGTGGAACATCCATATCCTCAAACCAACGTAGAACAGCGTTGGATCTGTGACAAGGCAGATTGCCTTGTTGGAAGTACTGCTGACCATTCCCAGAGTATTGCCTCATTTTCGACAGCACATTATCTAGAATGTCAGGGGACACCTCCGTCTTCATGGTTCTTGTCACTATAAGCAACAGACTGAGACCGTGCCACGTAAAACATCTCCAGACCGTAGCAGAGCCCCCGCCGTACTGTTGACACCACACACTCAGGCAGAAGGCGTTCCCCAGGCTCCTCCACACCCAGGTACCTTCATCTGATGTGAAGATGGAACAGTGCGATTAGTCACTCCATAGCACGTTCAAGTGCTTAACTGTCCAATGACATCGCTCCTTGCAGCATTGTAGATAGAACGATGCATTGTGCTTTGTGATGGACGGCTTGTGCGCAGTGGCATAACCGTATATCCACAGTCATGCAGTTCCATCATAAACTATGGCTGACACCTCCAAGGACCTGCATCTCATGAAGCATGGTTAACCCCTTCCCGTCCAATGACGTAAGGGTACGTCATGGCAGGCTGGTACTTCGCGCAACATGACGTAACCTTACGTCATCGGGATAGCGCGAGATCATGACTGACCTCGCGCTATCCCGCAGTGGGAGCCGGCTGTCAGTCACAGCCGGCGTCCCGCTGCAACAGCGGTGGGGGGGTTATCGGAGATGCGCCCCCCGCTGTTAACCCCTTCCCTGCCGCGATCTAAGTAGATCGTGTCAGGGAAAGAGTTGACAGAGGGAGCGCGCTCCCTCTGTGTCTCCGGCCGGCTCTTGCGAGGTTATCCTGTAGTGCCAATGCCTATGATCGCTGTATAAGTGATAAGGCATGGCAGAGCAGTAGCTCTGCCATGCCTTATCAAAGCGATCATAGGCATAGTGCTGCAAGTCCCTCAGAGGGGAAAAAAAAATAAAAAAATGTAAAAAAAAGTGGATTATACCCACCTGATAATCAGGTTTCCAGTAGTCTCCACGACAGCACCAATGAGATTGCCTCCTCCTGGTAGGACAGGAACATACTGAGAGGTTAAAAGCTCCCCCCCTTCCCCACTTTCCTCAGTGGATTCTAACGAATTGCCGGGGCAGGAGCTAAACTTAAATTTCTTCCCCTAACCGGGGTTTTTTTATTTTTAAATTTATTATTTTACTTTTATAGGGCGGGAAAGGTACGGGTGCTGTCGTGGAGACTACTGGAAACCTGATTATCAGGTGGGTATAATCCACTTTTTCCCCCAGTCGTCTCCACGACAGCACCAACTGAGACGTACCAACTAAAGTTTATTAGGGTGGGATCGCTGCCGAGAGGACTTTGCGGCCGAAGGCCATGTCCTCGTCCTGCTGCACTTTTACCCTATAGTGTTTAGTGAACGTGTGGGGTTTTTTCCAGACTGCGGCCTTGCAAATTTGCTCGACCGAGGCTGAACTGTGTTCGGCCCATGAGGACGCCACTACCCTTGTGGAATGGGCTTTAAGAGCTAACGGGATCTCCTTCCCGAGGGCTTTATAGGATTCTATGATGGCCAGGCGGATCCACCTGGCTATGGACCTTTTCGCTGCTTTGCTACCCTTATTTGGGCCACTGAACTGGACGAACAGGTTGTCGTCCCGCCTCCAGTGGCTCGTTGTATCTATGTAGGTTAGGACTGCTCTCCTAACGTCCAGGCAGCTTAGGGTTCTTTCCTCCTCGTTTTTTGGGTTGCTGAAGAATGAGGGGATTATTATATCCTGGGACCTATGAAAATCTGACACTACTTTCGGCATAAAGGCCGGGTCTGTTTTAAATATTAGTTTGGTGTCTGCAATTTTCATAAACGGGTGGCGGATGGACAAGGCCTGTAGTTCGCTAACCCGTCTTGCGGATGTAATGGCTACTAGGAAGATGGTCTTGATTGTAAGCATTCTTATAGGTAGCGACTCGATCGGTTCGAATGGTACCGCTGTCATGGCCCCTAGGACCCAATTAAGGTTCCAGTCTGGGAACAGGTTTATGGGCCTAGGGCGTAATCTAGCTGCTGCTGTTAGGAACCTGTGGACCCATCTATCGTCTGCGAATTTTGTGTCGCAGATAGCGCTAAGGGCTGAAACTTGGACTTTTAGGGTGCTCGGGGAGAGGCCCATCTCTAAGCCCTCCTGCAGGAATTCTAAGATTAGCGGAGTGTCGGGGATAGAATCCCCGCGATCCCTTCCCTGTCTCCATGAGGAAAACTTTCTCCAGACCTTCTGGTAGATCAGGTGGGTCGTCTTTTTCCTACTGGACATTAGGGTTTCTACTACTTTCTCTGAGAATCCTTTCTTTCTTAGCGAGGATTCCTCAAGAGCCATGCCGTTAAATGGAGTTTGTCTAGGCCGGGGTGGTTCAGTGGCCCCTGCGATAGAAGATCCGTCCAGGTAGGGAAGGTGACTGGGTCCTGGACGCTCAGTGTTGTCAGAAGACCGAACCAGCTTCTTTTCGGCCAGAAGGGGGTCACTAGGATTAGCGTGCATCCCTGGGTTCTGAAGTGCTGTAAAACCCTGGGGATTAGTGGTATGGGAGGAAAGGCGTAGGCCAGTCCTTGTCCCCAGTCCTGGCCTAGGGCGTCTACCGCTATCGGATGATCTCCTGGCCGGAGGGAGAAAAAGTTGCCTACTTTTGTGTTCTCCCTGGTTGCGAAGAGGTCCAACTGTGGGGTCCCCCACCGGTTGGTTAAGATTCTGAATGCCTCTGGGGAGAGGGACCACTCTCCTGGGTCTATCTGCTTCCTGCTGAGGAAGTCTGCTTTTCTGTTTAGTGTCCCCTTTAAGTGGGTTGCCGTGATCGAGAGGATCCGGCCCTCCGCCCAGTGAAAGATTTTCTGTGCGATGCTTTGCAGTGGGGGAGATCTTGTGCCCCCTTGGTGTCGTATGTGAGCGACCGCGGTGACATTGTCTGACAGTATTTTTATGTGTTGGTTCTGTAGCGAGTTGCCCAACTGCTGTAGAACCTGCCAAACTGCCTGTAGTTCTCTGAAATTTGAGGACTGTTCTTTTATCCTCTGAGGCCAGGGACCCTGAAAGAATTGGTTCCCCACATGCGCTCCCCATCCACAGGCGCTTGCGTCTGTTGTGATGTGGATGGCTGGGTTTTGTAGCCAGTGAACCCCTCTCCGCAGGTTCTCTGGGGATGTCCACCAACGCAGGGATGTTTTTGCCCTGTTTGGGATGTACATCCTTGCCCCTAACGAGGACTGCCTTTTGTCCCACGAGGATAGGACTACGGCCTGCAGGGCTCTGGTGTGGGCCTGGGCCCATGCTACTCCTGGGATGCATGATGTCAAGCTCCCCAGGAGAGACATTGCCTCCCGAATTGTGCAGAATCGTCTTCGTAGGAAGGTTTTGACTATTCTGCGGATTTTTTGTATTCTCTCCTCGGGTAGGTAGGAGCATTGCGATTCTGAGTCGAGAGTTATTCCCAGAAACGTCTTCTGCTTGCCGGGATCTAGGCTGGATTTTTCCCAGTTTATAATCCATCCCAATGATTGGAGAAGTTGTAGCACTGTCTCCAGGTGTTTGGTTAGGAGTTTTTTTGGACTCTGCTATTAATAGAATATCGTCCAGGTACGGTACTACTAGGATCGATTTTTCTCTCAAGTGGGCGGCTACCTCCGCCATAATCTTGGTAAAGATTCTGGGAGCTGAGGATATCCCGAAGGGCAGGCATCTGAACTGGTGGTGCTCTATTCTTCTGCCCATGTCCACTGCGAACCGCAGGTATTTCTGTGAATCTTTGTGGATCGGGATGTGAAAATAAGCGTCCTTTAGATCGATGGACGCCATGTAGGCTCCTCTGGGGATCAACTTTATTGTCGAGGAGATGGTCTCCATTTTGAATCTCCTGTATCGGACGCAGGTGTTCAGGTCTTTCAGGTTTATTATCGTCCGGTGTTTCCCGCCGGGTTTTTTTTACTAAAAAGAGCCTGGAGTAATAGCCCTGGGTTTCCTCGTTTCGCGGTACGGGAGATATTGCGTTTAACCGTTGCAAGTCGCGCACGCTTTGCCCTAGTAAATGTAGCTGTTTTTTTGGGGTTCGCGTGGTAATAAATTTCCTTCTGGGGATGGACACCAGCTCTATCTGGTATCCGTACTGTAGGATCTTTGGGATCCATGGGCCCCCGCAGATTGCGGCCCATTGATCCACAAAGCTCCCCAGCCTTGCCCCTACGGGGATGGCGTCAGGGTCTTTGCTTCGGCTCCCCCTGGTGGGGGTTGAAGAGGATATTCCTTCCTCTGCCCCCCTTGGGGTAACTCCAGCGTCCTGTCTTGCCCTTGCCTCGGTAGGCCTCGGGCTGCTGCATTGGGGCCCGGGGAAAGGTCTTCACTCTCTGTGGTTTTTCCTCAGGAAACCCTTTTTTCCTGTCGGCCGCCTTCTCTAGAATTTTATCTAGGTCCGGTCCGAATAGAAACTGGCCGTAGAATGGGAGGGCACACAATTTGTTTTTCGAGGCCAGGTCGCCTGACCATGATCTCAGCCATAACACCCTTCTGGCTGAGTTAGCGCGGGCTGTGGCTTTTGCTGCGAGTTTGACGGTCTCGGCCACGGCGTCCGCTAGGAAGTTAGTGGCCATGCGCAAGATGGGAAGGGAGCTAAGGATCTGATCCCTCGGTGTTTTGTTGGTCAGATGTAGTTCCAGCTGCTCTAACCATACCCCCAGGGTCCGCGCCACGCAAGTGGCTGCGATCCCTGGCCTAAGGATGTTTGCCGCTGCCTCCCATGATTTCTTTAGGAGTCCCTCTGCCTTGCGATCCATGGGGTCTTTTAGCTGTGCGGCATCCTCAAAGGGAAGAGTCGTCCTCTTGGCTACCTTGGCCACCGGGACGTCTACCTTAGGTATTTCGTCCCAGCTTGCGCAAGCTTCCTCCTCCAGGGGGTATCTCCTTTTTACGCCTCGAGCGGAGAAGGAACCTGCGTCTGGTTTACTCCACTCTCTCTGAATTATTTTAGAGATGTTTTTGTGGACCGGGAAGGTATGTTTGCGCCTCTCCCCAAGTCCACTGAATATCTCATCCTGTCGGGTCCGCGGCTCTCTGGGCTGTTCTATTTTTAACGTAGCCCTGACTGATTTAATTAGTTCCGTCAACTCGTCTTGATGGAACAAATATTTTCTGTAGTCCTCCTCCTCTGAGGACTCTTCGGCCGCCTGTTCCTCTTGCTCTGATCCGATGGAATTCTCGGAATCAGAAGGCTCCTCGGGAACATATGCCTTTCTTTGGCGTTTCGCTGGCGGTGCCGGCAGTGACGTTAGAGCTGATCGAACCTCCTCCTTCACCAGCTTCCTAACGTCATCCAGGAATCCCCCCGATTCCTCTCTGACTAGCCTAGCCACGCATGCCTTGCATAGAGGCCTCTGATACGTGGCTGGTAGTCTCGTCCCGCATTCCACGCACTTTCGCAGTTTTGTTCTGGGGGGGATGTCTTTTTTATCCCCCTGACAAACAAAGCATTTTTGCGGGTAAACATGCAATTTTTCCATATACAGCATACTGGATATTTGCATTGTATTTTTGCCGCACTGGCTACTTACGGCCGCTGAGGCTGAGGTTTCAGCTGTCTCTGGGGCTGGAGCACTCATCTTTATACCAGTGCTGCAGACACCCTGCGACCTGTAGTGCTGGTGTTCTGGCTTCTCTCAGGTTCCTATTTGAATTTTCGCGCTCCTGCGCTAAGCCCCGCCCCCTCCGCTCCTAATGCAGACGCGATGACGTCATCGCGCTGGACGTGAGATGCGGCGCCCCGCCCCCTGCCGTCAAAGGGCTTCCTGGAGCGCCGCGCTGTAATTTCTGCCGGAGGACGAGGGGGACTGAGGCTCCCGCTTTGAACCCCCCATGGGCCGCCGCGGGAGGAACCTGGCCCGGGGGTTACCACCCTGATGTGGCGTCCCGGGAGTCGTCTGGCTGCGAAGGGATGACAGGGTGAGCCACTGCCTTCCGATCCGCCTGTATACTTTCGCTGGCTTCTCCACCAGCTTCTCTCATAGATCCTGCCTCCTGGCAGGACAGGAAGACACTGAGGAAAGTGGGGAAGGGGGGGAGCTTTTAACCTCTCAGTATGTTCCTGTCCTACCAGGAGGAGGCAATCTCATTGGTGCTGTCGTGGAGACGACTGGGGGAAAATAAAAATGTAAAAAAAAAAAACAAACCCCCTTTTTTGTGCTTTTTCTAATATTACCATTAAAAAAAAAGGTAAAAAAAAATGAAAGCCCCACATATTGGGTATTGACGCATCCGTAACGACGTGTACAAAAAGTTGAACACGCTTATTATTTTGTACTGCAAAAAGCATTAAAAAAAACGCTAAAAAACAGAGGCATAAATGCTAATTTTTAGCATTTTGCCTCCCAAAAAATGTAATAAAAGTGATCAAAAAAGCCGTACATTCCCCGAAATGGTACCAATAAAAACTACAGCTCGTCTCGCAAAAAATAAGCCCTCATAGAGCTCCGTACATAGAAAAATAAAAAAAGTTACAGGACTTTGAATGCAGCTATAGAGAAAAAAAAAAAAAAAAAGATTTCCAAAAAAAGGAGTTTTATTGCAAAAAAGTGTAAAAACCTAAAAAAATATAAGAATTTTGGTATTGTTGTAACCGTACCGAACCGCAGAAAAAATTTAGTGTGTCATGTATGCTGCATGATTAATGCTGTAAAAAAAAAAAAAAAAAAAAAAAAAATCTATGGCAGAATTGATGCGTTTTCTCTCCCTGCTAGCATAAAAAATAATAAAAGTTTTACGATATAGTCTATGTACCCAAAAATGGCACCGATAAAACCTACAGCTCGCCACGCAAAAAATAAGCCCTTATACAGCCGCGCCGACGGAAAAATAAAAAAATGTATGGCTTTTGTAAAATGAAGATAGAAAAATATCAAAAATCGCTTGGTCCTCAACGCCAAAATAGGCCGTGCCATTAAGGGGTTAATATGATATGATCCATTCTACTGGTAGCGAGTCCAAATACTTTTGGTAGGATAGTGTAAGTAAGATACAACTACAACTGGCCTGCGACATATTTGTTATTTGGCTGTTTAACTGTCAAACTGCAGCTCGAAAACAGCGAGTTGCGCAAATTCGACACATAGCAGCACGGAGCCCTAGCCAGAGTTGTTTTATGCAACCCTCTTCTCGCTAACATAACATGCTCCCTGACCTACTGACTGCAATCCCTGCCAGACGCCATCAACCGCTCCTGCAGTCCTACCGATTCAGCCACTATACAGCCCAATTTTGACCATTGTCTATGTGTATATCACCCCTCACTCTCCACCTCGCCATACCGGGCACATCTCCAGCCCCTTTACCTTCTGTATCACCCCATTACTTGTAGTATGTAAGCTCGTTGGAGCAGGACCCGCACCCCTATTGTTTCCATCAACTGATTACTACATATAACTGTGGTTTTGTTTCTGTTCCTCGTCTTGTAAGCGCTGCGGAATATGTTGGCGCTATATGAAGTATACTACATCACAGCCCTCATTACTCACCATCTTGTGTAGTGTCTCAGGAGCCCCCTTAACAGCAGCCACACAACACAGATCAGTGGTGCCGGGCCGCTCGTACGAGGCCAGGACAGACATCCGCTTGAGCGAGCTGGCAAAATGAAACCGCTGGTGGATTTTCAGGCCTTGTGTCTTAATGCTTCGTGGGAATACCTTCTCATCTGTTGAATGGTGCAATGCACGTTAACATACAGGAGTGGAGAAGACAATTCCTAAGTACCAATGACATAGGGGACACACTTACCTTTAGTGAGGGCCCAGTCCACGGCGGTGAGCATGGCTTTCTCTAGTGGATCTCCGACCAACGTGCCATCATCCAGCTGCACTAGAGAGTGACAGGTAGCCACTACTCTGTGAGTGTCGATGGGGATATCAGAGATGGGCGTTATATCCTTTCCATCCCTACAGGGAGAGGACAGAAATGAGGAACTGCGGACGAGGCGGCAACAAGTTCCAATGGGCAATAGGGTGACTCTACGTAGCAGAAGATCTCAAAATATCCAATCTCACTGATTTTTTACAATCTGCGTGCCTTGGTTGTAGCGACTTGCAAGACGCACCGTGACTACATTGACTTTTATTAGGCCTTATGCCCACGGCCGGGTTGGATTCAGACTGCGAAATCTCGCAGCAGAATCAGACCCAAGGCCCCCCAGAGCCAATACTCACTTGTCCGGATCTGCCGCGAATGTCTCGGCCTGCGAGCATGGGCAATGCGTGACGCATTGGTGCTGGGCTATGACGCAGATTCCGTGTGGAAGCTGTGATTCACCCCGACAAGCGGAAAATCAGTTGATTTTTGCTCGTGGGCATGGGAGAATCTTTTAACCTAGCATGTCTATGGACGGACATTGCTGCGGAATTCACGGCGGGCATCTGACTGTGAATTCCGCAGCGAAAATCCGTCCGTGGACATTGGGCCTTAGACTGAGAGCGCAGGGCTACACTATGATCTTTGGCTGTGTGACCCAAGTCCAATAGTAGCCTTACTCGTATGTTACCACAAAGAGTAACAAAGAAACAGAACAGCGAAGAGCTGAAAGAAAAGATGCTTAAATTACTTGAGTCCGGCAACGCCCCGCACAACAAGGCTGTCGCTGGTCAACGTCCCGGTCTTGTCGAAGCAGCAGATTTCCACCTTGCCAGCAAAGGGGATTCGGAAGGGCTCGGTGCAGTACACATCTGAAATAACAAAACTGTTACATTAGTCAATTGGACCATTACATAGGATTACTTATAAGGTACCACAACAGACACTCACAGAGTTTGGCCAGAGCGATCAGCGAGGTGTTCACTGCCAGGGAGAGCTCAATGGGGAGCTCCGGTGGGACCACGGAGGTGAGGATTAGTGTGCACTCCAGGAACAGCTTGTAGCGGTTCCTACTGGGGTCTTTAGTACCTGACAATAGAGATCCATTACGGCAGTGAGTGCAAACATCCAAGCAAAAAGACAAAAGTACATAGGAATTTGGAAGTGTAAAATGGCATTGGCCAGATTATAGAGACGGATTCACGGCCATACCTCACCTATATGGGACCTGGTGTCCCATATTGAAGTAACAATAGTGAACTTGAATAGGAAAGCATGGATGTGCTGCATGATGGTATGGATGATAGGCCCCCAGGGGCCCCAGAATACGGATTTAAATTTTGTGTTGTCGCTCCTGTAAGAGTAAAACTCACCTGCAAAGTTGAAGAGCGGCATGTGAGAAGCAGAAATCTGCTTTCCACGTCTCTCCAAGTCCCGTGGGACTGCTGCTATGACTGAAGTAAGGAAAGCATACTGGAAGTGGCCTCCTCCGGCTACGATGGGGCAGATCATGCAGGAAGTCATCTGTCGTCTGCAGGAGATTCAGGTACCGATCCATGTGGAGCGTCCCTGGAATGAACAAAGGTCCAACGGGGCGATAGCATTGTCTTCTAATTGGGACGTGCTTTTAGAAGTAGTTTGCATCGCCGGTCCCTCAGTGATAGCGTTGGCCCTGGACTGCACTGTCGAACGGCTCTATGCATGTATTGTAGCAGGAGGAGGCCACTTCCAGGACGCTTTCCTTACTTCAGTCATAGCAGCGGTTCTATGGGACTTAGAGAGATGCAATAAGCGGATTCATGCTTCTCACGTGCTGCTCTTCAGCTCTGCAAGTGGGTTTTACTGTCTACCTCTTACAGGGGCCACAACAAGTCCGCTATTCTTATTTCAATCTAGGACACCAGTATGGGGTTCCATCGCTGGATCCGTCTTTTTGACTGCACCCCGTATATACTGCAAATGCTGTAAACAAAAAAAAAAAAATCCCCCAGCAGCACACAAGTATACATGAAAGCAACCTCCAATCGCTCACTACTATTTTGGAACAATCCTCCCCACTAACATTAGTTCTTCTCTTTCCCCTCTGTCAATTTTATGACCGTCATGGTTCATTTCAACTTCATAGTAACTGTAACCCACTCCTGAATCTACTGGATGAAACACGAAAAGAAAATTTTTTTTTAGAGACTCGGTTTCCAGGAGAAAAAATAAATAAAAAGTAGACGCCCAACGTGGGGCTCGAACCCACGACCCTGAGATTAAGAGTCTCATGCTCTACCGACTGAGCTAGCCGGGCTGTTGAGTTGTGTGTAACATCTGGACTTCCTCCCCCGCTAAGTCTATTATCAGCGACACGCCTTAGAGAGATCTGTAACTTCCGCTTTGGTGTGTCGAGCGCTTCAGTCATTAGCAGAGACAAAAACAGCCACAATGCAAAAGTAACAACAAAACCACCAACACCCCAATTGTTGTGTTGTGACATTAAACTTCTATATACTCCAGTCCCTCATCGCTTCGGCAGTTTATATAGATTTGCTAAATTAGCAACAAAATGTACTTTAAAAAGGACACAAAGCGTGAATATGCTTTGTAGAAGTTTTCGCTTTTC
Organism: Eleutherodactylus coqui; assembly: GCF_035609145.1. Lineage (NCBI taxonomy): Eukaryota > Metazoa > Chordata > Amphibia > Anura > Eleutherodactylidae > Eleutherodactylus > Eleutherodactylus coqui. The sequence goes on along the minus strand of NC_089838.1, from coordinate 311,278,493 downwards.
CAATAAATGTAACCAGCCGTGTGTATTCATCTAAGAAGAAGATTCTGACTTTGGCCAGTAGAGGTCACTACAACAGACTGCCGATAGGAAGGGGAGGGAACGAATTTACAGCTACAGTAAAAGTTCATCTCCTTTCACAATGAAAGTAGTAAATTGAGTCCAAGTAGAGCAAAATGAAGCTGGCAGGTAAGGTGGGGGGAGGGGAAGGAGTTGGGGGAATGATAAGGAATGTTCCTATGGACGTTCCGTGTGGACGATCTGTAACATTTACAGTACAAGCCATGTGGATGAAATGCAAAACAATCTCGTCCTCATGGGTCAGAAAGTCTGCACAAAATCCGCTACTGAATTGTCATGTAATTTATGCTGCGTCTTTGCAGTTTGGATTCCATCTCTTCAAACGAGGGGTTGAAATCCGCACCAATGAATTCGGTTTTGGTGCTGCAGAAGATCCACTATGTGTGAACATGAGCCTTACATACATCGTGAAATAAAAACCTCTCGCCCAACGTGGGGCTCGAACCCACGACCCTGAGATTAAGAGTCTCATGCTCTACCGACTGAGCTAGCCGGGCTGCTGATCAGTGATTGACAGCATCCTGCTACTCCGACACAGGAAGGAGATGCTACTCAAGCTTTGTGCACGGCTCAGAGCTTCCTCACCTTCTATCCAGACGTAAGCTGCAGCAGCAATGGCGAACACCAAGAGGAAGAGGATGAAGATGAAGGTCTCCAGGTTGTTGGCAGTGACGCGTTTCACTCCGAACAGGATCGTTCGGAGGAGTTTTCCCTGGTAAAAAGAAGTGTAACTGTTAATTGCAGACAGTAATCAGTCACTTTATAGGGAACCGCAGCAGCTTCTACGGAGTCTGAGATCTCTATCCACGGGTCTAACATGACAAAGTCAAAAAGACGCCATTACTTACCCAACACAGACAGGTTAAAGGGCTACTCCTACTTCAATAAGTGCGAAATCACAATCCAATGACCCCAGTAAGAGGTCTGTTTCCAAAATGCTCCGTTCTCCAGACATCGCAGTTATTGACTCCTCTGGGTGTTTACGGCTCGTTGCCGGGGAAACAGACCACCTCTTCAATGGAAACGGGCTGTAGGTTAGTGCGCATGCGCTCCGGAGATCCCAGACGTCAGTGCGCAAGCGCCGGCCGGCCTCCTCTGCCATTTCTTTCCATACAAGGATTTGGTCCGTTTCCCCGGCAACAAGCAGTAAAGGAATCCAGGAATCTGGAGAACGGAGCAAAACAAACATCTTATGGGCGAGCGCATGGTTTTGTGATTTCGAACACCTAGAATAGGATCCCTGAAATGGGAATACTCCGTCAATATGGAAATATTTCTGTCCAATGCCGGATTGGAATTGGGTGTCGGATTACTGGAATGTTACTGCAGTCGGTCACTTCGAAATCTGCAACATTGTAAAAGCAAATGGAAACGGCAAACTAAAATGCTGTGAAATGAAACAACCCACCTGTGAAGTGTTGAAGCCGGTCCTCAGGACATAGGCCACACAGCCGTTATCCAGCGCTGAGGGTGCAAAGGAACAAGGATCATACATGGGATCAATCATATCAAGCGTCCGCGTGTACCAAGTATGTATAACGTGTACTCATGTGCCCTCCAGCAGAGCCCCCTGGTGGTGCAAGGCCTCTGTCACACAGCCCGCTGCTTACCGCGATTAATGCGGCATTTCAAACGCTGCGCTAACCGCAGTACGCGCTCCAACTGGTTTCAATGGGGCTTTGCAGACCAGTGTTCGAACACAGGGTTTCTAATGCCACGATTTTTGAGCTCTGTCTGCCCTATTTTTGCGCTTTTTAATGCACCTCATCACAATGATGGTGCGTGTAAAAAAAAATAAATAAAAAAAAAAAAACCCCAAAAAAACAACAAACATGCGTTCGGAAACGCAGCAAGAAATCGTGGTAAATTGCACGTCACTACTGCTGCAGAAAATCCACTATGTGTGAACATAGTCTTACATATAATAGCATGTAACATCAGGAAATAAAACATCACGCCCAACGTGGGGCTCGAACCCACGACCCTGAGATTAAGAGTCTCATGCTCTACCGACTGAGCTAGCCGGGCTGCTGATCAATGCTCTTGACAGGATTCTGCTACTCCGACACAGGAGGAATGAAGGCATATATGCCATACAATGCTCCTCTTGGAAATAAGTGTTTCCCCGAAAATAAGACAGTCATATTAATTTTTGCACCAAAAGAGGCACAGTGTCTTATTTTCAGGGGAAAAGGGGAGCCTTATACTCACCTGGTCCGCGGCGTCCCGATGGTCTTTGGCGGCACTGCGGCAGTCTGCGTCTTCCCAGTCTGACATCTGAGCTTCTTCCTGGTGACGGAGCTTTGAATACCCCGCCTCCAGCAAAGCGAGCGCTGTGATTGGCTAATCAAGCGCCAGCAGCCAATCACAGCCGGCACTCGATGAGCCAATCAAAGCCACTCAGTGAATGACATCACTGAGTGGCTGGGCTGTGATTGGCTAATCAAGCGCCAGCAGCCAATCACAGCGCTCGCTTTGCTGGGGGTGGGATATTCAAAGCCCCATCACCAAAAGAAGCTGAGATGGCAGACGGGGAGGACTCTGCAGTCTGCCGCATCGCCACCAGAGACCATCGGGGCGCCGCTGACCAGGTGAGTATTGATTTTATTTTTTTGCGGGGGAAAGGGGGGGGGGGGGTGTTAGCTAGGTGTTATTTTCAGGGAGGCCTCATATTTCAAGCCTCCCTCGAAAACCAGGGTAGGTTTTACTATTGGGGTAGGACCTACTTTCGGGGAAACACGGTAGCTTCTTTAAATGTCAAGGTCCGACCTTTTGACAGGCCTTGTGACATACCAAGGCCTGTTAAAAGATCGAACGTTGACTTATGGTGACACTACCTTCCAATAGGTGGCGCTATAGACCCATTATACTGTCTCCCATTGGCATACTCGCTGTCAAAAACAGTATTGCTCCTGGAGGTACTCACGTTTAAGGCCGCTGGTCGCCTTTTGGGGTGGCGTGTGCTGCACCACCTTCGTGCCGCCAAATATGACATGTAATCTGGAGTCGGCGTTCAGATCGAGAACGTGTTCTGGGTCCAAATCTTCTATAGGCTCCTGCAGAAAAACAGAGTACGGTGCTGTAATCTGTGTGCATGCACCCCCACCTAGATGTATACGGGGGTGTTCGGTCAGGAGCTTAACCCTTTACCAGCATCTGCCGCTCATGTACAGTGGATGGCGGGTGTCAGTGTATATAGCTCTCAGGAGACAGGGCCTCTATGTGAGACAGGGCCTCTATGTGAGACAGGGCCTCTATGTGAGACAGGGCCTCTATGTGAGACAGGGCCTCTATGTGAGACAGGGCCTCTATGTGAGACAGGGCCTCTATGTGAGACAGGGCCTCTATGTGAGACAGGGCCTCTATGTGAGACAGGGCCTCTATGTGAGACAGGGCCTCTATGTGAGACAGGGCCTCTATGTGAGACAGGGCCTCTATGTGAGACAGGGCCTCTATGTGAGACAGGGCCTCTATGTGAGACAGGGCCTCTATGTGAGACAGGGCCTCTATGTGAGACAGGGCCTCTATGTGAGACAGGGCCTCTATGTGAGACAGGGCCTCTATGTGAGACAGGGCCTCTATGTGAGACAGGGCCTCTATGCACAGAAGGCGTCTGTTGTCTTTGACAGCCAAACACAATAGCCAGGATCAAAGATCACTCTGATCCCAGCCGTTTAACCATTTAGATGCTGCGGCCAATACTGACACAGGCATTTAAATGGCCCAAAAGAGGGAGGAGGCTCCCTTTATTTATCCAATGGCACCCTAGGACAAGACTGCAAAATGTCGTTTGGCTGCCACGGCAGCTTAGAGACCTGTGAAGGTCTCCAAACCTGCCATGTATATCCTATTAAGCCCTGCCCACTTATTTCCTTCTCTTTTGTGAAGACGCACCCAACGCATGTGGATGACACACCGACAAGGATTACAATCAGTTGGTTTTTAGCAGACTGAAGCCATGCCGACACGCTTCTATGAATAAGGCCTACCGGTCGATAGGAGGCGGTCCAGTGTTGTAATAATAAGCGACTTACCTTCATCTGAGGCACCGACTCCCCGGTCAGCATGGCTTCATCCACAATACATCGTCCTCGCAGAAGCAGCACATCGCAGGGAACCAAGTTCTCATGGGCCGATCTGCCTGAGGTGGAACAACAGGGCTGTCTATACAGATGGACACAGACATACACCCGAATCCACCCCCTACGGAGAGGATCGTCTTAGGGGGGCTCCATTTTACAGCACAACACTACGACAACCAACAGATCCAAGTTGGTCGTCATTGTCGAGAAGGGTTTCAAGCTTTTTTTGGGTGCTTCTCCCGGAGTGACCTTACCTATGGACACGATGTCTCCCGGTATGATCTCATCGCTGGAGATCGGCCTCCATTTCCGATTTCTGTACACCTTAGAAAGAGCAGATGGGTTTGTTGAACAGTAAGCACTATACGTATGGCTCCAACAAGGGCGCAGATGGGAGGTAAGTGATAGGGACCTACCATAGCACCTCTAATACTGCCATCACCATGGCGAGGTCCGCTGCTCACCTGAATCATATAAGGCTTGTTCCCCATCTTCCGGATCTCTGACAGGTTCCTCATTTGTTGCTGGACCAGCGAGGCCTCGAACGCCACCAACATAAAGAGGGTGAAGACGCTGTAGTACCAGTACTCATCCAGACACCAGAGCCCGACGCAGAACACCTGCCAGAGCAATAGCAGAAGGTCACAGGTCTGACTGAGTCACCCAACCAACCAGTCCCCCGCCGAAATAACCATCCACGGCTGTGACCCTGCGTATGGCCACATAGTGTACTGCGTATGACCAGGTACTCACGCAGGCAGCCATGCGCAGTACACGTTTTTTGGTTTGTTCCTACGCCGTCTCTTAGCGATGACGTGGGTACCTGCAGCCCGGACATAATATCATCAAGTATGGGCTGCAGGTATTTCCGCGGCCATAGAGAAAATCCACAGCTCAATTTTGCAGATACCGCGGTAAAATAGGACATGCTGCGTTCTATTTTCCACGAGCGGATCACGCAATTCCGACCGGTAATGTGAGGGGAACTGCGGAATCCAATGCATTTGATTGATCCATGTATTGCCACAGATCAGACGCTCCCGGAATCCGCAATTCCAGTGAGACCGGCCTTAGAAAAAAAAAAGTTGATGAAAATGGACGATTTCAATCAAAACAATCATTAGTAAGGAGAAACGCAACAACAGATTATGGTTTTAGCCAACGGATGACAAGAAGTCCCCCTTCTGGAGGAACATCAGTCAGGTTTGGGATCTTCATCCAAAAGTTGGACAAAGTATCCTTCATTCTAAAAAAGAAAGAATCCAGAAGGAATCCAGAAGGATGGCTCCTCCATTGGGGACCTCATTGAACACACATGGCCAGCTAGAGTAACCAATAGAGCTAATATGAGGGGGGGGTGGGGGCGGCGAATCCATTGGTCACCAAACTATCGTTTCATCAATGGTTGTCGGCCCTTTTTTTGTTTTCATTTTTCCATCTCCACTTTCAAAAAAACCAAATCCTAACTTTCCATTCCCAGCGACGGCGACACGACGGCTTGGAGTTCCCGATGGAACCCTTTAACATCCTATCTAATATATTGGAAATCTGAACAAACCTCTAAGTGGGGTTCAGGATCTCTTTCTTCAGCGGGTCGGGCCGATTACGTTTGTTTTTAGTTTTATGCGCTCCGTCCGAGTTCAGCGTTTACGTGACGTCACAGGGGCCGCAGCCAGTGACAGGGCTCAGCGCCCGAGGAGCGGCGAGGAGATCAGTGTCATGTTAGGCTCGTACCAGGATGCTACAACTCAGACAACCTCTTTAAATAATAGAATAGCTTCCGGCCGCCATTTTTGAACCGCCATCACGTTTTTATTTCTGTTAGAGCCTGTTCTCGCAGGACAGCCTGTCGTTCTTATTGGCGCCATCTTGAGGTCTGAAGAACCTTTGGGACACTTTTTATTCCATTTCTTTCTTGAAGACGCGAGCTATAAAGCGTACCTCTGGCGCGGCCTCGGTTTGTTTTCCGATGGTCTTCGGTTTGGGGGATAGAATGGGAGATTTTAATAAACTGGACTTTTACGGATGCAGAACTATTTTATTTTATTTTTTTATGCGAATGGGAAAAGTTTTGTTTTTTTTAAACTCAAAGGGGTTGTCTGGGATCAACCAATGAGCATACCTCTCCCCACTCCCTGCGGCGCCTTACGCGAAGGGTTAAAGGATGCGGGCTTTTTTTTTTACACCCATTTGTTATTGCTTCACTGCATGAAATTAAAGGAGAAAAAAAAAAAGCAACTTTGCGAGAAGTCTTTATTATAGACAGTCTGCCATTTTAGGAGTACGCAGGTCCCATGCAGACCTATGTGTCTCCATATTTGTAGTCCGGGTGTCTTCACGCCTGCGCCTCAGTGCTAACTTTACTTAGTCTGGCTCTGAAAATACAGCCGTTTACCTGAAAGACAAAGAAGGGGGCGATGGCTCTCTCCTTAAACAGCTGTAAGAAGTCGGGCACCACCATCTCCGCCCTGAGGAAGGAGACAAGACTCAGTACCTACACAACCTTCAGGCCACAACCCCTCCATCGGATACACCCTGCGCTTACTTGTTGGTGCCATAGGTTTTCTCGGCAGCTTTGATGTCGGCCTCCTCCACGTAACCCTTCGCGCCCTGGTAGTAGGACAGGGGTCGCTCCAGGGGGAACACGACCGGGAAGAATTCCTTCCTCTCCTCAGAGTCGTACGTATACTTGATTTTTTGGAACTCGAAGCTAAGAGACTCCCGTCCATTTTCACTCTGTGGGACCAAATACACAAGTCAGAATCTGAGAAGATGCTAAATGTTAGGCGACGTGTAGATCCTGAGGCAAGAACGGGTCAAGCATGCCCTGCGGCGTCCGGGTGGGATCCAGCTGCAGCAGGCCGGTAGATCCGGTTTCAGCAGATCACCGCGAAACATGAAAGACGAGAACAGCAACATGCTTATCCACAAATAACCCCTCCGGGCGTCCTCCTCACCTTTTCTCGGATGAGTGGCACTAGTTCCGCGGATCCGTTGTTTGGCGTGGGCACAACTTTAGCCAAGGTGGCAGTTTTTGGATTTGGGTCCTGCGGGGAGTAAAACAACGGCGTGAGTAACGCATATAAAACCACCCGCTGGTGACGTCCAGATCTCTTCAGAGCGGAAACCATCTGCAGCCTCCAGGAGTCGGCTGATACTTGCCGCAGCCCCGCAATCAGACTGATCAGAAGTAGTCGCCTGGTTCTCCAAGACAGCTGCCATGTATCATGCCAGCAAAGGTATCGGCACGCTGAGGGGAGTCAGGGGGCCCCTACATACATTAAATGACCAGCGGGGCCCAATTAAAAAACACCTTAACCCCCTTTGTGACCCCAATAGGCCTTTTTCCTGACCTCACTAATGGACTTTAAACCTGCACATGTGTCTTTTTAAAGCGGTGGCTTAGCTGACTGACAGCCAGGCTCCTGCTCCAACAGCCAGGAGCAGAGAAACCTCAGATCAGGGCTGTTTAACCCCTTATATGCCACAATCAATACAAACTGCAGCATGTAAGCAGATGGCAGGGAGAGAGGGTTCCTTCTGTCACGTGTTGCCACCCTGCAATGCCATCATAAGGTACCGATGGATTCCCAAGGCCTCCATGTAACTCAGCCTATTGGACCTCGCCTCCCACAGAGTTTACTAGGCTGCTGTCATAGACCTAGTAGAATGCATTACTTAAGTAATGCGGTGTATTAGCCTACTGATGGATCTCAGATTCCCCTTCCCTTCAGGAATTTAATTGAAAGAAACAAATCCAGCTAAAAAACAAACATTTTCCCACAAAAACCCATTTTAAGGGAACAAAAAAAAACATTAAAAATGCCACATAATCGGTATTTCTGCGTCCGCAGCGGCCCAGATGATGGCGATATTGGTATTTATCGCACATTGTGAACTCTAAAGAAGGTCAGAAATGCCGATCGACTCCCATAAAACGTAATAAGTAGTCCAAGAGTCACAAGTCCTTCAAACCGGCGCTAAGAAAAACTACAACTCGGCCAACGCAAACCGTCCCTCGTACGGCGAGGTCAGCGAGTTGTGGCTCCTGTGCAGTACAGTGAAAACCACCGGGCCCTTAAGGCACAAATAGGCCGGTCACAAAGGGGTTAAAGTGTAGCTGAAGTTTAACCCTTTGCAATCCAATTTTGGATTCAGGGTTATCTAGAGGGCTTTCTCTTTCTGCCATTATACAATGGCGCCGTCTGCTGGCTGAAGGCAGTACTGCGGTATGGGACATGCTGGAGAGGCCCCCCAATAACAGAGCAGCCAGTAATTTACTGTAAGAATACCCTGCCGGACGTCTTCCAACATTGGAGCTGTACAGCCCTCAATCAGAATGTCTTCAGACGTCAGACAGTGGATTGGAAAGGGTTAAGAAAGAAAAGCTTGACCTGTCAGAGCCATATGGTGAGTTGATCAGCGGGGTCCGGGTGATGAGACCCCCACTGATCACAGAAAGGAAGGGGTCGCAGCGCTCACTTGCCCCTCCAGCTGTCATGGCTGTGCGTCGGGCCATCACAGATTAATCCCAGAACCCCCTATAAATGGGCACCTTCACGTCGGCCCCCGCCGCCGCCTGTGGTCAGCTTCACCTGAAAGAGAGGCTGTTGTAGTGAGACCACCCCATCAACACAAAGGTGAAGCCCCCCACACTGATGCCGAGCGGCGGACAACAGCTGGCAGCCGGGTCTCTAACAACTGCTGATGTCCTTTCCAGCCGGATGCCAAGGATGGTGCGGGGGCCGCCAACGTCTCAGCTGAAGGGTCACAAATGTTTAAAGGGGTAGTACCAAGATGACAAGGGGTCTCACTGCTGAGAAGGGGGTCCAATGCCCTCCTCACTGCACCCCAACAGTGAGGCGGAGCCTGGATCGTTATGCATACTCGGCGCTCCATTGCATTGGGAGAAGTGACCCCCCAGAGTGATAGGCAGAAGGCGACCCAGGACCCCCCGTTCATAAGACCTCCACCAATCAGCAGGTTATCTTCAGGGTAGGTCATCAATAATCGATCGCTGGGGGTCGGTCACTTGGGATCCCTGATCGCTGGGCCAGTTGCAACGAAAGCAAACAGCACTGTCCATATTGCAGTGGCCTGTTTTGGTACTGCAGGCACACTCCCATTAAACTCAATGCAATACCAACCCTGCAATACAACCATCTGCTCCATCCACCCCGACAGCTGGCATGGTGATCTGCTGACTGACGGGATCCCACCTGACAGACCCCCGCCGTCAGCCACTGATGACCCATCAGCCACAAGTAACTCTTCAGGTAGCATATGGTGGGCGCTGCGTCTTACTTCCCCCATTTCCAGCATGACAGCTGTCAGTGAGGGTCCCTGGCGGGCGGACAAGGACCAGCAGCTGGCCGTCACCCACAGCCCCCTCTAAGGATCGGACATCAATACGTCCCAGAAAAACCCTTTAAGGCAATTAGTTGGGGGTCTTGTAGCCGGGACCCCCGAAACATAAGACAAACCAGTCCAAAAACACGCAAGACCCATTTATTTCTGCTTCCAGCCCACAAGTGATCTGATGCAGGAGGTGGGACCCCCGTGGGGTGCAGGAGGTGGGACCCCCGTGGGGTGCAGGAGGTGGGACCCCCATAGTGTGCCTTAGAGGGCAGGGCCAGCCACAGAACAGCTGCCCCCTGGCGGGCGGATGAGGACCTGCAGCTGTCACCCAGAGCCCCCCTAGATGCCCCCCAGCAGCAGCAGCTGTCAGCAGTGACGTCAGGCTCACCTTGGCGCACGAGAGCGCGCAGTGCGCGTGCACGGACCAGAGGCCGGCCAGCACGGAAAGCACGTGCACGAGCCCGAGCGCCGCCAGACAGATGAGGCCGGCCTCCGGGTAGTCGGACACCCCGTACACCGCCACCCACAGGTACAGCCAGGCCGGGTACAGCACGCAGAACGGCAGCACGGTGCCGCGGAGCAGCGGGGGCCGGCGGCGGTACAGGGTGACCGAGCGGACCAGCTCGTCTACAGCCGGTGCCCCGCCGACACCAGCCTCCGCCGCCGCTGCCATTCCCTCTCCTCCCTGACACTTCCGCCTGCGTCAGCGCCGGCCCTGGCAACACCGACTTCCGCTTCCGCCGGCGAGCGGTTACTGGCGTGACGACACAACTCTGACCAGGGCTGTGATGTCAGCGGAAGTCACTAGGGGCGGGGCGGACTACAGGTCCCAGCGTGTACATACAGTGCACTGTGCTACTACAAGTAATGCGTATATAGAGGTTACTAGGGGATATACCGGAAAGCAGGGATTGGTTATTGAAATTTGGGCTTTCAAATCTCATCACGGCTTTATAACAACCAATTACAGCGCAGCTTTCATGTTACCTCAGCGGTATAAGAAATAGCAACCAATCACAGCACAGCTTTCATGTTACCTCAGCAGTATAATATATAACAACCAATCACAGTGCAGCTTTCATGTTACCTCAGCAGTATAATATATAACAACCAATCGCAGCGCAGCTTTCTTGCTACCTCAGCAGATTGGTTGCTATTTCTTATACTGCTGAGGTAACATGAAAGCTGCGCTGCGATTGGTTGTTATATATTATACTGCTGAGATAACATGAAAGCTGCACTGTGATTGGTTGTTATTTTCTCTACTGTGAGGTAACATGAAAGCTGCGCTGCGATTGGTTGTTATTTCCCCTACTGTGAGGTAACATGAAAAATGCGCTATGATTGGTTGCTATGGGCAACAAAAATTCCAGAGTAATTCGGTGAGGTTTTGATCTTTTATTCCCCCAGTACCCGTTGCTGTCACCACTTTAATTAATGTCACAAATTGTTCCCCAGCACATCAGCGTAAACTGCTGAGGTAAAGTGAAAGCTGTGCTGTGATTGGTTGTTATATATTATACTGAGGTAACATGAAAGCTGTGCTGTGATTGGTTGTTATATATTATACTGCTGAGGTAAAGTGAAAGCTGCGCTGTGATTGGTTGTTATATATTATACTGCTGAAGTAACATAAAAGCTGCGCTGTGATTTGTTGCTATATATTATCCCGCTGGGGTAACATGAAAGCTGTGCTGTGATTGGTTGCTATATATTATACCGCTGAGGTAACATGAAAGCTGTGCTGTGATTGGTTGCTATATATTATACCGCTGAGGTAACATGAAAGCTGTGCTGTGATTGGTTGTTATATATTATACCGCTGAGGTAACATGAAAGCTGTGCTGTGATTGGTTGTTATATATTATACTGCTGAGGTAACATAAAAGCTGCGCTGTGATTGGTTGTTATATATTATACTGCTGAGGTAACATAAAAGCTGTGCTGTGATTGGTTGTTATATATTATACCGCTGAGGTAACATGAAAGCTGTGCTGTGATTGGTTGTTATATATTATACTGCTGAGGTAACATGAAAGCTGCGCTGTGATTGGTTGTTATATATTATACTGTTGAGGTAACATGAAAGCTGTGCTGTGATTGGTTGTTATATATTATACCGCTGAGATAATATGAAAGCTGCGCTGTGATTGGTTGTTATATTTTATACCGCTGAGGTAGCATATAAGCTGCGCTGTGATTGGTTGTTATATTTTATACCGCTGAGGTAGCATATAAGCTGCGCTGTGATTGGTTGTTATATATTATACCGCTGAGGTAACATGAAAGCTGCGCTGTGATTGGTTGTTATATATTATACTGCTGAGGTAACATGAAAGCTGTGCTGTGATTGGTTGTTATATATTATACCGCTGAGGTAACATGAAAGCTGTGCTGTGATTGGTTGTTATATATTATACCGCTGAGGTAACATGAAAGCTGTGCTGTGATTGGTTGTTATATATTATACTGCTGAGGTAACATGAAAGCTGCGCTGTGATTGGTTGTTATATTTTATACCGCTGAGGTAACATGAAAGCTGCGCTGTGATTGGTTGTTATATATTATACTGTTGAGGTAACATGAAAGCTGCGCTGTGATTGGTTGTTATATATTATACCGCTGAGGTAACATGAAAGCTGTGCTGTGATTGGTTGTTATATATTATACCGCTGAGGTAAAATGAAAGCTGTGCTGTGATTGGTTGTTATATATTATACTGCTGAGGTAACATGAAAGCTGCGCTGTGATTGGTTGTTATATTTTATACCGCTGAGGTAGCATTAAAGCTGCGCTGTGATTGGTTGTTATATATTATACTGTTGAGGTAACATGAAAGCTGCGCTGTGATTGGTTGTTATATATTATACCGCTGAGGTAACATGAAAGCTGTGCTGTGATTGGTTGTTATATATTATACCGCTGAGGTAACATGTAAGCTGCGCTGTGATTGGTTGTTATATATTATACCGCAGAGGTAACATGAAAGCTGCGCTGTGATTGGTTGTTATATATTATACCGCAGAGGTAACATGAAAGCTGCGCTGTGATTGGTTGTTATATATTATACTGCTGAGGTAACATGAAAGCTGTGCTGTGATTGGTTGTTATATATTATACCGCTGAGGTAACATGAAAGCTGTGCTGTGATTGGTTGTTATATATTATACCGCTGAGGTAACATGAAAGCTGCGCTGTGATTGGTTGTTATATATTATACCGCTGAGGTAAAATGAAAGCTGTGCTGTGATTGGTTGTTATATATTATACTGCTGAGGTAACATGAAAGCTGTGCTGTGATTGGTTGTTATATATTATACCGCTGAGGTAACATGAAAGCTGCGCTGTGATTGGTTGTTATATATTATACTGCTGAGGTAACATGAAAGCTGCGCTGTGATTGGTTGTTATATATTATACCGCTGAGGTAACATGAAAGCTGCGCTGTGATTGGTTGTTATATATTATACCGCTGAGGTAACATGTAAGCTGTGCTGTGATTGGTTGTTATATATTATACAGCTGAGCTCCGCACGATGCGGCACCGGTGGCGGGGTGGAGGTCGCCCGCACATCACCATATAAACCTGTCTTGTCGCACTCCCAGAGAACTCTCCACATCTTCAGGATAACACGTCGCCGTCGTCCTCCCTCTGGATGCCAGCATCTCCCAGCCAAATGTCATCAATATGGCGTCAGCGGGTCAGCCGTGAGCGGGCGACAGACATCTATAATATCACCTGCAAGATGGTGTCAGAGGGTATATAATAAAAACCTGGTGACAGATAACCCAAGAGTACCTTATATTATGGTACTAAGTCCCAGTGTATCCTACTGTGCTGTACTACAGCTCTCAGCGTGTGTATATATATATATATATATATATATATATATATATATATATATATATATATATATAGTGTGAGAGTATTCTGTGCTACTGTAAGTCCCAGCGTGTATATGTATCCTCCTGTGCTGTACTACAACTCTCAGCGTGTGTATATATATATATGGTGTGAGAGTATTCTGTGCTACAGTAAGTCCCAGCGTGTATATGCATCCTACTCCGCTGTACTACAACTCTCAGCATGTATATAGAAACTACTCTGTAATACAAGTTTCAGCCTATAGACTACTCTTCGTGTACATATAGAATACGGTGTGATCCTAGTGCCGGCATGTATTTATATAGGCTGCTTTGTGGCACTACAAGTCCCAGCACATATTTATATAGATTAGCACTACAAGTCCCATTGTGTATATACGGACTGCTCTGTAGCACTACAAGTCCCAGTGTGTGTATATACGGACTGCCCTGTAGCACTACAAGTCCCAGTGTGTGTATATACGGACTGCTCTGTAGCACTACAAGTCCCAGTGTGTATATACAGACTGCTCTGTAGCACTACAAGTCCCATTGTGTATATACGGACTGCTCTGTAGCACTACAAGTCCCAGTGTGTGTATATACGGACTGCTCTGTAGCACTACAAGTCCCAGTGTGTATATACAGACTGCTCTGTAGCACTACAAGTCCCAGTGTTTATATACGGACTGCCGTGTAGCACTACAAGTCCCAGTGTGTATATACAGACTGCTGTGTAGCACTACAAGTCCCAGTGTGTATATACGGGCTTCTCTGTAGCACTACAAGTCCCAGTGTGTGTATATACGGACTGCCCTGTAGCACTACAAGTCCTAGTGTGTATATACGGACTGCTCTGTAGCACTACAAGTCTCAGCATTGTGTGTATATACAGACTGCTCTGTAGCACTACAAGTCCCAGTGTGTATATACGGACTGCTCTGTAGCACTACAAGTCCCATTGTGTATATACAGACTGCTCTGTAGCACTACAAGTCTCAGCATTGTGTGTATATACAGACTGCTCTGTAGCACTACAAGTCTCAGCATTGTGTGTCGGCTGCTCAGTAGAGGACGGGTTGTGATGGAGGACTGCACTGTGTATACTCATGTTTCCTTCTCTCTCTTCCAGCAGTGTAATGGTTAACAGACACTAAAGCCTCGACCAATCATCCGCCATTCTTCTTTTAATCAGCCAATCACAGGCTTTGCCTCCCCCAACCTGGAAGTGGAGTAGCAGCATGTGCAGACTGCAAGGGCGCCTGGTGTAAGACAGAACATGTAAGTGCAGCGGAGTGCTCTGGGGGGCGCTCTGCCCAGGGCGGGTGTATCCCTAGTAGTAGTCACCTCTCATGGCAGGACTGAGCCCTCCAAGCGTGCCTGCAGCCATAGACCACAGGGTGCTGACTTACTGGCAATGTAAGGAGGGTATCTGCGGTGACATGACTAGGAGGCATATATGTAGGGGCTGCGGAGGTATCAGTCCCAACCGGGTCCTGGCGGTGCCTAAGGGTCCCTCTACTGGTATTATAAATGGGGAGGCTACTACAGATTTTGGAGTAGAGCCTGACGTTTACACTCCTGTGTGCGGCTGACCGGTCACTATGGGACACCTATGTTTGCATGGAAGAATTCGATACGGAATTCATATTAATGCGCATCACTAGAATTCAAATGGAAATCTGCGCTGTGGTATATAACACGGGCGGGAAATCTGCGCTGTGGTATATAACACGGGCGGGAAATCTGCGCTGTGGTATATAACACGGGCGGGAAATCCGCGCTGTGGTATATAACACGGGCGGGAAATCCGCGCTGCGGTATATAACACGGGCGGGAAATCTGCGCCGTGGTATATAACAAGGGCGGGAAATCCGCGCTGTGGTATATAACACGGGCGGGAAATCCGCGCTGTGGTATATAACACGGGCGGGAAATCCGCGCTGTGGTATATAACACGGGCGGGAAATCCGCGCTGTGGTATATAACACGGGCGGGAAATCCGCGCTGTGGTATATAACACGGGCGGGAAATCCGCGCTGTGGTATATAACACGGGCGGGAAATCTGCGCTGTAGTATATAACACGGGCCGGAAATCTGCGCTGTGGTATATAACACGGGCGGGAAATCTGCGCTGTAGTATATAACACGGGCCGGAAATCTGCGCTGTGGTATATAACACGGGCGGGAAATCTGCGCTGTAGTATATAACACGGGCGGGAAATCTGCGCTGTAGTATATAACACGGGCGGGAAATCCGCGCTGTAGTATATAACACGGGCGGGAAATCTGCACTGTAGTATATAACACGGGCGGGAAATCTGCGCTGTGGTATATAACACGGGCGGGAAATCTGCGCTGTGGTATATAACACGGGCGGGAAATCTGCGCTGTGGTATATAACACGTGCGGGAAATCTGCGCTGTGGTATATAACACGGGCCGGAAATCTGCGCTGTGGTATATAACACGGGCGGGAAATCAGCGCTGTGGTATATAACACAGGCCGGAAATCTGCGCTGTGGTATATAACACGGGCCGGAAATCTGCGCTGTGGTATATAACACGGGCCGGAAATCCGCGCTGTGGTATATAACACGGGCCGGAAATCCGCGCTGTGGTATATAACACGGGCCGGAAATCCGCGCTGTGGTATATAACACGGGCGGGAAATCCGCGCTGTGGTATATAACACGGGCGGGAAATCCGCGCTGTGGTATATAACACGGGCGGGAAATCCGCGCTGTGGTATATAACACGGGCGGGAAATCCGCGTTTCTTCGCTGCTTGGTCCATACTTCCAGAACCAGAGCTGATATCGATCCGCAACCAAATGCCGCCATCTATTTCTTCATGGTGTTCTATTTGCGCCAATCTTCTCCTATAATTGTCGTTCGCAGGCAGGCCGCCCTGGAAGTCACCGCTAAGTATTGCCGCAACGAGCTGGAAGATTACGGGACGTGCGTGAGCAGCAAACCAGGGACCTGGCAACAAGACTGTCATGAGAAGAAAGTGAAAGTGGCGCAGTGTACCTCATCCCAGTGAGTCGCAGCGGGCGAGATGTAATCTTGTTACAGATTTGGAGCGTATGCCACTCCCAACTGCGCTGCAAAATCTTTGCCATTTTAGCATTGTATTGAATGCTATGAAAATCCGTGCCTTCGTTCATATCACGCTGATTATTACGCATGCGGATTGCAGAAAGAGGATTCATATGTCACACGGCGTTATTTACTACGTGAGGGCTTCGTCAAACCTGCTGCAGACAGCCTTGTGCCAGAGCCTGCGGGCGGAAAGGCACGGAGCCGTTCATTTGTATTAGTGCAGCGAACACCACTGTGGCGACTGTTTTACACGGTTCCGTTCTGTCATATTTGGCATATACTATAGCGTAGTCGTCCGCGGGAGATATTAATAACAACTTTACGGTCTGTTGTAGAAAGGTCACAAAGTTTGCCGCAAGACCCATTTGCACAAAAAATGTGCGGTTTACGGCGCTACCCTTACCGCGTTTATATAAAAAAAAGTGGGCGTGGTTGCCTCAGACCGACACATAAATGTATAATCTATACCACAAACTGGCCTAAATTATACCAGAGATGCTCCTGCTCCTCGTATTACAGATTTCTGTATCGACTCACAGAGGAGCCAAGATGCGCCAAAGAGATGAAGAGGCGTCCATCTCTTCATACATTATGTGCGTCACGTGTCAACGGAAATGATTCGAAATGCTGGTCTTAGTAAATGTACTCCAAATATGACAGAAATGAACAAAGTGGAGGCCGCTTCACTAATGTAAGTCAACGGTAACTTTCCTTTCTCTTCGGGGTTCCGTCACGGTGTGCGCCAAACACACTATACCGTGTGTCCCTATTTGACGCATGACTGCACTGTGATTGGTTGCTATGGGTCACACCTCACTCATTCAGATCCCGTCACTGACCTCCTATGTTTTTTTTTCTCCCATCAGTCCTGTAATCCGGAAGATTCGTACGCAGTGCGCCGAACCCTTCGCAGCTTTTGAGCAATGTCTGAAGCTAAACCAGAGCTCAGTGCAAAACTGCTCCAAACACGTGACTGAGTTTCTTCAGTGCGCCCAGAGTGTCAAGGTACCGGACCAGGTAACATACGGCTTCACCGTAGGACAGCCTATACGTTACTGAGAAGACCCTCGTTATATTCACCCGCACACTTCTGTCTTCACAGGTCCAGAACTGAGCAGGAACACAGCGGGCCGCCGATGATCGGTCGTGTACAGAACTTGTCTCCTAAGACTCTCGTAGAGTCCCTCCGGTCTCCGACCCATCGGCAACACAACAATGTACTGTAGACTTTGGAACAGAATAGATTTAGTTGTTACTTAGTATTTTCTGGTATTTGTAGGTTTATGCTGAATTTTTCCAAGGGGGAAAAAAAAATCCCATTTTTATGGCTGGAAGTCAGTCACCAACCGTGTTACCGAGAGGACCTGTTAGTTATATTGGGGAAACCTGGTACCAGAGCCTCCTTAACAAGTCTAGATAAGAAAAAAGAAAAAGTGCTCTTGTTGCTCACATCAACCAATCAGAGCGCGGCAGTTTCCATTTTTCACAGCGGTTTAAGAAATAAAACCTAAATGTTGATTGCTGTGACTAATGAGGCACACCCGTCTACTCGGGAGCCCTTTACCTCTGCTGGTATATGCTGATGTCCTACAGTGACCCCATCACTGCTAGATCTGCGATGCACACTCCAAAGAAGCATGACGCCATTTTTTAATTATTTGCTCCTCTTTTTGCTGCGGTTCTGTGATCTGGAGCAGACTGTATAGGTAATGATGTAGTAGTGACCCCATGGTGTGTCCGGTACTGATGCCCTGCGCATCTCCATTATCCAACGATTCAGAGTTTATCTGTCAACTAATAAATTTTTTTTAAAAATGGACCCGATTGTGGCCCCCGGAAACATCACTTGTATCAAGAGCCTGCGCACCCCCTGTAGTTATGCTGCAGTGTGTGCTCACTATATAAATGTACATATATACTCTTACTACATACATGCACATATATACACATGTGGATGCACCCAGACCACATCATTGCATACATACTCACATATGATGACTACATACGTATGTGCATTTTCTGTGTTCATTAGGCTGCAACGATGCCAACAATTAGTGATTGCTGTAGCCAGACACCGGCCTCTTGTTGTACACAACCCCAGCGATTGGTTGCAGCAGTCACATGTTGTCGACTTGACATCTTTCCCGCAGCTTGGCAGACAGACATGCGGGAAGCACCAAATCGGTAGTGCTGGATTGGAGCAATGAAGGATTTAAAAGGTATTCCGTTTAACCCCTTGAAATATGGATGACCTATCTTCAGGATGGGTTATCAATAGTTAATCGTGGGGGATCTGGCGTTTGGACCCCCAGCGATCAGCTGATCTCAGGCTTCACACTCACTGCAGCGGGGTGGATTTGAACAGCTCTGTCTGCAGTGGGAGCAGAGCTGGAAATGCAATAGAATGTAGAGCTCCTATGGATTTCAATGGAAGCTATACATTCTACTATCTGCGAGGGCTAAGATCAGCTTGTCACAGGGGAAACTGAGCGGTGGACAATCAGTGATCAACTATTGATGACTTATCCTGAGGATAGGTTATCAATACTTAGGCTGCGGTCCTACGGGGCGGAATTGCCACGAAATTTCCACTGCATTTGAAGTAGCAGCAAAGTGGATGGGATTTTGAAAATCTAGTCCACGTGCTGCGGAAATATCCAGCACAAAACCCGTGCGGAGAGGGACTTGCAGCGCGGAATTCAAATCCACAGCATGTCAATTATGTCACCGTCTCTGCTGCAGAATTCACCCCCTCTCAATGAAGGGGGAAATTCCGGACAGGAATTTGCGATGAAACACGTTTTAAAACCTGCACCAAATAGTGCGGGTTTGGTGGCAGGCATTCTGTGGCTGACCTGCAGCCCAATGCCCGCTGCGGACATTCTGCTGGAAAGCCACCCCGCAGCCTAAAAGTAGTTAAATGCCTGGAATACCCCTTTTATTATTACAGTGTCTATTATTTTGTACAATTCCTCCACCCTTGGCGCCCCCTAGTGGAAAATGGAAAATGACTGTAAATCAACAGAACGGGGCTTGCGTAAAATGATCAGCCAATTACGCCACACGCATAGTTCCAGTTGAAAACGACAAGAAATCCTAAAAGACAGATCGCATTTCGGCAGCCGGTAGTCTCTCGGCATCACGTTCCATCACCTGCACAGAATTTTCAAATGATGATTGTTTAAAATGGTCAAAAATTGCCCACTTCGGGAGACTTATGTGTACGGCCAGCTAAAGCCGGCTCACGGGTTTAGAGATTGGTATAAGCAGCATAAGGGTACATTCACACGGGCGCATTTTTCATCTGATTTTCGGAAACGGCACCTATTCATTTGAATGGTTGTATTCACATGGGCTTTTTTTTTTACTTGGATGAATAGTACAAATTAAACAAATTCCCGCATGTCCTATTTCTGTCCAAGTTGTGGATGAAAATAGTACATATCAATGTGTGGTATCCCGCACATCGGACAGCACATGGATGGGATGTCCGCATGCTATCCGATCTGGGTTGCGCCTGAGAATATGTTACTCTGTTACGGTAATACGTGGCTGTAGTTTGGTCGCACTAGCAGTTTCCAGATTCCATGTAGAATTATGGAATTGCTTCTCAGCAATTTTCTACAAACTTGCTTTGTCAGCATTCATTGTAATAACTGCCTTCGTTTCTGGACACCTTTCAAAAGCAAGTTGCAAAAAGTGTCTACAACAAATAATAAGTGTGGCACGCAACCTGTTTGGCACATTTTAAGCATTCTGACACAGTTGGAATGGTTCATCTACCCCCTTGTGTGTAGCAAAAGAGTTGTTGACGAGGCATTCCTGGCATTTACTATGGATGGCCTGTCATTACTGATCGATCAGTTGGGATTCACTGCTCCAGATCCGCATCTGTGGTCAGAGCTGGAATGGTAATAGAAGGTTTTGCTCCCATTGATTCCAATCGGGGTGATGCCGTCTATTGTACTTGCGGCTCCTCACTGCGATCAAGTTCAGAAGTGTAATAGCCATCGCTACCATTGATTTCAGTGGGAGTGAAGCCGTATATTACACTTCCGGCCCTGACCACCAATTTGAATGTTGGACCCGCTGCACTGACAGCGGACCAGAGGATCAGCTGATCGGCGGGGATTCCAAGTGGCAGAGCCCGACTGATCAACTATTGACCTATTCTGAGGACAGGTAAATGCCTGGAATACTCCTTTATCAAAAACAAGGTAATAGGAAGCATTCACTGTTGTCTGAACAAATCTGTAGTTGTTGCTGAGAAGTCATTAACAGAATTGGGAATCATCCTATATTATAGTCTATGCGAGATAAGGAAGCATTGAGTAAAAGTGGGGATCAAGCACTCCCCTGCCAGGGATTGTGGGGATCCCTCTAATTACCTTGTTCTCTCCCATTACTTCATCACAGGTTTTGTCGTTAGGACAGAGTAGCAGTCTGACTCTCCAGTTGCTTCAGAGCAGTAGACATACTATAATATCCATTAGCCCAATTCAGGATACCATCTTAAAAGGTATGAATGTCCATCTTGAACCTCATCTAAACTTGACCTTATTTATGATGTTTTCTTTCGATGCGACAAGTGAGCCAAGAATCTAATTGTGCATCACTAGACATTAGAAGTAACTGCTATGACATAAGTGAGATCCCACATGTGAGTAGAAGGATCTGTACTACATTAGGCTGGTGGAGCCATTGGCACGTATTACTTTATTCTTTCAGCACAGAAACATTTTCTTAGTTCCTTACAAAAGTGTTAGTTTAAAGTCTCCTGCTGAGGAGCAACTAAGAAAATCTAAAGACAAAATCCAGTCAAGGTGATATTTTGATATGTGATATACACACTCCTTGTCAAAACCAATCCTTCCCTAGAAGTCGTCGGAATGAAACTTTCTCTGTGTGATTGTAACGTTGATCTAAGTAAGTGATTGCAATATCAGAGAGAAAGGCTCATTTATTGTGGAGAACCAACCCCTTCTAGGGAGGCTCTAGTACCCTGTTGTACCGCCTCTAGCTTGGATACAAGATGTGATACGGGCGGGCATGGAGGCATCCAGGTTCCATATGGTATCCTGCGGCATATCGCTCCACGTTTGCTGTAACTAAGCCTCTAGATCGTGCAAATTCTTGGCTTGTGGAAGTTGGAATCCCAGATGTTCCCATACATGTTCTATTGGTGATAAAACTGGTGACCGGGCAGCCACAGAAGTGTGACAATGTTGTGGGGGCTTCCTGTGACCCCCCTTGTGTGTGCGGCCGAGCATTATCCTGCTGCCTCTTGGAAGCCGCCATGAGAGGAACACATGTGGCTGCAGGACTTCCTGAACATATCGCTGAGCTGTCATTGTCCCTTGTACCACTACTAGGGGTGACCGACTGTCGTATGCGATGCCCCCCAGACCACCACACCAGCAGGGGGCAGTGTGCCGCTCCACAGCAAAGGCAGGATTGAGGCACTCACCCCAAGGTCTGCAAACACGAATGTGACCGTTGTCCGTGCCTAAACTAAAGCAGGATTCGTCACTAAAGAAAACCCAGTTCCCCTCCGTAGCATCCAGTTTCCTTTTTCTCGACAACCACTGCAAATGGACGAGATGATGGGTGTCAAAGGCCGTACATGTAATGGGCACCGTGAGATCAAATATCCTTCAGCCAAACGCCTGGAAATGGTTCCAAAAGACACAGGGATGACGCCACCTGTCTCTGGATGGAGGACAACGGAACAGGTGGAGCTGCTCATTCTTGTCGGACGATCAGCTGAACCTCTCTACGGGTGGTCTGTAGGAGGGTCCTGAGCCCGGTCACCTTGTGTGCCCTCACACATCCACTGGTCCAACACCTAACAGTCTGGTCAGACGCTCATCTCTACTGGTGGTCTGTTGGGGTCCTGAGCCTGTTCACCTTGTGTGCCCTCACACATCCACTGGTCCCAACACCTCCTAACAGTCTAGTCAGACGCTCCTCTCTACTGGTGGTCTGTAGGGGGCATCCTGAGCCCGGTCACCTTGTGTGCCCTCACACATCTACTGGTCCAACACCTCCTAACAGTCTGGTCAGAACGGCCGGTGGGGGACAATTCTTCGATACGACCATCCAGCTTCTCACATCCCAATAATGCACCCCTCTCAGACTCTGGTAACGGGGTGAAATCTATTCTCTGTGTCGTAGAGGCGTCTAGTGGTCAACAAGCTCTACACAAGCGGAAGAAGAGGTCACTGCACACAAGGAGCCTTCGAGAGCCTTTTATAGGCCAAGGGGGGAACCACTTTTAGGGCCTCCAGTGACAAGACCGTTCATCTAATCACCACAACTCTCATTATTTACAGATCTGTCTGAGATGGAACTGCAGGACGGGTTATACAGCAAAACGACAACTTCTAGGGGCGGATTGTTTTTTCACAAAGAGTGTAAATGTAACATGACATTGGTGAAGTCTCTCTTCACTGGTTTCCATAATGGAAAAGCTTGATCAAGCTCTAATCCCTTTAACACTGCTTGGACATTTCTCTTACTGGAAGAATGTTGTGTCGCGTGTTCAAGCATAGAAATCCCTAATGTGGACCAAAATGCTTCTGAACTTATACCTTTATGCATATTATTAGCACTTTACATCACATATTGGGTTCAGTGTCCATTGGGGCTCACAATGTTTGTGACGTATGGGAGTAAATCCTCGCAAAGATGAGGAGAACATACAAACTCTATGCAGACGTTGTCCTTGGTGGGATGAGCGGTAGGTAATCTGTGTGGCTGTATGCCGAGGCACTGTATTCTACCCTGCTATATATGATGCTACATGCGTAAAGACACAAAGAGCTACAGTATAGGTCCATAGAGCTGTCTACACCGCATGGATCCATAATGCGGCCCTGTATGTGTGGCTTCAGTGTCCGTGCCCATTCTGCTGTATATACGGTAAGTTGTCCTTGTGTTCTTGATGGATGCAGCTGTTTCTCTCACTCACAAGATAACAGTCAAAGTGGCAGCAAGCAAAAATAAAAAAATCTGTTTCTGCCCGGTTTCGAACCGGGGACCTTTCGCGTGTTAGGCGAACGTGATAACCACTACACTACAGAAACTATACTGGATCGGGTGGATTTAAACGCTAATCGTTCACAGTGTAAACCCGGCTGGTGTTGGAGCGGCGAATGATAACTCATTCACTTATCGCTTGTTGCTCACTTTATGCAGGCATAAAAATAATTGTTGACCAATTTACAACTTGTTGCGTGTGAACAGCGGTGGTTCACGTT
Organism: Eleutherodactylus coqui; assembly: GCF_035609145.1. NCBI lineage: Eukaryota > Metazoa > Chordata > Amphibia > Anura > Eleutherodactylidae > Eleutherodactylus > Eleutherodactylus coqui. The sequence continues at coordinate 311,254,748 of NC_089838.1, read as the reverse complement.
CCCTGGTACAGTGAATGATCGAGCAAATGAGACTTATACGACTTATCTGCCTGTATAAGGTGGCCGTACTAGCGAGCGGGCGAACTCTGCCCTTATTTGCTTGGCAAACAATTTCTTGCTCCGTGTAAAAGGAGCCTTAGAGGAACGTGACAACCACTCCAGAAACTCTCCAGCTGCTGACGGCATATGTACTGTATAATGTACTGTAAAAAGGAGAAAATGATGGACCGCAACCCTTGTAATGTAAAGCCAATATAAGCAAACCGGATTCACCCAACTTCTTCTTTATTAGTTAAATAGCCAGCACAAATAACAAGTTTCGGAGCCGCAGACCCTTCTTCAGAAATGGCTGGAAAGAATACTAATAATGGAAAGTAGAAGGTAAGAAGACACAAAAATAACATCCATAATTCAGAGCAGTAATGAACTAAATAGATTGTACCCCATGAATAATAGTACGAGGTACAATACATTCATGAAGTACCAGCGGTGAAAAATAATATAGAAATAGAAAAATATACAGATATATTTCTTTATGGTAATTAAAGGGGTTGTCCCGCGCCGAAACGGGTTTTTTTTTTTTTCAATAGCCCCCCCACGCTCCGGTGACTTCTTACTTACCTGGTGAAGATGGCCGCCGGGATCTTCTCCCTCGGTGGACCGCAGGTCTTCTGTGCGGTCCATTGCCGATTCCAGCCTCCTGATTGGCTGGAATCAGCACGTGACGGGGCGGAGCTACGAGGAGCCGCTCTCCGGCACGAGCGGCCCCATTCAGAAAAGAAGAAGACCGGACTGCGCAAGCGCGTCTAATCTGGCGATTAGACGCTGAAAATTAGACGGCACCATGGAGACGAGGACGCTAGCAACGGAACAGGTAAGTGAATAACTTCTTATAACTTCTGTATGGCTCATAATTAATGCACAATGTACATTACAAAGTGCATTAATATGGCCATACAGAAGTGTATAACCCCACTTGCTGCCGCGGGACAACCCCTTTAAGTAAAATATCATAGTGAGAAAAACAAAAACTAGCAGGTCTGCTGTTGGGTTATCTGTAAACTTCAGGCCCGGTTAGAGAACAATTACCAAATCTTTCGCTTCATAGGATGCACTGGGTGATAAGACGCACCCATGTTAAAGCGGGAAAATAGGGAAAAAATATTTTGAAGTCACCCAGGAACAGTGCAGGGGGTAGAGGCGGGGACGGAGCAGCAGAGGTATGAAACAGCAAAGCTTGTTCAGCAGCAGCAGTTCCTGCCGGTGCTCACACCAATCAGCGGCACTTATGGGTGGCAGTGGGGAGCAAAGAAAACTGGTAAGTGATCGCACATTTGATTAGGTTGCAACATGTCACTCAAAACCCATTTCCTACATTCTCACCTGGGCTTCTCTCCTGACAACTGCGGCGTCGCGAGTGACGAACATGGAGAGCGATTCCATCAGGATATATCGGAGATGGGAGGAAGGAATCAGGGAAGATGGAAGCTTCTCTGCTTGCGGACTACTGGTGGACAGTGACAAGAGACGCCCCAGGAAAGGAGTACAAGCGGCTAGCAAACAGAATCCCTTCACGGGAATAAGCCCTTTTATTTGGAGTTAGTGTATCTATAAGACCAGAGTTAGGTCTACTAAACAAACTGTAAGGTCACATTAATTTTCCTCCACCCAAAATTTGGGTAGTTTAGTTTTTTTGAGAAAAGAAAGAACTTCAAAGCGTATTTTTTGTATTTTGATTTGAGATTCGTATATCTTAAAAAACAGAACTAATAAACAAAATCTAATGTCATATTCGTGTTTCTCAACTCAAAATTAGGGGAGTTTAACTATTTTGAGAAAGGAAAAAATTTGGGGGTCATTTGCATTTTTGTTGCCTGGTGTTATTAGCGATATTAATGTATAAAACAATAAATAACCAAGAGATAGAACTGGGAATGGTGAAAAACAGAGATAGTACCATAAATCCCTGAAAGATAATAGAATCAGGGATCGGTATTAATATAATAGAATGATATAATGCCCATAATATAATGCAATGGAGAGAGCATATGATAAAAACGGTGAGCCGAGGGCCAGAATGTTTGGGAGTTTTATAAATTAACTTCTAAACAAATACCAAAAAAATTGGAAAAATATTGAAGGGGGGGGGGGGGCGGCGATATTGCTAGCTAATGAATATTCTTAGCGTTAAAGGTTTTTTTTTTAGGGAAATACTACTGATAACCTATCATCAGTATAGGTCATCAATAGTTGATCGGCTGGGGTCCGTTGCTCGGGACCCCGACCGATCAGCTGAGGGAGCACATCTTGTTTATGCACCGCAAATACACAGAGGTCGGAGCGAAAGCCTCCACGCTGAACCTCTGTCTAGTGGCCGGCGTTTGTAACTGCAGGCACGGCTCGAATTGAAATCAATGGGAGCCATACCTGCAGTTACAAGCGCCGGCCACTACACATAGTTCAGCATGGAAGCTTCCGCTCCGAGCTCTCTGTATTCGTGGTGCTGTCAGCATGCGCCCGCTCAGCTGATCAGTCATGGTCCCGAGCGGCGGACCCCAGCCGATCAACTATTGATGACCTATTCTGATGATAGGTCATCCATTGTATTTCCCTGGAAAACCCCTTTAACTCGCTCGAGTAATTTGCTTTATCCGAGTATCGCTGTGCTCGTCCCTGAAGATTCGGGTGCCGCTGCAGCTGACAGGTGAGTCGCAGCGGGGAGCAGGGGAGAGCGGGCGGGAGAGAGGGAGAGAAAGATCTCCCCTCCGTTTCTCCCCGCTCTCCCCTGCAGCTCCCCGCTCCGTGCCGACACCCGAATCTTCAGGGACGAGCACAGCGATACTCGGATAAAGCAAATTACTCGAGCGAGTAGTGCTTTTCCGAGTACGCTTGCTCATCTCTAGTAATGACATCATTGAACTAATTGTAAGGACCCCAGGAGTGTAATCAGTGCTTGTAGATGCTGGTATCCCTGCGTACCTGTCATTTTCTGTTTGGCTGATGGTCCTCACGGCTCGCCATCTGACATGCGCAGTAAAGATTTTTATTTTTTTGAAATTTGTTTTTTAACCCGCCCCATGGCTAGGTGATGAGGCAGGTACCAGCGACCTATCTGCGATGTCAATGGAAGCCATCGGTGTGTAATCCACACAGAAATAGAGCGTGCTGTGATTTTTTTTCCCTCAGTTTGTGGAAATCGCAATTAATTTCCGCAAGTGTGTAGGAAAAAGCGTTTTTACATCGCATTTAACGAACGGTATTTGCTGCGGATCCATGTGTGCAGATGCCAACTGCGGATTCTGCAATGCAAATCTGTGTCCCACCAGCCTCAGGGTGCGTTCACACGAGCGCATAAACGGCGCGTTTTTGCGCCCAATCGTATAAACGTGACCATCTGAGGCGTTGGTTTCCAATGTATTCGTTCGCACGGGCGATTTTACGGCGCGTAAAAACGGCAACCCGAAAAAAAGACGGAACATATGCGACCGAAATACGCACCAACGCATATTCGATGGCCGAAAAGATAGTTTGCAAAGTAGGAACAAACGATAATACGCTTTCTAGCTCTGGTCATGATCGCCGAGAAACGTTCTTTCCGGCGATTAAACGCTGCGCACATGCGAACGTAAATACGCCTACGCTCTTTTAACCGCGCCCTCAGAGAGAGAAGGAAGAGAAAACAGAATAGAAGTGACGGGCCAATTACACGTAACGATTATCGTTCAAACGAATGAAATGTGTAAATGCACAAAAATCGCTCACTTGTCTTTAGCGTTTTTTTTAAGCTGACTTTTCAGTCTGCTTAAAAAACCCTCGTTGGCTCCTGTGTAAATGCTTGCCCATAGGAGGTGAAACGATGAGCGAGAAGCCCGCGATCCAGCGGCAAGTCTCTCTGTGTAAACGCTCTATACGAGCGCTGACGACCTCAGCGGTGACGTCAGCGCTGGTGCCATCGTTTGAAAGACTGTCGGCCCATGTAAAACGGCCATTACCAGGGATGTTACTGGATATTTATGTTACCTATTTCCAGGACAGGAGGGATGGCGGCTTCATGGGAGGAGGGAAGTTAAAGGGCTTTTAAAGCCGCGGTGTTGGCGTTTATTGTTGTTTTTTTTTAAACTGGAGCCTCTGCATTAAGGGCTATTTCACACGAGCGTTAAAACAGCGCGGTTATCTGAGCGTTAAATCCGGTGATGTGCTCGCGGCTCCTATTAGCCATTATGCTGCTCCTCCCCCTCCGCCTTTTTCCTTTGCCAGCCGGCTTCCATAGGAGTCTATGGGAGCCGCCGGGGCTGTACCATCAAAAGATAGGACATGTCCATCAAAAAAAATGCGCCTATTCCCTTGTCTTTCGACACACGATTTTTTCAGTGCATCAAAAAATCGTTCATCTGAAAGAACCGATCGGAAACCACGGCTTGTTTTAGATGCTGTTTTTTGACGCACCTACTGAGCGCCAAAACTACACCCGTGTGAAAGAGCCCGAAGGGTGAGATCTGGATATTGAAAGAAATGACATTCTGCCAGTCTTCGGTTACTGCGGATGTTTCCCTATACCGGCTCTGCTAGGAGAAAATGATCTATTGGTTGTTAAACTGAAACAACGACGAGAAGTAAAAATAGTGGATATTGTCCAAATAAATAATGATCGTACATAATCATTACAATATCCGGCTCCAGGAGATCTCTGGGATGTTGTATTATATGTATGGCCAGGGATCAATAACAGATGTTCTCACATGATGACTATTCTATGTGGACAGCAGTGCGGTTCCCTGCTGGGTTTCTGAAAAGAATTATTATGTTGTGTTTTCTTTTAATTCTTAACGATATGATAAAACAAAGTTTAAACAAAGGCTATAAATCTTAGTAATGTATCGGTAATGGATGGTTTCCACGCCCTCATTCAGTCCCAGCAGCACTAGAGTATTTAATATATATCCAATACATCTCATGTTTTTTCAAAGTATGGAATCTTTTGATCCCGTTGATTGGTATCCGCTCCCCCGCTGTGATAGTAAAAGCATTACAATCACAGTTGTACGTTATTGCGCCGTGGGGTGATAACTAGAGATGAGCGAACGTACTCGTTAAGGGCGATTTCGCAATCGAGCATCGCTATTTTCGAGTACCTGACTACTTGGGTGAAAAGATTCGGGGGGCGCCGGGGGGCGGGGGGTTGCAGTGGGGAGGAGGGGGAGAGAGAGAGCTATCCCCTGTTCCCCACTGCTACCCCCCGCTCTACCACGCCGCCCCCCGGCGCCCCCTGAATCCTTTCACCCGAGTAGTCAGGTACTCGAAAATAGCGATGCTCGATTGCCAAATCGCCCTTAACTAGTATGTTCGCTCATCTCTAGTGATAACCCAACAGCAGACCCGATATTTTTGTTTTTCTCACCATGTTTTATAATATCAGTGTTAAGTTATATATTGTATTTCTCTTATCGATTAGTATTTCATGCGTTTATTGTATCTAGTTGCGTTATTCAAAGGGTTAAAATCTATTTAGATTATTATTGTTATTAATTAGTGATTTTATGTTTGTCTTTTCATTATTTATATTATTGTTCTTCCTACCTTCTACTTTCGGTTTGTTTAATTAGTATTTCTTTCTGGCCATTTCTGAAGAAGGGGCTAAATCCCCAAAACGTGTTATTTGTGCTGGCTGTCATTTAATGAATAAATGGGTTAATCCCTTTGCTTTTATTTGCTTTACACTACAAGGGTTGCGCCCACATTTCATCACATTCTCCTTTTTACAATTAAGCATTTCTATGCCTGTTACCTATGGTGATGGTTATTGGACCGGCAGCACCCTACTAACTATTCTACAAAAAACAACTCCGAATATTAGGATTATATCTTTAATAGGAGTCGTTCCATCCTTCTCTTCTCCCTTAAATGGTCACTGCACTTTGAGACAACTTGTGTTAATATGGCACCCAATGTGTTAACTAGCAAGTATGCAAATCACTGTATCTAAAGTGAGGTTTTTGGTCCACAAAATCCATCTAATGTGTTGGCCACTAGGGGTCTCCCTTCTAATGTGCTGCTTGCCTCTAGCAATAGAGATAACAGAATGGAATACAGCAAATGAAGGAGGGCGATGACTCATGCTGCCCATAGACCTCTATGGAGAGAAGAGTTGAGGAAGCTGCTGCTAATGGTTAGTTATTTACTGGCCCACAGCTACAGAAATCACATCTCCAGCTGCTTTAGTCACTCATGCATCTTGAAAGGAAAGAAAATGCATACTATGTTTCTGCCCGGTTTTAAACCAAGGACCTTATGGGTATTCGGCGAACGTGATAACTGCAGTACAGGTTAGATGGATATGGTTTCTACTTGTGGAGAGAAGCTAGTGAGGAGACCTTTGAGGCCATCCATGCTACTCTTGGGAAATTTATGCAAATGGAAAGATGGAACCATGCCTCTACAGCGCCAGATATTGGATAGCAGCATCACTACAAGTCAATGCCAGCCTTCTAATAGGTTTTGCGATAATGATTGGGAGTATACGGCTGCTTTCACATCTGCACTGCGGATTCCACTTTTCTGCGCCGTTTGGGGAGCAGGAAAGGGAAATCCCAGTGGTCAAATGGTTCCGGCTGTGGATGGAACCAAAAAGTGCCAGGTGGACCCCATTGACTATAATTGGGTCCGCCCAGCTGCCTGGCTTTTGGATGTGCAGTGCTCTTTCCTCCGGTATTTGCATCCGTGACAGAGGTTCAGATACAGATGTGAAACAACATTAAGCCAAAGCTCGAGTCTTCTCCAGGAGAAAAATACAAACCCTATGCATACAGCTCCTCATCACATTGTTGACTTGGCTGGGTGAGAGGCCTCCGACGTGGGTCACAAGGCTTGTTTAAAAAGTCTTACATTGATTTGCAGGAATGCTGCCTTCCAATAGGTGGCGCTGTAGAGGCATAGTTCCATTTTCCTATTTGCACTACACTGCAGAAACCCCAATATATTCCTGGGCTTGCTGACAGGAGCCGGGGTGGTGATCTACCGCTATGTTCACATCTGGTTTTCTGTTACATTTTAGGAGTAGAAAATCGTCAATAAATCTGTGATCGATCCATCGTATGAAGGAGTCAGCAGGCCGCTTTGACTTACAATCCGGTCTGTCGGGTTCCGACATGATGGCTCTCATTTTACCAGGAAAAAAAATTACGCTATGCTATTTTTTTTTTGTCAAACCAACGACGCCTGCAGTGTAATTGTGAGTATAGCCTAAGGTATAAGCTGGAATAAACCAGCTGTGATGTTCCTAGAGACACCAGATGGCGGATGGAGCAACGCCTCCACAGCGCCACCAATTGGAAGGCAGCATTCCTGCAAGTCAATGTCTGACCTTTTAACAAGCCTTAGTTTTACTATTGCCTGTGTGAGAGCGGCCTAACAACAATGACTGCGAATAGAAGCCAAAGCCAGAATTGTCTCCGGAAGGAAAAGATAACCCAGTACAGAGAGGCTGTCTGGGCTTTGGCTTACAATTCCCAGTCATCATTACAAAGCTTGTTAAAAGGTCTGACAGTGACTTGTAGTAATGCTGCCTTCCAGTAGGTGGCACTGTAGAGACGTTCCATTTTTGTTATTTGCATATTTCCCAGAGGAGCATGGGTTGTCTCCTTACTCACATTCTAGGTGCTCTCCCTAAGGAGAAATGATAGCCTTCCTGATTCTGGAGACACCAAAGTACAGCTGCAGATAATCTGGGTTTCTGCAATATAATTCTGCAAAGCTCCAACTATTATGAAAACATATGGAGAAAAATTGATTTGCCAAAATAAACGAACTGTGTGTAACCCTGCACCGAAGTCTCCGAACCCTCCTGGGGTTTAATATGAAGTTTCCCTTATACCTGATCATGCTTTTGTTTTGCTCATAGAGCCTCTGAAAAGTGTAATGGTAATAATAATAATAATCTTTATTTGTATAGCGCCAACTTATTCCGTAAGTAAACAGTAAGTAAAGTAAAAATAGTATCTCATGTTCTGCTCGTGAAAAGCAGTTATAGGCGAATTATGAGATCTTGCACCACTTTTAAAAGTGAAACAAAAAATTTGTTTCTGCCCGGTTTCGAACCGGGGACCTTTCGCGTGTGAGGCGAACGTGATAACCACTACACTACAGAAACTCATGTTTGTTCTTGGAGACCCACAAGCTTCAGTTAGAAGAGCAAAAATGGACGAGATTTACCACTTGTTGCACCAGAAGTTTGGCAGGAATCGTTTTAGACTAAGTAATGATTTGCGCCAAAAGGAACAAATGTTTGTGTTCTGCGAGATACTTCAACAGCGTCTAGAAAAGGGGGGTGACTTTGTCAAGATGTAAGATGCGCCACACTTAGTACTGCTGTGTACTCAGTAGGTGTTATGAAGCAGGAAACGTGCTAAATCTATCAGACTGTGTGCGGCATTGAGATTCGGCGCATCCCTTCCCTCTAACTTTGCCCTGTTTATGCATTAGCCTTAATAAGTCAACCCCATGTAAGAATGTTAATTACACCACGGAGCAGATCTACTAATCTTGTCTAATAGACAGTTAAACTTTTACACAAGACACCTGTTGAGTCTTTAAAGCGACCCTTCTCTGACTACACTGTGCATTAGTATACATCATTAGTCTAAACGTCTTTGATTAAGCAGTGCTGCCCACATGAGCCGTGCTGACCAGTAGGAGCAGCATGTAGTGTCTTAGACTTCCAATGCATGCTATGCATCCGGTTGTCAGAGAAGTGTTTCGGCCATTTTTGTTTGTCCAACCCCGAAGGGTCGCTTTAAGCACTCGACAGTCATCCCAAGGGTTATTACCCTGTGCTTTCAGACAGCGGCGATACTCAGTGAATGGAGACGGAGTGGCTGGAGATCTCTTCTGGCCTCCATTCAGAGTAAACAGGCAGTTGTAAATAGATGAGCGACTGCCTGTTTACACGGGAGGATTTTCAGGCGGGATGAGAACACATCTCGACCTCATTAGGCTTAATAGCTAGAGCTGAGCAAGCATACTCGCTAAGGGCAATTACTCGATCGAGCATTGCCCTTAGCAAGTACCTGCCCGCTTGGAAGAAAAGGTTCAGCTGCCGGCGGCGGGTGGGGAGCGGCGGGGAAGAACGGAGGGGAGATCTCTCTCTCCCTCTCTCTCCCCCCTGCTCACTGCCGCAACTCACCTCTCACCCGCGCCGGCAGCCAAACCTTTTCTTCCGAGCGGGCAGGTACTCGCTAAGGGCAATGCTCGATCCAGCAATTGTCCTTAGCGAGTATGCTCGCTCATCTCTATTAATAGCCTTTTAAATCATGACGGGGATGTTTTGCACACACGTGAACAGGTCGTACGTGCGCAAAAAGTACAGGACTGTATATAAACGTGTGCAAATCAAAGTCATACATTGCGCTGAAGCGCACGCATTGCACAGACAGTCCTCCAAACTGGTCCTTCGATTACATGGGGTAGTGTATAAGGGTATATAAAAAAGGAAGTAAGGCAATGTGCAAAAAAGTCTAAATGCAAAAATACTTTTAACAAAGAAAGTGAAAAAAAAATTTTACTCTCAAAAAATATTTTGTGATGGAGAAGGGAGCGATCACCGGTGATCTGGATAAGGTCGTATTCACATGGACAGTGTTCATGTGTGAGTTCTGTCCGGGCCCTAGATGGACAAAACTCACACAGAAAATGAGCCTATTTGAGCAATTTTTTACTTAGACCAAATTGCTGGCTGTCATATTTCTGTGAGTCTCCCATGTGTCCCGTACATTGCATCACATATAGATGGAGTGAATACGGTCTTAGGACGAACTCACACGGGCGCATGCTCAAAAATACTCGCATAAGTGCAGCGCATCTGCAGTGTGAATGATGCGCTTCCTAGCACGTTGCGCATATTATTATACTTTTTGCGCTTGCAGGGCGATCTCACATGGGTGCAGGACACAGCCACACCCGATTTAAGAGGCTATTTAGCCTGACTAGTTCCAGATGTGTTCTTTTTCCCACAAAATTGTGCAGCGTTTTGTGCAATCGTGCAGGTAGTAAGTGCGCATTTTTGCACCTCCCATAGACTTTTATGAAGCTGAACAAATGAGAATAGGGCTGATCCCTCTGCACTGTGACAGCCCTTCAGATATTTGTAGACCGCAATTAAGTCTCCTCTCAGCCTTCTCTTCTGCAAGCGAAACATTCCCAGATCCTTTAACCTCATAGGACATGATTTGCAGACCGCTCACCATCTTGGTAACTCTTCTCTGAACTTGCTCCAGTTTGTCTATGTCTTTTTTAAAGTGGGGTGCACAGAACTGGACACAGTATTCCAGATGAGGTCTGACTAAGGAAGAGTAGAGGGGGATAATGACCTCACGTGATCTAGACTTTATGTTTCTCTTAATACATCCCAGAATTGTGTTTGCCTTTTTGGCTGCTGCATCACACTGTTGACTCATGTTCAGTCTATGATCTATTAGTATACCCAAGTCTTTTTCACATGTGCTGCTGCATCACACAGTTGACATGATTGCAATGGGATTCACCTAAAGCATCCGATCGCTGAAAACTGCGTTGTAAAGCCGTGGCATTTTGCAGTAAAATATGTGTTTTTCAGAAATCTTTTTCGAATGCAATTAACATAAAAAACACAGTTGAATCGCCTTAAAAAAGTACTAAAACAGCGCTACATGCAGTTGCCATGTTGAAACAGCCGTAGGAGAGAGACGCCATCACTCTCATCGCTGGAATTGAAATGCACATGGCTTGCAATCAATATATGATTTTAATGATATCATGTAGTGGTAATGTTTCCCTACTAGGTGTCACTATTGTACAGCTTAGTCATATTGTTTTGCATAATATCAACTCCGAGACTATCCCAGCAAGTTGGTGTATCACTAACAATATGTCGGCAAGAACAGAAATCTCCAGTCCTGAAACCATACTGAATAACGAGTGCAGGGACTGGAAGAGCTCAACGAAGCTAAACACGTACATTCCTGTACGTCATTTCTGACTATGATTGCTGGAGGACTTTTGGACACATTGCTGCACTTTATGAGGGACGAAGCGTAGTTTCATTTATCAGGTCACGTGAATTCACAGAATACAAGGTGCTGGTCTACTGAAAATCCCCCCTGACTCATGGCACAACACTGCACGACCAGAAGATTGGCGTTTGGTACACAGGGTCAGGAACACGAATAGTGGGCCTAATTTTCTCAGAGTCACCTGTGAATACCGTGGTTCATCTGGACATGTTGTACAGTTTTACAACCAACAAACACCAGGTGAAAGAATGGACTGCTTTTTCAAATAAGATGGAGCAGCATGCCGCACCTCCCGCGACTCACTGGCACATGTTCACGAACTGTTTACGGATGGAGCTAGCAGTGAGCTAGGGATTACGGTCATTACATTTCCCGGACTTGTCCACATACGATTTTAATCTGTGAGGAAATTTAAATCAGAAAGTGTACACCATTGATCCACATACCCTGGATGAACTCAAGGAAAACATCATGAACACTATCCGCTGCATCAACGTTGAAGAGCTGCAGGCAGTATCCGCCAACATGTTGTGATGTGCCCAGAGGTGCATAGAAGTAAACAAGGACCACTTACAGCATCTGTTGTAGAATGTGGTTAAATTCGCATACCCTGGTTGAACTCAAGGAAAACATCATGAACACTATCCACAGCATCACCGTTGAAGAGCTGCAGGCAGTATCAGCCAACATGTTGCGACATGCCCAGAGGCAGACAGAAGTAAGCAAGGACCACTTACAGCATCTGTTATAACATTTCTAAATCAATAAAACTTTGCAAAAAACATTCCACTTGCTGGCTACTTTTAAGTGCCCCACCTGGAGTTTAGGTATTCAATAGCAGATGCCTGTACATGTAGGTGTTTCAATGCGTGATAATTAAAAAAAATGGCAATTAAAAATTAAAGTAGAACAAAAAATAAAATAAAATAAACATTAACAATAAATGAAAAGGTATTTGGAAAAAAGCAGACTGAATTTTCTTTTGCACTCTTAAGCAAAAAAAGAAAAAGTAAATGATATAGCTATATATATATAATACCTCTAAGTGGTGATGTAAAAACATATATTTTTTCAAACGCAATAAAACAACAACAAAAGCAATAAAAAAAGTAAACGGTGTCCTGAAGGCCAAAACAATCTATGTCCTTCAAAGGGGTTGAGTGGAGAGATTGGTTGTGTATCACTAGTATAAACCACTAGTGGGTTCTGGCCTTTTTGACCAACAGTGATTATATTTAGGTACTTTGGGATTATTTTGCGGCTGACCGCACTGTTAGCACAATTCCTTAGAAAAAGTCTTGAATGCAACGTCACATAAGAAACTCGTTATATAACCGGTAATACTTTTTGAGCCTTTAAGGGGTTGGAGGTGGGACGTTGTACTTAGGGTTCTACTGAGTTGGGTGAGAGCTGTTCAATTGCAAGGTTAGTATACAAACTAGCTCTCCCTCTCGGCTGATTGGCCAAAAACAATCCCTTTTGGCTGTTTAGTTTAGGAATGCATACGCCTAATGTACCTATAGGCCTGCATTCACCAAGCACATGCCAAAAGAGTGGTACGTTGACCAATATACGCCAGTATACTTTTTCTATACTGTACAGGAAATCATAGTCTGCTCCACTTTCCTTTTTTTTACAAGAGGACTCAGTAGCTGACATAGCCAATGGCTGTACACCTACACGGTGGAGTATGTCTGAAGATCTCTTCGCAGGATATTCCTTAACCCTTTCCAATCCAATTTGTATCCTGCTTTTCCTAGGGGTCTTACTCTTTTTCTGCCGTTATACAACTGTGCTATCTGCTGGCTAAAGCCAGTACTGCATGAGGAGACACGTTGGATAGGCTCCGACAGCAGAGAGGCTGGCAATATACAGTAAGAGAACCTCGACGGACGTCTTCCAACATCGGAGCTGTACAGCCTTAAATCATAATGTCTTCAGAGGTCAGACAGTGGATTGGAAAGGGTTAATCCAAGCAAAAAAACGAGACATGAACAATAACAAAATATGTTTTTTTCCTGTTTCGGTACATTATAGTTTATGATTAAAGTTTTATGGGTACTTTGAAGAAAATTGAAGTGAAGGCTTCTTTGGTGCTAGATGATGAAAATAAAGGGGTTTCTGTGGGACTGCAGCGCTGGAGGGGCGAGGACAGGTAAGTAAGTATAACTACTTTTATTATTTTAATAGATTTGGATCTATTTCTAAAAAAGGTATATAACACCCGAACATCCTCTATAAGAGTACATTGGTACCATAGACGTAGGGTTCGTTCACATGGATGTGCCCGTGTCATGCCGTATTTTTACAGACATAATATGGACAGCATAAAACACCCTTTTTTTCCACTGGTGTATTCGGAGGGCAAACTCACACAGGCGTATTTGCACACTAAACATTTGCGTGCGCAATATGCACAGAATAGAACCCATTGATTTCAATGGATACATTCTCATTACTCGTTTTTATGCGCATGCTATACTTTTGGGCCCATTTGCGTACTAAAGGTCCCCATATACCCAATACCTGCATGATTGCGCAATACGTTGCCCAGTTTTGCAGGGAAACGAAGCTGGAGCTAATTAGGCTAAGTAGCCTTTTAAATCTAGGTGTGACTGTGTCCTGCACACATATGAGATGACAGACCTTTCCCACACAGCACAGCATGTGTGACCTTTGAGGTCTGTCAGTTTATTGTGGGACATTGATCCCAGCGGTTGCACATGCTGTGCTGTGTGGGAAAGGTTGAAGGGTGCTATCAGATATCACATCCGATTCCAGTACTATGTTACAGCTCTCTTTAGTGATCTGGGCAGCAAACTAAGTCAGCTTTAGTGTTCAGTCACTGCAATTGAGCCAAAGTATCTAGCTCTTTTGACTTAGACTAACCTAAAGCTGCACTAAGGACACTAATGATAACACAGTTTATCAATGGGCTCATAATATTGAGGCCCAACTGTGTTTATGACCGCCTATATAAAAACATTTCAAGTATCTGTGTAACATCTGTTAGCTACTTACTGATGGTTTATAAACAAACATCAGGGACAGCTATACAGAAGTACCCCAGTAAGTTACTAGAATAATTTATGGAATAAGATCACACTGATGACCATTAGTCTAACAGAGTCACAGTGAAGATACATACATCAGTTGGATGCCAGTCCGTGTATTATCGTAACCACATGATTCCTGAATGATATCATTAATGTGGTTAGAGATTTAGCTCGGATGGCATCCGTTAACCATGATTAAACCTAAATCAATCTGGGCTGGATACTTCAAGTACTGAGCTGAAACCAATTAATATCATAATTCAGACCATTTGCAACACAAGTATCATCAAATTTTGGGGAAAAGAAAACTTCCGTACTATATAAAAATCCACAGGAAAAGAAAAAAAAGGGAGTTTTTGATAAGTGATTAATACATCCTCACTATCCATCATCAAAGTGGACCTATTTCTGTAATATACTGTCTCCCCATCCTGATGAATCAGTCACAGGTTGGAGGTGACTGAAGAAACGCGTCGACTGTGGGAGAATAAATTAATTTCTGCACGATACACAAAAACAAGTTGATCGTGCATAATTTATATACTTTTTGTCCACCAACAGAATCTATTGATATTGGAACTACAGTGTTGATACTTTACTGATCGTAAATTGATCATTTAGATTGATATATATCTGTGTATGTTTGTCAGTGAGCTCAATTTTTAACAGAGTGAATAAAAGTTATATTTTATGTTTAAAATTAGTTAGTGGGCTCTTCCCAGTGTAAATAATTAAGTTTAAAAAGAACCCTACTGTCACAGTGATAAGTTTGCTCATTGAAGACTATGGTAGCGTTGGGAAAAAAAAAGGCAATAGAAATATACATACCTATAATGAATAACCACATTAAATAATGCATGGTTTTTGGTATGTAATTTAATCAAACCATATTGGCCCAATTACCAACGTCCAGGTGACCAAGCTTTCAGATGGGTCATAACACTAAGATTTAAGATTAAACCACCTGGTATTAGCGTTAGTGCAGCATCCGAGGAGCGGGCCCCAGCCTAGGAGACAGCGGGGGTAGAGTAGTTCACTTGTCACGGTGGCTCTACCGTCTCCAACCTAGAGGGTAACCAGGGACACATCCAAGGGGCAGACTATATTAAATTGGGAACCCACAAGTGGATTACCTTGGTTCTTCTTTGTCACTCGCGACGCCACCATTCCTTCCTTCACGGTGATCTCTCCAGAGAAATAAATAAGAGTCCACACACGGGGTAGAATTCAACAGGCCAAACCGGGAACACTTTGTAAAGCCATTTACTGGTAACACAACTTGTAACAGTCCAGTAACATTTAACATCCACCGGAAATACACTTGGTGTAGAAGAACACGTGGTGTGACAGGGAGGAAACACGGGATGACAGAGGGACTATCACGGGCCAAGTTATCTATGGTTCTCCGGTCCCGGACACCTTTCCGGACACTCGACAACTCTCTACCAGTACATACTCGTGAAGCAGGAACATACACTTCATTGCTGCACGATGGAAACTCACAATCACTAGCGGCTTCTCTCTCTCTTAATCCTCCAGGTAGGGAAGAAGAAGGGGTCTATAACACTCACAAGCTATCCTCTCAGCCTCTTCCATATTCAGCCCAACACAGACTAAAGGTCTCTGTGTGTAGGCCCCAGCCAGTCCAAAAGACTCTCTAGGAGGACAGACAGAAAAGAGCTCACTCAAGCACCTTGCAACCACATATACACAACAAGGACACATGACATACAAATAGATACTTTCCCAGACATAACCCAGACAGTAACTCATTCAGTGCTGCAAAGGTGCAATACACATCATATTCATACACATAGAAGACAGGAAATACACTTGGTGTAGAAGAACACGTGGTGTGACAGGGAGGAAACACGGGATGACAGAGGGACTATCACGGGCCAAGTTATCTATGGTTCTCTGGTCCCGGACACCTTTCCGGACACTCGACAACTCTCTACCAGTACATACTCGTGAAGCAGGAACATACACTTCATTGCTGCACGATGGAAACTCACAATCACTAGCGGCTTCTCTCTCTCTTAATCCTCCAGGTAGGGAAGAAGAAGGGGTCTATAACACTCACAAGCTATCCTCTCAGCCTCTTCCATATTCAGCCCAACACAGACTAAAGGTCTCTGTGTGTAGGCCCCAGCCAGTCCAAAAGACTCTCTAGGAGGACAGACAGAAAAGAGCTCACTCAAGCACCTTGCAACCACATATACACAACAAGGACACATGACATACAAATAGATACTTTCCCAGACATAACCCAGACAGTAACTCATTCAGTGCTGCAAAGGTGCAATACACATCATATTCATACACATAGAAGACAGGAAATACACATAAGCACAAGACTACATAGACCATCCAGAAACTTCCAGAACACATTTGCTTCTGTACACAACATTGGGACCCATCTGAAAGCTTGGTCACCTGGACGTTGGTAGATGGGCCAATATTATTCGATCAAATTATATACCAAGAACCTTGCGTTACTTAATGTGGTTAGAGTATCTATTATAGGTATGTATACTTCTGATAGGAAACATGCAGTGAAAATGGTGCTATTTTCACTCACGGAAACTGCATACATACTTTGAAGACATTTGTTTGAGTGAGGCTACATTTGTACAAGCGCGAATCTTGAGTGAGTTTTGTGTGCTGCGAGACACACAAAACTCACGCGAGTATGAACTCCATTCTTTGAAATGGAGTCATACACATGAGCGATGCTGCGAGGTAAAAAATTGCTGCTTGTCTCAATTTTTAGCATTTCTCGGAACGCATAGCTTATTGTTTTCATTGGGACAGTCAAACACATTGCATGGTGTACAACGTGATGTTTCCCATTAGATAGCCTAAGAGATACTCGGCTGAGGAAGAGTAAGAAACAGCTAGAGGGACAATGGATTTGCCATCCTCACTCCATAATTGTTCGAGTAGCAGACAATGGTGGACATTTTATCCCGTAGTGACCAAGGAAAATTTGAAAGCGAAAGTTACACCCATAGGGACAAATTAAATTAGTTAGAACTGGTCCTTTTAATAACAAACACATAGTGGTAAATGATTAAGCTAAATTGCATCCCAATTACCAAACCAGTCCATGATCTTCATACTGTAGATAGCATCCATGTCTCCATAAGAAAAGTTAAAATGTTGACCTAAAGGACCATGCCAAACCCATAACTAGTCCTATCAGAAGAAAACAGAAAACCCTTTCATTCGGGGATAGGATATGCCATTACTTCAAGATCAATGAGGTTCCAACATCTGGAACCCCCACTAATCCTGTGAAAAAAGTACTACAGCCATGGTTTAGACTTCCGTCCTTTTGACTGTTTTTCTCTCCGTAACTTTGCCCTGGCCAACCGCTATACTGGAAACTGTAGCAATGCCCCATTCAATGGAGTGGTGTTGCAGTTGTTTGCACAGCCAAGAACTGCTGTGTAATAAAAATTTAGGAGCAGTGGGAACCCAGAGGTCATTTCCCAATCAATGACAAACAGTGGGTCCGGAAAGACTTCAGACCCTTTCACTTTTTTTACATTATGTTATGTTGTGGCATTGTTCAAATTGAATGAAAAGTTTTCCCCCATCATTCCCGCACTCAGTACCCCACAATGATAAAGTTTAAACAGGATGTAAGAAATCTTCGTAAATTAAAAAAAAATATAAAGCAAACATTTTGCATTGACATTAGTGTTCACACCCTGTACGTTTATACCTGCACCTTTGGCAGCGATTACAGCCTCTGGTCTTCTTGGGTATGATGCCACAAGGTTTGCACACCTGGATTTGTGAATTTTCCACAATTCTTCTCTGCAGATCCTCTTAAGCTGTCAGTTGGGATGGGGCCATCTGTAGACAGCCATTTTCAGGTCTTCCCCGAGATGTTCGATTGGGTTCAAGTCAGGGCTTTGGCTGGCCACTTAAGGACATTGGCAGAGTTGTCCCAAAGCCCCTTCTGTGTTGTCCTGGCTGTGGGCTTGGGGTCTTTGTCTTGTTGGAAGGTGACCCTTCTGCCCATTCTGAGGTCCCTTGCGCTCTGGATCACGTTTTCATTAAGAATATGTCTGTACTTTGCTCCATTCATCTTTCCATCAACCCTGACCAGTCCCTGTCTCCCCAGCATGATGCCTCCCTGCCACCACAAGGCTTCACTGTAGGGATGGTATTGGGTAGGTAATGAGCGGCGCCAAATTTCTGGCAGACATAATGATTAGAATTTAGGCCATAAAGTTCAATCTTGGTTTCATCTGACCAGAGAATCTTGTTTCTTACAGTTTGAGAGTCCTTAAGATACTTTTTGGCAAACTCCAGGTGGCTTTCATGTGTCTTTTACTGAGGAGAAGCTTCTTTCTGGTCACTCTACTATAAAGTCCAGATTGGTGGAGGCTGCAGTGATGGTTGAGGTTTTCCCATCTGCACACGGGATCTTTGGAGCTCATCCAGTGACCATTGAGTTCTTGGTCACCTATCTTCCCAAGGCCCTTCTAGTTTCGGGGTCAGCCAGCTTTGGAAAGAGTCCTGGTTGTTCCAAACTTCTTCCATTTAAGAATTATGGAGAACGCTGGGCTGTTGGGAAATTTTAGTGCAGCTGAAATTTTTTCGTAACCTTCTGCAGATCTGTTCCTCCACACAATCCTTTGTTTGAGCTCTACAGACAGTTCTTGCCTCCTTATGGTTTGGTTTTAGCTCTGGTATACATTGTGAGCTGTGAGACCTTTTATAGACTGGGGGCGTCTTTCAAAATTATGTCCAATTGACTGAATCTACCACAGCTGGCCTCCAACCAAGTTGTAGAAACATCTCAAAGACGAACTAAAGAAATTAAAGCCCCCCCCCCCCCCCAAGTGTCATACCACAGGGTGTGAATACTTAGGTCAATACAAAATATTCATTTGTCATTTTTTTTAAGTTTACAAAGATTTCTAACATTCTGTCTTTGCTTTGTCATTTATAGGGTACTAAGTGTAGAATGATGGGGAAAGGTTGAACTTTTTTTTTAATCTGCACAAAGCCAAAACACAACAAAATGTAGAAAAGTGAAAGGGTCTGAAGACTTTCTTGATCCGCTGTATTTTCTTCTGATATGCCATCACGTTATCATATGAAATAACCTTTTAATATGGAGGCATCTAGGAGGAATTCAACTCCAAACATCCCAAACCATGGCAAAATCTTCAATTTATTCAACCCATTCAGTCATAGCAGATATTTCTCCTTCACTGGCTTACAGTTACAGAGATGTTCACGAAAACCTTGGAATAAAAATAGCATGCCATAGAAAACTGTCAGAAGAAGAAATGCCTCCTTAGGAATGGCACAGGTAGATAAACATGTAAAAGCTATATAAATAAGAACATGGATTTTATAATCTGAAAGATTCGGATCTCCCAACTCCATTAGTAGTCCATAGGTGGGATTCTTTTTGTCCTAATATTGTGGATGAAGATGAATTACTTATCACCTCGGTGGGCATCTGCCACTGACCATGACAGCTACATGTCACCTGCGGTGGTCAGGAGGCAAAATAAGAGTTCTGCATGGAATACAATCGATCAATGGGTCCAGCTCGGGCCTGTAGGCTACTTCCATCAGAAGATGCCAGTAACGATCCACTTAGATAATTGATGCTTTCACTGTCCATGTCATGAAAAACATTATCTGCATCTGTTAGGAAGACGAATGAATTAGAAAATGTATTTTTAAAACCAGAAAACCACTTTAATGCTCAGTTCACGTAATATGCCGTTAATAGTTTAAAGGGATTTTGTCATAAGGGTTTATGCTAGCCGAACCACGGGCAGCTTCAACCCAGAATCCCTGTTGGCCTCATAGGTGTTTTATTCAGGGCTGAGCAGCGAGTCACGGGGTAGTCTGTGCCTGTTCACTGTATGAAGACTGACAGTTCTCTCCCCTTTTGTGTTTACGGAAAGAGCTGTTCGTCTTCATAATGCAAGTGGGGGGAGACTGGCGCGGCGCGGCCAACCCGTGACTCGGAGCACGGCTCCAAGTCAAACTTCATAGTGTATTTATTCTGAAATGCTGCGTGAGGGCATCATGAATGTGGTGACAGAATCCCTTTAATCTGGTTGCATACACCAGAAAATTCTGGTGTGTGCATCAAATTAAAGGGGTTTTCCAGGAAAAGTACTATTGAGCGGAAGCAGCGGAAGTCTCTATTCCGACCTTTGTGTAGTGGTCGGTGCTTGTGACTGCAGGCACGGTTCTCATTGAAGTCAATGGGAGCCGTGCCTGCAGTTATAAGTGCTGGCCACTACAAAGAGGTCGGAGCAGAGACTTCCGCTACTTCTCCTCTGACCCCTGTGTATTTGCAGCGCTGTCAGTAGGGGCAAAATCAGCTGATCGGTTGAGCAAAGGACCCCAGCTGATCAATTCTGAGGATAGCTCATCAATAGTATTCTCCCTGGGAAAACCCCTTTAAGGGTGGTTTCATATCTATGGTTGGAGGTTCCATCGCAGATACGGCAAAAAACCCGGGCAGCTGAAAGTGAACAGACCCCATTATAGTCAATTTGGCGCTGTTCGGTTCTGTCATAAGATGGAGACGTTCAGCCAGGGGATTCCCCTTCCCTGCTCCTTAAACAGAGCAGAAAACCGGACCCCCCCAAGCGTAGATTTGAAACCGCCCCTAAGCCACCAGAGCCATATACAGTACCATGCAGCCTCATATTTCACTGTCCAAGTTCTCTACTGAGACTAAAATAAATTGTAAAAACAGTTAACTTTAAGGCCCAATGTCCGCATGCGGATTGTAATTATGAAATCCGCGTGGAGATTTGCACCCATAGGGATGCATTAGCATCCGGAGGGCAATTTAAAGCATGTGGATGTGGTCCCCCCCCCCCCCCCCCCCAGCATGCGGATAGCACGCGTGGGAAGAAATCGCAGCATGCTCCATTTTTGTCTGCAGATCCTGCAGTTCGGCTTCCATTGAAGACAATGGAAGCCGTCATATCTGCGGCACACCCGCAGCTGTCATTGTGGCTGTGCTGCGGATCCGTGGGAAAGCAGGACATTAAAAAAAAAAAAGCACTGCGCATGCGCCCGAATGCATCCGCCATGCTGAAAAAAGAAGATCTGTCCGGCGCAGAGGTGATCCGCGCTGGAGCCAGAGAGGTAAGAAGACCTTTTTCTCTCCTCAAGGCCGCGGGCACAGCTGGATTCCGCTGCGTGATGCAGCAGTGAAATCTGTGTGTGCAAGTGGACATTGGGCCTAAATGTTTGAAAAAAGAGTTAAAACCCAGTGTTCTCGTTTAACCCTCCGAAATCACGCATTTCACTGCACGATTTTGGGCAGACAGATGTCTTTGATGCGCAAATGCGCACCAAAATAAAGCATGTTGCGTTATTTTGCCTGCGCTCGAAATGTGTGTGGAAAAAAAAACATGTCAAGGAACTTATTGAAGTGAATGAGTTCTATTTCCTGCGCATCTGACGCACGGAATTTGCGGTCCAAATGTGCACGTGTGCAGGCCTGTCCATAAGTGTTATTTATTCCACACAGTGAATGCTGAAAAAAAGCAATGGCAGAATTGCGCTCTTTGGTTTATTCCCCTTCCTAAGGGCGGCTTCACATGCAGTACTCAGAGAATAGAACACATTTAGTTCAATGGCTTTATCCACATTTCTGTTTTTGCACACGTATTTCTTGCACACGCAAAAAAAAAAGAACCCGACCACAGGTCCCCATAGAAGCCTATGGAGGTTGTGCAAACGCACACAATAAGTAAGGGGAGGCGTTAAACACTGGGCAGTTCCATTAAAAAAAAGAACATATCTGGAACTCATTAGGCTAAATAGCTATTTCAAACAGTAAGTGCGCACAAATGAACGTACCCTGCTAGTGCAAAAAGTACAGTATAATACACTGACACGCACACAAAAAGCCTCGTACATAGCATAAATACGCATAGCATAGAGGCGTGTGCAAAAACACATACAACTGTATGAAGCAGCCTAAAACATGAGTAAAATTTAATTAGTAACTCCAAAATTGTGCTAGTGGACTACAACTCAGCTCGTAAAAATAAAGCTGCACTGACAGTAGAGAAAAAAAGTATTTTAACAGGCCTCCTGCCAAAGACATGCCACAGTCATGTCTTAATAGGCAAACAATTATGACAGCTCTGGGAGCCTTCAGAAGTTAAATGCTGCTGTCAGAATTGACAGCAGAATTTAAAGGGTTAAATGCAGCCGTTAAGGATTTTGCTTCCTTGGACAATGCCTTTGATAAAATGACAAATGGAGCCACTAAAACATAAAAGCGCTCATGTGAATATGGCAATGGAAGAAAATAAGTCATGGTCTCTCAGAATGCGGTGATGAAGGAAATAAAACATTGCTTGATCCTTACAAGAGTAATTTAGTTAATGACTTTATTGCTAATGTTTGATCCTTTTGTGCATCTATGCTTGCAAATTATTTTGTTATAAGTTCTGGCAAGACAATTCAGACATACAATCATTTTGTGTCAACAGCCTTTACTCTTTTTTCACTTTTTTTTAGACTAAATATATATACCTTACATATAGTGCCAAAACTTTGCATAAGTCACTGAACTGACTTATTTTCCAAATCCCTCGTATGCTGGTTCTAGATCTTCCTATCCCTATACACATAGAGCTCCTAAATAATTAAAGGCTATAAAAACCGCTGTGCATGAAAAATCAATACACATATATCTTACTTAGCCCCAGTGGAAAAAAGGGATGCACTTATTTATTTTTCTTGCATTGAGTTTTTCTTCTTATGCATTTAATTAGCCTCATACATGGTTTGCAGGTTTTCCTAAATTCGAGTTTCTAGCTTGGGGGCCTTACCAGCACTGATCAGCTGCTCTTTTTCATTAACATGCACAAGCTCATCTCCTCCTCCCATCTCCTCTTTCAGAAGCTGTGTAGCCCACTCAATACTACACAGCTATCTCCCCATCTTCTCTCAGGGTAGCTGCTGATCATTCCCGTCACTGCTGATAAGAGCTGAAGATTCCCCTGCAGTAAATTACAGCCCTCTGTAATAGTAGCTTTCTCTGCCCTCCTCCACCATCCACCAAAACTGTCATGCAGCCCACTGTAAAGCCCAATGTCCACGGGCGGATCTGATTCCGCATGCAGGAGCCCACAGCGGAATCCAACCCTGCCCACGGCCGAGGACACTGCTTACCCATCCGGGTCTTCTGTGTGCCTGTCCGGGTCTTATATTTTCTTCACTTCGGATGTGTGTGGAAGTGCCGGCTGGCACGCTGCCACACATGCGCAGAGGAGCTTTATTTTTTTTAAACTCCTGCTTTCCTGGGCTGCGGATTAGATGACTTCCATTGACTTCAATGGAAGCTGTCCGTGCATGAACCGCACTGAAATGGAGCATGCTGCGATTTGTTTTCCGGACAAAAGGGTCCGCAAAACAAATCTGCATGCTTTAATATAGTTGCCAACGCCCATGTTTCTCTATGAGCGGCTTGAACTGCGGATTGTCTGCACTTCATGTCCGCCTGTGGACATTGGGCCTAATAGTAGCTTTCTCTGCTCTCTGTCCTTCTGATCTCCTCCACCATCACCCAGCACTGTCATACAGCCCTCTGTAATAGCAACTTTCTGTGCTCTCTGTCCTCCTGATCTCCTCCACCATCACCCAGCACTGTCATACAGCCCTCTGTAATAGCAACTTTCTGTGCTCTCTGTCCTCCTGATCTCCTCCACCATCACCCAGCACTGTCATACAGCCTTCTGTAATAGTAGTTTTCTCTGCTCTCTGTTCTTCTGATCTCCTCCACCATCACCCAGCACTGTCATACAGCCTTCTGTAACAGTAGCTTTCTGTGCTCTCTGCCCTCCTGATCTCCTCCACCATCACCCAGCACTGTTATACAGCCCTCTGTAATAGTAGCTTTCTCCGCTCTCTGTTCTTCTGATCTCCTCCACCATCTCCCAGCACTGTCATACAGCCCTCTGTAATAGCAACTTTCTGTGCTCTCTGTCCTTCTGATCTCCTCCACCATCACCCAGCACTGTCATACAACCTTCTGTAACAGTAGCTTTCTGTGTTCTCTGCCCTCCTGATCTCCTCCACCATCACCCAGCACTGTCATACAGCCCTCTGTAATAGCAACTTTCTGTGCTCTCTGTCCTCCTGATCTCCTCCACCATCACCCAGCACTGTCATACAGCCTTCTGTAATAGTAGTTTTCTCTGCTCTCTGTTCTTCTGATCTCCTCCACCATCACCCAGCACTGTCATACAGCCTTCTGTAACAGTAGCTTTCTGTGCTCTCTGCTCTCCTGATCTCCTCCACCATCACCCAGCACTGTTATACAGCCCTCTGTAATAGTAGCTTTCTCCGCTCTCTGTTCTTCTGATCTCCTCCACCATCTCCCAGCACTGTCATACAGCCCTCTGTAATAGTAGGTTTCTGTGCTCTCTGTCCTCCTGATCTCCTCCACCATCACCCAGCACTGTCATACAGCCCTCTGTAATAGCAGCTTTCTGTGCTCTCTGTCCTCCTGATCTCCTCCACCATCACCCAGCACTGTCATACAGCCTTCTGTAACAGTAGCTTTCTGTGCTCTCTGCCCTCCTGATCTCCTCCACCATCACCCAGCACTGTTATACAGCCCTCTGTAATAGTAGCTTTCTCCGCTCTCTGTTCTTCTGATCTCCTCCACCATCTCCCAGCACTGTCATACAGCCCTCTGTAATAGTAGGTTTCTGTGCTCTCTGTCCTCCTGATCTCCTCCACCATCACCCAGCACTGTCATACAGCCCTCTGTAATAGCAGCTTTCTGTGCTCTCTGTTCTTCTGATCTCCTCCACCATCTCCCAGCACTGTCATACAGCCTTCTGTAACAGTAGCTTTCTGTGCTCTCTGCCCTCCTGATCTCCTCCACCATCACCCAGCACTGTTATACAGCCCTCTGTAATAGTAGTTTTCTCTGCTCTCTGTCCTCCTGATCTCCTCCACCATCTCCCAGCACTGTCATACAGCCCTCTGTAATAGTAGGTTTCTGTGCTCTCTGTCCTCCTGATCTCCTCCACCATCACCCAGCACTGTCATACAACCCTCTGTAATAGTAGCTTTCTGTGCTTTCTGTCCTTCTGATCTCCTTCACCGTACCCCGGCATGGTTATACAGCCCTCTGTAATAGCTCAGTAGAAATGCAGTGAATGCACGTTCACAACAGGGGAGCAGGATAATGGAGGAGTCAGTCAGTTTACAGAATTTACTAGGATTTCAGTCCTCCAGTCTGTAGTGTCTTGGAGAACAATACAAGCATAGATATCAGCCAAGCAGAGATGTTTAAGTACAAAAAGTCTTCATTTTCAGAGGCACATTGATTAACAGAGAAAAAGTGCAAAGCTGTACATAGGCTATAAATGTACATTGTCATTTCATTTAAAAGCATGTAAACCTCTTGTTACCGTATGGATGTAAATGGTCGCCGGGCAGTTGAGGAGGAGTAAGACTCTGTCGATAGAGATCTGCGTCATAGACACTCTGGTCCAGTTGGAGGAGCGCCTGCTGTTGTATTCTGGGATATGGCACCATAACGCCTTCTAACCCGCTGCTACCATCTAAAGGATCAAACCCAATACAAATACAAGGTTGGGAACTGGACAAAACAAGTCTTATTATTTGCATTCTTTTTGGTATTTGAGGCTTCTATGTATATTAGAGTATTGTATCAGGGACGTAACTATAGGGGATGCAGAGGATGCGGTTGGATCCGGGGCCAGGAGCCTTAGGGGGCCCATAAGGGCTCTTTTTTTCCAAACGTGGAGCCAAGTAGTATGAATAAAGCATTATAGTTGGGGGTCCTGTTACAGATTTTGCATTAGGGCCCGAAAGCTTTAACACTTTCCAATCCACTGTCTGACGTCTGAAGACATTCTGATTGAAGGCTGTACAGCTCCGATGTCAGATGACGTCCGCCAGGGTATTCTCACTGTATATTACTAGTCGCTCTGTTTTCGGGAGGCCTCTCCAGCATGTCCCATACCGCAGTACTGGCTGTAGCCAGCAGATGGTGCCATTGTATAATGGCAGAAAGAGAAACTCCCCCTAGGAAACCCTGAATCCAAAATTGGATTGCAAAGGGTTAAGTTACACCTCTAATTGTTATCTACCCGGCCTAGTAGCTGTATGGCAATCTGACCGGCTGGATATGCTTGTCACGTGAGAAGGGATAAGCCCTGAGAACATTATATATCATCATCATTAGTCTACTCACCTTCACTGTCATCATTACTCTGTCTACTACTCCCACGGTTCCCACAAGCCGAGCCCAGACGCTGGGATGCCAACTGCTCGTGGTCTTGTTGCTGTTGCCTCCGGGCTATTTTCTTCATCTAGAAAATATAGGATTGCTGAGAGTCTTGGGGTATGTTGACGCCCCTGAAATACCCTGCTAAAACATTCATATAACCAAGGAGGACGAGTTATTAAATGCATGACGTTCCCCCATGGTTTGGCTGCGGCTTTTTCTTAAAGGGGTTTCACCAGGATCATACATTATCCCAGGATAGGGGAGAACTTGCTGATTGGTGGGGTCTCAGCACTGAGACCCCCCCACGATCTTGAGAAAGCGGGTCCCCTGTCTCCTTCCGACAGTCATTGTGGGGTTGTTTCAACTCCCTGCAGTGTCATCAAAATGAATGCAACACTGGTCAAGCATGGTCAGCAACCGCTCCATTCATGTCAATGGGGCTGATGGAAGTACCTGAGCATTTCAGCTAGGCTATCAAGGGCAGTCCTATTGAAAGTGGATGGCAACACACTTGTGCAACCAGCACTCTATTCAGGCTCCTTCACAGAGCGGAGGGTACAGGAAGCCTGCAGTGAGTAGGACGGAGAACATCGGACCCCTGTTCTCGTGATCGGTGGGGGACTTCCATAGGTAGGAGCGCAGCCGCAACAGGAAAAATAGACATGCTGCGGCTGGGAAATCTGCGCCACAGCATCTGCTTCTGCCAGCTTTGCCGTCCCGTGTGAGATTTTTGACAAATCTCGTCCACATGGCTCGTTAGTCCCGGGATTAGCGGCTGCAGGCGGATTTGCTGCAGCGAAATTCCGGATGGAATGTCCACGGCAAATCCGCCATGTGTGAACCCAGCCTTATGGAAGCAGTTATACGAAAAGGATAACTCATCAGGTTACTGCAGTGATGGGCCTCACATGTATGTTTTACTCATTGGAGTCAGTGGAGAAACAGATGATGCTGTCATATTTCTGGAGAGATGGAATATGTTTTCATGCCACTCTTTTGGTACATATAACACATAATAAAGTGTTTTTCTTCTTTTTATGACATTCACTGTAGTGTAATTGATGCACCAACATTATTCTGCAGGTCGGTATGATTACTGGAGTGCCAAATGTGTTGTTTCCACATTTTACTACTTTTTCTGGAAAAAAAAAATGAATTACTAGTGTTCATGTTGCCGTATAGTGAGACCCAAAACATTTGTATTTATCCACCAACAGAGCTGTGTGAGGGCTCGTATTTTGCAGTAGTCGTCATTGGTATCATTTTGGAGCAAATACGACATTCTAATCACTTCGGGTTCAATTTTCTGTTAAGAGAGATGAGCAGAACAGAACAGAAGTGCTGACATTTTTTGGAAGGCTTACTGTTTTGCGGTATATACAATCTTTTGATCACTCTTTAATAATCCGTTTTTTGGGGGCAGGGAGGATAGACCAAAGCATATCTTGGGTCGTTAAAAATGTGGTGATAGGAATTCTGTGCAGGTTTTTTTTTTTTCATATTTTTTCACATTCTACTAAAATCTTTTTTTTACTTTTATTTCAGTTCCACTAGGGGACTATAAAAGGGTTGTCCAATTTCAATATACCATATTTTCCGGTGTATAAGACGACCTTTTAACCCCCGAAAAATCTGCTCTGCAGTTGGGGTCGTCTTATACGCCAGGTATACATGTTAAAAAATAAATCAATACTCACTTCCAGCGGTGCTGCTGCAGGCTTTCGCTTCCTCGTGCACGCTGGCAGAGCATTGCTTTCTGCAAGCGGGGCTCGAATGCCCCGCCTCCAGAAAGCTAATGCTCTGATTGGCTAACGCCAGACTAAGTTAGCCAATCACAGCCATTCATGACGTCATTTAATTTTTT
Source organism: Eleutherodactylus coqui (assembly GCF_035609145.1). Classification (NCBI taxonomy): domain Eukaryota; kingdom Metazoa; phylum Chordata; class Amphibia; order Anura; family Eleutherodactylidae; genus Eleutherodactylus; species Eleutherodactylus coqui. The sequence continues at coordinate 311,226,494 of NC_089838.1, read as the reverse complement.
TTAACACTGTATTCCTGGCATATAAGACAAAAAAGTCTTATATGCCGGAAAATACGGTACTTTTAAAAAAAATTCAAGCCAAATGGGTTACTACAATAAAGCAAAGGGTACTTACACATAAGCGCCCATAGGAGTGATAGTCTGTCAGAGAATGGAGCCAGAGTGGGACGGAGATCTTCCGGCCACCCACCTCCATTCACCCCAAGTAGGCACTCACTCGAAGATTGAGTCAGTCCTGTGTACACTGAGCGAGGAGTCGCTCAGTAGCCGTTCTGTTTCGGCCCGCTGAAATGGAACGAATAGCGACTAACGAGTGACTTCTCGCTCAGTGCCCTGTCAACGGGTCGTGTGTACATGGGCCAACAGTCACTCATAATCGCTTGTTTGAGAGATTATTAGGGCGACTGACGGCCTGTGTAAAGGAACCTTAAGCTGTTAAGAGGGGATGTTTGACAACAAACATGTTGACTGTTTCCAATAATGACCAGCAGAATTGTCAGTACATTGCACAGACAGACTGCAGCTGGGATAGTCTTCCTGCATGATCTGTAGGACAGGTAGATTAGGCAGGAGGTGAGGCTCTGTTTGATAGGCTGTCTCTTGAAGACCATGCCTGTCTGTATGCGGTTAAGATCATCATAAGGGCGGTTAATGTTCCAGCGGACTCAAGCTGTCCATGTATTATATGAACAGCCACCATGTAATATAGCTATCCTATATCTGCCACTTCAACAGTAATGCTGGCCAACATTGGCAGGAAACGGATCTGTGGTGATCAGCGGATTGCTACAGCGATTAACACGAAAGACAACCCCTCTAATGATATAGAAGAGTTTGCAGAGTAGTCCTGTATCTGTACCTTGGCTCTCTGGTTCTGGAACCAAACCTGAACAACACGCACTGTGAGACCGGTCTCTGCTGCCAGTGTCTCCCTCACCTGCCGAAGAAAAACACCATGTAAATGTAGAGTAAGCAATGGTTACTATAATCCTTCAACCCCACAAACGGGTCATCGGTCAGAAGAACATCTCCCCATTCACAGGGGGATCTGTATAGCTGACCAGCAAGCATTCATCATCTACACTGCCTGATGATTGGGCAAACAAACGTTCAGTTCAACCTTTGTGCCCAATCATCGGTCCATGTATAAGGGCCTTAGAGGGATTGTCTGCTTAGGGGTTTGTGCACATCTGGGATTGCATATTTGCAGGCGCAATAGCGTTTGGTTTTTTTAATTTATTTTTATTGACTTTGAATTATAGAGTTACAAAAAAGGAACAACGAGTGTAAAAATAACAGCGTTACATTATAGAAAAATATGGACATCTCGTAAGCATGTATGTAGAGAGATAGATAGATAGATATGAGAAAGATAGATAGATATGAGATAGATGGATGGATGGATAGATAGATAGATATGAGAAAGATAGATAGATAGATAGATAGATTGATAGATATGAGATAGATAGATATGGGATAGATAGATAGATATGAGATAGATAGATAGATAGATAGATAGATATGAGATAGATAGATAGATATTAGATAGATAGATATGAGAAAGATAGATAGATATGAGAAAGATAGATAGTTATGAGATAGATAGATAGATAGATAGATAGATAGATAGATATGAGATAGATAGATAGATAGATAAATAGATAGATAGATAGATAGATAGATAGATAGATAGATAGATAGATAGATAGATAGATAGGAGATAGATGAATAGATAGATATGAGATAGATAGATATGGGATAGATAGATATGAGAAAGATAGATAGATATTAGATAGATAGATATGAGATAGATAGATAGATATGAGAAAGATAGATAGATAGATAGATAGATATGAGATAGATAGATAGGAGATAGATATGAGATAGATAGATAGGAGATAGATAGATATGAGATAGATAGATAGATAGATAGATATGAGATAGATAGATAGATAGGAGATAGATGAATAGATAGATATGAGATAGATAGATAGATAGATAGATAGATATGGGATAGATAGATAGATAGATAGATATGGGATAGATAGATAGATAGATAGATAGATATGAGAAAGATAGATAGATATGAGATAGATGGATGGATGGATAGATAGATAGATATGAGAAAGATAGATAGATAGATAGATAGATAGATAGATTGATAGATATGAGATAGATAGATATGGGATAGATAGATAGATATGAGATAGATAGATAGATAGATAGATAGATAGATATGAGATAGATAGATATTAGATAGATAGATATGAGAAAGATAGATAGATATGAGAAAGATAGATAGTTATGAGATAGATAGATAGATAGATAGATAGATATGAGATAGATAGATAGATAGATAGATAGATAGATAGATAGATAGGAGATAGATGAATAGATAGATATGAGATAGATAGATATGGGATAGATAGATATGAGAAAGATAGATAGATATTAGATAGATAGATATGAGATAGATAGATAGATATGAGAAAGATAGATAGATAGATAGATAGATAGATATGAGATAGATAGATAGGAGATAGATATGAGATAGATAGATAGGAGATAGATAGATATGAGATAGATAGATAGATAGATAGATAGATATGAGATAGATAGATAGATAGGAGATAGATGAATAGATAGATATGAGATAGATAGATAGATAGATAGATAGATAGATAGATATGGGATAGATAGATAGATAGATATGGGATAGATAGATAGATAGATAGATAGATAGATAGATAGATATGGGATAGATAGATAGATATGAGAAAGATAGATAGATATGAGATAGATAGATAGATAGGAGATAGATGAATAGATAGATATGAGATAGATAGATATGGGATAGATAGATAGATAGATATGAGATAGATAGATATGAGAAAGATAGATAGATAGATATGAGATAGATAGATATGAGAAAGATAGATAGATAGTTATGAGATAGATAGATAGATATGAGATAGATAGATAGATATGAGATAGATAGATATGAGATAGATAGATAGATAGATAGATAGGAGATAGATAGGAGATAGATGAATAGATAGATATGAGATAGATAGATAATAGATAGATAGAGAGATAGATAGATATGGGATAGATAGATAGATAGATAGATTAGATAGATAGACAGATTAGATAGATAGACAGATATGATAGATAGATAGATATTTGTATACGTATATATAGACATCCACAGTTGCACAAAAAAAAAAGTAATAAACCCAGTAAAGCTTGTGACAAGAGAGGACTGATGCGTAGTGCAACATTGCATTATTTTATTGAAATCTTAGCCGCAGTAATTTCCTTTCGGTGTAGTATTGCCTTCCCTTGTCCGATCTTTACAGCGTCTCGCTTACTAATAGTCCATTGTCAAGATATTTATTGAGGCTGGATATAAGGAAAAGAAAAAAGAGTATTCTAATACCGCTTCTAATATCTTGGAAGGGTCCTAAACATCTTAACCTTTATCACCTAATTGTGGACTACAAACGCTCAACCTTCATCTAGACATGGGTAGAATCGAAATTAGGGGTAGAGATAAAGGAAAAATCAAATGGTTCAAAAAGTCATTTGGGATCCATCGTCGGGGGACTCTATTTTTAATTTCTCTAACTGACCTGCATTTTCCAAATGGAGGTACCAAGTAGTATGTCTAAAAGATATATATATATATATATATATATATATATAAAAATGACATCCATTATTGTTGGAATTTGGTTTTAGCCAGTACTGTAACACACAGCGTTTGCTTATAAAAAGGACAATATGCGCCATTTTTGCCATTTTCATTGTGGATGGTGAAGTGTGAAATCTGTATGTATGTGGAGACATTGGAAGGTTAAACCTCCATACTTCATATATAAGGGTTGCAATAGCGTTTTTAAATGTACCTTTTGCGTGCACAAGTCACGCACACTTTCGTACACAAAAGTACACACACTGATGCTTTCAGCCACGGCGTGTCATTTGGGTGAGCATTTCAGTTGCGCAAAAAAAAACCGGCAGCATGCTCTATTTATCTGCAGAAAAGAAAATCTCTTGAACACATTAAACTAATTGGCAATTTCAATGGCTGAGGACATCGGCACGGGTCTTGTTGTGCGCGCAATTACACACGACCTGTGCTTGCAAAAAGTAAAGTAAAAAATACTGTTGTGCGCGCAAATACGCATCCGCTCGTGTGACAGAAGCCTAAGGCTGTGTTGTCACATTGGTCAGGAGTCACATATAAAAGGCAGTAGAAATGCCTGGGAAACGCAGTAAAACCGCGACACCAGCTCCCTGGAACGCGGCCAAATAGTCCCTTCAACAGCAGAATAAGGTGTCATTCGTAGAGCATTTCTGTCCGTGCTGTGGGATTCTGCCCGGGGGTTCCATCACAGGTGCTGAAAATGGCATTGTGACGGAGACCCCAAACGGAACCATTCACTGTCATTAGTCACCACTTTGTTACACTATTGTATACACCAAATATAACCGAAACAAATGCAATCCTTGTCAAAAGAGCACCAATGACAATGAATGGTTCAGTTTGGTCCCATTTAGAGGGGTTCCGTCACATTGCTGTTTTCGGCACCTGTGATGGAACCCCCAACGGAATCCCACAGCCTTTACAAAGACGCTGCTTCCTAAAGCATAAAGAAACTGTAATTCTTAGTGACTACACTACAAGTCTCATCTGTCCTCTCCTTCGGGCAACGGAGACAGTCAAGTGGTCGGCACCAGTGATGTTTGTCACAGGTGGCCAACCCCCCAACCACCATGGGTGAAGTGATAGACCTTATGCTGGTGCGATGAGACGGACTATAGAGAGTTAGAGGGTCAGTTTGGAGTTCGGTAGAAGGTGGAAGATGGATAACACCCAGCCCATATAATGACATAGAGACAACTATGTACTATTATCTATACATAGAGGTATTTTTTACGAGTGAGTGCCATGGTCAGTACCTTTCTGCAAGGCTTGGAAGACACCTCAAATGATGCCTTAAAAGCTCTGCGCTGCTGTGTGGTGAGAATTGTTCTTGGCCTTTTTGATCGTTTAAGATCCTTCGCTTCATCGCTTCCTTTGCCGTGACTTCCATCTTCATCTTCACTTTTAACTGGAAGCCGAACAGGTTTACATGCATGAAACAAACATAATAATCATGTATACCGATAAAGAATGGTACCTGATACACTGTGATCTATCTATCAATCTATCTATGTCACATCTATCTATCTATCTAATATCTCATATCTATCTATCTATCTATCTATCTATCTCCTATCTATCTATCTATCTATCTCCTATCTATCTATCTATCTAATATCTCATATCTATCTATCTATGTCATATCTATCTATCTTTCTAATATCTATCCATCTATCTCATATCTATCTCATATCTATGTATCTATCTATCTATCTATCTATCTATCTATCTATCTCATATCTATCTCATATCTATGTATCTATCTATCTATCTATCTATCTATCTATCTAATCATCTATCTCATATCTTAAAACCACTGATATGAGCCTGCTTACAAGGATGGCATTAACTTTTGAACTATTTTCAATGCAGTCTCTCAGAAAAACTGGATTCTCCAATTTGATGCATTGTCAGCTGCAGAGTTTTTATAATTTTTTCTTACTTGAAATCTTCTTACCAACCACCAACTTGATGTTCACAAGTCAACACCACTAGTTATTGTAGTCCAGCATCTCATACATAAACTACGTTTCCCTATCTGCCCACACAGTTCTCATCACATTTGGTATTCAGATTTACCTTATGTAGACAGTGGGACTGACTTGCTACTATATATATATATATAATATATACATATACATATACACACACATATATATACACACACATACACACACACACACATATATATATACACACATATATATATACATATACACATATACACACACACATATATATATACACATACACACACACACACACATATATATATACACACATATATATATACATATACACATATACACACACACATATATATATACACATACACACACACACACACATATATATATACACACATACACACACACACACACATATATATATACACACATACACACACACACACATATATATATACACACATACACACACACACACACACATATATATATATATATATATATATATATATACACACATATGGATTACAACCTACCAGACCCAGCTGGAGTCAGGCTGAAGGCGCTGAGCATCTCTCTCTCCCTCTCGTAGTCGCTGCGGCACAGCAGTTGCCCTTCTTTTAGCACAAACTCATCCCCTCGCTCCAGTCTTCGCTCGCACTCGCAGCAGTAGAAGCAGGCCACATGATACACGTGGTTGAGAACACGCATGATGAGTTCAGATGGCATCACTGTTTTCAGGCAGCTGTTGCATTTAGTAGCAAAGAGCCTATGAGATAATAAGACTTAAGTGAGAAAATGTTTTGAGATTTAGCCAACCGCAGATATGAGACATTACTACTGTACTATGAGGCTTGTATTGGGACTATCATACAAAAGGTTTACAAACGTTTTGGGACCTCTACAAAACCTGAGCTGTCAGACGAGGGGGATATGCAATTCAGGTGTGTGATCATTAGGTATAAAGGAGAGGATCACACAGACATATTCCAGTACAGAAACCATCAGGATGCCACCAGATGTAGAGCTGACAACGGGGTCTGGGGGTGGTCTGTCACCAACCAATTAGTAGGGGACATCGCAGTTTCTGGACCTTCCAGAGTCTACTGTTGGCAATATTGTTTGGAAATGGAAAACATTAGTGTGCATGCAGTGCAGCCACGTGCAGGGAGACCTCGTAAACGGACAGAACGTGGACAACGAATCTTTGTACAACTTGTGAAAGCATCACATACATCGCCCGCCGAAACACTTGCTCAGAAGATCTCACAGGCTATTGGAACATCCATTAGCACCAGAGCCATCCGTAGGAAACTGCATGTAAAGGGTACCATGGACGAGTGACTGCACACAACATCACAGCAGAGTATGTACAGAGAAGACTGCAATGGTGCTTGGAGCTTCCTTCTTGGACTGTAAAATAAGTGGAAGCAGATGTTGTTGGCAGTTGAATCGCAGTAACCATCTTCTGATCAGATGGTCACACTTGTGTGTGGCGGTTGCCTGGAGAGCGGGTTCTGCAGCGTCCCAACAGTGAAGTTTGGAGGAGGTTCTGTTATGGTCGGGGGGTTCTGCTGAAAAGGACTAGGGCCATTGGTTATAGTAAAGTCCACGCCAATGGGCAAAGAGACATTCTAGACAATGTGGCATTACCTACCCTGTGGCAATACTTCCGGCAGCAACCAAGGCAGTAGGCATGACACTAAGGAGCTGGCAGGGGTAGAGATGGCAGTTGTCACGGTGGCTTTACCAAATCCCTCCACAGAGGGACGCATATGGCCTGAGCCAAGGCACTGCTAGGCCACTTCCAGGCAACGCTGCGACAGCGGTAACCTGTATAGATGTGTAGTGGACTGAAGATGTTGTCACTCATGATGCCACTGTTCCTTCACAACGCTGGTTGTCCGGCAGAGAAAATAACAGAATCCACACACGATGAAAGTTGAATACCTCAATCACTGGGAATGGGCAGTGACTGGAACTTTACTTCTTTAAAGATAAGTTTCACACACTCACCAGTGCAGGAATGACAGTTGAGCAAGGTCAGGGAGGAGAACACCAGGTCTACAGTCCTAGTTATCTGTATGACACCGCTCCTGGACAGACATTGACACTCCAGGACACAAGATGAAACCAGGCCTACAGGCTGAGTTATCTGTAAGGGTCCACTCATGGACAGACACACTGGAGGTGGAAAGAACACTCCGCTGACACTCACTTGTAGACGGAACACTGCACGGTGTGATCCTTACTTCCACTCACTCAATGTAAGGGTCCTGGGATAGGAACATCAGAAGACTTCTCCTCACCCTCCATTCTTCACCACTCTCTCTCAAGGATCCCAGAAGAACAGACAGCCATAACAGAAGCTCTCTGCACACCTCTGGCAAATACATATATAGGGCAACATCACGTGACAAGACACTTGGTTACATTTTCCAGACATTCACAGACATTAACCTCTTACATGCTGCAGCTATGCAATACACATAACTAAAGATAAGACAATTTGCACAGCGCATTTAGACTGAAGACATGACATATATGACTATTATAGAGGGGCCAAATATATAGACTTTGGGCCACTACATCTCTACCAACATGACCGAGCACCATGTCATACAGCATGCAGGGTTGAGGCTTGGTTTGAGGAGCAGAACATTCGCAAAATTCACTAGCCAGCCCAAAGTCCGGATCTCAATCCCCTCAAGCATCTCTTGGATGAACTAGAATTCCATATCGGTGCACACTTAACAATATATTGTTAAGTGTGCACCGAGGAGCAATATATTTCCACACATCTATGGGAATATGATAGATCGTGATCTAGGAGGGTTACTGCATTCATTGAGGCCAAAGGCGGCCCAACACCGGATGGAAAAATGTGAATAAAATCGAATTTCATCACCTTCTATGTGTGTCCATTGCTTCTGTAAACATAGAAGAATGCTGGCATTAACAGTAATGTTTGGGCTTGGCTTTACTACTTAGCTAGCATTGGGCAGGGTATGGGTACTACTCGGAATTCTTTACACGGAATGATTGCAGGGCGCTTAAGAGCCTGACAGCCATCCCAACAATTATGAGTCCTATGCTTTTACACAGGAGCGAATTGCTCATTGGCACTGGCGATCCCTTCCGGCCGGCTGCCTCCATGCAGAGTAAATACGAAGTAGTTCATAGATGAAAGACTGCCTGTTTATACCTGCTGACAGTCACTTGTTGGGTCCCATGATTATGCGGGATCACAATCACTCATAATCGCTCTTTTGCGTGATTACTTGATCGACTGTCGGTCCGTAGAAAAGTACAACACTACTGGAACCCCATTATACATAGAAGCTCAATAACCGTGTGCTAAGAGCTAGTGATATATAAAACCTCTCAAATGTACAAGATACAAGAGGTCACAGCTGACCTTCTCCACATATCTACACTGTGTGTAGAATTGGTGCTGGTACCAACACAGTAATCAGGATCAACACAAAGCCCACATCATTATACGCACTACACAGATTTACACATAGCAACATGGCAACCACATAAGTCTCCATAAAATAAATAAGGTTGCAGATCGTATAGCCATGCTCACAAAGTACTTACTGATATAACAGTGCCCATACAAATATGGCGGGTGATGTCACAGCTCGCTAGTTGAAGATGGGCTCAATAGAAAGTCTATGGGTCCATTCTCAGGTAGCAAACAGTGACAGCGCTCAAACGACTCTTTAAACTGCTTCCTTTTAGCAACTGCTGGGGGTCTTACAATTGCTGTGTGAGCACTAGGTATAAGGAGAGGATCACACATTATATCCCAGTACAGAAACCATCAGAATGCCACCAGATGTAAAGCTGACAACAGGGTCTGGTGGTGGGATGTCGCCAACCAATCAGTCCGGGACTTTGTAGTGCTTTTGGACCTTCCAAAATCCAAATTCCAAAATCCACTGTTGGCAGTGTTGTTTGGAAATGGAAACCATCCAGTGTGTGCGGTGCCGCCACATTCAGGGAGACCTCGTAAACTGACAGAACGTGGACAACTAAGTCTTGTACAAACTGTGAGGGCATCATGTACATCGTCTGCCCTCGCTCAAGAGGTCTCACAGGCCATTGGGACATCCATTAGCACCAGAACCATCTCTAGGGAACGTCATGTGAAGGGTCACCATGCACGAGCGGCTGCACACAAGCCCAATTTCACCAAAAAAATACTGGCCAAGGTAAAAATATAGGGAACGTGATTTGGGATCTGGTTGGGGGCGTAGCCTATCACAGCATATATTTTTACCTTCACTATTCCAGTTGCCCCAGTACTAATAGAGTTCCCTCTGAGTGGCAGCAGTAACAATAGTGTTCCATTTAGTGGCCCCTTGTTTGGTGCCCTCCTCTCCTCAAGAGCTGTAACTCACTGTAAAAACTCAGATCGATGCCGCTGCTGCACTCAAAGAAGACCCTGACTCCGCCACCCCGGCATCTGCGCTGCGTACAGCACATGAAGGGATGCAAACACCAGGTGGAGGAGTGTGGATCTTCTATGAGCTGCACCAGTGTCCCGTCCCAACTGGAGCTTATGGCACTTGATGGAAGGTTTGCTGCCCGGCCGGTAAAAAATAAATACCGGCACCAGCTTTTAGAGTAAATTATTGGCTGTATGGCACCCTGGGCGCAGCACCTGGGCCCCAGGAATCAAACTTTTTGACGTGTCCCTACAATATGTCAAACGTTACACTTTAGGAGCACACCTCCCTATCTCAGCCAGTTAACAGCACCGAGAGGCGTGACGTGGGACTGTCAAATCTCCTGGATATTCTGGGAAAAACAATTGTTTTCTATGTAAAATACTGTTTGAGTTAACCCCTCAACCACTGGAAATTTATGGTAAAATTCATCAACATTTTCTGATAAGTAGCTGTGGAAAAAGAAAGCTGCCCCGTGATCGGTTACAGTGAGTAGCAATGTCTTGCTCTTATGATACATTCCATCTCCTGTATGTTAGAAATCTGCAACAACAATTCTGCAAGACGTCCTTAATCCCGCAGCAGAAAGCTTAACAGGTGCGGAATTCAAGCCCCATAGGGATAACATTGTGATGCAGAGAGGTCCACGCGGACTAATTCCATCCTGTGTGAAAGGTCCCATAATAATCAGTCAAGTTACACTTCATTCTAGCCACTTATTTCCCTGGTGGTCTAGTGGTCGGGGTTCAGCGATCTCACTGTTGTGGGGAGTTTAATTCTCGGTTAGAAAATATAACTTTTTTCCGCTTTATTTTTAATTTTGCACCAGATAAACTCTGTTTTATGGACATGATGATTGCAAATTGCATTTGTTGTCACTTCATTCTCATCCTCTTTCTCGGCTAGTGGCAGCTACTACTGTCATCTTTAACCCCAAAACAGATTGCCAAAAGGTTCTGTTCACTGACTGTAAGGAAATAGCTGAGTATTACTCCTTTTCATTCCATGTCAAAAAAACAAAACTTACTGAAAAAAATGGGTATCATTATCCTTTAGATGGGCTCTAAATGCTAAACGACGGGTATGTATTAGAGCATATGCACTAAGGGCGCTGTTACACAAGTACCACTAACACTCGCGCTTCAGAGCTACTAGCCAGGCTGCAATTAGACTAGCAGGTTCAGCCCAGCAATTACCTACAAGTCGCGAGCACTATTACTCGTATAGTAGCACACCATACAAATTACTAGCTCTATGCAGCTTTACCACCAGGGTTGGATTAGACCCTTATCCAAAGTCATCACTACCATGTTTCCCTGAAAATAAGACAGGGTCTTGTATTACTTTTTGTTCAAAAAGGTTTAACTTTTTTACATGTACAGCTGCCTGGACACTATTTAAATTGACTTTTTTAATTAACTGTTAGCAGGGCTTAATTTTGGAGTAGGGCTTATATTTCAAGCATCCTCAAAAAGCCTGAAAAATCATTTTGCATCCTCAAAAATTCTGGAAAATCATGCTATGTCTTATTTTCAGGGTATGTCTTATTTTCAGGGAAACGTGTATGTAGAAAAGACAACAGCAAACAAACATCTTTGCAAACCACATATACACTTATTCTCAAAAAATGTCAAGCACCTAGATGGAGTTGTCTTTTTACTGTAAAACCCGGCATGCAGTTCCATCTCAGGCAGATATACAAATGATGAGAGTTGTGGTGATTAGATGAACGGTTTTGTCCCCCGAGGTCCTACAAGTGGTTCTCCCCTTGGCAAAGGGCTCTCGGAGGCTCCTTGTGTGTAGTGACCTCTTTTTCCGCTTGTACAGAGCTTGTTGACCACTAGACGCCTCTATGATGCAATCCAAGAGATTTTGCCATATTAAGGGTGCCTTCACACTTGCGATAGCGACATCACTGTGTTTTCTTAACGCAAATGTTAATAGGACTTTCTAATGTTAAAAACGCATCGCACAAAAATCACCAAGCACAAACTTGCGATTTTTGTGCAATGCGTTTTTACCTTGGAAAATCCTATTGACATTTGCATTAAAAAAAACACAGCGATATCGTGATCGCAAGTGTGAAGGCACCCTAACAGAGTCAGAAAGGGGCGCATTATTGGGGTATGAGAAGCTGGATGGTCGTATCCATGAATTGTCTCCTGACCAGACTGTTAGGAGGTGTTGGGACCAGTGGATGTGTGAGGGCACACAAGATGACCGGGCTCAGGACCCCCGACAGACCACCAGTATAGAGGAACGTCTGACCAGACTGTTAGGGGGTGTTGGGACCAGTGGATGTGTGAGGGCACACAAGGCGACCGAGCTCAGGACGCCCCCTACAGACCACCAGTAGAGAGGAGCGTCTGACCAGACTGTTAGGAGGTGTTGGGAACAGTGGATGTGTGAGGGCACACAAGGTGACCGGGATCAGGACCCCCAACAGACCACCAGTAGAGAGGAGCGTCTGACCAGACTGTTAGGAGGTGTTGGGACTAGTGGATGTGTGAGGGCACACAAGGTGACCGGGCTCAGGACGCCCCCTACAGACCACCAGCAGAGAGGAGCGTCTGACCAGACTGTTAGGGGGTGTTGGGAACAGTGGATGTGTGAGGGCACACAAGGTGACCGGGATCAGGACCCCCAACAGACCACCAGTAGAGAGGAGCGTCTGACCAGACTGTTAGGAGGTGTTGGGACTAGTGGATGTGTGAGGGCACACAAGGTGACCGGGCTCAGGACGCCCCCTACAGACCACCAGCAGAGAGGAGCGTCTGACCAGACTGTTAGGGGGTGTTGGGAACAGTGGATGTGTGAGGGCACACAAGGTGACCGGGATCAGGACCCCCAACAGACCACCAGTAGAGAGGAGCGTCTGACCAGACTGTTAGGGGGTGTTGGGACCAGTGGATGTGTGAGGGCACACAAGGTGACCGGGCTCAGGACACCCTCGACAGACCATCGGTAGAGAGGAGTGTCTTAGCAGACTGTTAGGACGTGTTGGGACCAGTGGATGTGTGAGGGCACATAAAGTGACCGGATCAGGACCCCACGACAGACCACTAATAGAGAGAAGCGCCTGATCAGCCAACAAGCACGAGCAGCTCCAACTGTTTTGTTCTCCGCCATCCAGAGACAGGTGGTGCCATTGTTACACCCCGGTGTCTGTCAGAAGCATTTCCAGGCGCTTGGATGAAGGACATTTGGTTTGATGGTGACTAGTACATGTACGGCCTTTCACATCCACCATCGCCTCCATTTGCAATGATGTTGTAAACCGAGTTGTCATTACCAATAAATCCAGGGTTAGTTTGGACTCTGACGGCGGCTGTGTTCGTGTCTAGAGACCCCGGGGTGAGCACCTCAATCCTTCCTTTGCTGTGTAGCTGCACACTGCCCCCTGCTGGTGTGATGGTTTGTGGGCCATCGTATACAATAGCCGGTCACCACTTGAAGTGGTACGAAGGACAATGACAGCTCAGCAATATGTTCAGGACGTCCGGCAGCCACATGTGTTCCTCTCATGGCGGCTTCCAAGAGGCAGCAGGATAATGCTCGCCCGCACACACAAGGGGATCACTGGAGCCCCCACAACATTGTCACGCTTCCGTGGCCACCCAATCGCCAGATTTATCACCAATAGAACATGTATGGAACCATCTGGGATGGCAACTTCCACAAGCTACGAATTTGCACAATCTAGAGGCTTAGTTACAGCAAACGTGGAGCGATATGCCGCAGGATACCATATGGAACCTGGATGCCTCCATGCCCGCCCGTGTCACATCTTGTATCCAAGCTAGAGGCGGTACAACAGGGTACTAGAGCCTCCATGCCCTCCCCATATCACATCTTGTATCCATGCTAGCGGCGGTACAACAGGGTACTAGAGCCTCCATGCCCATCCGTGTCACATCTTGTATCCAAGCTAGAGGCGGTACAACAGGGTACTTGAGCCTCAATGCCTCCCCGTATCACATCTTGTATCCAAGCTAGAGGCGGTAAAACAGGGTACTAGAGCTTCCCTACAAGGGGTCGGGTATGGGACCATCTAGGATGGCAACTTTGACAGCCTACAAGTTTGCTGGATCTAGATGCTCGGTTACAGCAAATGTCGAGCGATATGCTGTAGGATACCATACAAAACCTGTATGTCTCCATGCCTGGCCGTATTACATCTTGTATCCAAGCTAGAGATGGTACAACAGGGTACTAGAGCCTTCATGCCTGCCTGTATCACATCTTGCATTCAAGCTATAGCCGGTACAACAACATACTAGAGCCGTCATGTCTGTACAGATCACATCTTGTATCCAAGCTAGAGGCAGGAAAAATGGTACTAGAGCCTCCATGCCAGCCCGTATCACATCTTGTATCCAAGATAGAGGTGATACAACATCGTACTAGAGCCTCACATTTTGTTTGCAAGCTAGAGGCGGTACAACATCTTATTAGAGCCTCCATACCCTCCCGTATCACATCTTGTATCCAAGTTAGAGGCGGTACAACAGGGTTCTAGAGCCTCCATGCCCCCCTGTATCACATCTTTTTTCCAAGCTAGAGGTGATACAACAGGGTACTAGAGCCTCCACGCCCACCCGTATCACATCTTTTATCCAAGATACAGGTGGTACAACATCGTGCTAGAGCCTCCGTGCCCCTCGTATCACATCTTGTATCCAAGCTAGAGGCAGTACAACAGGGTACTAGAGCCTACGTGTCCGCCCGTATCACTTATTATATCCAAGCTAGAGGCGGTAAAACAGGATACTAGAAACTCCATGCCCTTATCACATCTTGTATCCAAGCTAGAGGCGGTACAACAGGGTAGTAGAGCCTCCATGCCCGCCCGTATCACAGACTGTATCCAAACTAGAGGCAGTACAACAAGGTACTAAAGCTTCCATGCTGCCCGTATCACATCTTGTATCCAAGCTAGAGGCGGTACAACAGGGTACTAGAGCCTCCATGCCCACACATATCACATCTTGTATCCAAGCTAGAGGCGGTACAACAGGGTACTAGATCTTCCATTCAAGGGGTCAGTTCTCCACAATAAATTCCCCTTTTGCTCTGATATTGTAACCACTTACTTATAACAATGTTACAATCACACAGAAAGTTTCATCCCGACGACTTCTAGGGGAAGGATTTTTTGTCAAGGAGTGTACCAGGGGATCATTTTGGCTCCAAGAAGCCTGTTTGCTGTTGTTTTCTCTACATATTAGGCTATATGAACATCATATGGTGAGGGGGATTCCCTGCCATGCCATTAACAAGCAGAGGCTGTCACTCTAGGGATGGCCGTTCACTTCAGTGTCCACATGCAGAGCTGTAGCTACGCATTTCTCCGCCCAGAGGAAACGTTCAGTGTTGCATCCCCTCCAAATCCGAAAGACTTTTCTGAGACAAAAAGTTATTTTTTTCGATGTAGCACTTGACACATTTTACGATGTCTTCCTGGACTTATCCAGCAGAAAAGTGGTTAAGAGGAGGCAAAGTGGTGCGGGGTGGCTGCGATGCATATCTGTGCTCCGCAGCAGTAATTAGACAGCATAGGAAGCTCCCAGCTAATAAACACCATGTCAGCCTACATTACACCACCAGGCCTCTGGATCGGTGCGAGCGGAGGGAGCGCCTCAATAGCCTCTCTTTTTTAATATAGCTGGAATCCAGTTAAGGCGATGCAATAATGTCTGGATTACCGGAGCCAGCTCATAATAAATCTCCGCTGTGTAACCCTGTATCTACAGGAGAACACAATGAAATTATTCCAGGATTAAACACTAACAGGGATCTGACAGACAGATTTTTAGTGCCATCTATCTATCTATCCATCTATCTATCTATCTATCTCTCTATCCCATATCTATCTATCCCATATCTATCTATCTATCTATCTCATATCTATCTATCTCATATCTATCTATCTATCCATCCATCTCCTATCTATCTATCTCATATCTATCTATCCATCCATCCATCTCATATCGATCTCATATCTATCTATCCCATATCTATCTATCTCATATCTATCTATCTATCTCATATCTATCTATCGCATATCTATCTATCTATCTATCTATCTATCTATCGCATATCTATCTATCTATCTATCCATCCCATATCTATCTATCTCATATCTATCTATCTATCTCATATCTATCTATCTCATATCTATCTATCTCATATCTATCTATCTCATATATCTATCTATCTATCTATCTCATATATCTATCTATCTATCTCATATATCTATCTATCTATCTCATATATCTATCTATCTATCTATCTATCCCATATCTATCTATCTCATATCTATCTATCTATCTATTCCATATATCTATCTATCTATCTCATATCTATCTGTCTATCTATCTATCGCATATCTATCTATCTCATATCTATCTATCTATCTATCTATCGCATATCTATCTATCGCATATTTATCTATCTATCTATGTATCTCATATCTATCCGTCTATCTATCTCATATCTATCTATCTATGTATCTCATATCTATCCGTCTATCTATCTCATATCTATCTATCTATCGCATATCTATCCATCTATCTATCTATCTATCTATCTCATATCTATCTATCTCATATCTATCTATCTATCTCATATCTATATTTATCTATCCATCCATCTCGTATCTATCTATCCATCCATATCTATCTATCTCATATCTATCTGTCTATCTATCTCATATCTACCTATCTATCTCATATGTATCTATCTATCTCATATCTATCTATCCATCTATCTCATATCTATCCATCCATCTATCTCATATCTATCCATCTATATCATATCTATCTATCCATCTATATCATATCTATCTATCCATCTATCTCATATCTATCTCATATGTATCTATTCATCTTATATCTATCTATCTATCTAGCTATCCATCCATCCATCCATCTCATATCTACATATCTCATCTCAATCTATCTATCTATCTTTCTCAATGTCAATTGTGCCAATGGCCATCTGTGTAGACACGACAGAAAAATAGAACAAGCTGCGATTTTTCTTCTCCCCGCAAACATTGCAGTTCGTTTCCATGAGTGTGCAAGAAGAAGCGCTTTTCCATAGCATGCTATGAACAGTATTTGCTGTGGATCCACGGTGCAGACACTAACCACAGATTCCGTTCGTGTGCAGGCGGCCTTCTTGTTGCCCTGATCCATTTTCAGCTTAGGTTTTATAACTCCCTGCTGATTAGTATTCCCCTCATTAAACTCTCCCCTCTCCATTTTGTGCCAGTGACTACACTGATGTCTCCACCCTGTGCCAGTCACTACACTGATACCTCTACCCTTTGCCTTTCACTACACTGAATCGTCCACCTTGTGCCAGTTACTACACTGATGCCCCCACCCTATGCCAGTTATGACACTGATGCCTTTCCCCTGTGCGAGTCAGTACACTGATGCCTCCACCATATTCCAGTCACTACACAGATGCCTCCACCCTACGCCAGTCACTACACTGATGCCCCCACCCTACGCCAGTCACTACACTGATGCCCCCACCCTACGCCAGTCACTACACTGATGCCCCCACCCTACGCCAGTCACTACACTGATGCCCCCACCCTGTGCCAGTCACTACACTGATGCCTCCACCCTGTGTCAGGCACTACACTGATACCTCTACCCTCTGCCTTTCACTACACTGAAGCGTCCACCTTGTGCCAGTCACTACACTGAAGCCTCCACCCTATGCCAGTTACTACACTGATGCCTTTCCTCTGTGCGAGTCAGCACACTGATGCCTCCACCATATTCCAGTCACTACACCGATGCCTTCACCCTGTGCCAGTCATTACACTGATGCTTCCACCCTGTGCCAGTCACTGCACTGATGCCTCCACCCTGTGCC
Organism: Eleutherodactylus coqui; assembly: GCF_035609145.1. Classification (NCBI taxonomy): domain Eukaryota; kingdom Metazoa; phylum Chordata; class Amphibia; order Anura; family Eleutherodactylidae; genus Eleutherodactylus; species Eleutherodactylus coqui. Next base: position 311,208,468 of record NC_089838.1, on the reverse strand, counting down.
AGTCACTGCACTGATGCCTCCACCCTGTGCCAGTCACTACACTGATATCTCTACCCTCTGCCTTTCACTACACTGTTGCCTCCACCTTGTGCCAGTCACTACACTGATGCCTCCACCCTGTGCCAGTCACTGCACTGATCCCTCCACCCATGCCAGTCACTACACAGATGCCTCCACCCTACGCCAGTCACTACACTGATGCCCCCACCCTGTGCCAGTCACTACACTGATGCCTCCACCCTGTGTCAGGCACTACACTGATACCTCTACCCTCTGCCTTTCACTACACTGAAGCGTCCACCTTGTGCCAGTCACTACACTGAAGCCTCCACCCTATGCCAGTTACTACACTGATGCCTTTCCTCTGTGCGAGTCAGCACACTGATGCCTCCACCATATTCCAGTCACTACACCGATGCCTTCACCCTGTGCCAGTCATTACACTGATGCTTCCACCCTGTGCCAGTCACTGCACTGATGCCTCCACCCTGTGCCAGTCACTGCACTGATGCCTCCACCCTGTGCCAGTCACTACACTGATATCTCTACCCTCTGCCTTTCACTACACTGTTGCCTCCACCTTGTGCCAGTCACTACACTGATGCCTCCACCCTGTGCCAGTCACTGCACTGATCCCTCCACCCATGCCAGTCACTACACTGATGCCTACACCCTGAGCTAGTCACAACACTGATGCCTACACCCTAAGCTAGTCACAACACTGATGCCTACACCCTGTGCCAGTCACTACACTGGTTGCCCAGCAAATATTAAATACAATGTAGTCATCAGTCTAACCCATAAGGCTTTCCACAATGCTGCACAGCTCTAAATCTTCTTCTTCCTCCCTGCCTAACACTCTACCTGTGTTCTTCATTCTGCTCCCACTCACATCTTCAAAATTTTTTGAAGCTGCACCAGTTCTCTGGAATGTGCTAGCCCAGAAAATGAGGTTAATTAACAATATCCACAGTTTTATGCCTTATTCACACGACCGTATATATGCAGCTCTGTAGTTGTGTCCAAAAATCACATGCACTTGAAGCATTGGCTTCCGATGTATTCATTCAGATAAAGGATTTTTGGGCGCATAAAAAAATTGCGACAAGAAAAATAGCGCCTACAGCTTTAAGTAAACTACCCTATTTTTATAAGAGATGTCATCCCTTTTTCCTCATAGATTGTAAACTCTTGTGAGCAGAACCCTCACTCCCCGTATTCAAATTGTTTATGTAATATCTGATTTTTTCTTCTTTTTCGTATACTATCCCTGTTTCCCTGAAAATAAGCCCTAACATGAGTTTTCAGGATTTTTGAGGATGCAGAATGACTTTTCAGGACTTTTGAGGATGCTTGAACTATAAGCCCTACTCCAAAATTAAGCCCTAGTTAGTTAATAAAGAAGCCAATGTAAATAGTGTCCAGGCAGCTGTACATGTTAAAAAAGTATAATCTTTCGGAGCAAAAATTAATATAAGACCCTGTCTTATTTTCGGGAAACATGGTAGCTGATATACCCGCCTTTGTCCGAGTTGATTTGGTACAGGTGTTTACCTGTTTTTCGCACAGAAAATTTAATGAAGTCATGATTACTTCAGAGGAACCGAGGAATAAAATATGTATACACATAGGAGCGTTAAATTCTCCTTAGGCTGCATCTACTGATGTCCCTCTGCAGAATGTGCCACCCCTTCCAGTCTCCTTACTTTTCACCCTTAAAGGTAATGCCACTTTTTATTCTAATTTACCTCCAGACTGGGGGTTGCAGCCCCTTCTTTGTCTTAAAGGCATGCTCCATTCCTGCAGCCCATGGCCGCTTCCTTATGTACTTTACAACCTTTCAGTATATGCTCACAAAGGTCAGTTAGATTCTTCTCAGTATATACACACCATAGGTATGGCGTCAGGTGTCGCGGTGGCGACCCGGCCCCTGCACTCAGGGAGCCCCGAGGCCACCCTCCGCCATACACATATGCACTAATGGCTCAGGGGCCCGGGTGCAAAAGTTCAGCTCAGGGCCACCACCGCCCCGGTACCTATACCTAGATCGTACTGCATACAGCTGCAAAACGAATTTCCATATATGACCTAACTCCTTAATGTAATGCATTTCCTGCACATGATAATTTGTTTGTAGCCCCGTGGGCCACTCATACTCGCACACCGCTTTTTACCGCTATTAGCGCAGCGTCCTGAGTGCCATACTAACCGCGATAAAACACTCCCATAGATTTTTATGGGGTTACTCAAACCTGCACTCGAACGCTGTGTTTCTAGCGCCGCCTTTTTGTGAAAGCTGCCTGCTCTATTTTTGTGTTTTTTAGTTTTTTTTACCTCCCCACCCATCACAATGATGGGGTGCATTAAAAAGCGCTGTCAAACACTGTACCATGTGTTGAAAAATGCCACGATTACAAGCTGCATTTTCTGAACGCACATGTGAGAATTGCCTTCGGCTGGGTTCACACGGGGCGGAATTGCCGCGGAATTTCAGAACAGACTTTCTGCAAGAAAGCCCATGGCCGCTTTCTTATGTACTTTACAACCTGATACACACAGAGGTCAGTTATATTCTCCTCAGTGTATACACATAGAGGTGAAGTAGATTCATCTCAGTATATACACACAGAGGTCAGTTATATTCCCCTCAGTATATACAGAGAGAGGTGAGGTAGATTCTCTTCAGTATATACACACAGAAGTCAGTTGTATTTTCCTCAGTGTATACACAGAGGTGAGGTAGATTCTTCTCAGTATATGTACATTGAGATAAGGTAGATTCTCCTCAGTATATACACAGGGAGGTGCGGTAGATTCTCCTCCGTATATATGCACAGAGGTCAGTTATATTCTCCTCAGTATATACACAGAAAAGTGAGGTAGATTCTCCTCAGTATATGCACACAGAGGTCAGTTATATTCTCTTCAGTATATACACATAGAGGTCAGTTATATTCTCCTCAGTATATATACAGAGAGGTAAGGTAGATTCTCCTCAATATATACACATAGAGGTGAAGTACATTCTCTTCAGTATATACACATAGAGGTGAGGTAGATTCTCCTCAGTATATACACATAGAGCTGAGGTAGATTCTTCTCCGTATATGTACATTGAGATAAGGTAGATTCTCCTCAGTATATACACAGGGAGGTGAGGTAGATTCTCCTCCGTATATATGCACAGAGGTCAGTTATATTCTCCTCAGTATATACACAGAAAAGTGAGGTAGATTCTCCTCAGTATATGCACACAGAGGTCAGTTATATTCTCCTCAGTATATATACATAGAGTTAAGGTAGATTCTCCTCAATATATACACATAGAGGTGAAGTACATTCTATTCAGTATATACACATAGAGGTGAGGTAGATTCTCTTCAGTATATACACACAGAAGTCAGTTGTATTTTCCTCAGTATATACACATAGAGGTGATGTAGATTTTCCTCAGTATATACACACAGAGGTCAGTTAGATTCTCCTCAGTATACACACATAGAGGTCAGTTATATTCTCAGTGTATACACATAGAGGTGAGGTAGATTCTCTTCAGTATATACACACAGAGGTCGGGTATATTCTTCTCAGTATATACACACAGAGGTCGGGTATATTCTTCTCAGTATATACACAGAGAGGTAAGTAAGATTCTCCTCAGTATTTGCACGCAGAGGTCAGTTATATTCTCAGTATATACACATAGAGGTGAGGTAGATTCTCCTCAGTATATACACCTAGAGGTGAGGTAGATTCTCCTCAGTATATACACATAGAGGTGAGGTAGATTCTCCTCAGTATATACACACAGAGGTCGGGTATATTCTTCTCAGTATATACACAGAGAGGTAAGTAAGATTCTCCTCAATATTTGCACTCAGAGGTCAGTTATATTCTCAGTATATACACTGAGGTCAGTTATATTCTCTTCAATATATACACAGTTAGGTGAGGTAAATTCTCCTCAGTATATACACACAGAGGTCAGTTGTATTTTCCTCAGTATATACACATAAAGGTGAGGTAGATTCTCCTCAGTATATACACACAGAGGTCAGTTAGATTCTCCTCAGTATACACACATAGAGGTGATATAGATTCTCCTCAGTATACACACATAGAGGTGATGTAGATTCTCCTCAGTATATACACATAGAGGTGATGTAGATTCTCCTCAGTATATACAGACAGAGGTGAGGTAGATTCTCCTCAGTATATACACATAGTGGTGAGGTAGATTCTCCTCAGTATATACACACAGAGGTCAGTTAGATTCTCCTTAGTATATACACACAGAGGTGAGGTAGATTCTCCTCAGTATACACACATAGAGGTGATATAGATTCTCCTCAGTATACACACATAGAGGTGATGTAGATTCTCCTCAGTATATACACATAGAGGTGATGTAGATTCTCCTCAGTATATACAGACAGAGGTGAGGTAGATTCTCCTCAGTATATACACATAGAGATGAGGTAGATTCTCCTCAGTATATACACACAGAGGTGAGGTAGATTCTCCTCAGTATACACACATAGAGGTGATATAGATTCTCCTCAGTATACACACATAGAGGTGATGTAGATTCTCCTCAGTATATACACATAGAGGTGAGGTAGATTCTCCTCAGTATATACACATAGAGGTGAGGTAGATTCTCCTCAGTATATACACCTAGAGGTGAGGTAGATTCTCCTCAGTATATACACATAGAGATGAGGTAGATTCTCCTCAGTATATACACATAGTGGTGAGGTAGATTCTCCTCAGTATATACACACAGAGGTCAGTTAGATTCTCCTCAGTATATACACACAGAGGTCAGTTAGATTCTCCTCAGTATATTCTTTCTCAGAAAAAAATGTAAAAATAAGTTTTAAAAAGTTCTATTAATTATTTAAAAAAATACAAGTTTAACTTAACCCCCTTTTGCCATATTTATGATAAAAATATCTAAATTGAAAAACCCAAAACATATTTGGTATCGCTGCGTCTGTAAATAGTAAGGGACCCCAGCTGATCTGCATCATGAACGGGCTGCGATGTACCTTTCGCTGTATACAGATGCACATCGGCTTCTCTGTATAGGTGGTTGTTCTGCTACCTTCAAGTGAGCTGACAAGGATATCCCAGCCATGTTTATGTCTTGGGGACCCCTTTAATCTTAGGAAATTCATACCTGTTTCTCTCTATAATCTTGTGAAATTCCATACTACATTACAGCTCGGTGCTGGAAACAAGGGCATTGAGCGGAGGGTTGGACCAGATGCCCTGGAGGTCCCTTCCAACTCTACCGTTCTATGAATCTACACCTGGTGTCTTTTTAAGGTTGAGTAGCCTACGGGACACCAGGACATTGAGGTGTCATTGTGATTACTACTAAGTACAGACATCTTTCGACTATTGGTCTTATGTCTTGTTTGCCAAGGCAGGCACTGAGCATTAATAATCCCACTAGGCAATGATGGGTTAAAAGAACCACTCCTTACAAATCCAGGTTTCCTAAAAGGAGCCGCGCTATCTATGAAGCCGGCATTACCATACTGAGCGCTATACTTCACAGCTTCTCCCTTTCTCCAAGTGTCTGAGTAAGTGACGTCCCTACGATTTTATGAGATCTGTGACTCTAAGGCATCAGGTAATCTCATCAGACATTTGATTACATTTCACAGCCTTGTCTTCTTTATTAAAATTTCCCAGAAGCCACAGCGGCCAGTCTTATTGCTGCTGGATGCTAATAAAAGTCTCTCCCTCTGGGACTTGGAATAGATGAGGGAGGCTGTACCTGGAAAACACGCCATCCTTGGCTTGTACTAGTATGGACGTTCATTACCTGCATATTCTGACACCTCTGCCATTATTAGCAGTGATGAGAATAGTATATGCTTTGTGCGTTACCTACTACAATACTTTCCTTAACACAAGATCCCCGGCGCTCACATCATGTTTGGCCATATCACGATCTTCTTGAATGGGGAGTTACAGGGTGCCCCAAAAAATGCATTCACACTTCAAATGACTATGAAGTCAGTGTTTATTAACCCCTTAAGGACCGCCCCTTTTTTTCATTTTCTTTTTTTCCTCCCCACTTTTTCAAAAAATCATAACTGTTTTTTTTATCCATTGACGTAGCTGTCTGAGGACTTGTTTTTTGTGGGACAAGTTTTTTTTCTTTCAATCTTACTATTTAATGTACCATATAATGTACTGAAAAACTTTTTAAAAAATTCCAAGTGGAGTGAAATGGAAAAAAACCCCAAATTCTGCAAACTTTGGGGGCCTTGTTTCTACGGCATGCACACTGCAGCAAAAAATGACCCGATAACTTTATTCTGTGGTTCAGTACGATTACTATGATACAAAAATTTAGATAGTAGAGCAAAAAAAAACTACCTTTAAAAAATAAAATATCTTTGGAAAAAACAAAAAATTGTTTTACACTAAACTCTGATCAGGACATTTAATTACTGCTGTCAGAATTGACTGCTCAGCAGGAGTGCTTATTGCAGGTTTTGCCAGTGGGTGTCGGCTGTAAGAAACAGCCGACACCAGCATTCTAAGGAGCGGGGTCGAGCCGCGATTCCCCTCCATACCAACCCTGAACACATAGCATACAGCTGCATGACCTTGGCCCTTAAGGGGCCAACACAGTTCATTCATTCATACAGAAATGATTTTCTTTTTGGTCGAATTGTTTTTGTGTTCTTTGTCAACGCCTGTTTTTACATTGATGACTGTTCTGGTCCGGGCACTGCAGATCATGCAAAGCAATGGATGGAATCACAAACATCAAGACTAATTTACTTTCATATTTGTAACATTCTTGTCCGATGTTCCCCCTCCCCCTCTCAATTTATTGACTTTTTTTTTGCCATAAACTTCATCTTTTAAGTATCCCCATAAAAAAGTTTAGTGGCATGAGGTCTGGTGAACGCGGGGGAGGTGTGTGTGTGGGGGGGGGGGGGGTAGTCTACTGAACCTCTTCATCCAATCCATTTGTTTGGTGGATTGTCATCGAGGTATGCCCTTATATGATGTTGATAGTGTGGTGGGGCTCCATCTTTTTGGATATATAACTCTTCATCCACGAAGTCCTCTTGATTGTGTGACAGGTCGCTGTAGGCAGTGCAAGGAAACGGTATGAGCTACATACAGTAGCATCAAAAATAATGGTCCAATTAATCCCTTCATGACGAGCTGCACCACACTGTAACCCCATGGAAATTAATATGATGTTCCTCCATTATATGCAGATTCTTAGGTCTCCAGGAGGTGCAATTGTGGTCATCAACTGAGCCATTTAATTTACATGTACCCTCATCACTCTAAACAATCCTTCTGGAAACCTTGCATCCTCTGTACATCTTACCAAGCACCACTCACAATCTGCAGTCTCTGGTCTGGATCATCTTCATTGAGAACGTGACTTTTCAGGGAATGTAACTTTTCCAATGACAGCTCTTCAGAACACGATGGACACTTGATTATGAAATTCCCGTCTCGCAAGCCATTTGCTGTACAAATGTTTTTGGATTCTGGAGATACTTTTCCATCAACTTTCCAGCTTTGTAGGACTCATCGATGTCTGCGGTCTCTCTTGTGGACAATCTGAACAGTTCCATCTACTACAAACTTATCTCTCATTCCAGTGACTGTAAGTCACGTAGGTGGATCTGTTTGAAACTCTGTCTTAGGGTATGTTCACACACTGCGGATTTTGGTGCGGATCTGCTGCAGAAATACTGGACCAAACTCCACTGTGTGTGAACCTATCCTAAAACTGTCTTCGAACTTCAACTGTGTTGTCAAACTTCCAGCAGCCCTTTAGGATAAGTTTCCTTTGTTCTAAGTTAACTCTGGCTAAACCCATTATTTCTAATCAGTTAAGTCGGAAAAGGGGTGAAAATTTAGTGAAAGATGAATCAAAACTAGTGCAAAAGAAAAGTGGTTTAGCTGCCCATAGCAGCCAATCAGGTCTCTGCTTTCATTTTCCAGAGGTGGAATCTGATTGGTTGCTATAGACAACTAAGCCAGTTTTCCTTTGCTCCAGTTTTATTTCCTCCAGTGAGGTCTAAGCTATTAAAGTGTCTATACATTTTTGGGACACTCTGTATGTGTATGTATATTGGCTTAGGATTCTTTTTTCTACTAATGGGAGCTAAATGAGGTGTGTCCATCCATTGTCTCTAGTTGTATCCTTGTATAAGGGTTTTCACAGGAAAGGCCAACCCGACAGTGTCAAAATGATGAACGTTCTTTAAACCGGTTGTCCAACTTAATTGTTTTACAAAGTTTTGGGACCCCTGTGCCCAAAACTATAGACAAGTAATATACTTACTGTGATGCTGAAGCATCATTTACATGCTCCAGTGCAATGGCATTTGGCAGGTGATGCCACCAGGTCTTCTGCCTTGGTGCCATCCCATAAATTTGTCATGTGTGTTTCTACAAGCCACCCCACTCCCCCGGTAGGTTCATGGGATGTTGCTTCTAATGTCCCTGTTGGACCTGCTATTGGCTGCAGAGATCACATGGGTAAAGAACCATGTGACCACTGAAGCTGGGGTAAACAGAAGACCGGAGGTCTGGAGCTGCCAGTGGGGAAACAGCACTACAGCGGAGACGTGAGTATTGGGTCTTTTTTTTAAATTTATTACTCATCCCCACTGCTACAAATACTTTATAACCCAGAAAAACCCATTTAACCCCTTAAGGACATGGCCTATTTTATTTTTTTCATCTCCATTTTTCAAAAGCCATAACTTTTTTATTTTTCCGTCGACGCGGCCGTATAAGGGCTTGTTTTTTGCTTGGCAAACTGTGGTTTTTATTGGTACCATTTTTGGGTAAATACTAGACTATACTGTAAAACTTTTTTTTTTTTTTTTTATGATAACAGGGAGAGAAAACGCATCAATTCTGCCATAGAATTTTCCACAATAAAAAGCCTTTTTTTAAAAATTATTTTTTTCTAAACTCACTGCATTCAAAGTCCTGTAACTTTTTTATTTTTCCATGGACGGAGCTCTAGGAGGGCTTATTTTTTGCGAGACGAGCTGTAGTTTTTATTGGTATCATTTTGGGGTACACATGGTTTTTTTTTATCACTTTTATTGCGTTTTTTGGGAGGCAAAATGCTAAAAATTAGCATTTTGCCTCAGTTTTTTAACATTTTCTTTAAAGCTTTTTGCCGTGCAGGACAATAAGCGCATTCAATGTATTGTACGCATCGTTACGGAAGCGTGGATACCAAATATGTGGGATTTTTAATTTTTTTTATGCTAATATGAGAAAAAGCATAAAAAATAGTTTATCATTTTTTAAATATTTTTATTTTTTGTACTTTATTTTGCTCTTATTTTTACACAATCTGTGTCCCTCTGAGGGACTTTTACTACAGCACTAATGATTGCTGCGATAAAGCATGGCAGGACTTCTTTCCTGCCATGCCTTATCGCTTACTATAGCGATCACAGGCTATGGCAATACAGGACGCCAGTATCTGGCGTCCTGTTGCCATAGCAACCAGCCGGGCTCTCGCGATGTCATCGCGAGAGCCGGCTGGAGTCACAGAGGGAGCGCGCTCCCTCTGTGAACCCTTTCCCTGCCGCGATCTACTTTTACTGTAATCCACATTTACTTTTTACTGAGATGCGGGTCATTTTTCAGTAAAGTAGCGATCCTCAGGCGTCGGTGGATCAGCAAGTGTTTCCCACGGGAGGTGGTGAGTTCTCCTTCAATGGAAGTGTTCAAATAAAGGCTGGACAGACATCTGTCTGGGATGATTTAGTGATCCTGCACTGAGCAGGGGGTTAGACCCAATGACCCTGGAGGTCCTTTCCAACTCTACCATTCTATGATTTTATGAACAGTCTGTGCATTCCAAGGAACACAAACAGATAGGACATGTAGCGATAGATCAATACTGAAGCGGAAAACACGTCAAAATCCGAGCTGTTGCTGCAGATTTTGACATGGCTTTTGATCAGCAGCAAATTTAACCCTTTCAATTTCAATTTTGATACAGCATTTGGTGGGGATTGTCCACTGCAGACAACCAGCACCATTTTTCAGTACGTGTGAACATACCCTAAAGGGAACCTCCAACCTGTGGCTTTCTAGTTTTTGTGAAAATACAACTCCCAGCTGTCACGGCTTGACGGGCGCGACAGGTCCATAGTATACCAGCCGTAATGCGAAAACGGACCAGTGGTAGAAGGTCAGTTTGAGCCATGTCATGACACATTTGTGGTTGTAGGTCGGTTATCCCTCTTTGGGTTCCTCCGTCGTTGATAAAGAGTCATTGGAGTCGTATGTTGGCCAATCTCTTTGAGAAGGGGTTTATATATTTCAACCCCCCCCCCCTAGCGGGTTGATGATTATTCATCTCTCTTGGGGGAAGTTGGTCTAGTCCTTTCTTCCCTGGTGCTGCCGTCTGGATTAAAGGGGTTGTCCCGCGAAAGCAAGTGGGGTTCAGCACTTCTGTATGGCCATATTAATGCACTTTGTAATGTACATCGTGCATTAATTATGAGCCATGCAGAAGTTATTCACTTACCTGTTCCGTTGCTAGCGTCCCCGTCGCCATGGTGCCGTCTAATTTCAGCGTCTAATCGCCCGATTAGACGCGCTTGCGCAGTCCGGTCTTCTCCCTGGTGAATGGGGCCGCTCGTGCCGGAGAGCTGGTCCTCGTAGCTCCGCCCCGTCACGTGTGCCGATTCCAGCCAATCAGGAGGCTGTAATCGGCAATGGACCGCACAGAGCCCACGGTGCACCATGGGAGAAGACCCGCGGTGCATCGTGGGTGAAGATCCCGGCGGCCATCTTAGTAAGGTAAGGAAGAAGTCACCGCAGCGCGGGGATTCGGGTAAGTACTAAACTTTTTTTTTTTAACACATGCATTGGGTTTGTCTCGCGCCTATTGAAAAAAAAAAAAAAACCCTGTTTCGGCGCGGGACAACCCCTTTAAGCTAAGTAGTTGGTGTATTGATTTATATCTTAGTGTTGTTCTGCCATTGCTCCTGCTGGCATTAGTTGTTACCACCTGCTTATTGACATTTCCCTTCTCTACTTAGGGGCAGTACAGATGGCCTCGGTTCGGGTCATGGGCTCGTCCTTGTTAGGCAGCGGTATTTTTCACCCGTGTGCGAGTTTTGTGCCCATGTGAATGCATCCTGAGGGGTTCATTATAACGTGCCAGTTCATAGTAACATAGTATGTTAGGCTGAATGAAGACAATGTCCATCTAGTTCAGCCTGATATAGTTCCTATCTGAATGTAAGACCCAGAACAACAACCTGCTGGTCACCTAATGTCTATATCCTGTAATATCATAGTGCTCTAGAAAGACATCTAGTCCCCTCTTAAACCCCTCTATGGATTTTGCCATCATCACATTCAGAACCAAACAGCGGTTGATATAAACTCTCAAATGCTTTTGCTGGCCTCTGGTAACCGTTTCTGGATCTCTGCCACTTTCATCTCCTGTGACAACTCAGAACATCATATCTCACATCGTCTATAGGTGGAATACCCACCATAGCCTACAATGCATATAAAAAGTCTACACACCCCTGGTAAAATGCCAGGTTTTAGTCATGTCAAAATATCCCCCCAAAAAATGATTAATTCCAGATTTATTTCCACCTTCAATGTGACCCGATATCTGGACAATTCCATTGAAATACAAAAGGAAATCATTTTGGGTGGAAAAATAAAAATAACAAAACTAAAATAATGTGGTTGCATAAGTGTTCACCCCCTCTTATATTTGGGGATGTGATTGTACTTAGAATTAGCCAATCATATTTAATCCCCTGATAAGCAGTAGTCCGCACTCCGCTGCCGTTATGTACAAGGATTCTGGTTTCCCCCATATAAAGTTCGACTCTTCTCGGAGGATTTTCCTGACATTTTTCTAGTTGGTAAAGATTTTACAGAACATCAAAGAGATCTGCTTGTTGGAAAGGATCAGTCAGGAGAAGGAGACCAAAACATCTCTAATATATTACATATACCAGGGAACACAGTGAAGACGGGCAGCAAGAAGGGGATTACATTTGGCACAACAGTAACATCAGCAACAACTGGATGGTCCTGAAAAATTGATGAAAAGGACAGAAAAAAAATTGTCCCAAGAGGCCGGCAGCAACATTACAGGAGCTGCAGGAGTTTCTGGCAAGTACTGGTTGTGTAGTCATGTGACAACCATCTCCTGTATTCTTGATACGTCTGGGCTGTGGGGGAGGGGGGCAAGATGGAAGCCTCTTCTAATAAAGAAAAACATTCAAAGCCTACATGAAGTCTGCCAGAAGTCTGTGGAGAACGTGTTGTGTCTAATGAGACCGAGGGGGAACTTTTTGGCTATAATTCCAAAGGTATATGTCTGATGTGTAAATATCAGACCATTTTGACGAAAAACCTTCAAGACTCTGCTAAAAACCTGAAGATGAAGAGGAATTTCACCTTTCAGCACGACAAGCAGATCTCCAAATTAGCAAGAGAATGGCTTCACCAGAAGGTCATAGTTTTAGAATGGCCCAACCAGAGCCCAGACCTAATCCCATTGAAGATCTGTGGGTGACCTGAAGAGGGATCTACATACGCGATGCCCTTGCAATCTGACAAATTTTGAAAGATTGCCAAGTCAAGATGTGCCATGCTGGTAGACACCGACCAGATTGCAGTTTGTTTTTCAATGGAATTGTCCAGATAACGAGTCACATCACAGGTGCAAAGAAATCTGAAATGATTGATCTTTGTTGGATATTTTAGCATGACAAAAACATAGTATTATAACCGGGGCGTGAAGACTTTTATATCTACTGCATAACGTGTCTGTAACAAGCAGAAATATAAGGTGGCTCATTGTCTATAGTACAAAGGGTATTCCAGATCCTCCGTTCCAAGCCTTTACCCCCTCATCTGCACAACTCTTCTTGACAAACACGTGTTCTTATCCAGCATCTCTACAAAGAACTCCGACAAACTCAATATCCTGTGAAGGTGCATTCTGGTGAAATGCCAGGGGCTATTACCATGAGGGAAGAGGAATGCCCACGGGACTGCTCTCAAAATTGTCTTTTATTACAGCTGTAATAAAGTCGGAGGGAGAGGGAAGATATTAAACATGTATGAGGAGCGTTTAATTACATTTCTAGGATGCAGGATTAAAACTGTGAAGGAGGTTATCTGGGAAGTCAAACAAAAATTAAGTCAATGCAAAGACAATATGTAAATTCAAAGCTCGGGCACGAAAGGGAAAGGGGATAAAAAGGAATTAGTCATTGGACACACTTCATTTTTAAAGCAAACACATAGATGTATGGATATTACCTCTATATCCATCTGTATCAGTCACCAAAAACATAACGTATGTAGTCACCATATTAACGGCTGATGCTCACCAATGAGGACTACATTGTATGAATTGTCAAAAGGAGAGATGACAACTTATCTGATCACATCTATGGCTTAGCAAAGTCATTGCCACTCTAAGCTCATTTAGCCATTGCCAAACTAAGGGCCCTTTTACACGGATCAGTTCTTGGGCGCAGAAGCCTCCGACCATCGTGCCAACAATAATCACAGCTGTCCACTCAGACAGGAGCAATGATCGCTCAGTGGATAGGTGTGGAGCGGCCGGGGATCTTTCCAGCCGCCTCCATTCACAGTGAACAGGCAGTTGTTTATAGAGGAGTGACTGCCTGTTCACACGGGACGATCATCATTTGATTTTTATTCCTGCGTGATCTGAACGGCGAACCATAGGTGAATGAATTATGGTTCAACATTCAGATCGGGGAGGCATTTGCACTGAAGATTGTCGTTCAGATTCCCAATATCTGAATGTAATCGTTCTGTGTATGGGCTCCTTGACACGAATGTATGCGCATGCTATAGCACAACGTATTTGTGCTTTGAACGGGGCAGATTTGCACACATATCGGCCCATTTCACTGGACTTTTTGCATGAGACACTACCACCACCCGATTTAAATGGCTATTTAGCCTAAGAGGCCCAGATGTATTGTAATTTTTGTCAAATGGGTTGCAGCAGGAGAGATTCTTCTATCTATTCTACAAACCACTGTGGCAGAACATTGGGCTCAAATCCCTTTGCTACCAAACAAGGGGGTGAGAAATTGGCTCAAGGGTCATATAAAGCAGGGGGAAACAAATACCAGGCATGGGTGGTAAAATCTGGCGCCAAAATAATCTTTCTTACGGGTTCAGCTGTACAGTAGCCCAGAGGGTGAAAAGTGGAGGAACTATTAGGTTTGGAGTAGCACAGAGGGAGCACTATTAAGTTTCTGGGGGCACTATAAGTTTGGAGGGCACAAAGGGGGCACTATATATTTTGAAGGACACAGGGTTCACTATTAAGTTAGGAGGGCACAGAGGGAGCTCTATTATGCCTTTGATGTCAGAGAGGGGGCTCTATAGGGACACAAAGGGGGCATTATAAGTATGTGGGTCCACAGAGGGAGTGCTACTACTATGGGGAGTACTGACAAATTTATTGGAGGTAGTGTCAAGATGTGTCTGCAGAGACACATCATGGCTGGAAGAAGTCTTCATGGCACTCTAGATTTTTTTAAAAAGTAAGTGGATGACTCCAATCAGAGACAATCTCATCTGTGATCACTGGAGGTAACTGCACTGTAATCACTATCATTGTGTAGAACTGGTATCTATTATGTGCTGACTGCATTACTTAGGCCCCCTGCACACAGGGCGGAAATTCAGCAGGGGGATTTCCTGTAGAATTTCCGCCCCTGGACGCCTGCATAGGATTGCATTGCAATACGCAATCCTATGCAGACGGCCGCGATTTGTCCACGTGAAAATACATGCGGAAAACAAATCGCAACATGCTCTATTTCTGTGTGAGTGTTGCAGAGGCCCGCACAAAAATGTCTCTCCCAGCGCCCCAGCTCTGCTCTGCACATGCGCCGGCTGGCCGGCAGCCAGCACATCAAAGAGCCGGAACCGCGGGAGAGGTGAGCGCTGCACTGGTCCCTGCAGGGGCTCGGGTCGGGTCCCGCTGCGAGAATTCTTGCAATGGGATCCGACCCGGCCGTCTGCAGGTGGCCTTACAGGAATACTAATGCTAAGTTGTTGTATTTTAAGTCGCTGTCTTATAAAAGTTGTCTTATAGCGTACTTTCTTTTGTGTGTGTAAGTTGACAGGCACATTCTTCACACAGGGATCCTCTGCCCTCTGTTTCTGCCCCTTCTATGTAAGCCAGTGATTTTACTTGTATATATGTGTTGATGATGATTATCTGTTCAGTCGCATCCAACCTTCGGACACTTTTAGAGATGAGCGAGTATACTCGCTAAGGGCAATTGCTCGAGCGAGCATTGCCCTTAGCAAGTAGCTGCCCGCTCGGAAGAAAAGGTTCGGGTGCTGGCGCGGGGGAGTGGTGAGTAGCGGTAGTCAGCAGGGGGGGGCGGGAGAGAGGGAGAGAGAGATCTCCCCTCCATTTCTCCCCGCTCTCCCCCGCAGCTCCCTGCCCGCCGCCGGCACCCGAACCTTTTGTATCGAGCAGGCAGGTACTCGCTAAGGGCACTGCTCGCTTGAGCAATTTCCCTTAGTGAGTATACTCGCTCATCACTAGTCACTTTACAGATCAATGTTCTCCACGCATTCCTGTCTTTCACGGCTTCTTTCAGTTCCGCCATTGACATGTTCGTGGTGGCCTTGATTGGATCCAGTCACCACGAACATGTCAATGGCGGAACTGAAAGAATATATGTGTTATATACTATCAAAACGCACGGTACGCTTTAAAATCTAATGGATAAGTAAATAGACTGATTGGCCCTATATTGTAAAAAGTTTTCCAAACCTAACCTCAACGAAATGTTTATCCCAATATTTCAGTGAACACAGTTAGTACAGTGTATTTCTAAACTCGCATTTTCTACATAAAAACACTAAAAATATGACACGGTGAACTGAAAACAAGATTATAGTTAATATGTTAAATTTATTTTTTTTGATCTGGCAAAAGAAATGCATTCAGATGACTTGGTTGTGGAGGAGGGTTGGTGCATCAAATGGTTTCTGTCAATCCCACCCTCTGCGATAAGATTTAGTCTGGGCATTCAAGGATCTCATGCCTTAAATCAGGTGCCAAGGAAAGTTTGTGGCCTGGGACAGAGGGAGAGGAAGGGGCTCCACACGTGGGATTAAAGCTTTTCATCACCAAACATTATATCTTACTTGTGAGGACCCGGTTGCAGCTGTTAGTATACTCATCCCACAAACCTTCATTCAAGCGCAGTTTGTGAACTGCAAAACACCCACTGAAGTTAAAAAAATATAGAAAATTGACAGCAGAAAAAGACCAAATCCAGTCTGCCCTTACATTGTTTCTGTCTTAGGATAGATCTATGCATATCCCAGGCAGCTTGATCCATTTATTGTTGATTTTCCAACCACGTCTGCTGGAAGTTTGTTCCAAGCATCTACTACTTTTTCTGTAAAAAATATTTCTTGATGCTGCTTCAGATTTTTCCCCAACTAATCTCAGATTGTGCTCCCTTCTTCTAGCACTTAGCTTTCTAATAGAAACACTTCCCTCCTGAACCCTATTCATAACTTTACCATGTATAAAGGTTTCCATCATATCCCCCTCTCCCTTCTCTCCTCCTGTAACATAAATAAAGGTTTCCATCATGTCCTCCTCTCCCTTCTCTCCTCTTGTAACATATATAAAGGTTTCCATCATGTCCCCCTCTCCCTTCTCTCCTCCTGTAACATATATAAAGGTCTCCATCCTGTCCTCCTCTCCCTTCTCTCCTCCTGTAACATATATAAAGGTTTCCATCATGTCCCCTTCTTCCTTCTCTCCTCCTGTAACATATATAAAGGTTTCCATCGTGTCCCCCTCTCCCTTCTCTCCTCCTATAACATATACAAAGGTTTCCATCATGTCCTCCTCTCCCTTATCTCCTCCTATAACATATATAAAGGTCTCCATCATGTCCTCCTCTTCCTTCTCTCCTCCTGTAACATATATAAAGGTTTCCATCATGTCCCCCTCTCCCTTCTCTCCTCCTGTAACATATATAAAGGGTCCATCATGTCTTCCTCTCCCTCCTCTCCTCCTGTAACATATATAAAGGTTTCCATCATGTCCTCCTATCCCTTCTCTCCTCCTGTAACATATATAAAGGTTTCCATCATGTCCCTCCTCTCCTCCTGTTATATAAAGGTTTCCATCATTTCCTCCTCTCCCTTCTCTCCTCCTGTAACATATATAAAGGTTTCCATCATTTCCTTCTCTCCCTTCTCTCCTCCTGTAACATATATAAAGGTTTCCATCATGTCCCCCTCTCCCTTCTCTCCTCCTGTAACATATATAAAGCTTTCCATCATGTCCTCCTCTCCCTTCTCTCCTCCTGTAACATATATAAAGGTTTCCATCATGTCCCCCTCTCCCTTCTCTCCTCCTGGTACATATATAAAGCTTTCCATCATGTCCCCCTCTCCCTTCTCTCCTCCTGTAACATATATAAAGGTTTCCATTATGTCCTCCTCTCCCTTCTCTCCTCCTGTAACATATATAAAGCTTTCCATCATGTCCTCCTCTCCCTTTTCTCCTCCTATAACATATATAAAGCTTTCCAACATTTCCTCCTCTCCCTTCTCTCCTCCTGTAACATATATAAAGGTTTCCATCATGTCCCCCCTCTCCTCCTGTTATATAAAGGTTTCCATCATTTCCTCCTCTCCCTTCTCTCCTCCTGTAACATATATAAAGGTTTCCATCATTTCCTCATCTCCCTTCTCTCCTCCTGTAACATACATAAAGGTTTCCATCATGTCCCCCTCTCCCTTCTCTCCTCCTGTAACATATATAAAGCTTTCCATCATGTCCTCCTCTCCCTTCTCTCTTCCTGTAACATATATAAAGGTCTCCATCATGTCCCCCTCTCCCTTCTCTCCTCCTGTAACATATATAAAGCTTTCCATCATGTCCTCCTCTCCCTTTTCTCCTCCTATAACATATATAAAGCTTTCCAACATTTCCTCCTCTCCCTTCTCTCCTCCTGTAACATATATAAAGGTTTCCATCATGTCCTCCTCTCCCTTTTCTCCTCCTATAACATATATAAAGCTTTCCATCATGACACTTCTCTTCTGCAGGCTGTACTAAAAGTTCTTTAAGTCTTTTCTGATAAGTTTTATTCTTCCACCATTTTTGTTGCTCATCTTTGGACTCATTCTATTTGAACAATGTATTTTTGTAGATGAGGTATTCAGAACTGACCCAAGTATTCCAGATGTGGTCTCACCAGAGCTCATTACAGTGGATAACAATCTCTTTCTTTCTACTGGTAACACCTTTAGCGAGGCAGCTGAGTATCTACTTGCTTTCTTTGCTACCAGTCTGCACTGTGGACATATTTTGCGGCTGCCAGAAACCAGAACCCCTAAATCCTTTTCTTCTGAAGTCCTGGATAACACAGAACAGTCCATACGATTCTCAGTCCAAGGATTTCTTTGCCCTAAATACATTGAACTGCAGTTTCCATTGTTTTGACCATTTATCCAGTAAGGCTCAATCTTTCTCCATGTTCAAGACCCCACCAGGAGTATCAACCCTATTGTACACTTTTGTGTCACCAACACACAGACAGACCTTACAGGTTACACTTTCTTCTGTCACTTACCAACATATTAAAAGAAATAGAACCCAGGCTAGACTCTTGTAACTCATCCCTACTCACAAGAGATTGAGATTGTGATACCTATCTTTTAAGCATTTGCGAATCCACCGGACTATCAAAGGGCTATTAAAGCCTGATGAAGAAACTCAAGCCATTTCGATTGTTTGCTCTAACAGCACCTCTTTGTGTTAGCTATTAAAAAAGTATCATATCCACAAGATTACTTAGTTTCTCTTGCTGAGAACAATCATATTTCCTTC
Organism: Eleutherodactylus coqui; assembly: GCF_035609145.1. NCBI lineage: Eukaryota > Metazoa > Chordata > Amphibia > Anura > Eleutherodactylidae > Eleutherodactylus > Eleutherodactylus coqui. The sequence continues at coordinate 311,189,522 of NC_089838.1, read as the reverse complement.
TACTGGCTAACACGGTACCAAACTTTTTTATTATTACTTGGCTCCATTGATTTTATGTTGTCTCAACATGTATCTACTATAGGCAATCACTGTCCAAAGCTGTGACCTCGGTGGTGTCGAAATGTCATTGCCAAAGCCAGTGATAGACTGCAGCGGTCATCATCGTTGGAGCTTTTAAAACAAAGTCCGGCAGGGGCCCAAGGAAGTGTTGGCAAGAGAGCGGCAGGGATTTAGTAAAGTGAAAATAATCCTTTTATTATTATTTTATACCATTGTCAGCTACTTGTAAAAGATTTAATGGGACTGGAAACTTCTTTTGTTTCCTTGGCATGACAAAAATTAAAATTTAAGGAAACATTAAATGTAATACACACATTTGGAAAAAAACATAAATAAATCTCAGTAGTTCTTCCCTTAATACTGAAACATATCACCAGCCTAGTGCTGTCCCATTGCTCTACTTGTTCAAATCTCACAGCAGACCTGTTACGTTTGTCCTGGACTGCTCACAAAACCCTGAGATTACGTGGTACTGGAGCAGCCAGGACTGACATGTTAGCTTGCTACACAGGTGGCTAGACGCAGTATCAGACAGAAATAAGAGGTAGCGATCAGAGCGGGCCACTCTGAACACCTCCGACAGAACCCACCTCACAGCGGAGCACCCGTCCCTAAAGGGATGACCCCACTACTTCCACAAGGACAGGTCTAAGGTCAAAGGGGAACCAGAGTACAGTAAACCAGGGACAAAGAGAAACTGACAATAAATAAAAGACGAGAACACAGAATGCAAGACAAACAGAAACACAGGGGACGAACCAGAACACAGGAGCCAGACAACAGACAGGAGCACTGAGCAAGCTTACTTAATCAGGAACATTGAAATATAACTGGCAACTCCCAGCCAGGAAGAGCTGGGTTACATAGGGACTGGAAAGAAACTGATTGGCTGACAGAGCTGTCAATCACCAGCCACCACCTCATCTAACAGCTGCAGGACTAATTAACCTAACTAGATAGGACCGAAGACATTAAACCTAGCTAGACAGGCTAGAACCCACAGAAGTATAGGTGTGCTGGCAGAGAAATGACAGATCGCTGGCTGTGACAAGACCTGGCGGTGGCTATACATTCACTGGCCACTGCAGGAGCACTCACACACCAGACTGTCTGCCCGCTCTGCCCACCTATCTGCCTAATTGCCCTTCACACTTTTGAAACATAAAAAGTTATGGAAATTCAACTTTTACTGGAAAATACTAATTCATATAATTCCTACCAACATATTTCACCAAGAGTAGTTTAATAATGCTGTTCACTTACTTTTCATAGTCTTCTTTGCAGTACAGCTGGCGGTTACGATAATAACAGGTCCCAGATAAGATTTGTAGACAGGCTGCACACTTAACACAGCACTCGTGCCAAGATCTGTCATTCACTCTGAGCAAGAAGCGGTCTGAGATCGTGCATCCACAACCCGCACACAGTTCATTCATCTTGTGATCTGAAACAACATATTAAAAACCTTTAAATGTTTAGATTTTATGCTTCATCTGCAATTTATCCTTCTCAATGGACTTCTATGAGAAACAGGCGTTGATTGACAATAGAACTATGAAAAAAATGGAAAATAATGATTCCAAAAATCCATATAGGAAACCACAATTCATGGTTTTTGATTTTCAATATCATCTTAGCATCTGACATTAGAACATGGCATGTTACAAAAGGGAACAATTGCTCAAATAGCTGAAAGATTGGCAGCATATTGAAGGTTTTTCGAGTCATCCAACGTGCTTGCCATCAGGTGCAGACACAGTGTGAACATCCAACTTAGGTACATATAATTGGTGGCATATCATGAAGTTTAGTTACTTTGTAAAGAGCTATGTTTCAGTAGAGAATAATGATCATTGGAAAATTGTCCTTTGAGCTTTCATATATGTTTAAGAGAAGGGCTCTAGAAGGTTGCTGATGGCTCCTTCGATGATCATAATGGTCAACTCTGTGTTTCCAAGCCTGGAAATTATCCTAGCCCTGACTATCATATAGCTATGCCCTAGCCAAAGAGATGCGTTTGCAAAGACAGGAAATTCTGGTGAGAACAGCAATCTACTGTCCGCAGAAGACCATAGACTTGGTCATGCTCAGAATACTCCAGTAGGGTGCTGCCATGGGCAGCACTTTTCTCACAGTAGAACAAAGTGGATGGTATATTATTTCTTGCTCAAGAAATTGGAGACTTTGGCCAACATTTGTATTGACTGAATTTGGCCACAAATATCTCATATCTGTAACCAACTTTAGCTACTGGTTACAAACAATTATCTCCTCATAAAAGTATATACTGTGCAGGACATCTGCTTGACCAGCTGAGCAACAGTTGCCTCCTCTTCAACGAATGGAACAGCTGTCTTCTTCCAGTTTGTTATACATAAGACTACCATCAGCCAAACACTCACTTGGGTGATGGTTACTTTGTTCTAACTACACCACTATATTTTAATAGAATGAGGCTTACCTCCAATGGGAACAAGGATTTCAACATGAATTCCAACATGCCCAAACCTTCTTTCCCTTGCCATCTGCTGTTGAAGTATAGTCAGGAGGTCCTTATATAAATGTGTATGACCAGTTTTACACACAGGGTCTAGTCAAGAATGTATCAGTGGTAACCCATTTTATTTTTAAAATCATACACATATGTTATAAAAACTATTACGTAATCAGAGCCAAATGGCTGTCAGTAATAGACATCTATGCCATCATCAAGACGTTTATCAGACCAGCAAACAAAAATGATTATCTGCCCTAGTTGTAATTACAGCACATTAACGCAATCGGCTTTAATGCGAAACTGAAACTGGATTGACTTTTACCAAACAAAAAAAAAGAACCTCCAAAATTGTAAAGCCCACCCAAAAAAATCAAATAGAAATATCTTTATTAAGATTACAAAAAACACCCACAATGTAAGGACACACTTTGTGTTTCTTTAGTCTGTATTTTTTGTGTTATATTTTTTTTGGGGGGGGGGGGGGGGGGGAGTGCAATTATAGGGGTGCCTTATCTTGTTTGGTAATACATGACCATATACACGTTCTTTCGCAACCCTGTTTTGTATTCTTTGTTGATGCCCATTTGGTATATTGGAATGACTTTTACTACATCAAAATGGAATGAAAATTCCATAAAAATAGTTCCGACCCTTGAAAAATGTCTTTCCATGCATGTGGTTTGGAGACAAACAATGCTTGAAGATTAATCTGATGAAGGTCAATCATTATTTCTATGGTCACCTTACAATCCACACCCTGCCATGTTGACTAAATATATTCATATCTTTAAAGTGATATCATTATTGTGATTTTTTCTTTTTATATATTTTTGTTAGGAATTTTTGTCTTTTTCATTTAATTAGATTTTCCGTAGATTATAGAAGAGAAGGAAAAAAAGAAGCCGCATTTTGAATCTGGACACAAATACCCCTCTTGACTGATGAAAAAATCATAAAAATATTACCTTTTCACCTCCATCCCATTATCTGTAGTCAAGTGTAAAACGCAAATACATCTGTTTACCACAGGAAATAAGAACATGTAGGTTTGTTTCTGATTTTATCTGGTACTTCATCTCTGGCATCCCTTCAAAGTTAGTGATGAAGCATTTGAAATGTGGAGGCAGAGAGAATATCCATCCTATGTACACAGGGCTAAATTTGACCTTCATAAAGTCAATCTTCAGTACAAACACAAGTAGAGTGAGTTTCAACTTTTTGACCTCAGCGCAGTTAACTCCTTGTAGTGCCGGCTGTATGAATCATTACTTCTTGTACTATGTGGATGTCATACGTTGACTTTCTTTTAGTCAAATGTGAATAGAAATTGATAATCCATAACTGTGTAAATGAGTATTTTGCAGACTACTGGAACGAACAGTGAAGCAGAATGTTTTTGTGCTGCATTCCCAGGTTACTGCTATGGGTGCTGTTCTTAGCCCTGGACAGCTGCCCTGTTTGCCACCATCTAAAACTGAGCTCACTCAACATTATAAAAGGGGTCAATTGTCAGAGACCTCCAACACTCATTTCTCTCCAGCACTCCTCATACACTCCAAGCACCAAGAAAAGGGGATTCGAAAAAAACAAAAAGTATACCTCCAACCAAATAACCGTTTTGTTAGAAGAGATCATTATACAGTTTTTTTTAATTAATATAATATACTGAGGTTGGAAATCTACTCTCTTGTACGAGTGCTTTCATAGGTCTGGAGGCCATCTGTATAGACTCTTAACCAGAAGAATTTAGGTGGCCAAACATTGGGGTTTGTGGCCGTAAGGAGTGTCTGACGGACATATTTGGCTTTGTTTATCTCTTGGTTGAACAAGTAATTGGGGCATCTTGATCTTTTGTTCCCCAACAGCAAACATCAGGGAACAGTTAGGCTGCTTCCAAACACATTAGATTGTCAGTGGCTCCTTCTGACATTGTGGGATCTGCCAACAATTATCTAATGTGTGACTAGCTTAAGTTTACTGGAAAGAGGCCCTCCAGTCTTGATTTGGCTCTGCTCATCCCTATTCTTTGTGTACAAAGCAAGACATTCAGAAGAAAAAATTGGGGCCAAAAAAACAATCCTGATTACTAAAGTGAAAGTAGGCACAAAACATCCGTTTTCTGTCATTGTTCACAGTCCTGATTGACATTTGATTCATTTTGTACAAGGCTTATGGCCCTTTTAGACAAGCCGATTCTCATTTGAATGAGCGAGTGACGTCACTGCTAACTCGTTCGCAATCGTTCGTGCAGCATGTTTAGACCAGCAGATCATTGTTGAGAAGTGTTCACTTCTTGTTCAGTGTTTCACATTCCTAGGCTGGATGTGGTACTTCCTGCTAGCCAATCTCCTGAGTGTGTGCTCACATATAAACCCAGCTAGCAGGCCACTTCACGGCTCTTGCCTATACTGCTAGTCCCTACACTAACCAGGAGTCCAGCAGAACCGGACACAGTTCACACAGCACACTGCAACAGGACAGGACACAGATAGCAGGTCACACAGCAAGCTAACACAAAACTGACAGAATATAAATGAACAAACAGACATGAACCAGCAAAACACAGATCACACAGCAAGCTTCAACAGACAAGGATTCATGACTGCTCACTCTGAACACCAGATAGAGACTGACCAGGAGCTGGGTTTATATGTGAGCACAAGCTCAGGAGATTAGCCAGCAGGAAGTACTACACCCAGCCAGCTCAATGAATTAACCCTGTGAGGGCTGTGCTGCTAGGAAGCTTAGAACTACAGATCCCAGCAGCACATGTAACAAAAACACATAGCAAGGATTGTTTAAACGCAACGAGAAGTGAGTGAGCCAACGATGATTTTTATGCCTGCATAAAATGAGCGACGAGTGAAAAACGAATAATTCTCGTTCGTCATTCAGTCGTTGGCTCACATTTAGATGGAATGATAATCTTTCACTTCCATTTGTTTTAACAATAATTTGAATAGTAATAGTTATGTCTAAATGCACCTTTAAACAGGTCATATACTGTACATAAATGCATACAACCAAACCCAGTGAAAGCTGTCAACAAAAATGTCTTTAGTAAGCCGTAGGAAACCACTGTGGCTATCAGTGATTTATGGCCAATACATTAAAATACTACATGATTTACCACTTGCTCACTACAAATAGCTTAGGCTTTAAGCGGATTTTCCCCACAATGAATATTTATCCTCTGTCCACCGTATAAACATCACTGGACCGAGCCAATCACTAGAATGGGGCCCTGAATCTCCCTGTTCCTCTTCACTACATTATCACAGCGAGGAACAGTTTGAATGGAGCAATGGTTGATCGTGCACCTGAATGTCTGTGGAATGGACAGAGACACGCGAGCACTGTACTCAGCTGTTTCTGGTAGCCTCAGACTTTGAATGGAGCGGTACTGCGCATGCTTGACCACCACACTATTCAAACTCCCTCTCACTATGGTCATGCAGTGAGAAGGAATGGGGGTGCTCAGAATTCCCCATCTAGAGATCATTATAATCCACAGAAATGGGGCCTCCAGTGATCAGATATTTATCACCTATCCTGTGGATAGGTGAGAGATGTCCATTTTGGGACAACAACATTTGTTTTTAAAGGTTTTCTTAATTATGCCAATCAATTTTCTAAATAAAATTGGCCTAGTGACTAGGTGATAGCCAGAGGCCCATACTCCAAAACCCTAAAAAAAAGCACTTGGGAGAAGCTATATCTGTATTTTGACCCAATTGTGTCTAGCCTGTTAGAATGAAAAACTCATAGGGTATAGGGAAGGGGTTGACTTATTGAGACAAACCCTTTAATGTATGTATGTATCTTAACTGTAGTATAAGTCCCTTCAGGCAATGGCTAGGTGGAGAAGAGCTAAAAGGTTGGAACCACTTTGAGAACATTTCATGTTCAGAGTCGTAATAGTCAGTTTCCTTCCCTAACATATTTAGGGAAGGGTATATGATGTCTCGATGAACATAATGACATCAAAGTTTGACTCCATAAAACATTATTGCTTATTCTGAATGTTTACATAGGGATGCTATCACAAAAGTCAGGCTGCTTGTGTTTAACGTGCAAGTATTGAGATACCCATCCCTTAATGGTAATTTTGTAGAGAACTATACTATAGGCTCTAGGGGTCACCATTTTAGTGTTAAATCTATTTTGGATGTGTTCCCATTGGAAGTCTGTCCTTGAGTGCCAACTAAAAAAAAATATTTGACAACATGTCGCAGAACAGAAAAAAGGATAATCTTCTATGTGATTAATAATAATGTGTTAAATATCTCTGCATATTGAAGTATAAGAAGCATGTTATTACATTCAGCAATGAAGCTCAAGTCCTGAAACTTACTCCCAAACTGATTCTCAGTCCTTTGCCAAACACAGTTCAGCAACCTCTGGCTTAGGATCTGTGGCTGGTTTGGTAGACCCATATTTGGTGTCTACACATACAACTAACTCATGTCTGAAATTGATCCAAACTTAAATTATTCGAGTTCTCCAAAGTCTTTGACTTAGGTTCTTGTTCCTGGAAATGTCATTGGGCCCATAAAAGGGGTGCAATTTTTTTTTACTATTTTACAAAGTGATTTTTTTTGTTGAATCCATGTACTTATAATTTGGGAAGAAATAGTCCCTAATAAGGGATTATGACATTTATTTCTCGAATATGTTTTCAAGAATATAAAGGATATAAATAAGAGAAAAATATTTTTCTAAGGTGTAACTTGAATTTCATAGACACCAATGCAAAATCTTGACTAGGGCCTCCAAGTGTCAACCATCATTCTAGTAGTGAGGCTTTTTAGGTGGCAGAGGGGTCTTTGGGTCCCCTTAAGAATATACCACAGCTGTCCAATTTTTTGCAAAACTGTTCTGACGGAAGAGGCTGACCTATTCAAATATGCCTCAAAATCGTAATTTATGGGATATTTGGGGGTGTTTCTGTACAGAAAAGGAAGGGCTTAAAATGGTTCACAAATAGAGATGAGCGAGTATACTCGCTAAGGCTAACTACTCGAGCGAGTAGTGCTTTAGTCGAGTATCTGCCCGCTCATCTCTAAAGATTCGGCTGCCGGTGCAGGTGACATGTGAGTTGCGGCGGGGGGAGCGGGGGGAAGAGAGGGAGAGAGAGATCTCCCCCTCGTTCCTCCCCGCTCTCCCCCGCCACTCCCCGCCAGCAGCCGAGTCTTTAGAGACGTGCGGGGAGGTACTCGGCTAAGGCACTACTCGCTCGAGTAGTTAGCCTTAGCGAGTATACTCGCTCATCTCTATTCACAAATAATGATTCAAATGTTGGGCTCAGGTTTGAGGGCAGCCTTTGAATCCTCTTAGCTACACCACCGAGTAGGACCTAACTTCCATAGTAATTAGTATTTTAACAAAAAAAACTAACTCTACAGAATGGTCAAGTCAATGAAATCCTTAACTGATGAGTATCAGTCGGGAGCTGTAAGAACACCAGTCGATGGCTTTTATTATGAAGCTATACTAACAACTGTATTTAAAGGAGAAGTTTACACAGTAATTACTCACCCAGTCCATGGAAGGGGGAATGTTCCTGGCACGAGGAGGGAGTACTTTCCGTCTTCATAATAAAGTATTCAGTTATTATCAGTTATTACATCCAACACCTGTGAAGAACACGTACAAGAAAGTGAACCGGAGAACCTTCCTTCAAAGCTTAAAGAACATAAATCATAATTTTACATCCTTTTATTGCTATTTATCAGATTGGATCAAAGTTTTGATTCCATTCAATCCAGTAAGTCTTTTTATATCTGATTCATATTTATGTTCTACATCCATTGACCAGCCTGAACCTACAACTAGTACTGTATAGATTAGCTTTTCCTGAACATTCCTTTAAATCATCAACCAAGAAAGATATGGAGATGTGATTGTGTAACTCTATAGATCTTCTGAGTACAAAAAAAAAAGATTGGAAAGCAGCAGAGGAGGAAAATTAATATCAATTAAAATTTAAGGATATAACTAGAGATGAGCGAGCATACTCGCTAAGGACAATTGCTCGATCGAGCATTGTCCTTAGCGAGTATCTCCCCGCTCGGCAGAGAAGGTTCGGGTACCGGCGCGGGGGAGCGGTGAGTTGCGGCAGTCAGCAGGGGGGAGCGGAGGAAGAGAGGGAGAGAGAGATCTCCCCTCCGTTCCTCCCCGCTCTCCCCCGCAGCTCCCTGCCCGCCGCCGGCAGCCGAAGCTTTTCTCTCGAGCAGGCAGGTACTCGCTAAAAGCAATGCTCGCTCGAGCAATTGCCCTTAGGGAGTATACTCGCTCATCTCTAGATATAACCATATGAGTAGATATCAAAGTTCGTAATTTACTTAGTTAAGACAAAATGGACCAAATAGTTTCATCTTCCTTTTAGACCTGTACAGCCATCATTTCTAAAGTCTAGGAATATTTATTAACAGGAACCTGTCAACAAGCAGGCCATCTGCAGTTCACCATTTTTCACTATGGCCTGAATAGTCGGTGCTCATTATCCACATAGCCTGATTAACACATTAACATTTGCTTTGTGTATTCATGTGTTATTAAATCCAGTGCAGGAGGTATAAGGTTGTAAATGAGAGAATCTTATCCACAGCCCATTCAGAGCAGGATATTATTCTGTGCTATGGAGTAATGAGTATGCTGATAGTAGCAACAGCAGCCTGTTGATGGCATCACTTTCCGGATCGCTATACAATTAATTTTTTTGATTAATTTTCTATTTTTTTTTTTTTATTTGCTATAGGTTTTTTTATAGGATCCGAAACACATCACAGCCTGATTAATAATCGACTTGCTTTATCTGAAGCAAGAAACAGTTATAACCATTATGATTTTACATGCAAATACCTTATCTCTCTTTTATAACGCTATGAGTAACGGGGTCCTCATGATCGACCCGTAAAGACTATTTAATGCATATATACTTAGCATGGACTAACTTTCCAAATTTAAGTTAAAAAAACTTTTTAGCTTCTAAATAAATTAAAGTGATAAGATCTATAACAGAATCGGGCAACGTAGTAGACTTATTTATTAGATTTTTTAGTTTTGTAGAATTTTTTTCTAGAGCGATCTTTCTCTAAGAAGACCATAAAGTGATATTGTTCTGTACACTACGCAAGCATTAGATTATTCTCTTACTACAATTTTATTAGGATTTTCACCCTATACGATGAGCTAGTGAACCTACGTAAGGTTTAATATGTTTAATATACATCATTTAAAAAAATGTACATACATGGAATAAAATGTATTACACAGATCTAGTAGGTGTACAATAGTGTCCTTTAATATCCTAATGTGCAATGGTGAGGAACACTAACGAGATTCATACCCTGTTTCCCTGAAAATAAGACAAGGCATGATTTTCCAGAATTTCTGAGGATGCAAAATGATTTTTCAGGCTTTTTGAGGATGCTTGAAATATAAGCCCTACTCCAAAATTAAGCCCTGCTAACAGTTAATTAAAAAAGTGAATTTAAATAGTGTCCAGGCAGCTATACATGTAAAAAAGTTAAACCTTTTTGAACAAAAATTAATATAAGACACTGTCTTATTTTCGGGGAAACACGGTCGTACACCAAGAGTTTCACAGTAATATAGTTGGAAAAATTAAATTGAATTAAAAAATGTATAAATGCCGTAATTGGCTTTCTCTACTTCCCAACACTGAAAATATCCAATGTTCTTTTTCACTTTTTGTTTTTTAGTATTAGTAGTAGCCATATTATAAATATATCTAAATATGTATATATATATTTTTTTTGATGCTTTACTATATATATATTTTTTTTATTTAAATATTTTTAAAGTGTTTTAAAATTTAAAACCTTAAATTAATAATAAAGATTTCTTTTAATACCACCACACATATAATTATATAAGCATCCTAAAAATCATTTTTCATATATAGTATCAGTAGGGTTCACAGTACAAAAAAAAAATCACCCGTCAATATAAAACAGTTTTTGTCATATTTTTTTTTCTATTTATGCTTGTTTTATGCTTACTGCATTAACAATATATCAAATAGAATAATATTATGCAATATTATGGGTGAAACTAATAGTATGTAGATAGCTTTAAATTAAATACTCATTTTAAGCCCAGCTTTTAGCGTCCTCATATAATACAATAGACAGTTAACAGTAACATCATACATTATTTTCTAATTTGTTTAATGCATGGTACCTGTTAAAGAATATAAGCAGAGCTAATAATATAATTACCACATGGGATGCATAGACGCGAACACATTAGGTAATGGATAATACAAAGCTATGTATAATAAGCGGTATTGCGGTTTTCAATAATGTAATGACTATTGTCCAATACATCTACATTCTTATACTATATTCTCTATATAGTATTCAGTCGGATATTATGCGTAATATAATCATTTGGTAATATTAACTAAAGTACTTAGAAAACAGTTTTAGATTACAAATGTGACTTGACCCTTATCTGTCCGCTGACTCTTATCTAATCTCCTTCCAATAAACATGAAATAATTCCGGTAATCACTAAAAAGTCCAATTAAAGTTCGCTAATCATCAAAGTCCTATTTTCTAAATGAAAAGCCTCGTCAGAATCTTATATGATCAGCTGCTTCAATATAACTTGATGTTATTGTGTCTCCATTTATTAAAGCACATTGGCTCAGGGGTATATTAAGATCGCATTAACCACCATAGCCCCTGCTTGAATGGCGCTGTATTCCCCTGATACCTGTAGCATGGAAACAACAAGAATATTAGCAATGACTTATTTTTTCTGCTTTGCCAAAAGATAAATCTTTCTTATAGCATTACTAAACTAAGACTCAATTATGAAAAAATCCAAAAAACTCTAAAAACACAAGCAAAATATACCACTTAGTTCAGTAATAGCTAAAGCATGGATATACGATGTCTCGGATGTAACCCATAAAGTATAATCCACTGAGGAATTATCTCCCCATTTACTAAATTAGAATGACTAAATCGCTGACGACACTCGGTTTCTTACCTTACACTGATCTGTACTTCGAGACGTTGTTTTTGTATTTGGCTGATTAAGATCAGTGCGTCCCTCCTTCCAAGATGCGTGTTGTTCTTTACCAAAAGCAAAAATCTTCATCAGTTCATCATAAGAACTTGCTCATCCATCATCTGACTGCACCTTCTGAAAAAAGAGACAGAAGAACAGAGGGGAGGTGTGAGGGAGAAAGGAGGGCTGGTTAAAAGTGAAGTCTACTTATTCTTCGCCATCTCGGTAATAGAAGGTTAATCTTAAGGATCAACGGTCATTTATTGGACTTTCTTAATCCTATTTTATTAACATTTTACATCTATCTAGTTGTTTGTCTTATATATTTAGATTGCATTTTGCTTTGTGACTCTGCAGAATAAAAAAGGTCAATACAATCCTATTGAAAAGCAAGATGAACAATTTTATATACATGGTCATCAGTTTAGTTCACAACTACAACCACTAAACGTTGGTCGCTTTGTGGTGTTTTTCTGCCTTAAAGGGTGTGTCCATTATTGTTATTTCTTTTTATCTTGGGGTACGATCTGGAAGCGTGGGCAGATCACAATCTAAATACTGCCAATCAACTAATCACAACTCTCGAACATGTACAAACAGATATAGAACAGTGCTCATCTATCCATGTCTAGGTCCTCCAAGGTGAAAACTCTATCAGTTTTTGTTTGAGTGGCCCTAGATATGGCACTTAGTTTGGATTGGCTCCAAAGTTTGGATCGGCTTTTCTGTAACTCGCACAGACTTATTGGAGTGGCCGAGACTACCTGTCCATATTGTCTTCTCTTGCATGCCTTGTCTTGTTGAAATGGGGTCAGGGGATCCCCATACTTCTGTTGATGTGCAATAACTGTCTGAAATTGGAAAAAATCTATTAGTATGCCATCAATCAGTGCCGGACACATCAGTGCTTTGTAGTAGTTACAGTCTGTTTTTTCTTCTACCTTATGTGATTGTAAGAGTTCTTAGCACGTTTTCTGATAATTACCCTGTTTTCGATGCATGATGCAGCTTGTTCTCCGTACTGCAATATTCCATGTCGTTGAAGACATCAGATGGTTGTTTTTATTTCCTATGAAGCAAGAAAAAAGGAATTGGTTGTTATGAAGACATACACATGTAAAGGCTTTTGTTTACACCATAGTAAATGATAGCATATCCTAACGAGGTGCCATCACTTTCTGTTTGTTAGAAGTCCAACTGCCAGGACCCCTTCTAATCCTGCAGCTCCTTCACAACATTTGCCTGCTCCCAAGATTGAGAGCTACAAAGCCTGGTTAGTGTAAGAGACTGTTGCAAGGGAGGCAGTTGCCATGTCCTGTCTCAAAGTATCACCTATAGGGGTTTTCAGGACTTTACTATTTATCAGTGAGTGTCCAAAGCGGGAGGTCTCCACTAATCAGCTGTTTTGTGGACAGGACAGAGCCAGAAGCAGACCACTCTGTCCACATTGCAGCAGCCCGGCTTAGTGTTGCAGGCACAGCTGCCATTGGATTCAATGCATTACCAGCTTGGATCACTGCAATGTGGACAATGCTGTCCTCTTCTGGCTTTGTCCACACTGACAGCGGACCTGGCGAACAGCTGGTCCACAGCCTGCTCAAAGGCCAAGTAAAGACAGTGTATGATGTGATGGGAGGAAGCAAGGCATTGCGTCTACAAGAAGCAGTTAGGGCTTAAACACATGGGTGCATGCACTAATATGCTCGATGTTATGGAATGCATTAGCGCATGAACCAAGGTTTTTCTCTTGACTATTCAAATTCGGACGCGAGTTTGAAAAAAAAAAAAAAGATGGTAGATAGGTCCAAAAACTAAGTGCAAGAAAGATAAGGCAAGTCCTATCTTTTATTGTGTGTAGTATTAATGCGCAAGAATCCCGATAGTGAAAACCAAACCACTGAAATCAATAGTCATGGCTGCAGAACTGGACGAACATGCGCCCATGTGTTTAAGGCCTCATGTCCATGGGCTTAAAATCTGCAGCGTTTCTCCCGCATGCGGATCCACGCCCATAGGGATGCATTGGACACCCGCAGTTAGTTAAATACCTGCGGATGTCATTTTTCCCGTCAGGCGTGGATCCGCGTGTGGGAAAAAAAATGGACATGCTTCATTTTAGTGCAGGTCTCCCGCGGGGACGGCTCCCGCAGTCTTCTATTGAAGCCTATGGAAGCCGTCCAGATCCACGGAACACCCGTACCAGAATTAAACTCACCTGCTCCGGACGATGCGGTTCTTCCCTTCTTCGCAGCCAGATCTTCTTTCTTCGGTCGGGCGGTTTTGCCCGGCACTGGCGTGCCGAACACATCCGCCGGGCGGAAGAAAGAAGATCCGTCCGCAAAGGAAGGAAGATCCGCATCGTCCGGAGCAGGTGAGTTTATTATTTTTTGAGGCCTTATGTCCGCGGGGCAGGAGGAACTCGCTGTGGATTCTACATTAAGAATCTGCGGCGGGCCTGATTTTCCCCGTGGACATGAGGCCTAAGTCCTTAGGACTGAACCAGAAATCAGCATCTGTAACTATCCTCCTTCTGCAAGCAACAAGTGGTGCAAGTCAAATGGTGTAAAAAGAAAAGTCAGGGCCTCTTCACAGGAGTGTGTTTGTGCGCAGAGAATAAAACCTATTGATTTCAATGGCTTCATTCTCATTACTCTGCTTTGTGCGCGTACTTTGCGTGTGTCAACAAAACGCAACGTTTTTTTCATTTCTGTTTTTTCCTCCCCACTTTTAAAAACTCTTTTATTTATCCATCGATGTAACTGGCTGAGGGCTTGTTTTTTTGTGGGTCGAGTTGTTTTTTTCAATGGTGCTATTTTATGTCTTATATAATGTACTGAAAAGTTTTTAAAAATTCCAAGTGCAGTGAAAAGAAAAAAGTGCAGTTCCGCCATATATGAGGGGGTCTAGTGTCTACAGCGTACTCATGGCAACAAAATAACTGATAACTTTATTCTGTGGGTCAGTACAATTACTACCATACCCAATTTATAGAGGTTTTTTTTTGCTGCACTGATTTTGAAAACAAAAAAAACTTTGGAAAAAATGAGTCTGTTTTCTGCCGGCATTTTCTGACTGCCATGACTTTTTTATTTTTCTGCCGGTATAGTTGTATGAGAGTCATTCTTAATGGGACGTCCTGTAGTTTCTATTTTGACCATTTTGGAGTACATGTGACTTTTGATCACTTTTTAGTACATTTTTTCTTGGAGACGTAATCATGACGTTGTGCATTATTGTTCTGATGACGTTCACCATGCGGGGTAAATAATACGTTACTTTGATAGATCGGACGTTTATGGATGCAGCGACGCCAAATATGTTCAGCTTTTTTCTATTAAGATTTTTATTATTATAAATATGGCAAAAGAGTTTTTTTATTTTATTACATTTTTTTAATAATTAATGAAACTTTTTTAAACTGATTTTTACATTTTTTTTGTTCTATAGGGGACAAAAACTTGCAATGGTTTGATCGCTCCTGCAGTATGATGTAATACCATAGTATTGTATTATACCGTGATCTGACAGCTATCAAGCCACAACACAGGCATGGCTTCATAGGTAATCTGCAATGGCAGGCCTGGAGGCTTTCCGTAGGCCCCCGACTGTCATGGCAACCGAGCGGCACTCCAGGAATCTCATCACAGGGGACCGTTCGGGTTCTCCAAACTCCGATCGGGCATTTAAAGGGTTAGCATCTTCAAGTTGGGTTCTAGACCTGGCGAAGTATTATCCGAGCAGGCCACTAACAATACCTCCACCACAGATGTCGGAGAAAGGGAGGATTGGCATGTTCCTCATACCTGGTGTGGAGGCGGCACTCCCAGTAACATTGATTAGACATGCATGCTCATTTGGCCGACCGCTACCTTCCATGTATGGACAACGTCACCCTGTCACGTTTTCCTCATTGTTCATAACTGGATGTTAAAATTTCAAATCCACCAGTTTTCAGTATAATAATGGTGAGCGGCCCTAGCTACTGGGGCTTGTATTAGATAGAGATCAGTAGTAGTCGGGTATGAAGGTTTCTCCATTCACTTCCTTTATAATTCGTCATTTTGGCTTTATCTTAGGATATGCCATCAAAAATGGATCTCTTGGAGTTCAAATCTCTGCACCCCACTCATCAATCGGTTCTTTCCCAGGCACAGCGCCAACATACAATTGTGGCTGTGCCTGGTACCGCAACTCACTCATAGGTCATTTTCACATGAACGTATTCTACTGCACAGTTTTTGCGCACATAATACGCAGTACCGACCTGTCATAGACTTTTAATTGTGCAGCTCACACGATGAGCGACATCCTCTATCTTGGTGTGTATTATGCGCACATACATACCAAGACAGGGATTGGTGGCATGCAGGTACCGTGTTTCCCTGAAAATAAGACCCTGTCTTATATTAATTTTTGATTCCCGGGGTATTTGCACATCCACAGTTGCAGTTATCTAAGGGAATTCTCTCTCCTGGTAACCCTCTCTCTCATCTGTCAGTCACTCACTTGTTTTTCACTTGCTGGCGGTTTCTCTCTCCAGGCGTACGTGGTTCTTGCGCGCCTTTTACTCTCCTCCAGGCTCATGCATTCATGCGGCTAATGGATCTGGAGAGTCTCCTAAGAAAGGTTAGGCCCAAGCGAGAACAAGGGGCCACCTCTCGGCCTTCTCCATGCCGGTAGTGCGAGCCCAGCCATACTCACTTGAATGGGTCTGAACTACAGTGATCAGCCACATCTGTGTATATGATGGCGTCCCTCGGTAAACAATGAGGGGATGCAGTGCAATACAGTCAGAAAATCCTAAGGAATTGCCAAGAGTTGAACATCCAAGAATAAATATTAACCCCTTAATGCCACAGGAAGTACGTTTACATCAGGGTGTCAAAAGCTTTTTCACCGAGGGCCACATCAGCCGTATGGTTGCCTTCAAAGGGCTGATTCTAATTGCAAATTGTCAGACAGCATAGTAAAAGTGAACCCCACAGTGGCCCGATCGGTAATAAGGTCCCCTATAGTGGCCAGTGGTGCACACATATATATATACACATACACACACAGGCGCACACTAATATACATATATTATATATACGCACAGGCGCACTCTATTATATATATATATATATATATATATACGCACAGATGCACACTAATATACACATACATGCACAGAGGCACACTATTATACACATACTAATATACAACTGTCTGAACTACAGTTATCAGCCACATCTGTGTATATGATGGCGTCCCTCGGTAAACAATGAGGGGATGCAGTGCAATGCAGTCAGAAAATCGCACAGACGCACACTATTATACACATACATGCGCACAGACGCACACTATTATACACATACATGCGCACAGACGCACACTATTATACACATACATGCGCACAGACGCACACTATTATACACATACATGCGCACAGACGCACACTATTATACACATACATGCGCACAGACGCACACTATTATACACATACATGCGCACAGACGCACACTATTATACACATACATGCGCACAGACGCACACTATTATACACATACATGCGCACAGACGCACACTATTATACACATACATGCGCACAGACGCACACTATTATACACATACATGCGCACAGACGCACACTATTATACACATACATGCGCACAGACGCACACTATTATACACATACATGCGCACAGACGCACACTAATATACACATACATGCACAGACGCACACTATTATATGCATATGCACACAGACGCACACTATTATACACATACATGCACACAGACGCACACTATTATACATACATGCACACACACACATATATATATATATATATACATACACAAACACATACACACATATATATATATATATATATATACACATACATACACACACATATATACACACACACATATGCACACAAGGTCACCTGCATTTTTATACACATTTTTATACTTACCTGCATCCAATGTGGTCCCACTGGCAGGTATACCGGCTGCTGTCTTCTTGGGGCCCTCCTGCATAGTTGGGCCCCT
Organism: Eleutherodactylus coqui; assembly: GCF_035609145.1. Taxonomy (NCBI): domain Eukaryota; kingdom Metazoa; phylum Chordata; class Amphibia; order Anura; family Eleutherodactylidae; genus Eleutherodactylus; species Eleutherodactylus coqui. The sequence goes on along the minus strand of NC_089838.1, from coordinate 311,171,890 downwards.
GATGTCTCCTAAGGCCTGCAGCCATGAATAGAGTTAGAGCCGGTAAGAGGAGTTCAGCGCTGACCAGGCTTTCACCCTGCAGCTGCTCCTCCTCCTCAGCGCCACTCTCCTCACTGCAGAGATCATGTTCTCTGCAGTCTTCTTCCCTTCTCCGCGGCCGTTGTCAGTCTGCTATCAGCACTCCTCTATTACTGTCTGCACTACTGAGCCGATAGAAGATCACCTACTGACAGCAGCACGGAGGTGAGGGAACTTTGTGCACAGCCGGTGGGCCACAGAAAATGAGATGGCGGGCCGGATTCGGCCTGTGGGCCTTGTGTTTTACACCTGTGGTTTACATCCTGGCAGGGCGATAGTTAATGCAACAGGACATAAACCTAAGTCCTGTGGATGACATCGGCTCAGAACTGGGAGCCGTGTTTTAGTGATAACTGGCCTCTCGCTGCAACAACAAGGATCAATGAGAACACCTATTCCTGCTCTTAACCCCTTACATGTCGCTATTAATGTACATTGTGGCATATAAAGGGTTTACAGAGGGAGATTGCTCCATCTGTAACATCATCGGCCCTCTGCAATGTAATCGCAGAGGGCCAATGGGTTGCTATTGTGAGCAGTAATGAATCGCAGTACAAAAGTACTGCTATGCATTATCATAGCAATCAGAGCATTTATGGTTCAAGTCCCCACAAGGACATAAAAAATAAATAAAAATAGTGTAAAAAAAACAAAAGGACACGGATTACTTACCGGTAGTCCCTTTTCCAGGAGTCATCACGACGGCCCCATTACATATGGAGGTTGCCCTCTGACCCAGGTAGGGACAGGAAGAGTTTAAAAGCACCTCCCTTTCCACCCATGCTTCAGTGACTTATAAATCATTACGGTGGACAATGTTTACTAAACCAAATTTTACCTTTATTCGGTCATATTTACATTTGAAGAACATAAATTATTCTTAAAGGGGAGGGAACTATGGGCCGTCGTGATGACTCCTGGAAAAGGGACTACCGGTAAGTAATCCGTGTCCTTCCAGAGCGTCATCCCGACGGCCCCATTACATATGGAGTATACCAGATTATACGTGGCCCTAGGGTGGGACTACTGCCTGAAGGACTTTACGTCCGTAACTCAGGTCTTTGTCCGACTGGACGTTAACCCTGTAATGTCGGGTAAATGTATGTATACTCGACCAGGTCGCCGCCTTGCAGATCTGCTCGGCAGACGCCTGGCCTTTTTCTGCCCAAGAGGAGGAAAGAGAGCGAGTGGAGTGGGCTCTAATTTTTCCCGGAGGGTCGAGACCCCTGGCTTTATATGCCTCTTGGATGGCGGTCTTGATCCACCTCGCGATGGTGCTCTTAGTTGCCGTCTTTCCTTTTGCCGGCCCCTGAAATTGAATGAAGAGGTTATTATTTTTACGGAAAGAGCGGGTGGCCTCTAGGTACGCTAGAACAGCTCTCCTAACGTCTAGGTTATGAAATTCTCTCTCTTTCTCGTTACGGGGATTTTGACAGAAGGAGGGCAGAGTGATCGTCTGCTCCCTATGAAATTTTGACACTACCTTCGGAAGGAAGGCTGGGTCTAGTTTGAAGGTAATCCTGTCGTCTTGTATTACCATGTATGGTTCAATACATTGTAATGCTTGCAATTCCCCTATTCTCCGAGCCGATGTTATGGCAACTAAAAGGGTAACTTTTAGTGTGAGCAGCCTCAAGGAGAGTTGTGAGAGGGGTTCGAAGGGGGATTGGCAAAAGCTAGTTAAGACTATATTTAGGTCCCAGGTAGGAAAGGTTTCTCTAACAAAGGGTCGAAGCCGTTCTGCCCCTTTGAGAAACCTACGCACCCAGCGGTGTTCTGCCAAGGGAAAATCTAGATAGGACCCTAGTGCTGCTGTATGGACTTTAAGGGTTCTAGGACTAAGGCCTTTTTCTAGGCCTGCCTGCAAAAATTCCAGGATTACGGGAATGTCAATTCCTGGGATTTTCCCTGGCTCTATTTTACAGAACTCTGTGAATTTTTTCCATATCCTATCGTAGATGGCTATCGTGATAGGTTTACGGCTTTTTGTTAGGGTAGTAATTACATTATGGGAGAGTCCCTTCCCACGCAGTATCATGCTTTCAGCATCCATGCTGCTAGCTTCAATTTCTCGACCCCTGGGTATGTTAGTGGGCCCTGGAGGAGAAGATCTTCTACGGCTGGTAGTAGGAATGGACCCTGGATCGCCAAGGCTTTTAGCAGGGGATACCAGGGCCTTTTGTCCCACATAGGGGCAACTAGTATGACTGACGCCCGGCTGGTTTGGATTTTCCTGAGGGTGCGGGGGATCAGTGGGAAGGGAGGAAAGGCGTAGGCTAGGTCCATGTCCCAGCTTTGGGACAGGGCGTCTACCCCGCGTGGATTGTCTCTGGGGTTCAGCGAGTAAAAGTCCTGGCACTTTGAATTTCTCTTCGTGGCGAACAGGTCTATCTGCGGTTCTCCCCACTGGCAGATTAGTTGGTCGAAGACTCGCTGATTCAGTCCCCATTCTCCTGGATGGATGCTCTGTCTGCTCAGGAAGTCGGCAGCGACGTTTGTGGACCCTTTTAAGTGGATCGCTGAGAGGGACAGCACGTTGGATTCCGCCCAGCGGAGTATCTCTGTTGCCAGTCGTTGCAGGTGCGGGTGTCGCGTTCCCCCCTGGTGACGAACAAATGACAGAGCTGTCATATTATCGGTTAGGATTTTGACATGCCTTCCTTTTATAAGGGGTTCTGCCGCCTGAAGGGCTTCCCAGATTGCCCTTAGTTCTCTGAAATTGGATGAGCGTTTAGCTACTTGGGGTCCCAAATCCCCTGTAGATTTTGGTCGGCTACTTGGGCTCCCCATCCCGTTTTGCTGGCATCTGTTGTGATGGGTACGGTAGATTCTTGTGACCAAGAGGTACCTTTGCTTAGGTTCCTCTGTGAGGTCCACCAGCGTAGGGACTCTTTGACTCGGACGGACAGGCTCACCTTCTTATCCAGGGATGTCTGCCGTTTGTCCCAGTTGGCAAGGATAAATCCTTGTAATTGCCGGGTATGGGCCTGTGCCCATGGGACTATCTGAATGCAAGCCGTCAGGATGCCCAGCACCTTCATTGTTTCTCTAATGGAAACCGCCGTAGCCTGACAGAAGGATTTTACTCTTTGGGTGAGGTCTTCCTTCCTAGATGATGGAAGCCGGGATTCCTGGATGTGGGAGTCTAGTAATACTCCCAGGTACACCTTTTGTGTACCAGGGTTCAAGTCGGACTTCTGCTTGTTCACTATCCACCCTAAACTGTTTAGGGTGGATAAGACCATGGATAGGTCTATACGCATGGTCTTCTCCGTCCTTGACACCAACAAAAAGTCATCCAGATACGGAAATATGCGGATCTGATTCCGCCTGAAGTAGGCTACCATCTCTATAACGATTTTCGTGAATACCCGAGGGGCGGTGGAGATTCCGAATGGAAGGGCCGTGAATTGGTAATGTTGGATCTTGTCTCCCTCCCGCAGAGCAAACCTCAGGTACTTGTGATGGGCTGCCGTTATTGGGACATGGTAATATGCATCTTTAAGATCTATGGTGCACATTACACTATCTCGATCTATTAGTGGGACGATGGATCTTACTGTTTCCATCTTGAATTTTTTGTACGAGATAAATTGATTTAGGGCTTTAAGATTAAATATAGTCCTAATGGAACCATTCGGTTTTTTTATTAGAAATAGGGGGGAATAGAATCCCTCACCCCTTTCGTAATCGGGGACTTGTGTAATGACCCCTAGGTCCTTAAGTTCCTGAACGCCTTTTATGAGGTTCCCTTGTTCCTGTAGGGACCCCGGGGAGGTTATAAGGAATCTCCTAGGGGGTAGCGAGTGGAATTCAATTTGGTACCCTGCTTCGATTATTCGGAGTACCCAGGGGTTAGACGTTACCCCTTGCCACTGGCTTAGATAGCCCGCTAATCTACCCCCTGTTTGTTCAGGGGAGGGTTGGACTTCCTTACCCCGACCTCCCTTGGGGTACGACCATCTTCCAGTCTTCCCTTTCCCTTTAACTTCGGGAGGAGGCTGGCGCATCCTCTTCGGGAAGGATGGTTTCCTGAAAGGTTGTCTGTCAGGCAGGGTTTTACTCTTGTCGCCGACTTTTTCCAGGATTTTGTCCAGGACGGGCCCAAACATATATTCCCCTTGGAAGGGGATGGCGCAGAGCTTATTTTTGGATGTAATGTCTGCGGCCCAAGTCTTCAGCCATAGTGCCCTTCTCGCTGAGTTGCTGAGGACTCCGGTTTTTGCCCCGTATCTTACCGTTTCCGCTGATGCGTCAGCCAGGAAGGCGGTAGCCATTTTTAAGAGGGGGAGACAGCTGGCCAACTCCTCTCTGGGGGCCCGATCCTTTATGGAGGCTTCTAGCCTGTTTAGCCAGAGCGCCATGGATCTAGCCACTGAGGTTGAGGCTATGTTAGCCTCGATGGTGAGGGATGTTGCCTCCCAGGCTTTCTTCATTAATCCGTCGATTTTTTTATCCATCGGATCGGATAGCTGGGAGGTGTCCTCGAAGGGCAAGAGGGTTTTCTTGGCCACTTTTGCGATCTGGATGTCCACCTTGGGGGTTTCCCTGTACAGGCGGACGTCCTCGGTAGCGAATGCGAGCCGGTTTCGGATCTCTTTTGGAACAGTGATCCTTTTTTCCGGTTCCTGCCATTCATCTATGATCACTTGCTGCAGCGTCTGGTTGACTGGGAACATGATCTTTCTTCTAGATCGGAGGCCGCCAAACATCTCATCCTGGATTGTTCTCGGCGGGTTATCTTCCTCAATTTGCATTGTTTCCCTCACCGCCTTGATGAGGTGCGCAATGTCGTTTGATGAGAAGTAATATTTCTTCTCGTCTTCTATGGGAACCGGTGGGTCCTCTAATTCCCCTTCGGATAGGAGCTCCAGCGATTCACCGGAGATCGAACTCGCCGACTCGGTCTGTCTAGGTCTTTTAGGGACCCGTGACGGACCTGGCTGGGCCTGGGGAAGGGACGCCATGGAAGCCTGCAGCTCTTCCCTTATCATGCAGCGGATATCGGATTTGAATGCTGCTTTCTCCTCTGCGAGAATTTTCCCCGTGCATCTGTGAAGGCAGAGCAATTCACTGTTATAGCAGTGCAAGCGTTGGATTCAGGAGCATTACTTGCGGTAATACACTCACTCCTCGCATAGGGGTTTTTTATAGCTCTCCTCGAGCCTTTTGTTGCAGAGGACGCATTTTTTCGATTTTTTCCTCGGGTCCATTTTCTTTGGACCCTCCTTATCCATCTACCCATGAAAGTGGGGGAGAGGGGAGACAAGAAAGGGAACATATATGCATCCGCTGTACAAGTGACCATTTGCGCATGTTTTGGCGTATAGCCTACTTACAGTTGGTAGGGTGTCAATCTCTCCCTCACGTGCTGAGCTGTCGCGGGTAGACATACTCACATACACTTGTCTGGCAGTCAGCAGGAACCTCCATGGAGTTTAGCCTGCTTTTATGGGGAGGATTTTCAAATTTGGCGCCATTTCCGGGTTTTCGCCGGTAGCCACGCCCCCTACGTTGTGCGCGTGACGTCACCACGCCGGATGACGTCACCGCTATGCGCCCGAGGTCCAGGGAGGCCGCCGCTGCCGTTCCCCTGCCAGGAGGAACTATCCCATCACAGCAGCGGCGGCCCGAACATGCGATCCGCGCGAGGGAGACCAGCGCTACTGGGCGACTGACGGCTCCGTCGGCAGCGCAGGTCGGGGATGCAGGGACTCTTGAGTGTGCGGCCCCGACCTCTACCCCTCCAGGGGGGCCGCACAGCGTGCGGTAAGTGTTTCTTTGCGGTAAGTCTTCTTGCCTCCGCAGCTTCCTATCTCCTGCAGCTCTGGAGCTGCTCCTCTGTCCCACCGTAGGGACAGGAAGACACTGAAGCATGGGTGGAAAGGGAGGTGCTTTTAAACTCTTCCTGTCCCTACCTGGGTCAGAGGGCAACCTCCATATGTAATGGGGCCGTCGGGATGACGCTCTGGAAAAAACTGTTGCGCTTTTTCCCTTTTGAATAAAAAATTTTTAATCCCACACATTTGGTATCATCGTATCCGTACTGACCTGTACCATAAATTCAACAAACTTAATCCTGCATGGCAAAAATTGCCATAAAAATGGGGGTAAAATGCTTATTATTTTGCATATGTATGCCATAATGGTAAAAAAAACAAAACTACAGCTCGTCATGCAAAAAACAAGCCCTCACAGAGCTCCGTCCATGGAAAAATAAAAAAACAGTTATGGGACTTTTAATGCAACTACATAAAAAAAAATTATTTCCAAAAAAAGGGGTCTTATTGTGCAAAACTGGAAAAACCTAAAACAAAAAAAAATGTTGGTATTGTCGTAATCGTACCAGCCTGCAGATAAAATGTATCATGACATTTATGCTACATGATTATGGTTGGATTCACACAGGCATCAGCGTTTTAACGTTAGTCCGCCGGCAACGTAACAACACGTGAACGGGCGCACAAAACTAACGTTTGTGCGCCCGTTCAGACAGCCCGAGCCAGGTGCATATACTCTGAGGTGGCAAACCGTCGGGCGGGGGCAGACAGTTTAGCTCTGTCTCCCCCTTCCCTCCCCCTCACTGAGAGACGGCGAGGGGAGGAGGTGGAATGGAGTGGAAGCTAGTGTGCTAAGCTCCCACCCCCTCTCCACCCCTTGCTGCAGCCAGCAATGGAAGGGGGTGGGACGGGGGCAGAGCTTAGTTCCATTCCCCGTCCTACCCCTCCCGTTGCAAAGGGGCGGAGAGTAGCAGGGAAGGGGGTGGGAGTTTAGCAGTCATGCTGCTAAACTCTGTCACACCTCCCTTCCCCAGCAGCTATCATAGGCTCCCATAGGAGTCTATGCATCCGCCGCTGGTGTAAAAGTGCCTGGCCGAAATGCACTTGGCAATCTTGGCCAGCTGGGCGCTTTTACACCGCGGAAATATGCCCATATGCACTGATGCATTGTAGGCCAATACATCAGAGGGGCAGCGTATATCGGCCGACGTGAAGACCCGGACGATATACGCCTGTGTGAATCCAGCGTAAGGGCATTTTCCCTCGAGCGTATATCGGCCCACCGTTTTCGCAGTTGGGCACTATACGCTGTGATCTGATGCATTGGATTCCAATGCATCAGATCACATGGGCGTATTCCCACGAAGTAAAAGCGCCCGGCCGGCCAATATAGCGCCTGGCTGGCCATGCCGACGGAAAAATAAAAGCATTACAGCTTCTGAGAAGTGGAGATGAAAATACCTCAAAAATCATTGCGCCCTTATAGCCAAAATAGACCAATTCCGTTAAGGGGTTAATATCTCACCTAAGGATACAGTTCTTAATTGCACCACAAAAGTTGAACTGTGTGTGAATTAGGACCCATCCCACAGGTGGAAACTTACAGCTTTTGCATTTGTCAACCTTCCCTCATGTCTCTTCCTAATGATGACTGACACTTGCTTAAATTCCTAGCCAGCTGGATCTTGGTGGGAGAGAAAAAAAGGCGTGGGGGAACCGTGCCGAGTATAGGCTATCATTGACATGGGTATTTTAGACTTTCATTAGTCATATGATACATTAGGCTCTGCTCATTCATAGTTTTGCCGCAGCTTGTATAGTTCTTCTCTTTGAAGTCCATAGGAAGAAGCACTCTATTTACAGTGCTATGCTTCAAACTAAAAAAAACACACACATGATGCACTAAAAATGTCACCGGTTTCTTCCAAATGTATGAAAGGTATATCTTATTTTGCCATTTACTCACAGCTTTTATCTGATGAAAGCTGATCAAAACCACCTTGAAAAACAAAAAAAATGATAATAAATAATTTATATACACTCTTTGTCACAGAAAATTGGGCCCTTAGAAGACGTTTTCGTTTTCCTGCAGAACTCGGCATGCAGTCCCATCTCAGGCAGATTTGTAAATGATGAGAGTTGTGGTGATTAGATGAACGGTCTTGTCACCTGGGGCCCTAAAAGTGCGAGCCTTGGCCTATAAGTGGCTCTTGGAGGCTCCTTGTGTGTAGTGACCTCTTTTTCTGCTTGTGTACAGCTTGTTGACCGCTAGACGCCTCTACGATGCAGAGAAGAGATTTCACCCCATTACCAGAGTCTGAGAGGGGCGCATTATTGGGATGTGAGAAGCTGGATGGTCCTATTGATGAATTGTCCCCACCGGGCAGATCTGACCAGACTGTTAGGAGGTGTTGGGACTAGTGGATGTGTGACTGGGCTCACGACGCCCCCTACAGACCACCAGTAGAGAGGGCCTCTGACCAGACTGTTAGGAGGTGTTGGGACCAGTGGATGTGTGAGGGCACACAAGGTGACCGGGCTCAAGACCCCCGACAGACCACCAATAGAGAGGAGCGTCTGACCAGACTGTTGGGAGGTGTTGGGACCAGTGGATGGGGGCACACAAGGTGACCAGGCTCAGGACGCCCCCTATAGACCACCAGTAGAGAGAAGCGTTTGACCAGACTGTTAGGAGGTTTTGGGACCAGTGGATGCATGAGGACCCACAAGGTGACTGAGCTCAGGACCTCCCGACAGACCAGCAGTAGAGAGGAACGTCTGATCGTCCGACAAGCACCAGCAGCTCCAACAGTTTTCTTGTCCACTATCCAGAGACAGGTGGCACCATCATTACTCCCCTGTGTCTATCAGAACCATTTCCAGGCACTTGGATGAATGTCATATAGTCTGACAGCGCCCATTGCATGTATTGCCTTTGACAACCACCCATCATGGCCTCCGTTTGCAATGGTATTGTGAGCAACCAAAAATGGACTGCTTCGGAGTGGAACCGGGCTGTCTTCACCTATGAAACCAAAGTTTAGTTTGGTCCCTGACGACGGTCGTGTTTGTGCCCGGAGACCTAGGTATGAGCGCCTCAATCCTGCCTTTGGTGTGTAGTGGCACACTGCCCCCTGCTGGTGTGATGGTCTGTGGGGCCATCGCATACGACAGTCGGTCACCCCTAGTAGTGGTATGAGGGACAATGACAGCTCAGCGATATGTTCAGGACGTCTTGCAGTCACATGTGTTCCTCTAATGGTGGCTTCCACAAGGCAGCACGATAATGCTCGGCTGCACACACAAGGGGGTCACAGGAGCCCCCACAACATTGTCACACTTCTGTGGCTGCTCAGTCACCAGATTTATCGCCAATGCAACATGTATGGGAACATCTTGGACGCCAACTTCCACAACCTACGAGTTTTCACAATCTAGAGGCTATATTACAGCAAATGTGGAGTCGGTCACCCCTAGTAGTGCTATGACAGATAATGATAGCTCAGCGATATGTTCAGGACATCCTGCAGACATATGTGTTGCATCTCATAGCGGCTTCCAAGAGGCATTTTCCAGCAGGATAATGCTCGGCCGCACACACGGGTGTCACAGGACCACAACTTTGTCACACTTCCGTGGTCCGTCTGGTCACCAGATTTAGCACCAATAGAACATGTATTGGACCATCTGGGACACCAGATTCCAACAGCCAACAAGTTTGTACGATCGAGGAGGCTCAGTTACAGCAAATACGGAGCGATATGCTGCAGGATATAATATGCAAGCTGCATGCTTCGATGCCTGCCCATATCAAATCTTGTATCAAAGCTAGAGGCGGTAAAACAGGATACCAGAGGCTCCATGCCTGCCCATATCACATCTTGTATCCAAGCTACAGGTGGTACAACTGGGTACTAGAGCCTCCATGCCCACCGATATCACATCTTGTATCCAAGCTAGAGGCAGCCCAACAGGGTACTAGAGGCTCCATGCCCGCTCGTATCACATCTTGTATTCAAGCTAGAGGCGGTGCAACAGGGTACTAGAGGCTCCATGCCTGCCTGTAGCACATCTTGTATCCACGTTACAGGTGGTACAATAGGGTACTAGAGCCTCCATGCCCACCCATATCATATCTTATATCTAAGCAAGAGGCAGCCCAACAGGGTACTGGAGATTTCATGCCCACCAGTATCACATCTTGTATCCAAGCTAGAGGCGGTACAACAGGTTACAAGAATCTCCATGCCCGCCCGTAGCACGTCTTTTATCCAAGCTAGAGGTGGTACAACAGGATAATAAAGCCTCCATGCCCACCTGTATCATATGTTGTATTCACGTTAGAGGCAGTACAACAGGTTACTAGAGCCCCCATTCACTTATATCACATCTTGCATCCAAGCTAGAGCTGGAACAACAGGGTACTAGAGTCGCCATGCCCCCCCCCCCCTATCAAATGTTGTATTCAAGCTAGAGGTGGTACAACAGGGTACTAGAGACTCCATGTCCGTTTGTATCACATCTTGTATCTAAGCTAGAAGCAGTACAACAATGTACTAGAGCCTCCATGCCTGCCCGTATCCCATCTTGTATCCAAGCTAGAAGTGGTACAACAGGATACTAGAGCCTCTATTTCCACCCATATCACATCTTGTATCCAAGCTAGAGGCAGTTAAACAGGGTACTAGAGCCTTCTTCCCACCTGTATCACATCTTGTATCCGAGCTAGAGGTGGTACAACATGGTACTAGAGGCTCCATGCCTGCCTGTATCACATCTTGTATCCAAGTTAGAGACGGTACAACAGGGTTCTAGAGCCTACATACCCCCTGTATACAAGCTACAGGTGGTACAACTGGGTACTAGAGCCTCCCTTCCCACCTGTATCACATCTTAGATCCAAGCTAGAGGCAGCCCAACAGGGTACTAGAGGCTCCGTGCCTGCCTGTATCACATCTTGTATTCAAGCTAGAGGCGGTACAACAGGGTAATAGAGCATCCATGCCCATCCATATCACATATTCTATGCAAGTTAGAGGCAGTACAACAGGATACTAGAGCCTTCATGTCCACCCTTAAAGGGGTTGTCCCGCGCCGAAACGTTTTTTTTTTTTTTTCAATAGCCCCCCCGTTCGGCGCGAGACAAACCCGATGCATGTGTTGAAAAAAAAAACGGATAGTACTTACCCGAATCCCCGCGCTCCGGTGACTTCTTACTTAGCTTGCGAAGATGGCCGCCGGGATCTTCACCCTCGGTGGACCGCAGGTCTTCTGTGCGATCCATTGCCGATTCCAGCCTCCTGATTGGCTGGAATCGGCACACGTGACGGGGCGGAGCTACGAGGAGCGCTCTCCAGCACGAGCAGCCCCATTCAACACGGAGAAGACCGGACTGCGCAAGCGCGTCTAATCGGGCGATTAGACGGCACCATGGAGACGAGGACGCTAGCAACGGAACAGGTAAGTGAATAACTTCTGTATGGCTCATAATTAATGCACAATGTACATTACAAAGTACATTAATATGGCCATACAGAAGTATATACCCCCACTTTGTTTCGCGGGACAACCCCTTTAATAGAGCCTCCATGCCTGCCCTTATCACATCTTGTATCCAAGCTAGAAGCAGCCCAACAGGGTACTATAGCCTCCATGCCCAACAATATTATATCTTGTATCTCAGCAAGAGGCAGCCCAACAGGGTTCTACAGGTTTCATGCCCACCTGTATCACATCTTGTATGCAAGCTAAAGCAGTAAAGCAGGTTACTAAAGCATCCATGCCTGCCCGTAGCACATCTTGTATCCAAACTAGAGGCGGTACAATGGATAATAGAGCCTCCGTGCCCGCCCATATCACATCTTGTATGCAAGCTAGAGGTGGTACAACAGTGTACTAAAATCTCCATGCCCACCCGGATCACATCTGGTATCTAAACTAGAGGCGGTAGAGCAGGATACTAGAGGCAACATGCCGACCCGTATCACATCATGTATCCAAGCTAGAGGCGGTATATCAGGGTAGTAGAGGCTCCATGCCTGACTGTATCACATCTTGTATCCAATCTAGAGGCAGTACAACAGGATACTACAGCCTCCGTGTCCACCCTTATCACATCTTGTATCGAAGCTAGAGGTGGTACAACAGGGTACTAGTGCCTCCATGTCCACCCTTATCTCATCTTATATCCAAGATAGTGGTGGTATAACAGGATACTAGAGGCCCCATGGCCTTCTGTATCACATCTTCTATCCAAGCTAGAGGCGGTACAACAGGATACTAGAGCCTCCATGCCCGCCCGTATCACATCTTGTATCAAAGCTAGAGGCGGTACAACAGGGTACTAAAGACTCCATGCCCTCCTGTATCACATCTTGTATCCAAGCTAGAGGCGGTACAACAGGGTACTAGAGTCTCCATGCCCGACGTATCACATCTGGTATCTAAGCTAGAGGCAGTACAACAGGATACTGAGGACTCCATGTCCACCCTTATCACATCTTGTATGCAAGCTAGAGGCAGTACAACAGGATATTGGAGCCTGCCCATATCTCATCTTGTATCCAAGCTAGAGGCAGCCCAATAGGGTACTAGAGCCTCCATGCCTGCCCGTATCACATCTTGTATCCAAGCTCGTGGCTGCCCAACAGAGAAAATTTCATCCTATCTGACAACTTCTAGGGGAGGGATTGGTTTATTGATTTAGTTAATGATGTTTCTTATAGTGTTAGGGCTGGCCAGGGCAGATGGACAGGGACTCCCTACGCCAACCCTGTAATATGCAGAGAATAGAAGCCATTGATATCAATGGGTTTGTTCTCAATTCCTTTTTTGTGTGTGCAAAAAACAAAAAAAAAAGCACTAACCTCTTTTTGTGCACATTTGTGCACCAAAAGTCCCCATAGACGTCTATAGGTGATGCGCAAATGTGCATTCAGTACGTGCGCAAGTCCATGAAAAAATAACGGATCTGGACCTCATCAGGCTAAATAACTTTTTAAAGGTCTATCCTTCGCCCATGTGAATAGTGCCTGTGAGCGCATAAAGTACAGTAAAATGCACCGATATCTGCACAAAGTCGCCTAAAAGCAGCGCAAATGCGTTGTGCTGAAGCGTGCACAATTGTAAGATATTGAACCCGCAAGCAAGGATGCCTTAGGCCGGTTTCACATGAATGAAAAAAAGAAAAAAACTCAATTTTCTGGTGATGCGACGGCGCTACAAATTGCATGTATGTGAAACCCATGCTTTTCAGCGAGTTTCTTCACATTAGCGATGTTTTGTAGGCTCCTACATTGCGAGAATACACAATTGTGGCATTCCCTATACAGCCGCGATTTGTACTGTGTTGTAGCTCAGGTTTCCCTATGGAGCCTTCTTATGTGTTGCATCATATTGCACAATATCGCGGTGTTTGTCCCTAAAATAAGCCCTAGCTGCATTATAAAAAACGAAACACAATACATCACCTAGCAGCCGCTGCCTGCTCCGCCGCACGTCTCCTCACAGGTCCCTGGCGCACTTGCTTATCGTTTTTCCATGGCGCTTTCTGGTCAGGGGTTCAAAAACCCCGCCTCCAGGAAGCACTGCCTCTGATTGGCTGAGCCGTGGCACTTGAAAACTACAAGCAAGTATGCCGGAGCTGCAGAGAAGATGTGTGGCGGAGCGGACAGCACCTGCTAGGTAATGTACTAGTAATTATTAGGAAATTATAGTACCAGTGTTTCTGGTGCTGCGATACACCACACAGCTTTGCTACATGCACATTACACACACAGATGTGCCACAGTACATGTGCCTGACAGACACAGCTCTGCTACATGACATGGGCATCACAGACACAGCTTTGGTACACGACATGCGCCTGACAGACATGACATGCGCATGGTACAAACACAGTTCTACTACATTATATGCGCGTGACAGACACAGCTGTGCCACAGTACATGTGCATGTTACAAACTCTGCTTTGTTACTTGACATGCACGTCACAAACACAACTGTGCTACATGACATTTATCCATGCTGACTATACATATTACACGCACAGAACATTAGACAAACAGCCACTCGCAGCTCTACTACATTTAGGGCTCATGTTCACGGGCGGGTTTGAATTCTGGCATCCATGTGAGGCACCTGCGCAGATGATCCAGAATTCAAGCTGCCCATAGACAATCATGGGCGCCCACAGCTTAGTTAAAGGTTTGTTTTCCGGACCTTCCATTTCATAAAACAAATCGCAGCATGCTCCGTTTTGTCGCGAATCCCACAGGAACGGCTTCAATTGAAGTCAATGGAAGCCGTCCGATCTGCAGCACACCCGGAACTGTCACTTCAGGTCCCACGGGAAAGCAGGAGGTTAAAAAAAAAAAAATCTCCACTGCGCATTGTGCGGGGATGTCCCGGCCGGCGCACCCACATGTCGGCGCTCCCATCCACATACATGGATGAGACACTGAATGACCCGCATGCATGCAAACTAGTAAATAATGTCTGCATGCCGCTGGCAGGGTGGGATCCCAGGGCGGGGCTCCTGCCCACGAAACCCGACCCGCCTGTGGACATGAGGTCTTATGCTGACTGCACACATGACACACACAGCTCCTGGAATCCAGTGATGAGCCCTTGGTCATGTGATCCACCCACACAGTTGATCACATGATGGTGACATCATCACAGGTCCTGGTACTTTCTGTCAGTTTATCCAGTATACAGTAAAACCAAACTCCAGAATGGCTCCTCCCACAGCCATGATATCACTGCAGTGACATCCTCTTCAGCACGCCGGATCTCTGTGGTGACAGTAGGTCAGTGTCTCCTGTCAGGACCACTAAGTTGTGTCTGACATAATAACGGCTTTGTTGTATTATTAGTGTGTTAGGACCTACCATAACAGCGCCAGACGGTGGAGCTATGATGTTGCCAGGGGCAGGGCTATGACATTGCCAGGGAGTAGGAGCATGAGAATCACTCACTCACATACTTACAGACATGTGGTCGTTAGTAGTTTGGTAGTTTTTGTTTTTTTTCTTAATGCAGCCAGGGCTTATTTTCAGAGTAGGGCTAATGTTTCAAGCCCCCCCGAAAATCCGGGCAAAAGAGCGCTACAAAATCATGATATCGCCACGAGAAAACGCAGCGATATCGCACAGAACACAGATGCAATTTTGTCGCTGTGTGAAAGATCCACTTTTTGCTGTGGATTTTGACAGATTTCACGTTGATTCCACGGCAGATGCTCATCCCATTGCATTTAATGCTCATCCATTCCGTAGTCTATATAGTGCGCAATTTTTCACAGACAGATTTTAAATCTATGTACAGGGAAAAAAATGAAGTAACATGTAACTTCTTGACACGGATTCTTTACCATTTCCATGCAGAATCCACTTCGGGAATTTCGCATGCGGTTATGCTCATTGAAAAGGGCCAAAGCCACGTGCGGATCTGTGGCCAATTATTTACATAGCTGTGGCAGAAATCCGTAGCAGTTCTTAGAGGGGGATTCACACTGTACTCTGCAATTTCTAGCACTTCCCAATAAAGGCAATGGAGGGACAGCAGGCATATGGCACACCTGCTCCTGTCATGCAGGTAGAGGGGACGGCATTATGGTTTGGTGCAACCCCTTTAAAACAAATCTGATTGCTAGAGGAAGATAGGAATCAAAAGTGTAAAGTACCAAAAGCTAAAGGAAAGTAAAAACTGTTCACGCAAAACCATTTCGCACTTTTCCTATCGAAGCCGATAAGAACAGTTCTAGCGACACCTTCTGGTTGTAAGCTGTACTGACAAGAATAGAACCTCTATAAGTCAGGAGGATTTGCAAGACTCTGTGTTCTTTTTTTGCGCGATTTTGTGATGATGTTCACACGGACGATAAAATCATGCTATTTTCGTGCGATGAGAGAGTGAGTAAAGATGCATGAAAAATTATGAAAGCAATGATTTTCAATGGTTTCCTTCACATGTGTGATATTTTCACTTGCGGCTTGTCCTTTCTGTGATGTGCGTTTTTTTAAAATCTCCTTTTAATCGCATCGCAAAGCGCAAACTTGCAATTTTTGTGCGATGCTATGTGTTTTTAACATTAAAAAGTCCTATTAACTTTTGCCCAAAAAAATTGCAGTACGATCGCGCCAAAAAAATCATATGAGAAAATCGCAAGCAGCAGTGATGTTTTTGCGAGAAAAAACCGCTGATGCTCAAAAGTCGCAGGAAAAAAGATCACGATTGCCGGTGTGAAACTACCCTTTGAGATACACATATTCCTGTAGTCCTGGTTGTTATATGTGAAATATAAAATATAAAGGACTAATAAAGAAAAATGTTTCTGCCCGGTTTCGAACCGGGGACCTTTCGCGTGTGAGGCGAACGTGATAACCACTACACTACAGAAACTTAAGTAAATGCAGACCCTTGTGGCTGGAACAGTGTAGTACAGAAGTGTCCATGTGCTGTTTGCACTACACTTTCAGCATGCAGCTGAAGTTAGGCCGGCTCACACGGCTGTAATTAGCTGCGAGTCGCACATGTGAACATGCAGCAAGTACACAATGACATGCGTACATGCTGCCTGCCACCAATCCACATGCACTAGCTTACTGTGTATGCAGCCCTTATAATGAAGTCCCTGCAGATCGGAATTTAGTTCTTTCCTGTTTATTGATGCATTAAGAATAAAGCCGACAACCTACTGCACACTGATGAGGGGGAAAGACCCCCAAACTGCCTCTCTGTACATACATATCTAGTCTCCTCACTTTCTACTCGCCACAAGGGGAAACAATATTCATCCTGACCTAAAATAATATTAAAGACTAAAAATAAAACAAATGTTCCCTGACCGGGAATCGAACCCGGGCCGCGGCGGTGAGAGCGCCGAATCCTAACCACTAGACCACCAGGGAAGTTGTACACCGTTGTAATGAAGCAAGTATCAAGCTCTTCTTAAAGGGATATTCCATGTCTTTTGAACTTTTTGAATCTTTATTTGTATATAGTGGCAACATATTCCGTAACGCTTACAAGACGGGGAATAAAAACAAAACCATGGTTACGTGAAGTAATCAGATGATGGAAACAGTAGGGATGAAGGGCTCCAACGAACTTACATACTACAAATAATGGGGTGATACAGAAGGTAAAGGGGCTGGAGATGTGCATGGTATGGCAAGGTGGAGAATGAGGGGTGCTATACTCATAGACAAGAGTCAAATTGAGCCGTATAGTGGCTGAATCAGTATGACTGCAGGGGGGCGGTTGATGGCGGCTAGCAGGGGTTGCAGTCGGTAGGACAGGGAGCATGCTATCAGGCAGAATACAGAGGGGTTTGGTTTGGAAAATATGAAATGCCTCCCCGAAGAGGTGCATTTTTAGAGCACGCCTGAAGTTTAGTGTGTCAGGGATTACCCGGATAGTTTTGGGTAGCACGTTCCAGAGGACTGGTGCTGCTCTGGAGAAGTCTTGGAGGAGGGAATGAGAGGTTTGAATTAAAGGGGCACATATTCTGATTTTCTTTACCAGAGCGGAGGACGTGGGCTGGGTGGTGAATTGAGATGAGAGAAGCAATGTAGGGTGGCACGGTGCTGTGGAGGGCTTTATGGTTGAGGGTGGTGAGTTTAAATTGGATTCTGTATTTGATGGGCAGCCAGTGCAGTGACTGGCACAGGGCAGAGGCATCCGAGTAGCGGCTGGACAGGAAGATTATCCTGGCTGCCGCATTTAGGATGGATTTGAGAAGGGAAAGCCTAGTATGGGGAGGCCAATCAGCAGCAAGTTGCAATGATCAAGCCGAAAGTGGATGAGCGCAACAGTGAGCGTTTTTAGCGTGTCCACGGTGAGAAAAGGGCGGATTCTTGCGATGTTCTTGAGGTGCAGCTGACATGTTCAGGCCAGAGATTGGATGCAGGGGGTAAAGGAGAGATCGAATATAACCCCAAGGTAGCGGGTGTGCTGGGAGTTATGGTGGTACCATACACTGAGATGGAGATGTCAGGATGAGGTTGTTTAGTAGAAGGTGGAAACAGGAGGTGGTCAGTTTTTGAGAGGTTCAGTTTTAAGTAGAGAGATGAAATAATGTTAGAGCCAGCGGACAGACAGTTGGTGGCGTTCTGGAGGAATGTTGCTGTGATGTCACAAGAGGAGGTGTATAACTGGGTGTTAGCAGTATAGAGATGGTACTGAAAGCCAAATCTCATGATGGTTTGTCCAATGGGGGCTTTGCAGATGGAGAAGAGGAGGGGGCAAAGGACTGAACCCTGGGGGACCCCAACAGCAAGGGGAAGAGGAGGAAAGGTAGAGCCAGCAAGGCGGACACTGAAGGAGCGGTTGGATAGGTAGGAGGAGAACCAGGAGAGAGCAGTGTCTTTAAGTCCAATGGAGCGAAGCATACTGAGAAGGAGTTTATGGTCAACAGTGTCAAATGCTGCAGAGAGATCGATGAGGATCAGTAGGGAGTAGTTGCCCCTTGATTTGGCAGTCAGGAGGTCATTTGACTATTTAGTCGGTGCGGTTTCTGTCGAGTGTGGAGATCGGAAGCCGGACTTTAGGGGTCAAGAAGAGAGTTTTCTGACAGATAGCTTATAAGGCGAGAGTAAACCAGGCGTTCTAATAGCTTGGAGATGAAGGGGAGATTGGAGATAGGCTGGTAGTTGGCAGCATTGGTCGAGTCAAGAGTCGGTTTCTTTAGCAGTGGGGATATGATGGCGTGTTTGAATGAGGAGGGGAAAATGCCAGAGGTCAGAGAAAGACTGAATATAGCAGTGAGGTGGGAGATGACCGGGGAGAGGGATCAGAGGAGGTGTGAAGGAAGAGGGTCGCTAGTGCAGGTGGTGGGGAGAGCAGAGGAAAGCAATCTGGAAACTTTTTCCTCTGTCGATGGTCTGAGTACTGAAAGTGAGCAGGAGCTGGATGGAGTACTGACTAGACATGGGTCAGGGCTAGTCTGGGATTGGGAGTTTTTTTCCTGACGGATGTTGTCAATTTTCTTTTTGAAGTAAGCAGCCAGCTCTTCAGCACTGAGATCCGTCACAGGGGTCTGCGGTTTAGGGCTAAGAAGGGAGTGAAAAGTATCAAAGAGTCGTTTAGGCTTATGCGATAGTGAGGAGGCGAGAGAGGTGAAGTAGGCTTGTTTGGCATAGTGTAGGGCTAGGTTGTAGGTTCTCAACATGAATTTGAAATAGAGAAAGTCTGCGGACTTTTGAAACTTTCTCTATATCCGTTCAGCACACCTAGAGCACCGCTGGATGAAGTGTGCTTGAGGCATGAGCCATGGTTGCCGAGGTCTGCATCAGGTGGCTTGGATCATGGGGGGGTGCCGCTTCATTCAGGACATATTGGAGAGTGGTGTACCCCTAACTTCAGCTACATGCTGAAAATGCTATCATAATGTGGTGGCAAAACTATGGCATGTGTGCCAAAGGGGGCACTCAGAGCCCTCTCTGTGGGCATGCGTGCCATCACCCCAGCACAGATAACAGTCGGGCAAATGACTGCATGAGCGCTGATCTCACCGCTAAGGTCGTTAGCGCTAGTACAGAGCGTTAACACAGACAAAGTTCTGCCCCATGTAGACGGGCTGTCAGCAAATGATGCCCAACAGCGCATCCCAGTGATGCCCGCTTCTGTGTCGTGTAAATGGCCCTTTCATCGCTGGATCCTAGGCTTCTTGCCCAGCGATTCACCTTCTATGTGAAGCGCTGAGCGTATACACGGAACAATAAGCCAGCAATCCAGCAATAGTTCTTGCGCAACTGTGCTCTGTAGCGACGACCATCGTTACACTCACGCCCATCTCTTTAAGCTCTGAAAGTCAGCGATAACGAGCTGCAAGCGAGTAGTGAGTGATTTTTTTTTGCATTTACACTGCAAAATTATTGCAAAAATTTTGTGCGATAATTGTCCCGTGTAAACAGCCGTGTTCACACTTTTTGATGAATAAGCGGGTTTTGGGTTGCAGTTTGGGCACTTGGCCTCTAGGAGGTTCACCATCGCAGACATAGTGCAAACATGACAGGGGCACTTCTACACTACACCCTCCCAACCCCAAAGCTTTTACTCTAATTAAGTTTCTGTAGTGTAGTGGTTATCACGTTCGCCTAACACGCGAAAGGTCCCCGGTTCGAAACCGGGCAGAAACAGTTTTTTAAACTTATTTTATTAAAGGGGTTGTCCCGCGGCAGCAAGTGGGTCTATACACTTCTGTATGGCCATATTAATGCACTTTGTAATGTACATTGTGCATTAATTATGAGCCATACAGAAGTTATAAGAAGTTTTTCACTTACCTGCTCCGTTGCTAGCGTCCTCGTTTCCATGGAGCCGTCTAATTTTCGGCGTCTAATGGCCAAATTAGCCGCGCTTGCGCAGTCCGGGTCTTCTTCTTATCTCAATGGGGCCGCTCGTGCAGGATGCCGGCTCCGTGTAGCCCCGCCCCGTCACGTGCCGATTCCAGCCAATCAGGAGGCTGGAATCGGCAATGGACCGCACAGAAGCCCTGCGGTCCACCGAGGGAGAAGATCCCGGCGGCCATCTTCAACCGGTAAGTAAGAAGTCACCGGAGCGCGGGGATTCAGGTAAGCGCTGTGCGTTTTTTTTTTTTTAAGTCCCTGCATCGGGGTTGTCTCGCGCCGAACGGGGGGGGGTTGAAAAAAAAAATCCGTTTCGGCGCGGGACAACCCCTTTAAGAAACGAAAGAACATAAATCATATTCATTGACAAAGTGAGAAAGCTGAAGGTCACATGGTTCACGTATAAGAATAGGTTATATAAAACATGGAATAATGTAAGACACTTGAATAACGTATTTGGTGGAATTTGGGATATCATTCTTTATATTTCATGTAGACGGATGTAGTAGTTTAGATTTAAAGCGTTGATGGTACAACAACTCTTCACTTCGTTTTGGGGTGATTGCAATTGGCTGAGACACGTAGTTCAGTGTTTTTCACTTCTGAGCTCAGCATTTGTGTCCACCTTAAAGGGGTGTCCAGGGCTGGAAAAATATCAGCTTTCTTCCAAACACAGCAGCACCCTTGTCCATATTCCCATTTTACACATCTACTGCATATTTTTACAGTATAAGGGTTCCCACACACTTACGTTTGCGTTTTCTGTTAACGCGATTGTCAATGGGACTTTCTAATGTAAAAAACGCAACACAATGCTATTGCGTTTTTGGTGCATTGTCGCGTTTTGTAACATTAGAAAATTTCATTGCCAATCGCGTTAACAGAAAACGCAAAAGTAAGTGTTTGGGAGCCCTGAATGCCATAAATCTTATATGTAAAACGCAAAATCCACTTGTTTTTTTGTGTTATATACAAATTCGCAGTTCTGGTCCGATTTGAGTAAAATTTAGAATTAGCGCTCTTCAACACCAGGCAACAAATACTGGAGCAATTAAGAATTTTAAACCACGAGTATATATATATTTTTTACTTTTACTATTTTATTTTTTATATATATATATATACACACACACATTTATACATATATCTATCTATCTATCTATCTATATACATATATATATATATATATATATATATATATCTACACATACAACGCACGGGTCATGTGGTTGTTAAGGGTGTATGGAGCAGCCTTGGAAGCCAAGTCCATTCCATACTCGGTGATTGACAGCTTACAGCAGCTGGCAACTGCGATGATTGGCGCTAGCTCTGATTGTGGCAGTTAACTATTTAGATGCTGCCATCAAAGCTGACCATGTGTCTGAACAGTCACTATATACTACCGTACTTAAGTATGATATTATATAGTACAAGCCATCAAATGCTCACCTGTGCAAATCTACTATAGGAACTAAATAACAATGTAGAAAAAGTTCAATAAAAGAAAAAAATGTAAATGCTAAAAAAATAGTAAAAGTAAAGAAAACAAACAAAACAAAACCTTTCCCTTATTTTTCACCCAAAAAATTTGAAACAATGAAAAACCCCACATACTTAGTATCGCCATGTTTGTAAAAATGCGAACTATTAAAATATCACTGCATGCTGAGTCCTGTAAAAAAAGATATAGAAGGTCTGAATTGCAGGTATTTTTTTAGTTACATTTGCTCCCAAAGAAATTGAATAAATGCTCAAAAACAGATAAAACTAATAAAGGCTACAGTGTTCCTACACCCAAGGCCCAATTGATAAAACAATGAACAAAGTCGGAGTACGGTGACAGAAAACAATGTGTGTTTTTTAAAAGAGTTGTAATCTAATCTATCTATCTATCTATCTATCTATCTATCTATCTATCTATCTATCTATCTATCTATCCCATATCTATCTATCTATCTATCTATCTATCTATCCCATATCTATCTATCTATCTATCCCATATCTATCTATCTATCTCATATCTATCTATCTATCTATCTATCTATCTATCTATCTATCTATCTATCTATCTATCTATCTATCTATCTCATATCTATCTATCTATCTATCTATCTCATATCTATCTATCTATCTCATATCTATCTATCTCATATCTATCTATCTATCTATCTATCTCTCATATCTATCTATCTATCTATCTCATATCTATCTATCTATCTCATATCTATCTATCTATCTATCTATCTATCTCATATCTATCTATCTATCTCATATCTATCTATCTATCTATCTATCTATCTATCTATCTATCTATCTCATATCTATCTATCTATCTCATATCTATCTATCTCATATCTATCTATCTCATATCTATCTATCTATCTCATATCTATCTATCTATCTCATATCTATCTATCTCATATCTATCTATCTCATATCTATCTATCTATCTCATATCTATCTATCTATCTATCTATCTATCTATCTATCTATCTATCTATCTATCTCATATCTATCTATCTATCTCATATCTATCTATCTATCTCATATCTATCTCATATCTATCTATCTATCTATCTATCTCATATCTATCTATCTATCTATCTCATATCTATCTATCTATCTCCTATCTATCTATCTATCTCATATCTATCTGTCTATCTATCTATCTATCTATCTCTCTCTCTCATATCTATCTATCTATCTCATATCTATCTATCTATCTATCTATCTATCTCATATCTATCTATCTATCTCATATCTATCTATCTCATATCTATCTATCTATCTCATATCTATCTATCTATCTCATATCTATCTATCTATCTATCTATCTATCTCATATCTATCTATCTATCTATGTCATATCTATCTATCTCATATCTATCTATCTATCTCATATCTATCTATCTATCTATCTATCTCATATCTATCTATCTATCTATCTATCTCATATCTATCTATCTATCTCATATCTATCTATCTATCTATCTATCTCTCTCTCTCATATCTATCTATCTATCTCATATCTATCTATCTATCTATCTCATATCTATCTATCTATCTCATATCTATCTATCTCATATCTATCTATCTCATATCTATCTATCTATCTATCTCATATCTATCTATCTATCTCATATCTATCTATCTATCTATCTATCTATCTATCTATCTATCTATCTCATATCTATCTATCTATCTATGTCATATCTATCTATCTCATATCTATCTATCTATCTATGTCATATCTATCTATCTCATATCTATCTATCTATCTATCTCATATCTATCTATCTATCTATCTATCTATCTATCTATCCATCTATCTATCTAATATATATCTATCTACTAGCGGACATACCCGGCCTCCCCTGAGTTATTTTGATACAGGAGTTTACATGTTGTTCACATGGAAAATGTTATGTAGTCAAGGTTACTTTATAGGTACCAAGGCATAAAATATGTATAGACATAGAGGAGTCTCCTCAGACTGCATGTAGCGATGTCCCTCTGCAGAACATGCCACCCTTCCCACTCTCATCACTTAGAACCTAAAGAACGCTTGCACCAAATTTCACGCTTGTACGACACCGGAAAGTTACATTACACAGGGGTGCACTTACTTTTGCAATTAGCATTAAATAATCGACTTGTGACCCCGTTAGTTTTCCTATTTAGAACCTAAAGAATGCTCTACCAAATACCTTATTCAAGCGTGTTACATTATACCATGTTTTATATAATCTATTCCATGTTACATTCAGCTTTGTCACTGAGTAATATGATTTATATTCTTGTGTTCCTAATAAAAAAAGTTTAAAAAAAAAAAAAGTGTTTCTGCCCGGGGACCTTTCATGTGTTGGGCGACTGTGATAACCACTACACTACAGAAACTTAACGAAGCGCTCTCCCCATATTGGCGTCATTAGCCCCGAATCTCCTGGAGCGCTGACGTACACATCATCTAATTCATTTATCATTAGATGCAGGATAACGCCCCCTATGCAATGTCACAGTAATAATAATAATTATTTGTATAGTGCCAACTTATTCTGCAGCGCCCACCACCATTCAGTAAGCTCGCAAGTCGTGTGTTCCAGGAGTTGACCCGCAGTGATAGTAAAGGCATGCCCTTGTGATGACATCATCACACAATGTCGTCGTAGGACCGCCCCTTCCCCTCTGTAGTGAGAGGAAGACGCTCAGAAGCGACTCACGCCAACAGGTACAGGAATGGAATAGATAAACTACCCTATGATAAATAAATGGTTTGTCATTTTCTATGTTTTTAAGGCTTGATAAAGATGCCGCCGTGCAATGAAATGCGTTGCCAGAAATAAACGATCAACTGAAGTTCATCGAACTATTGGAGGATTCTATCTATACTTGGAACACCATCACCAGGAGCGGGCTTCTGTGTCTATCATATCCCCCTCCTTCAAAGTAAGTCTCCACTGTTTGCCTTGAAACACTATTTATGTTTCTAGTTAAGTGTCACTTGACCTTCCTATGAGCGCAGGATTTTTTATCATTTTCAATTCCACCTTCCAATAGGTGCTGCTGTAAAGGCATTGTTCCATTTGCATAAATTTTCCAGAAGAGCATGGATGGCCTTATAAGTTTTCTCACTAGCTGCTCTCCCTAAGGAGTCACTATACCCTTGCAGACCTAGAATAGTATTAAAAAAAGGTCATGTTCCCTGACCGGGAATCGAACCCGGGCCGCGGCGGTGAGAGCGCCGAATCCTAACCACTAGACCACCAGGGAAGTTGTTGTCTTCAATAATGAAAATGGTTCTGCCACTCGTAACCCCTGTCCATCAGCTGATTGTCCAGCCCTGTGTCAGTGCACATGCCATCCTGACCGTTTTCAAGGCCAACTGATATATGCTACCATCTGAGCTGTCTTCCCCCTTCCGTCTCCCTCGCTGACTCTCTGCCTCTCTCCTCCCATCTGACTGTTTGCAATGGGAAGGGGCGGCGTAGGGTGGAGCTAAGCTCTGTCCCTCCCTCTCTCTCTCTCCAATTGCTGGCTGTGGACAAGGGGCGGAGAGGGGCGGAGAGGGGCGGGGGCTTAGCTCCACTCTGCCCCCTCCTATTGCAAACAGTCGGAGGGGAGGAGAGAGGCAGAGAGACAGCAAGGGGGAACACAGCTCAGATGGTAGCATATATCATGAAAACGGAGGCCGATATACGCTCCGGTGAATAAGCCCTAGGGCTGAACGTATTTGTGCAGAGTGCTACGCACGAAAAATATTCACATGCAGTGAATAGAATCCACTGACTTCAGTGGGTTAATTCCCATGAGCTTATTTCACGTGTGCATTTTGTTCACACTAAAAAATACTAGCATGCTCTATTTTCCTGCGCATTTGTGCAGGAAAGAACACATATTGAACTACTTAAACTAATTGCCCATTTCAATGGATGGGAGCATGGTCACATGGTTTTTTTGCATGCAAAAGGTACAGTAAAACACGCCTATTGCGCACATAGATGCACTTACGCTCACGTGACACCGGCCTAAGAGAAGCAGGAAGTGAAAGAGAACAGTGTTGCTCCCATTGATTTCAATTGTAGTGAAGTCGGCACACCCAATGCCTGCCCTGACCACTGATGACAATGTCCATCCTGCTACACTAACAGTAAGCTGGAAAATCAGCTGATGGACTGAGGATAGGTTCAAAAAGCCCGGAATACCCCTTTAAAGGGAACCTGTCACCATCTTTTAGCAACCCTCACCGAGACCCCCATAAGGTAGTGCTAGTCACACTGATTGCAGTGATATGTCTGCTGTGTGGATCTGTGCAGTAGTTTAGAGGAAACTTCCATTTACTTAGTAGCAGCCAGACCCAGAAGTAGTCCTGCATATTCATGAACTGCAGTCTAGTCACAACCACCCTCCAGCCGATGATTGGCAGCTCTCTCTCTCTCTCCATGCAGATTAAGGGTGCATTCCCACGAACGTATATCGGCTCGGTTTTTACGCCGAGCCGATATACGTTGTCCTCGTGTGCAGGGGGGGGGGGGGGATGGAAGAGCCAGGAGCAGGAACTTAGCTCCCGCCCCCTCTCTGCCTCCTCTCTGCCCCCTCTCTGCCCCTCTGCACTATTTGCAATGAAAAGAGGTGGAACAGGGGCGGGGATTAGTTTAGAGAATTAGCCCCACCCCCGCCCTGCCTCTCCCCATTGCAAATAGTGCAGAGGGGCGGAGAGGAGGCAGAGAGTGGGCGGGAGCTCAGTTCCTGCTCCTGGCTCTTCCATCCTCCCCCCCCCTGCACACGAGGACAACGTATATCGGCTCGGCGTGAAAACCGAGCCGATACACGTTCGTGGGAATGCACCCTAATAAGCAGACATCAGTCAGTCAGTGACTGGAGGGTGGTCTAGGTGTAGTTAGCCTGCAGCTCATGAATATCCAAGACTACTTTCTGTAGTCCTCTATGCATTTGCTGCTACTGATAAAATGCATCAGCTGAATGAAACGCTCATTAGTTGTTTCACTGATCAATCAGAGCTTCTATCACTGATTGGTCGGTGACACCTGTCTGCGAGGCTGCGGTTAGAGATTCTATCACTGATTGGTTGGTGACACCTGGCTGCGAGGCTGCGGTTAGAGATTCTATCACTGATTGGTTGGTGACACCTGGCTGTGAGGCTGTGGTTACAGTTCTGCTGCATCAGACCTGCTGACCCTCCTCCTGCACTGACAGCGGCTCCGCTGCCGGGACGGAGAGAAGGAGGAGGCTGAAGACACAAAGACAGCAGGGCCTGTGCTCCTCCAGCTGCCCGGAGAACATGTGATTCCTCCAGGACGCGGCCATCTGCAGGAACGGTAAGTATATAATGTGTCTGTATCCTGGATGTTGGACGGCCTCTCATCGGTTTGTACAGCGTTTAGCACTATCTAGTCTATGTTCCGCTTTTAATTGTTTTTAAATGCAATGCATTGCTTAATGGAGAGTGTTTTCAACCCTATAAAAAAAAAGCTGTAGTACGCTGTGCACCACGTTTTTGAACACAACGTTCTATGTCACCGGGAGGGAATGTGGTAATGTCATCGACTGGCTTTGCCGGCATTACTGCGCTGAAAGCAGGTGAACGCTCACACTGGACGCTGCACAAAGCGACTCCGTCCTAGTTACACACTGCATTTACTATAGCCTGCGTGCGAGCGGCCTCAAGGGCACCTGGTGTCCCAGAAACAGTAGAACAAAAAGTGATCAAAAAACTATTTGTACCCAGTAATGGTGCCAATAATAACTACAGCCCACACTGCAAAAACAAGACCTGATACCGCCCAATCCATGCAAAAACATAAAAGCTATAGGTCTCAGAATATGGCGACAAAGTATTTTTTAAAATTAGGTTTTTATTTTTTAAAAGTAGTAAACCATAAATTCTATAAATTTGATATTGTCCTAATTGTACTGGATTGCAGAATAGAGTGAACCTGTCCTGTTTACTGCACTTACAGCACCATAAAAACAAAACCCGAAAATCAATGTCTCCCTTTCGTTATGTTTTTCCTATTTACCCACTTTAGTAGTTGTAAGGACTCATCTCCACAGCTGTGTTTTCACCACTGCACGCAGGTATGCGATGTGGCGAATGGAGGCAATGAAAGTCAATGGACTCTCATTCTTCCATGCACACCGGCGTGTAGACACTGCGTATCGATACGCAAGAGAAATAAATCACATGCTCTTCCAGCAGAGCGTATGGGCTGTAATATATAGAGATCCTCAGCGTTTTACACATACGGCCATGGGCATGAGCCCTAAGAGAAGTTGGGGGGCCCAAGATGAACTTCTGCACTCTGGCCCATGAGCCTTTAGTATATGGCCCTGCTGTTGACGCATGTTCAGTCTATGATCTATTAGTATACCCAAGTCTTTTTCACATGTGCTGCTGCTCAGCCCAATTCCTCCCATTCTGTATGTGCTTCTTTTCATTTTTCTTGCCCAGATATAGGACTTTGCATTTCACCTTGTTAAATACCATTCTGTTAGTCGTCACCCACTGTTCAAGCTTTTCTAGATCTTTTTGAATACTCTTCCCTAGTGTTAGCTATCCCACCTAGCTTTGTGTTGTCGACAAATTTAATCAGTTTCCCAGCAATTCCCTTCTCCAGATCATTTATAAAAATGTTGAATAACACTGGGTCTAGGACAGAGCCTTGTGGTACCCCACTTGTTACATTCTTCCACTTGGATGTGCAGCCATTTATGCCCACTCTTTGAATACGAAGACTCAGCCAGTTGTGAATCCACCTAACAGTTCTGCCACACACTATAATTTCCATATTTTGCTTTATAAGATGCACTCCCCCCACCTCCAAAGTGGGGGGATAAAGCTAATGTGCTAAAATTCGGACCCAGCCGGCAGCTGAAAAGGATCACAAGTCCTTCTCGCACAGCTGCCGGCTGGGACCACATACATAGCAGGGGTACACATACATGGAGTGTCTGTACAGCAGCTGATTGGTGTAGGCGGGGGAGCAGCAGGGTGCTCAGCAATCAGCTGTTCTTGTCAGCAGTTCTCCTGTCTGTGCTTTGGAGCTGACAGTGCGATGAGAATCTGCCCGCCGGTACAAATATCTGATTAAAACTGCTGCTTCCCGGTCTGATTGGTGCCTAGTTGTGCTGAAAATGTATACATCACCATAATGAGAAGTGCCATGCAGGGTTCCTGAAAAGTTGGGTGACAACTAATGGAATCCTTATTACATTGTCACTCAGCTCTTCCAGGATCCTGAATGCTAACTGCAGAGTTATGCAAGCATTTATACTATTTACACTCATCACTCATAGTTCAGAATTTTATGCAGCTTAAAATCCTGAAGCAATGAGTGTAAATGACAGCTGTTCAGTATTGAACGGCCGCCATGTTAAGTGAATGGAGAGGGGCGGGGGAGAGCGAGGACCACTGACCACTAGGGAATTTGGGAATTTGTTTGCCAAAGCTAATTGTAGTGTTGGTTAGTACACTCAAGCGCAGTCAGTATTAGATCTATCATGTTCTACCTTTCTGCGTGCTATCACATTACATCGCCCATTGTTTTCAAATAGGGGTTGGCTGCAGCATCGCAACACATGCGCGCAAAGTAATGCAAGGTCTTAAATTGAAAACAATGGGGGAAAGTCTGCAATCCTTCACCGTGGCTGACAGCTACAGCAGGGTCGATCTATCCCCAAAGCGATGTGAGGCTGCCTTGACATAAAAAATGCCTCGTACCCACAGGGAATTCACATGTTGGCGAGCGCAATATGGAGCTGGGATTCATGGCCTCATATTGCACTCACCTATGTGAAGTTAGCCTAAGTGGACACCAATACTGAGCTCAAAAGCGAAAAAACAGCAATATTTTATAATGTTTCATATATGGCCTAGCAGTGGCATAAGGATGACTCTGCCATCTATGACAACTACATCATTCCCAAAAATGGGTTCATTCAGCCAATTGCAATCATCCTAAAGGTAGAGAAGGTATCATTAACCCTTTAGATCTAAACTATATCTTTCAGTTCCATATTTCTCAGAGATTCCTGTAGTCCGAATACTTTCTACCTGTATATGTGAAATAAAAGGATTAATAAAGAAAAGTGTTTCTGCCCGGTTTCGAACCGGGGACCTTTCGCGTGTGAGGCGAACGTGATAACCACTACACTACAGAAACTTAACTGAGGCTAAATTCCTGGGGCTGGAACAGTGTAGTTAAAGGGGTTTTCCAGAGAGACTATTATTGATATTATATCCTCATCAATAGTTGATCATCTGGAGTCCATCGCTCAGGACCCCGGCCGATCAGCTGAGCAGGCGCATGCTGTCAACTCCGGAGCACAAGCAGTCAAAGCCTTTGCGTCGACCTCTGATTAGTGGCCGGCGCTTGTAACTGCGGGCAATGAAAGCTGTACCTGCAGTTACAAGCGCCGGCGACTACACAGACGTCGGCATGGAGGCCTCATGTCCAGTAGCAAAATAGAATTGCGGATTCTGCATGCGGATTCCGCGGGTGAAATTTTTCCTATAGGAATATCATTGGCCATCTGTAGTCAATTAAATTGAATTTTGCACCCACAAATGACATTTTAATCGATTTGCGTTTTTCACGTGCGGAAAAAAAATGCAGCATGCTCCATTTTACTGCCGATTCTGCGCAGATCGGCCACATTGCTATCTATAGGTGGGGATATCCGCATGCAAGAAAAAATACCATTTAAAGCAAATCCGCGCGATATCTGCTGCAGATTGTATTTTTCTAGTGGACATGAGGCCTTAGGAGGAGAGGGAGAGTATTCAAAAAGAGCTAGAAAAACTTGAACAGTGGGCGGTGACTAGCAGAATGGTAATTAACAAGAATAAATGCAAAGTCCTACATCTGGGGAAGAAAAATGAAAAAAAAACACATACAGGATGTGGGGAATTGAGCTAAGCAGCAGCACATTTGATAAAGACTTGGGTATACTAATAGATCATAGGCTGAACATGAGTCAACAATGTGATGCAACAGCCAAAAAGGCAAACACAATTCTGAGATGGATTAAGAGAAGCATAGAGTCTAGATCATGTGAGGTAATTATCCCTCTTTACTCTTAGGCCGCCTGCAGACGACCGGGTTGGATCCGACTGCGAGAATTCTCGCAGCGTGACCCGACCCGAGCGTCTGCAGAGAGCAGCGCGGGCACTCACCTCTCCCGCGGCCCCGGCTCTTTCATGTGCCGGCTGCGAGCCCCGCACAGAAATAGAGCATGCCACGATTTGTTTGCGGCCGTCTGCATAGGATTGCGTGTCTTAATGCAATCCTATGGCAGCTTCCAGGGCCGGAAATTCCACGGGAAATCCCGCCGCGGAATTTCCGCTCGTGAGCAGGCGCCCTTAGTCAGAACTCATCTGGAATACTGGGTCCTGTTCTGGGCACCCCACTTTAAAAAAGACAGACAAACTGGAGCAAGTTCATAGAAGTTACCAAGATGGTGAGCGGTCTGCAAATCATGTCCTATGAGGAACGGTTAGAGGATCTGGGAATGTTTAGCTTGCAAAAAAGAAGGCTGAGAGGAGACTTAATAGCTGTCTACAAATATCTGAAGGGCTGTCACAGTGCAGAGGGAGCAGCCCTATTCTCATCTGCACAAGGAAAGACTAGAAGCAATGGGATGAAACTGAAAGGGAGGAGACACAAATTAGATGTTAGATAGTGTGGGTGATCAGTGAGTGGAACAGGTTACCACGGGAGGTGGTGAGTTGTTCTTCAATGGAAGTGTTCAAACAAAGGCTGGACAGACATCTATCTGGGATGATTTAGTGATCCAGCACTGAGCAGGGGGTTGGACCTGATGACCCTGGAGGTCCCTTCCAACTCTACCATTCTAGGATGCTATGCTGCAATCTGTGTAGTTGTTACTAGAAATATGACATTAAACACACAAAAGAAACATTCTAATTAATATTTACGTAATGCACATTGCAAAGCCGGAATCCGCATGTGGGAGCCCACAGCGGAATCTGACCCTGAACACAGCCGAAATCCACGCGTACCTGTAATTTTGCTTTATCTTTACTGCTAATGTACCCAGTGGCTCAGTGTTGGACATGTGCAATGCAGATTTTTTTTTTCAAATGTTTATTTTTTCCACACTGTTGCTAGGCGATGATGAGGAATCTGTGACCTGTCCGCAATGTTAATTGCGGACAGGACACGGGTCGGACGACTTCTGTTTGCCAAAGCTATCTGTAACTCCAAAGATGAGTGCTCTGAAGTGTAGCCATTGTTATGTATTAAAGGGATTGTCCAGGTTTAGAAAACATGGCTGCTTTCTTCCAAACATAGCGCCACCCTTGTCCGTGGTATTCCTGGTTACTGTCTATATAAAATATAAAAGCTCAATAAAGAAAAATGTTTCTGCCCGGTCTCGAACCGGGGACCTTTCGCGTGTTAGGCGAACGTGATAACCACTACACTACAGAAACTTAACTGGAGCTTTGTCCATGGGGCTGGGAGAGTGTAGTTCATGACCTTTGTATTTGTTACATACTGTCAATCCACATGAATTATGCACAAACATAAGACCTGCTGAAATTTTTTTAACGCACATTTTTCACCCGGTTTGTGTGAGCGACAACATGAGTGTATGAAATATTTTGACTCGCATTACTTGTGAGACTGCTCTTATAAAGAAGCTGCTGCAGCTCGGGATTTAGTTGTCTCCGGTTTATCGATGCAGTAAGAATAAAGCCGACAACCTACTGCACACTGCTGAGGGGCAAAAAAAAACCAAAAAAACAGCCTCTCTGTGCAAGGTTATTACCTCTGAAGAAGACGCTGGCTTTGGTTTGTATTCCCAGTCATTATTACAAGGCTTGTTAAAAAGTCAGGCATTGACTTGTAGTAATGCTGCCTTCCAGTAGGTGGCGCTGTAGAGGCATTGTTCTATATTACTATTTGCATATTTCCCAGAGGAGCATGCATGGCTGTATAAGTCTCCTCACTAAGGAGAAATTATACCCTTCCAGACCTAGTAAAACAATAATAATAAAATAAATAACAAGGAAAAAAAAATCATGTTCCCTGACCGGGAATCGAACCCGGGCCGCGGCGGTGAGAGCGCCGAATCCTAACCACTAGACCACCAGGGACTTCTTTACTAATTTTGTAAAACATATACCATAGCAAGGAAGGGGGTGTCATACCAGGCTTTTTGAACTGATTACCTATTCTTTGGTCCTCCTCTCAGGATCCCCGTCTATTAGCTATTTGTCCTGCCAGCTGTCCATTCACATGCGGTGCTGACCCAAAGGCCAAACGTATTTGCGCAGTGTGTTACGCACAAAAATTTGCGTAAACCCACTGATTTAAATGGGTGTGTTCACATAAACCTAATTTGCATGCACATTTTCTTCATGCAAAAAAGATGTAGCATGTTCAATTTCCCTACCCATTTGCATCAAAGGCACATATTGAATTAATTACAATAATTGTCCTTTTCAATGAATAGGACCATGGTTGCTGTCCGGTAGCACATTTGACAGGGGGAAAAAAAACTACAGTCCCCGACTGGGAACCCTAACCACTAGACTACCAGGGAATCTGTTTGCTGAAGCTATCTGTAACTTCACTGACTAATGCTTCCAAAGTGCAGCCATTGAGGAGTTGCCCAGGGTTAGAAAAATATGACTGCTTTCTTCCAAACACAGCGCCACCCTCGTCCGTGGGTTGTGTCTGGTATTGCAGCTCAGCTCCTATTCACTTCAATGGAGCTGAGCTGCAATAACACACAGAACCCTAGGGACAAGGAAGGGTAGTGCTGTGTTTGGAAGAAAGCAGACATGTTTTTCTCACCCTGCACAACCCCTTTAAGTGGACACAAATACTGAGATCAGAAGTGAAAAACCAGCAATATTTTTTAATGTTATAACTTCTCTGAACATACGTGTCTCATATATGACCTAGCAGTGGCATAAAGACGACTAGCACATATGACAATTGCAATCCCCCAAAAGGAAGAGAAGGGGATGTCATACCATAAACCCTTTAAATCTAAACTACTATGTCTCTTAGAGATGCGCATAGTCCTGTGGTCTGGTTACTGTCTGTCCGTATATGTGAAATATAAAGGTTTAATAAAACAACCCTGTTTCTGCCCAGTTTTGAACTGTGGACCTTTTGCATGTAAGGCAAACGTGATAACCACTACATTACAGAAACTTAAGTAGTTTCAAGTTTTTGGGGCTAGGATAATGGTACAGAAGTGTCCATGTGATGTTTACACTATATCCTTTTCAGCGTGCAGCTAAAGTTGGGCCAGGCTCACACTGCTGTAATAAGATGTAGATCGCATGCAGCAAGTATGGAATGACATGCATACTTCCTGTGTGCCACCAATCCATATGCGTTTTATTTGTTTTGCACACATATTTCACACAGCTTGTGCGAGAGGCAACATGGGAGTGTACAGGTAATTGGTACTGCATATTACACACACAAAAACCATGGGCTTAATACGCAGTGACCATACGTGTAAGACCGCCCTATTCTTGTATCTTGTCACCACCAGCAGAATGGGTGGAGACCTAGTGATGGCCTGTATCCGCCCAGTGCACACCCACATGCTGCTGATTGGCTGTGTGCAGCCAGGCCCTCAAAGGTCCTAGCAGCATGGGGATTAACTTCATGTTGGGATAGTGGTTTAGGGTAAGGGGTTGTTTCAGTGTTAGGGATTACATTAGTAGCTGTTAATCCTTTCATGTCAGAGCTGGCTTTATGAACATGCAAGTATTTACAGCTAATAATATAACCCCAACACTGAAACGACCCCTCACCCTAACCCTCCATGCCAGTCACACTATCACCGGAGTTTTCTTGCACCGTTCCCGCTCCTCTCCAGCCTACCCGTCCCCCTCCCTTCCTCACCCACTCTCACCCAGCGCTATGTTGCTGCTCTCCCGCTCATACTGTGTCCTGGCTCCCCTGCAGCCTTCCGCACAGCCGCCCCGTCCCCCTCACTCACTCACTGTCACCCAGCGCTGTGCTTCCACCGCCACTCCCTCAGTGTCCGCCACCACTGCCCAGTGCAGGGAGAACACTGGGGAAGCCACTCTGCCGCCGTGCCTCCCTCACTGTCCGCCGCTGCTGCCCAGTGCAGGGAGGCTGCTGATGGAGAAGATGGTGCTGTGCCGCCGGAGAAGCCACTCTGCTACTGCCATTCCCTCACTGTCTGCTGCCTCTGCCCAGTGCAGACAGGCTGCCAACGGAGAATAAGGTGCTGTGCCGCTGGGAGAAGCTGTTGGAACACTGGGTAAGCCGCTCTTAATGACTGCCAGGACCTGAGAGGGCGGGTTGGCCGGCCTGTCAAGCAGCCTGTATCTTGTCACCACCCACACTTCTTATGGTGACAAGATACAAGAATGCCAATGAAGCCTCTGCAGCTCAGGATTTAGTTGTTTATTGATGCAGTAAAAATAAAGCCAACAACTTACTGCACACTGATGAGCGGCAGAAAACCCCAAACAGCCTCTTGGTAAATGGTTATTACTTCCTTCTGGAGAAGACTGTGGTTCTGGTTTATATTCCCAATCACTGTTACAAGGCTTGTCTGACATTGACTTGCAGTAATGCTGCCTTCCAGTAGGTGGCCCTGTAGAGGCATTGTTCCATCTGCCGTGTTATTCCGCAGCTATTAGGTTCTATTGAACCTAATAGCTGTTTGCCCTGCAATGTTCACGCTGTGAATTTCTACCGCGGAATTCCGCAGCATTTAAGAAATCGTGGCATGTTCTATTTGCCACTGAAAAACACGCGGCCAGCTTACATTGTAGTCAATGAAAGCTGTTCGTCATGCAATATGTCCGGCGGAGTACAGTGAAAGTATCGCATGCTCACGTGTCACCGTCCATTGCCAGCGTGTCATGCACTGCACATGCGCATTGGCTCACCGAATGGGACTTTCGCGGTGGATCTGGAGAGGTGAGTATGGGGTCTTTGTGGGGTGCCGTGTCGGACTCCGTTGCAATATTCCATTGGCGGAGTCCGACACGGCCATAAGCAGAAGTCTCTTCACTAGCTGCTCTCCATAAGGAAGCCCTTCCTGACCTAAAACATTAAAGTAAAAAAAAAACAAAAACACATGTTCCCTGACCATGAATCAAATCGTTGAGAGCGCCGAAACCAAACTACTAGACCACCAGGAAAGTTGCTACTCTTTTTCCCTTAAATAAGACACTGTCTTATATAAATTTGTGCTCCAAAAGAGGCGCTGGGCTTACTTTTGGGGAATGTCTTATTTTACTTACCTAGCAGGCTCGGCCCAGGTCCTTCCTGCTGCTCTCCAGAGACCCCAACGCGGTTTCTCCAGGCCTCGGCTGCCCGCACGTGATCACTTCCTTGTTATGGGATTTATAAATCCCGCCTCCACTAAGTGATCGCTGTGATTGGTTATTCGAGCGCTGCATTGGAGAGGGACCTGAACTGAGCCTGCTGGGTAATGCATTCTTATTTTTATTTTTTTTTATGTAGTGTAGCTAGGGCTTATTTTTGGGTATGGCTTATATTTCAAGTCTCCTTGAAAATCATGAACCGCGGCAGTAGTATAGATGAAACATGTTCCAAACTCCTCTTAAAGGGGTATTTTTGAACTAATGACTTATCTTACGGTCCACCGCTCGGGCCCCCTGTTCATCAGCTGATTGCCCAGCCCGCTGTCAGTACATGCACCTTCCTGAACATAAGGCTGGATTCATACCAGTGTATTTCTGCAGCATATTATGCACGAAAAAAAACAGAACTCAGATCGATATTACACTTGCAAAATTGCGATTATGATCCAAGTTGCAGCTATCAGTCAGAGTCCCTTATCTTGCAATCATAGCCCCATACATGTATGGCTTTGAGCGCTGACTATAAGCTCACAGCACTGTATTTATGGATCAAGTAGTGCCGAGGGTTAAAGTCCTGTCTGATGTGCTGAAAACAGTTATGTCTGATGCTACTGCTGAAAGCACAAAAAGGGAAGAAATAAAAATCTCCTGCCCCGTGTGAGGATCGAACTCACGACCTTCAGATTATGAGACTGACGCGCTACCTACTGCGCTAACGAGGCAGCTATATTTGCACCTTATGCTAGCCATGTACTATGATGTCTTCTATAAGCCCCTTACATACACCAAAATTACAAATATTCGGGCAGATCTACTCCAAATTTCTGGCAGGAATTACGCAAAAAATGCTGACGTACCCACCATCTGCAGAACTGCTGTATGCTTTACACCTGTTTTAAGGGTCCACGGCTGAGTAGAATGCTAAAATGCACCAAATTTATTAAGGACGTGCACCACAATTTTGGTGCAAAATACTGGTGAGCAAAAGTGTCAGAAGAGAAAGCATATAACATGCCTATCATGAAGCGCCGATTCTATCACACAGCATACACCATTTGGTATATCTCCTGGTCGCTGCTAGGATTATGCTGTCTATAGTTCAAACAATATTAACCCTTTATCTCCCCAGGTTGTATACATGTCCTGGATGCATTTGGTTTATATGGAGCAATAACGGGAGTTGAGCCCACTCCATATATGGCCACTATAAGCTGATTGCAGCTGTTAACTCTTTAAAGGAAATCTGTCAATTCGAACTTGTTGTCCAAACTGCAGGCATCATGTTATAGAGCAGTAGGAGCCGAGCAGATTGATATATAGTTCTATGGGGAAAGATTCAGTAGAACTTGCATTACATTCATTTATATCTATGACTATTCTGAGCTGAATAGTCCAGTGGGCGGAGCTATCAGTGATTGGCAGCTGCTTCTATGTACAATCATACATAGAAAGCTGCCAATCACTGATAGGACCGCCCATTGGACTGTTTAGCTCAGAATGAGCAGGGGTATAAATGAATATAATACAAGTCATACTGTACGTTTCCCCATAAAACTGTATATCAATCTGCTCGGCTCCTTCTTCTCTATAACATGATGCCCACAGATTGGACTGCGTGTTTAGCTAGCAGACTCCCTTTAACCTCTTAAGGACATGGCCTATTTTAGCCACGATTTTTGTGGGGATTTTCATCTCCACTTTTCAAAAGCCATAACTTTTTTTTATTTTTCCATTGACATGACCGTATGAGGGATTGTTTTTTTTGTGTGTCAAATGGTAGTTTTTATTGGTACCATTTTTGGGTACATATTAATAAAATTGTTTTGCATTATTTTTTTTTGGAGGACAGACGTTGTTTTAGTTTTATTTACGGCTTTTGCCATAGAGGATAAATAGTAGGTTATGGATACCAAATATGTGGGTTTTTCCAAAAAACTTTAACGGGACATCAACCATAGAACCTCTGATCACTATGGTAATGCACTACAGTACTTCAGTGCATTATTGCTTACAATAGTGATTGCAGGCACGGACACGAGTTGGCCCCAGCACGCTCCCTCTGTGAACCCTTTATGATG
Organism: Eleutherodactylus coqui; assembly: GCF_035609145.1. Classification (NCBI taxonomy): domain Eukaryota; kingdom Metazoa; phylum Chordata; class Amphibia; order Anura; family Eleutherodactylidae; genus Eleutherodactylus; species Eleutherodactylus coqui. The sequence goes on along the minus strand of NC_089838.1, from coordinate 311,133,726 downwards.
TACATTGATTATGGCATGTAAGGGGTTAAGAGCAGAGAGCAATGTTCCTATTGATCTGCATTGTTACAGTGAGAGACTGGCTAGCAATCACAGCTGGCTTCCTCTATGATGGGATGGTGCAGGCCCACTTCTAAACCTGCACCATCCATACAATGTAAGTTTATGTCCTGTTGCATTGTCCCCAGCCAGGATGTAATCCTATGTCTTGTGGTGTTAAAGGGGTTGTCCCGCGAAAGCAAGTGGGGGTATACACTTCTGTATGGCCATATTAATGCACTTTGTAATGTACATTGTGCATTAATTATGAGCCATACAGAAGTTATCAGAAGTTATTCACTTACCTGCTCCGTTGCTGGCGTCCTCGTCTCCATGGTGCCGTCTAATTTTCAGCGTCTAATCGCCGGATTAGACGCGCTTGCGCAGTCCTGTCTTCTTCTTTTCTGAATGGGGCCGCTCGTGCCGGAGAGCGGCTCCTTGTAGCTCTGCCCCGTCACGTGTGCTGATTCCAGCCAATCAGGAGGCTGGAATCGGCAATGGACCGCACAGAAGCCCTGCGGTCCACCGAGGGAGAAGATCCCGGCGGCCATCTTCATCAGGTAAGTAAGAAGTCACCGGAGCGCGGGGATTCAGGTAAGCACTATCCCGTTTTCTTTTTTAACCCCTGCATCGGGTTTGTCTCGCGCCGAACGGTGGGGGGCTATTGAAAAAAAAAAAAACCCGTTTCGGCGCGGGACAACCCCTTTAAGGCTTACATTCAGTTTAAAGGGGTTTACCATTAATGCCCTGTAGAGTAAAAGCATCATACAATACAGCATTACACATAAAAAAAAATATTCTGCTAACCTTTTTATTCCTTATCTTCTTCTTGTAAAGCCATACGGGTAGTTACCGTGATGCCTTGCTCTGAAATAATACCTCCACAGTGCCACCTATTGGAAGGCAGCATTTCTTCAAGTCAAAGTTAGACTCTTTATACAAGCCTTGTAACAATGAAAGAGAATTTAAAGCAAAGCCAGACTTCATGCACAGACAGCTGTTTCAGAGTATTTGCCCTTCATCAGTGTGCATACACATCAATATAGTGTATGGGGATTTGTGTGCTGCTGCTGCTGCATGCTTGCTGCAAATGCTCGTGTGAGAGAGCCCTTACAATGGGAAGGCATTTAGCTCCCTCACAATGTGCCCTGAATGACTAGTATGTAGGTCTACTGGAAATGACTCTGATCCGGCATCATCAGCACTAATGTCAATAAGTAAAGTAAACACTTGTGACTAAGTAACTTATGGTTATTCAGCCTGTATCCTGCACACAGAGCATTTATTTAATTACTGTATATGTGGGAAACAATTTAGAGGGTCAAATAGAATGAACCAAAAAAAACCTAGCAGAGGATGGTTTCGATCCATCGACCTCTGGGTTATGGGCCCAGCACGCTTCCGCTGCGCCACTCTGCTGCCTCTGTGAGGACTGTTCATCTGACTACAAGAGGATTAGTGGGCGCTGCTCGGGTATCAGGTTACTCCATCCTGGTATTGTCTTATATCCTCCTTCAGGAGAAGCTCGAGGGATTCTGCTACAGGATGACAAAGTATAAATTAGGGGAAAAGATGCATAAAGGATAATATTATTATTATTACTGATATGATGGTTTACTTCTACAAGGGAACTTTGACAGCTATGCAGCATCCTTGTCAAATACTTATGGACTCACTGACTTTAACCCCTTCAGGACCTTACAATAATTGGGGATTATTTTTGGGGGGGTCTCAGCATTCCAGGAGGAATACGTTTTAGGAACCTTTCGCAAAGGACTGAATATTCCACAGCAGCGCTGCAGGATACGCCGTCCCAGAATTCCACACTGTTCACTTCAGATTTTGATGTAGAATTATCAGCCAAATTCTGATCTATTCAATTCTGCACCAAAATCCGCACATCAGCAGTACGAACTTTCGGGCTCAACCGTAGCGAAATATTCTGTTGTGTGTGAAAGTTCCATCATTGTAGCAATGTGGTACCTTGGGCAAAATTTGCACTGATTTCAATGGGTTCATTCACACTTCTGTATTTTGCGTGTGCCTTTCGGTCACATAATAGAATATAGAACCTGTTCTGTTTTTCTGTGAATTTGCTCACCAGAGGTCCCCATAGAAGTCAATAAGGATGCACAAATGTGCAAGTAATACGCAAGGAGATGTGTGAAAGACTGCGCAATCGTGCAGAACAAAGAACACATCTGTAGAAGGGAATAAAAATTTAGAGGGTCAAATAGAATGAAATAAAACATCTAGCAGAGGATGGTTTCGATCCATCGACCTCTGGGTTATGGGCCCAGCACGCTTCCGCTGCGCCACTCTGCTGCCTGGGTTTATAATGGTGACCTGAATGCTAGAGGATTAGTGAGCGCTGCTCGGGGATCAGGTTACTCTGGCCTCCTGGTATTGTCTTTGTTGCTTTAAGACTAATTTGCCATTTCAATCAGAGTTTGTTTGCCGCGTGCAAATGAGCATGTCTTACAGGTGCAAGAAAAGGACAGTAGAATACGCCACAGTGCGCACAAAAAGGAATGGCTCATTTCGCAGAAACGCTCCGCTCATGTGAAGCTGGCCTTAGCAGTGTGGAATTTAGAGTTGTTTGCCCAATTCTGGCCGGTGTGAAGGGTCTCATTTCGGGCTTAAACAGATGGGCATAATTTTGTCCCATTTTGAAAATCATATCCACGTAGCGGGACGAAACAAAACCACTGATTTCAATGCTTTTGTTTCTACTATCGGGATTCTCGTGCGTTAATACTACGAAAAATGAAAAACAGGACCGGGGTTAAAAGTCAGAATATCTCTTACTGTAATTTAGTCAACACTAACTGTAGAATTCTAACGATATTCTGTATCTGTGAAGAATCAATGAAGTCAATGCAGAGTAATAAAATAACAGTAATACATCTGAGAAATACAAAAGTGTTTCTGCCCGGTTTCGAACCGGGGACCTTTCGCGTGTTAGGCGAACGTGATAACCACTACACTACAGAAACTGCTGTGAGCCAGTTCTGGTTTGCAATATTGTCTTATGGAGAGGTAGTAGAGGTAATTCTCATGTCCACTTAAATCGCTAAAACTATTATGTGACTACTGAGCTGTCAGCTAATCCCTCACCAGCTCAGTTAATGTACTGCATGTTCTTACCAAGAGGGTCCCTAGGAGGAGTCCCTTCTCCCCGTTAGGAGTACTGCAGCATGCATGCAAATGACTGGCGTCTGATTTTTAGACTATATGAACATTCTAGGAAGAGCGTGGCTGAGTGGGACTACGTCTTGTATAGCAGATGTCAAACTCATCTTCACTGAGGGCCACAGCAGTCTTAAGCCTCATGTCCACGGGCAAAAGAAGAATTAAAATCCACACCGGATTTTAACTCTTCTCCTGCCCACGGATCCGCACCCCATAGGGATGCATTGACCACCCGCGGGTAGATAAATACCCGCGGATGGTGAATAAAAGTGATTTAAAAAAAAAATGGAGCATGAAAAAATCTGGACCATGCTCCATTTTCGTGCGGGTCTCCCGCGGGGAGACAAAAAAAAAAAAAAATCACATTTTACTTACCCGCTCCGGTTCTTCCCTTCGCCGCGGCTCCATCCTCTCTCAGCCGCGGCCAGATCTTTCTTCTTTGGGCCGGCGCATGCGCGGGGCACGTCACCGACGTGCCCCGCGCATCTGCCGGGCCGAAGAAAGAAGATCCGGCCGCGACGCAGAGAAGATGATGCCGCAGCGAAGGGAAGATCCGGAGCGGGCGGGAGGTAAGTTTATTCTTATTTTTATGCCTCATGTCCGCAGGGGAGGAGGGACCCGCTACGGATTCTCCATGGAGAATCCATAGCGGGCCTGATTTTCCCCGTGGACAGGAGGCCTTAGGCCTCATGTCTACGGGGAAAATCGGGCCCGCTACGGATTCTACATGTAGAATCTGCAGCGGGTCCCTCCTGCCCCGCGGACATGAGCGCTGAAAATAAGAATAAATGACAATAAACTCACCTCCCATCCGCTCCGTTTCTTCTCTTCGCGGCGGCGTCATCTTCTCTCGTCGCGGCCGGATCTTCATTCTTCGGCTCGGCGGATGTGCACGATGACGTCGGTGACGTGCCCCGCGCATGCGCCGGGCTGAAGCAAAATGATCCGGCCGCGGCTGAGAGAGGATGGCGCGGCGCCGAAGAGAAGAACCGGAGCGGGTAAGTAAAATGTGATTTTTTTTTTTTTTTTTTTTTTTTTTTTGTCTCCCGCGGATCCGGACGGCTTCCATAGGCTTCAATAGAAGCCCGTGGGAGCCGTTCCCGCGGGAGACCCGCATGAAAATGGAGCATGGTCCAGATTTTTTCATGCTCCATTTTTTTTAAAATCACTTTAATTGACGATCCGCGGGTATTTATCTACCCGCGGGTGGTCAATGCATCCCTATGGGGTGCGGATCCGCGCGCGGGAGAAGAGTTAAAATCCGCTGCGGATTTTAATTCTTCTTTTCCCCGTGGACATGAGCCCTTAGGGTTTCTTCAAACGCTGATGTGTTTAAGCCCTCATGGTTGCCCTCAAGTGGGTTGTTTGTAATTGTATAGTAAGGGCTCATTTACATAAGTGCATTGGTGTAGCATATTACACGCGCAATTTTTGCATGCGTAACATGCAGTGAATAGAACCCAATTTCAATAGGTTTGTTCACAAAAAGCGTATTCTTTCACGCAATGTGCAATCGTGCGAAAGAATATGCGGCATGACCAATTTTGGTGCGTACAGGCCATTGAAGTAAATGGGCGAGCGCAAATGCGGAGTGAATACATAGGAAACTTGTGTATTTGGACACCATTTCAATGGACATGTCTGTGTTCCTTTCGTGCACTATAGTGACATCCCTAACATTACAATTATCCAGGGACATGGTCACCCATTAAATTAGGGTGGGTATGCGGTTGTAAACTATTGATAGCCTATCCTTAGGAACTCCCACTGATCATCTGTTCTCTGGGCCAGTATGTTCATGCACTGAGCTGATTTCTGCAGGAAGCAGACAGCTCTGTTTTCACTGCAGTGGCCAGGCATGTATTAGCATAAAAAAATCCCACATATTTGGTATACTCATGTCCATAACCACACATACAATAAGTTGAACATACTTTTCATCTTGCATGGCAAAAAGCGTTTAAAAAAATGCTAAAAAACTGAGGCGAAATGCTAATTTTTAGCATTTTGCCTCCCAAAAAACGCAATAAAAGTGATCAAAAAAGCTGTATGTACCCCAAAATAGTACCAATAAAAAGCTCTGTCCATAGAAAAATAAAAAAAGTTATAGGACTTTGAATGCAGCGATTTAGAAAGAAAAAAGATTTCCAAAAAAAGGGTTTTTATTGCAGAAAAGTGGAAAAACCTAAAAAAATAAGAATTTTGGTATTGTTGTAACCGTACCGGACCGCAGAAAAAATGTATTGTCACATATGCTGTATAATCAACGCTTCTAAAAAAAACCCCAAAAATCTATGGCAGAATTGATGCGTTTTCTCTCCCTGCAGTCTTAAAAAAAATTATAAGACTTTTACAATATAGTCTATGTACCCAAAAATGGCACCGATAAAAACTACATTCAAAAAACAAAACCTTATACGGCCGCGTCAACGGAAAAATAGAAAAGTTATGGCTTTTCAAAAATGGAGATGAAAATCTGCCAAAAATCGTTGCGTCCTTAAACCCGAAATAGGCCGCGTCATTAAGGGACAATATGAAAACCGCTCTCACCTTCACAGTTAATGCAAATAGTAAACACTATTGTCTTATTGCTAATGACATCATTGAACAAAAGGCCCATTTAAGCACAAGGATTATCGCTCAAAAGATGTCTTTTGAATGACTTTTGAGTGACAATCGTTCTCATTTACAGCACAAGATCACCTTGTGCTGCCAGCGGAGGATGCAGAAGACAAGCGGGGTGCTCCCGCTTGTCTTCTGCATACAGCTGTTCCCCGCTCACAGCGTCCGACTGTTATACAGCTGAGTGCTGCGAGCGGAGGATGCAGAAAACAAGCGGGGTGTCCCAGCTTGTCCTCTACATCCAGCTGTTTCGTGCACGGAGCGCCCGGCTGTTATACAGGGAGTGGGATACAGCTGAAAGAATAGTATCCCGCTGTGAATCCTTGATAAGGCTCATCTTTGTCTTTTGGCACGCTGAAAGACAACGATGAGCGACGGGATAACGAGGACTGCATGATGTCAGTGCAGTTACACACAACGATTATCACTCAAAAGACGGCTCTTGGGCGAATTTTGAGCAATAATCGCTTTGTCTAAATGGGCCTTAATTGTAAGGACCCCAGGAGTGTAATTAGTGCTTGTAGATGTAGGGGCTGATAAGGATCCCTAGGCAGAGCACTTTTATAATGTAGTAAGCTGTTGCTATCAACTTTTTTGAAAACCGTTTTTCTGGTAATTTTATTATGTTCGTGGCTCAGAGTAATTCAGACGGGATGACTTGTACAGAGCATTTAGACAGTCAGAGAACACTGCTGGATCGCGGGCCTCTAGATGGCTTCTCCCTCAGCGCTTCATTGTGACGTGCTGAGCAGGGAGCCTTTACACTCAGCAAGAAACCAGCAATGTTTTGTTTTTTTTTGATGACTAAAGGCCCATTTAGACACGATTATCGCTCAAAATTCACTCAAAAGCCGTCTTTTGTGCCCATAAGAAACAAAACAAAAGGTCCCACCTTATCTTCATGTGCTGCACACCTCAGTCCCGCAGACAAGTATACTCACAAGCTGTTGCCATCCGGCTACTTCTGGCTTTGATAAACGCAAGAAAAATCCAATTGCAGGAATACAGCTTATTGTGGAAAAAACTTGCTTTTTATTTTCTTTTTGGTGCTTGAATAATACAGAGAATGCGTTTCGGTTATGAAACCTTGTTCACCTCTGACTAGCAAAGCTATTATGCAAACCTTAAAAAGACTTAGTGACAATCAGTGAATTAAAAACAAATGTGCAATTAACCCATGGCAATCTGTTACTTCTGTTTCCAAAGCCTGTCCCTCCTGCAGGAACTTGCTCTGATTACTCTATCATGCATAATATAACAAATGGTATATAGAATAGGATGTCAAAACATTATATGTTCCGCTAAATAGAATGAAGCATGAAATCAATACATCGTAGTTACAGAGACAAAACAAAACAAAACAATTCCCCTGACAGCAGCAGCAAAATAAATCTTAGATTACTACTATGAAATAATGTAGACAGTAATATGCAATATTTAGAAACGTTACATTATACATTTATAGTATAACAAAATCACATTATATTCAGTATGTGTTATAATAATGGATGTTATTTTTATTATGGCTAATAAATAATAATAAATAATAAAAAAATTTTCTCTTTTGATCAACAATTGTTTTGTTTTGTCTAGTCAGAGGTGAACAAGGTTTCATAACCGAAACGCGTTCTCTGTATTATTCAAGCACCAAAAAGAAAATAAAAAGCACGTTTTTTCCACAATAAGCTGTATTCCTGCAATTGGATTTTTCTTGCGTCTTTTGTGCCCATCTTTCACTTTTCTGCCGAACAATGGACTTCAGTTCGGCATGAAATCCATCCTTTGGCAGAACAGCTGATAAGAAGGACCGCATGCTGTGTTCTGCCCAGAAAGCGCTGATAACAACTGATTACATTGTCTCCGCTGTCAGCCCCATGGCAGAACAAAGGGAATGTATTCAGTGAACAGCGGGTGGTCTGTTCCCTGCATACAGGTCCCAGTGACTCACAGGCTACTAATTGGTACTAATAGGCATTAGTACCAAGAAGTAGTTTTATGCAAAATGATCGCTCAAAAAACATCTTTTGAGTGATCATATTTGTGTCTAAATGTAAACTATTTTTTTTTTTGGCATTTACACAGGACAATTATTGCTCAATTTCGTTAGTTTGAACAATTTTTGAGCAATAATCGCACCATGGAAATGGCTCTTTAGATCCCGGTATTCAATGAAGAGGTCAGAATGATGGCCAGTGAATGTAAGGTTTCAATCGTTCCCTTTGAGGTAAATGATAAAAGCATGAAATTTAACAGGTAGCTCCTCCCATATAAAAATCAGATGAATGTATGGTTTATACAAACAATATTGCGTGAGCATTGATGTTGGGAGAGTATTTTTTTTTTTTTCACCCACATTCAAATTTGCAAAACTGGGCGTGAACCACATGCCCATCGCTGTACCCTCAGTTTGTTTAAATAGCTGGGAATCGAATAAGAAGTTATTTTTCAAAGTGAATCTTGTGAGTCAGTGATAAACTGTTTCTGAAAATGTGCTATGGAGTGGTCCTTTTCCAGTATTGATACAATGATGGTAGTACCAGTATCATGGGGAATATATGAATGTTAAGAGGTGATGGTGAGTGTGGCCCATCTGTAGGAGGGCTGCCATTTAATATTTACTAGAATTGTCAAAAGAGAAAAAAGAAAGAAATACAAATGAGGAGTCCGCCAAATAGACAAAAATAAAAGATTTTTAGGTGAAGTAGAAGAACACTCACCGGGTGCATAAGTTAGAGAAAACCTGCTGGAATTATCTCACTAGCACATTAAATCCAGGATCGCATATACAGATGGCAGGATTCCTCATCCGAAGAGAGCTGCAGAATAATATAACTGGCTGCACCACCACAGGGGGGCGGTATCACAAGTAATAAACGTAAAGAGAAAAGAATGTATCTGCGCTCGTGGGAATCAAGCATGTGACGTCAATGAAAAGCGATATATTTTAATAATCCTAAATACATGCTGAGCGACGCGTTTCAGCGATGTCCCATCGCCTTTTTCAAGCTCACTATGTTACAACAATACATCATATTTATACACATGTCTAAATGACAATAATGAAACCCACATGTCCTTGTGGTTTAGGCGTGCGTTAGCGGTGCATGCCATAATCAAAGAGTCCGGGCGGGATCTCCGCTACCAACGATGAATAGAGGACGTCATCACGTCGCCCCTTGGAACGCACGATGCGTACCAAGTCTTTTAAAAAACTTTATTAACACTTGTATTGAATGAACAAGCGACCTGTATCTCGTTTCACAGGCTACCGAGATTCATTTTACTCGAGTAGCTTGTATAGATATAAATTATTGTAAAATATGCAGAAGGAAGTGAATATTTATAACAAAATTAGTGATTATATAACAATAAATATATAATAATACAAGGAATGAATTTTTTATAATAAATTCAAAAACTAAAATAATAAAATTACGTTTAAAAATAAAAGCGCATAGACTACATTACATTTTCTCCAGCATTTCATTTAAACCAAATGGTACTAGTGTGATCAATCTGTAGATCCAAAACCTCTCTTTTTTACGTAACACAGAGATGGATTTTGAATCAATATATACTAATGGTGTTACTATCATTTTTGAGACGTCTCCAGCATGAAAATCATAAAAATGTTTTGTCGGTGATTGTTTGTTCTAGTTTTTAATTTATTAATTGTTCTGCCCACGTATTTTAGTTTACATGGGCATTCTACTAGATAAATGACTTTAGTGGTGTTGCACGTCAATTTTTGGAGAATTGGAAATTTAATGGTGTCAGAATTGATTTCCGTTCTTTTATGAGCAATTATGGAACGACATTTACATTTTTTGTGATAGCATTTGAATACTCCAGTTTTTTAGAAGTGACAGATTTTAGTTTACGTTTATTATCAGGATTGGAAGGGGCGATTTTGAAGTGTCATGTTTCGTTTAAATATTAGTGTCGGGTTATTGTCCAATTAGTAAAACCCATTTTTAAAAAGTAGATAATTTTTCTTATCTAGACTATCAGAGCTGCCACACAACTAATTGAAAACGGAATATTCCTTATAGTCAGTTAAAAAGGATAAGAAGACATTGTTTTCATGATAAAGATTTTAAAGAACAGGCCACCATTATAAAACGATTTAAAGAAAAAAAGTACCCCAAAAAATTATAGAAGACGCATACAACAAATTAATTAGTCCAAAACCCTCAGAAAATTCAGTCACCAGTAGAGATGAGCGAGCACCAAAATGCTCGGGTGCTCGTTACTCGGGACGAAATTATCGTGATGCTCGAGGGTTCGTTTCGAGTAACGAACCCCATTGAAGTCAATGGGCGACCCGAGCATTTTTGTATATCGCCGATGCTCGCTAAGGTTTTCATTTGTGAAAATCGGGGCAATTCAAGAAAGTGATGGGAACGACACAGCAACGGATAGGGCAGGCGAGGGGCTACATGTTGGGCTGCATCTCAAGTTCCCAGGTCCCACTATTAAGCCACAATAGCGGCAAGAGTGCCCCCCCCCCCCACACTGTCAGCAGAAAGATCGTTCTCCTCTGCCACAGCAGTAACAGCTGTGGCAGAGAAGAACGATGTTAGCCCATTGAATTCAATGGAGCCGGCAATACAGCAGGTTCCACTGAAAGCAATGGGCTGCCGGCGATCGCAGGATGAATTGTCGGGAAGGGGTTAAATATAGAAGCCCTTCCCTGCAATTCATCCAGAAATGTGTAAAAATAAAAAAAATATACCATATATACCGGCGTATAAGGCGACGGGGCGTATAAGACGACCCCCCAACTGTCACCTTATACGCCGGGAATACAGCGGAGCAAAAAATAAAAATCATTACTCACTTCCCCCGGCGTTCTGCGGCGCTGCTGCAGGATGTCGCTCCCTCCTGGTCCCCGGCAGAGCATTGCTTTCTGGACGCAGGGCTTGAAATCCCCTGCCCCCTGATTGGCTCAGCGCTGAGTCTGACTCACACCCCCTCCACACCCACTGCCGGCCGCCATGGCTGAACTCCGTCTGCCGGGACAAGGTAAGTATGTATATGTGTGTGTGTGTGTGTGTGTGTATATATATATATTTTATTTTAACACATTTCTGGATGAATTGCAGGGAAGGGCTTATATATTTAAGCCCTTCCCGACAATTCATCCCGCGCACTCCGGCAGCCCATTGCTTTCAGTGGAACCTGCTGTATTGCAGGCTCCATTGAATTCAATGGGCAAACATCGTTCTTCTCTGCCACAGCTGTTACAGCTGTGGCAGAGAAGAATGATTTGTCTTCTATATGTTCTCAATGGGGTCGGCACTGCTGCCGCCGGCCCCATTGAGCGCATATAGAGAAGAGAACAGGAATCGCAGATCGCAGATAGGTGCGATCTGCGATTTTCTATGGCCTAAGAAGGACCGTTGGGGTTCTTGAAGCCTAAAATACTCCTAACGCTCTCCCTATAGCAGCTCCAGCACCAACAGCACTGTCCCTCAGCTGTCTCGCAACGCATCTGAGCCGAGCCGCGGGAGGGGCCGATTTTTATACTCGGGTGACACCTGATCTCCCCAGCCACTCACTGCAGGGGGGTGGTATAGGGCTTGAACGTCGCAGGGGGAAGTTGTAATGCCTTCCCTGTCTTTCTATTGGCCAGAAAAGCGCGCTAACGTCTCAGAGATGAAAGTGAAAGTAACTCAAACATCGCGTGGTACTCGTCTCGAGTAACGAGCATCTCGAACACCCTAATACTCAAACGAGTATCAAGCTCGCCCGAGTACGCTCGCTCATCTCTAGTCACCACTAAACAAAAACATGATAAAAAAATTCCTGCTTTTATTACTAAACTAGCTTACCCGTCGCGCGTTGCTGCGAAGACAGACAGACATACATTCGTTTTTATATATCTAGATAACAACCAATCACAGCGCAGTTTTTTTAGGTTACCTCAGTGGTATAATATATAACAACCAATCACAGCGCAGCTTTCATGTTACCTCAGCTTTATAATATATAACACCCAATCACAGCGCAGCTTTCATGTTACCTTAGCAGTATAAAATATAACAACCAATCACAGCGCAGCTTTCATGTTACCTCAGCAGTAAGAGAAATAACAACCAATCACAGCGTAACTTTTATTCTGCCTCAGCAATATAAAAAATAGCAACCAATCACAGCGCAGCTTTCATGTTACCTCTGCGGTATTATATATAGCAACCAATCACAGCGCAGCTTTCATGTTAGCTCAGTGGTATAATATATAAGAACGAATCGCAGCGCAGCTTTCATTTTACCTCAGCAGTATAATATATAACAACCAATCACAGCGCAGCTTTCATGTTACCTCAGCAGTATAATATATAACAACCAATCACAGCACAGCTTTCATGTTACCTCAGCAGTATAAGAAATAGCAACCAATTACAGCACAGCTTTTATTTTACCTCAGCATTCTCAATATCCAGCAATTGTCTTGCGAAACGTTCGGCGGATGCATCATTTTGTAGTTGAACACGCATCCCGTTGCTCGTAATGCCTTTTGCTTTCGTGCTTGAGATGGAAATCAAACGATCTTTGTCTGGGGGGCATAACTGTCGACGACGCTCGCACGCGTACCACCTATCGTAGGATAGTTGTACTATGCCTATAATCTTCCCAGGAGTGTACTCAGCAACTTCCCAAAGTCTCATGGCGATCGGATGAATGGTGTAGTAATGCATAAAGGACAGACAGACAGACAGACATTCATTTATATATATCAGGAAGTGAGAGAATTAGATTCCGTACGTAAAATTTGGACGCTAATTGTTTTGCGCTTAGAATTGAATAATCGAGTTGGGACCCATTAGCTTTTCCTATTTATGACATATTCAATGCCTGTGCCAAATTTCAAGTTTCTATGTAAGAAAATGACATTCCGTACGTAAAATTTGGACGCTAATTCTTTTGCGCAAAGAATTGAATAATCGAGTTGGGACCCATTAGCTTTTCCTATTTATGACATATTCAATGCCCGTGCGAAATTTCAAGTTTCTATGTGAGAAAATTACTTTCCGTACGTAAAATTTCGACGCCAATTCTTTTGCGCATAGAATCGAATAATTGAGTTGGGACCCATTAACTTTTCCTATTTATGACATAATCAATGCTCGTGCCAAATTTCAAGTTTCTATGACATTGGGAAGTGAGAAAATTAGATTCCGTACGTAAAATTTGGACGCTAATTCTTTGGCGCATGGAATTGAATAATCGAGTTGGGACCCATTAGCTTTTACTATTTGACATAATCAATGCTCGTGCCAAATTTCAAGTTTCTATGTGAGAAAATTACATTTCATACGTAAAATTTGGACGCTAATTCTTTGGCGCATAGATATGAATAATCGAGTTGGGACCCATTAGCGTTTCCTATTTATGACATATTCAATGCTCGTGCCAAATTTCAAGTTTCTACAACATCGGGAAGTGAGAGAATTAGTTGCAATGATGGAAATCGAACGATCTACGTGGGGGGGTCGTAACTGTCGACGACGCTCGCACGCGCGCCATTTATCGTAGGATAGTTGTACTATGCCTATAATCTTCCCAGGAGTGTACTCAACAACTTCCCAAAGTTTCATGGCGATCGGATGAATGGTGTAGTAGCGCATAAAGGACAAACAGACAGACAGACAGACACGCAGACATACATTCAATTTTATATATATAGATATAATCATGATAATGCGAGGATCCGCAAAATTATTAAAAAACATTGGCCCATTTTGCATAATGACCCCTTTCTGTCTCGTCAATTAGACAATAATAGAGCCTCGTGTGGCGCAGAGGTTGCAAGTTCAATCCCTGCATGCGTCAGGTAGCCGGATCAAGGTTGACTCAGCCTTCCATCCTTCTGAGGTCGGTAAAATGAGAACCCAGCTTGGTGGGGGGTAATGTGTAATAATTACCTGAAAGCGCTGCGGAATAAGTTGGCGCTATGCAAATACCATTATTTATTTATTTAATAACCCGACACTAATATTTGAACGAAACATGACACTTCAAAATTTGATCGCCCCTTCCAATCCTGATAATAAACGTAAACTAAAATCTGTCACTTCTAAAAAACTGGAGTATTCAAATGCTATCACAAAAAATGTAAATGTCGTTCCATAATTGCTCATAAAAGAACGGAAATCAATTCTGACACCATTAAATTTCCAATTCTCCAAAAATTGACGTGCAACACCACTGAAGTCATTTATCTAGTAGAATGTCCATGTAAACCAAAATACGTGGGCAGAACAATTAATAAAAACTAGAATAAACAATCACCGACAAAACATTTTTATGATTTTCATGCTGGAGACGTCTCAAAAATGATAGTAACACCATTAGTATATATGGATTCAAAATCCATCTCTGTGTTACGTAAAAAAGAGATGTTTTGGATCTACAGATTGATCACACTGGTACCATTTGGTTTAAATGAAATGCTGGAGAAAATTTAATGTAGTCTATGCGCTTTTATTTTTAAACGTTATTTTATTATTTTCGTTTTTGAATTTATTATAAAAAATTCATTCCTTGTATTATTATATATTTATTGTTCTATAATGTTCACTAATTTTGTTATAAATATTCACTTCCTTCTGCATATTTTACAATCATTTATATCTATACAAGCTACTCGAGTAAAATGAATCTCGGTAGCCTGTGAAACGAGATACAGGTCGCTTGTTCATTCAATACAAGTGTTAATAAAGTTTTTTAAAAGACTTGGTACGCATCGTGCGTTCCAAGGGGCGACGTGATGACGTCCTCTATTCATCGTTGGTAGCGGAGATCCCGCCCGGACTCTTTGATTATGGCATGCACCGCTAACGCACGCCTAAACCACAAGGACATGTGGGTTTCATTATTGTCATTTAGACATGTGTATAAATATGATGTATTGTTGTAACATAGTGAGCTTGAAAAAGGCGATGGGACATCGCTGAAACGCGTCGCTCAGCATGTATTTAGGATTATTCAAATATATCGATTTTCATTGACCGTCACATGCTTGATTCCCACGAGTGCAGATACATTCTTTTCTCTTTACGTTTATTACTTGTGATACCGCCCCCCTGTGGTGGTGCAGCCAGTTATATTATTCTGCAGCTCTCTTCGGATGAGGAATCCTGCCATCTGTATATGCGATCCTGGATTTAATGTGCTAGTGAGATAATTCCAGCAGGTTTTCTCTCACTTATGCACCCGGTGAGTGTTCTTCTACTTCACCTAAAAATCTTTTATTTTTGTCTATTTGGCGGACTCCTCATTTGTATTTCTTTCTTTTTTCTCTTTTGACAATTCTAGTAAATATTAAATGGCAGCCCTCCTACAGATGGGCCACACTCACCATCACCTCTTAACATTCATATATTCCCCATGATACTGGTACTACCATCATTGTATCAATACTGGAAAAGGACCACTCCATAGCACATTTTCAGAAACAGTTTATCACTGACTGCACAAGATTCACTTTGAAAAATAACTCCTTCTTATTCGATTCCCAGCTATTTAAACCAACTGAGGGTACAGCGATGGGCATGTGGTTCACGCCCAGTTTTGCAAATTTGAATGTGGGTGAAAAAAAAAAAAATACTCTCCCAACATCAATGCTCACGCAATATTGTTTGTATAAACCATACATTCATCTGATTTTTATATGGGAGGAGCTACCTGTTAAATTTCATGCTTTTATCATTTACCTCAAAGGGAACGATTGAAACCTTACATTCACTGGCCATGATTCTGACCTCTTCATTGAATACCTGGATCTAAAGAGCCATTTCCATGGTGCGATTATTGCTCAAAAATTGTTCAAACTAACGAAATTGAGCAATAATTGTCCTGTGTAAATGCCAAAAAAAAAATAGTTTACATTTAGACACAAAGATGATCACTCAAAAGATGTTTTTTGAGCGATCATTTTGCATAAAACTACTTCTTGGTACTAATGCCTATTAGTACCAATTAGTAGCCTGTGAGTCACTGGGACCTGTATGCAGGGAACAGACCACCCGCTGTTCACTGAATACATTCCCTTTGTTCTGCCATGGGGCTGACAGCGGAGACAATGTAATCAGTTGTTATCAGCGCTTCCTGGGCAGAACACAGCATGCGGTCCTTCTTATCAGCTGTTCTGCCAAAGGATGGATTTCATGCCGAACTGAAGTCCATTGTTCGGCAGAAAAGTGAGAGATGGGCACAAAAGACGGCTTTTGAGTGAATTTTGAGCGATAATCGTTGGGTCTAAATGGGCCTTTAGTCATCAAAAAAACAAAACATTGCTGGTTTCTTGCTGAGTGTAAAGGCTCCCTGCTCAGCACGTCACAATAAAGCGCTGAGGGAGAAGCCATCTAGAGGCCCGCGATCCAGCAGTGTTCTCTGACTGTCTAAATGCTCTGTACAAGTCATCCCGTCTGAATTACTCTGAGCCAAGAACATAATAAAATTACCAGAAAAACAGTTTTCAAAAAAGTTGATAGCAACAGCTTACTACATTATAAAAGTGCTCTGCCTAGGGATCCTTATCAGCCCCTATATCTACAAGCACTAATTACACTCCTGGGGTCCTTACAATTAAGGCCCATTTAGACAAAGCGATTAATGCTCAAAATTCGCCCAAGAGCCGTCTTTTGAGTGATAATCGTTGTGTGTAACTGCACTGACATCATGCAGTCCTCGTTATCCCGTCGCTCATCGTTGTCTTTCAGCGTGCCAAAAGACAAAGATGAGCCTTATCAAGGATTCACAGCGGGATACTATTCT
The DNA here is from genome assembly GCF_035609145.1 of Eleutherodactylus coqui. NCBI lineage: Eukaryota > Metazoa > Chordata > Amphibia > Anura > Eleutherodactylidae > Eleutherodactylus > Eleutherodactylus coqui. The sequence goes on along the minus strand of NC_089838.1, from coordinate 311,117,094 downwards.
TTCAGCTGTATCCCACTCCCTGTATAACAGCCGGGCGCTCCGTGCACAAAACAGCTGGATGTAGAGGACAAGCTGGGACACCCCGCTTGTTTTCTGCATCCTCCGCTCGCAGCACTCAGCTGTATAACAGTCGGACGCTGTGAGCGGGGAACAGCTGTATGCAGAAGACAAGCGGGAGCACCCCGCTTGTCTTCTGCATCCTCCGCTGGCAGCACAAGGTGATCTTGTGCTGTAAATGAGAACGATTGTCACTCAAAAGTCATTCAAAAGACATCTTTTGAGCGATAATCCTTGTGCTTAAATGGGCCTTTTGTTCAATGATGTCATTAGCAATAAGACAATAGTGTTTACTATTTGCATTAACTGTGAAGGTGAGAGCGGTTTTCATATTGTCCCTTAATGACGCGGCCTATTTCGGGTTTAAGGACGCAACGATTTTTGGCAGATTTTCATCTCCATTTTTGAAAAGCCATAACTTTTCTATTTTTCCGTTGACGCGGCCGTATAAGGTTTTGTTTTTTGAATGTAGTTTTTATCGGTGCCATTTTTGGGTACATAGACTATATTGTAAAAGTCTTATAATTTTTTTTAAGACTGCAGGGAGAGAAAATGCATCAATTCTGCCATAGATTTTTGGGGGTTTTTTTAGAAGCGTTGATTATACAGCATATGTGACAATACATTTTTTCTGCGGTCCGGTACGGTTACGATACCAAAATTCTTATTTTTTTAGGTTTTTCCACTTTTCTGCAATAAAAACCCTTTTTTTGGAAATCTTTTTTCTTTCTAAATCGCTGCATTCAAAGTCCTATAACTTTTTTTATTTTTCTATGGACAGAGCTTTTTATTGGTACTATTTTGGGGTACATACAGCTTTTTTGATCACTTTTATTGCGTTTTTTGGGAGGCAAAATGCTAAAAATTAGCATTTCGCCTCAGTTTTTTAGCATTTTTTTAAACGCTTTTTGCCATGCAAGATGAAAAGTATGTTCAACTTATTGTATGTGTGGTTATGGACACGAGTATACCATAAATGTGGGATTTTTTTAATGCTAATACATGCCTGGCCACTGCAGGGAAAACAGAGCTGTCTGCTTCCTGCAGAAATCAGCTCAGTGCATGAACATACTGGCCCAGAGAACAGATGATCAGTGGGAGTTCCTAAGGATAGGCTATCAATAGTTTACAACCGCATACCCACCTTAATTTAATGGGTGACCATGTCCCTGGATAATTGTAATGTTAGGGATGTCACTATAGTGCACGAAAGGAACACAGACATGTCCATTGAAATGGTGTCCAAATACACAAGTTTCCTATGTATTCACTGCGCATTTGCGCTCGCCCATCCACTTCAATGGCCTGTACGCACCAAAATTGGTCATGCCGCACATTCTTTCGCACGATTGCACATTGCGTGAAAGAATACGCTTTTTGTGAACAAACCTATTGAAATTGGGTTCTATTCACTGCATGTTACGCATGCAAAAATTGCGCGTGTAATATGCTACACCAATGCACTTATGTAAATGAGCCCTTACTATACAATTACAAACAACCCACTTGAGGGCAACCATGAGGGCTTAAACACATCAGCGTTTGAGGAAACCCTAAGGCCTCATGTCCACGGGGAAAATCAGGCCCGCTATGGATTCTCCATGGAGAATCCGTAGCGGGTCCCTCCTGCCCCGCGGACATGAGGCATAAAAATAAGAATAAACTTACCTCCCGCCCGCTCCGGATCTTCCCTTCGCTGCGGCATCATCTTCTCTGCGTCGCGGCCGGATCTTCTTTTTGTTCGGCGACGTGCCCCGCGCATGCGCCGGCCCAAAGAAGAAAGATCTGGCCGCGACGGAGAGAAGATGGAGCCGCGGCGAAGGGAAGATCCGAAGCGGGTGAGTAAATTCCGATTTTTGTCTCCCGCGGATCCGGACGGCTTCCATAGGCTTTAATAGAAGCCCGCGGGAGCCGTCCCCGCGGGAGACCCGCACGAAAATGGAGCATGGTCCAGATTTTTTCATGCTCCATTTAAAAAAAAATCACTTTTATTGACGATCCGCGGGTATTTATCTACCCGCGGGTGGTCAATGCATCCCTATGGGATGCGGATCCGCAGGCAGGAGAAGAGTTAAAATCCGCTGCGGATTTTAATTCTTCTTTTGCCCGTGGACGTGAGGCTTAAGACTGCTGTGGCCCTCAGTGAAGATGAGTTTGACATCTGCTATACAAGACGTAGTCCCACTCAGCCACGCTCTTCCTAGAATGTTCATATAGTCTAAAAATCAGACGCCAGTCATTTGCATGCATGCTGCAGTACTCCTAACGGGGAGAGGTGACTCCTCCTAGGGAGCCTCTTGGTAAGAACATGCAGTACATTAACTGAGCTGGTGAGGGATTAGCTGACAGCTCAGTAGTCACATAATAGTTTTAGCGATTTAAGTGGACATGCTAATTACCTCTACTACCTCTCCATAAGACAATATTGCAAACCAGAACTGGCTCACAGCAGTTTCTGTAGTGTAGTGGTTATCACGTTCGCCTAACACGCGAAAGGTCCCCGGTTCGAAACCGGGCAGAAACACTTTTGTATTTCTCAGATGTATTACTGTTATTTTATTACTCTGCATTGACTTCATTGATTCTTCACAGAGATACAGAATATCGTTAGAATTCTACAGTTAATGCTAACTAAATTACAGTAAGAGATATTCTGATTTCTAACCCCGATCCTGTTTTTCATTTTTCGTAGTATTAACGCACGAGAATCCCGATAGTAGAAACAAAAGCATTGAAATCAGTGGTTTTGTTTCGTCCCGCTACGTGGATATGATTTTCAAAATGGGACAAAATTATGCACATCTGTTTAAGCCCGAAATGAGACCCTTCACACCGGCCAGAATTGGGCAAACAACTCTAAATTCCACACTGCTAAGGCCAGCTTCACATGAGCGGAGCGTTTCTGCGAAATGAGCCATTCCTTTTTGTGCGCACTGCGGCGCATTCTACTGTCCTTTTCTTGCACCTGTAAGACATGCTCATTTGCACGCGGCAAACAAACTCTGATTGAAATGGCAAATTAGTCTTAAAGCAACAAAGACAATACCAGGAGGCCAGAGTAACCTGATCCCCAAGCAGCGCTCACTAATCCTCTAGCATTCAGGTCACCATTATAAACCCAGGCAGCAGAGTGGCGCAGCGGAAGCGTGCTGGGCCCATAACCCAGAGGTCGATGGATCGAAACCATCCTCTGCTAGATGTTTTATTTCATTCTATTTGACCCTCTAAATTTTTATTCCCTTCTACAGATGTGTTCTTTGTTCTGCACGATTACGCAGTCTTTCACACATCTCCTTGCGTATTACTTGCACATTTGTGCATCCTTATTGACTTCTATGGGGACCTTTGGTGAGCAAATTCACAGAAAAATAGAACAGGTTCTATATTCTATTATGTGACCGAAAGGCACACGCAAACTACAGAAGTGTGAATGAACCCACTGAAATCAGTGCAAATTTTGCCCAAGGTACCACATTGCTACAATGATGGAACTTTCACACACAACAGAATATTTCGCTACGGTTGAGCCCTAAAGTTCGTACTGCTAATGTGCGGATTTTGATGCAGAATTGAATATATCAGAATTTGGCTGATAATTCTACATCAAAATCTGAAGTTAACAGTGTGGAATTCTGGGACGGCGTATCCTGCAGCGCTGCTGTGGAATATTCAGTCCTTTGTGAAAGGTTCCTAAAACTTGTTCCTCCTGGAATGTTGAGACCCCCCCAAAAATAATCCCCAATTATTGTAAGGTCCTGAAGGGGTTAAAGTCAGTGAGTCCGTAAGTATTTGACAAGGATGCTGCATAGCTGTCAAAGTTCCCTTGTAGAAGTAAACCATCATATCAGTAATAATAATAATATTATCCTTTATGCATCTTTTTCCCTAATTTCTGCTTTGTCATCTTTTTAAAAAATAAAATATCTTTTGGAAGAACATAAAGAGATCTTCTGCCGCCATCTTCTGGCAGCCAGAACGTTTATTTTTCCATCGACATAATTGTATGTAGGCTCGTTTTCAGTGGGACGTCCTATGGTTTCAATTGCTAAGATTCTGGAGTACATATGACTTTTTGATAGCTTTTCATTAAATGTTTTCTTGGTGACTGGACCAAAAAAAGTGCAATTCTGATGTTGCTCTTTTTTCCCAGATGACATTCACTGTGCGGGATAAATAATGCATTATTTTGATAGATCGGACTTTTATGGAAGCAGCGATACCAAATATGCTTTGAGGGTTTTTTTATTGTATTTTTATATAAATATCGTAAAAAAAAGGAGGTTAAAACTTTTTTTAACTTCGTTTTATTGATCACTTAATTAATTTGGGATACAAATACATTCCATATATCATTGTTGGTATTATGACAATAAATTCAATGACATAGTTCTTATTCGTTAGAGTATCAAAAACAGCATTCGTTGCCTGTTGCATGTATCTCATACACCATTTTATTAACAATAGAATCTTCTCCAATCTGCAAATGAGGAATAAGCAGTAAACAATGAACAAGTCTGCATTAGTAGTCGCTTGCTGTTGTGGCTATAAAGTGGTAGTAAAGGTGTCTACCCAAAGACCACAAATTTTTTGAAATTTAGCCAGACAGCCTCTATGCTGATAGACAACTTTTTCATACGGCAGTATAGTATTACCGTATATACTCGAGTATAAACCAAGTTTTTCAGCACACAAAAAATGTGCTGAAAAAGCCCCCTCGGCTTATACTCGAGAGGGGTAAAAAAAAAAAAAGAAAGAAAACCTCAATACTCACCTCTCAGCCGGCATCTGTGTTCCTGGCGCGATGCTCTCCCCGGCAGTTTGGCCAGCTGCTGCAGTCTTCTTCCCAACTGTCTTCTCCCTGGCTTGCTTTCAAAACCCTGCCGTCAGCGCTGTGATTGAATCGAGCGCCGGCCAATCACAGCCGGCGCTCAATAAATCAATCACAGCCATTCAGTGATGTCATTCTCAATGGCTGTGATTGGTTTATCGAGCGCTGTCTGTGATTGGACGGCGCTCGATACAATCTCAGAGCTGACAGTGGGGATTTTAAAACCAAGCCAGGGAGAAGACAGTGGGGAGAAGACTGCAGCAGCTGGCCGCACCGCTGGGGAGAGCATCTCGCCGGGGACACAGGCGAAGGCTGATAGGTGAGTATTGCTTTTTTTTTTTAACCTACTATATACTCGAGTATAGCTAGGCTTATGCTGAAGTCAATTAATGTTACCAATTTTTTGTGGTAAAACTTATTGACTTGGCTTATACTCGGGTCGGCTAATACTCAAGTATATATGGTAACCAGGCTTATCCATCCCGAGACGGATGGAGACTCGCCAGCCATCCATTTTAGAGCAACTGCTTTCTGAGCCCAAAACAGCACCTCCCTTACGAAGATTTGCATGCAGTGAGGCCATTGTTCTCCATTTATTAAGCCAATTAGTGCTATTTTGGGATCCAGAGTGATTGCATATGTGGAGGGCAAAAGCTGATACAAATGCTATCACCTCCCTCCAGAAGTCCCTGATATATGAGCAATCCCATAACATGTGCCAGAAATCAGCACTCGCACAATGACATCTATGACATTCTGATGTCTGAGTTCTGCCCATCCTCTGTAGTCGTATGGGTGTGAGATAAGATTGATGTATTATATATAATTGTATTAATCTATTATTTACTGCTGGGGATACCCATAGATGGGACTCTAGTATATACATTCTGCCATTCTTCTGACGTTACTTCTGGGATGAGTGCCTACCATTTATCTTGATTTGTTAGTGGGGTATGGCTAATTTTGGCCGACAGCAGGTGCGTATATAATGCAGAAATCGGTCCTTTAGGGCCTTGGGATTTGAAAATTCCTATGAAGGGGTATTTAGAAATTTGGAACGTAGCAGCAGGGAATTGGGCGTTAGCAGCATGTCGCAGTTGAAAATATCTAAATAGTTGCAGGTGGGGTGTTTGCAGCTCATCTCGTAATTGAGTACATGAGATGAACATATTGGTCCTATATATATAATCCAGAGTTACTACCCACAAGCCTACCCAGTATTGGGGATCTGGTACCAAACCCAGGGCAGGGAGAACAGGGTTATTCCATAATGGTATTTCCGCTATTGTATCTGTAAAATGTTGCACAGAATTAGCCAAGTGCCAAACAGACAGGGCCAACCTATACAACGGAAGTATGCCCTGAGCCTTAGTGTGTTCCGGTCCTTCCAGATAGCTCACCAAGTTTTTCTCATTTACTGTTTCAGCTAGGAAGTGATCTGTAATGGGGAGTTCTTCATTCAGAAACCATGATCTTAGATTCCTTAGCTGTCCCGCCTGGCAATAAAGTTTGAAATCTGGGAGGGCCATATCTGCCTGGTTTTTAGGTCTTTGTAATGTGGTTAATTTCACCTTTGCTCGGGACAAGCCACATATGAAGGTAGTAAGTGTAGAATTAAAACTTTTAATACTTTACATTTTTTTTAATAGTTAATTTTTCAAAATTTTAAACTCATTTTTACATTTTCTCTTTAGTTCCCGTAGCATAGGGCATGTGAACTTGTGATCATTTGATCGCTCATAGAGTATAATGCAATACCATAGTATTGCAATATACCGTGTTCTGACAGATAGTCTTCAGAAGGCCCCAGGCTGACGGGGTAACTGAAAGGGTTGCCGAAGGTTTCAGCTGTTGAAGTCAGACAGCACCTGCATTGTATGGAGCAAGATTGGCTCCAAATCCCAATCTATACAAACCCCAAACCACTAGGATGTTACCGTATGTTCTGTGGCATCAAGGGCTTAAAGGGTTTGTCCAACTTATTTTTGCGCATAATTTTGCACCCATTCCCAAACCTATATAAATGCAATATGTTCACTGTGGTGCTGGAATGCCATTTAAGTGCTTCAGCGCCACGGCATCTGACAAGTGACATCCCCAGGTTTCTGGCCTGGTGACGTCCTGTAAACCCATATGTCCCAACTGTCTCGAATCTGAAAAGGCAATACCAATTTTCAATTGCTGTCTTGGCTGGTGTGTGTGTCAGTAGCTACTCCCCCAGTGTGAAGTTGTTACTGTCCATGACTCACGCACCACTTGGCAGCTACATCTCCAGCAGGCGACAGTGCTGTTCCCCCAAAGAGCATCACAGTAAGTTTTGTGTGTCTGCATAAAAAGGTGTTTTCTGAGTTATTTCTTTTATATAGTTTTGGGCTCCCCGCTGTTTTGGCAGTATGGTGCTATGGCATCTGACAGGTGATGTCATCTGACCAGAAGGTCTGATGAGCCCTGAGACAGCCTTATGAGACATTACTGATGACGTGCCTGTCTGTCATCCGATTGGCTGCAGCGGCCACGTGGGTGATAACCCCGGTCACCGCTTCCACCTGATGTAAGTAGAGACCGGAGCAGCGACCAGTGACAGAGGATCAGCGCAGCCCTGGGAGGGAAGTATAGAAGGGTTTTTTCTAATAATAGTTATGTGTCCCTCCACTGTAATGTTTGGGGTTCAGAAAACCCCTTTAACTTCCTGCAGTCATTCTATCTCTGTGGTCAATGTGTTTACTGTGAATGGAAAGGAGTTGGCCTGAATGATCCCCAGCCCGCTCCACCTCAATTCACTGAGCGATCCCTTGCTCCTGTGTAAAAGCACAGAAACTATTATCGTTGGGACGAATGTTAGGTGCTTCTAAGGGTATAAAAATGTAGCTGCACCTTTAAAGATCTTCTAATCAGTATTTGACACATGTAGAAAGATATTAATGGATATGCATGAGCAACTTGTCATCTCTATCGGTGGTTCTGATCGGAGTTTCTCAGGCAAAATAGAGCAGCATGTTGCACTATTTCATACAGTAAAATGCCAGTTGGACCTCATTATAGTCAATGGGGTCCATTTGGCACAGTTCGGCTACAGCATGTACCAGATCTGGCTGTTCCAGTATTTTTGCTGTTTGGACCCGAAGACGGAGCCAAAAAATAGAAAGGTCCTGGAGCTCCAGGATCAGATCTCAATGGGTGTATTGGGTGTAATGAGTGGGTTGGTAGATGGAGATGAGAGCAGAGACTGATGACATGTACCTTGTAGAGGGCTTTTCAGACAATGGTAGAATTTTGACGTTAAAGGGGTGGTCTCGCGAAACCAAGTGGGTCTATACACTTCCGTATGGCCATATTAATGCACTTTGTAATGTACATTGTGCATTAAATATGAGCCATACAGAAGTTATTCCACTTACCTGCTCCGTTGCTAGCGTCCTCGTCTCCATGGTTCCGTCTAAATTCGCTGGCAGCTTGCTTTTTTAGACGCGCTTGCGCAGTCCGGTCTTCTCCATTCAGCACGAGCCGCTTCAGTGTGCTCCCCGCTACAGCTCTTCTGCGCATGCGCAGACGAGCTGTCACTGCTCGGGAGCGCGCTGCAGCGGCCATTCTGTACCTTCCTCTGTTAGAGGAAGGTGCAGAAACTGGAGCTGCCCAGCGGAGAAGCCCAGCCCAGCTGTCCAGCTGTCCCGAGAAGCCTCCCAGGTAAGTGATTTGTCGGGGGGGGGGGCTGCCGCTGCGCCGGGCTGCGCCGGGGGGGGCTGTCGCTGCGCCGGGGGGGGGCTGCCGCTGTGATGGGGGAACTAGCGCTAGGCCGGGGGGGCTGTCGCTGCGATGGGGGGGCTGTCGCTAGGCCGGGGGGGGGGCTGCCGCTGCGATGGGGGGGCTGTCGCTAGGCCGGGGGGGGGCTGCCGCTGCGATGGGGGGGCTGTCGCTAGGCCGGGGGGGGCTGCCGCTGTGATGGGGGAACTAGCGCTAGGCCGGGGGGGCTGTCGCTGCGATAGGGGGGCTGTCGCTAGGCCGGGGGGGGCTGTCGCTAGGCCGGGGGGGGCTGCCGCTAGGCCGGGGGAACTAGCGCTGGGCTCCGGAACCTAGCGCTGGGCTCCGGGGCCTTCACCTGGGCTGAGGGTCTAGCGCTGGGGAGCCGGGGGCTAGCGCCGGTTACCTGCTGCCTGGCGGTGGGCGTCTGGTCGGCGGCTGCGGGGCGTCTGGTCGGCGGCTGCGATGCGTCCGGTTGCCATGGAGACACAGCTGGCGGCGTCTCGGGAGCGCGCACGTCGGGCTGCAGCGAGCGACGGGGAAAGAGCCGGCGGCCATCTTGAGGAAACTTTTATAAGTTGCTGAAACGCTGGAACGGTAAGTACGAACCAGCTAGAAATGTCATTTACAGGGGTAATTAGTAATGTATGTTTAATGGGGGGGACTGGGCAAAAAAAAAATTTAACTGCTTCCTCGAGACATCTCCTTTAAGGAAGATCAGCCATGTTTTAAATTCAGCGGAGATCGCTACATAACTGTAAAGCCACAGCCCCTAGACAGGGAGATCAGCCTGATTGCTGTGTTCATGATGTATTGAGGCACAGACAGTTTATTTAGGGAGCCCATAGCCGTCCTGTCAGCACTCCACAATTCTTAACTGGAAAACAACTTCCCGAAGGGAAGCGCAATTCTCAATTATCTGATCACTGTGGGTCTAGCTGCAATGAACAGTCAGGGAAAGCTGCATGCAGTAGTATTACAAGATATCCATTTAAAGGGGTTGTCCAGGTTGTGAATTATTGAGGGCCTGTATGCAGAATATGCTTAATTGTAAAAAGGAGAAAATGATGAACCATGGGCGCAACCCTTGTAACCCTTGTAATGTAAAGCGTATAAAAGCAAAGGGATTAACCCAATTTCTTCTTTATTAATTAATTCATAGCCAGCACAAATAACACGTTTTGGGGACGCAGACCCTTCTTCAGAAATGACCAGAAAGAATGCTAATAAAACAAATGGAAAGTAGAGGGTGGAAAGAGAAATTTAAAAAATGAAGAGACAAAAACAAAATTAATAATTAAGAGCGATAATAAACAAAATAGATTTAAACCTCGAATAAGCAACTAGATACAATAAATTCATTAAAATATGATCGGTAAAAGAAATAGAATATATTAAAAGAATATATTTTTTAATATAGTAATTAAATAAAATATAGTGATAAAAAGAAAACTAGCGGAGAACAATTAATGTCTACATTAAAGCATAAATACCAAATTATTAGTGATATTGATGTATAATAGAACAATAAATAAAGTACAATAAATATATTTCCTTCTGGTAAAAAACAGATCTAGTAAATCCCTGGAACATAATAGAATCCGGGATCGTTATTAATATAATAAAATGATATAATGCCCATATTATAATGTAATGGGGAGAGCATAAAATGATGATAAAAACAGAAGGCGACGAAGCAGAGGAGCAGAATATTTGTACCTTTTATAAATTAAATTATAAAACAAGGAAAAATACTAAGGGAGAGATATATTGCTAGTGAATGAATATTCCCAGCAGTGGTTTAGGCACTACCGTGTTTCCCCGAAAATAAGACAGTGTCTTACTTTCTTTTTATCCCCAAAAGCCCCACTATGTCTTACTTTCGGGGTATGTCTTATATTGGCGCGGTGACGTATGGAGAGGGGGGCGGCGCGGAAGTGGGCAGGAGGCGGCGCTCATTTGGATCAAAAATGGAGCATGAAAAAATCTGGACCATGCTCCATTTTCATGCGGGGCTCCCGCGGGGACGGCTCCCGCGGGCTTCTATTGAAGCCTATGGAAGCCGTCCGGATCCGCGGGACACAAAAATCAGATTTTACTCACACGCTCCGGTTCTTCTCTTCGCCGCGGCGCCATCTTCTCTCAGTCGCGGCCGGATCATTTTGCTTCAGCCCGGCGCATGCGCGGGGCACGTCACCGACGTCATCATGCACATCCGCCGAGCCGAAGAAAGAAGATCCGGCCGCGACGAGAGAAGATGACGCCGCAGCGAAGGAAGTATCCGGAGCGTGTGAGAGGTAAGTTAATTCTGATTTAATTAATTTCCCCGTGGACATGAGGCCAAAGGCGGCAGACGCGGTGACGTATGGAGGGGGGGCGGCGCGGAAGTGGGCAGGAGGCGGCGCTCATTAAGATCAGAGGGAGGTGGCAGACGCGGCGACGTATGGAGAGGGGGACGTGGGCAGGAGGTGGGCAGGAGGTGGCGCGCAGCTAGATGAGAGGGAGGCGGCAATACCCCCGTGTTTCCCCGAAAGTAAGACATATGTCTTACTTTCGGGGTACGGCTTACATTGGCCGACCCCCCTGAAACCCCCGATACGTCTTACAATCGGGGGTGTCTTACTATCGGGGAAACACGGTAGTATAAAGTGATTTCCACAGGAATGGTAATTTGAGCCTGAGCAGGAACATTACTTCTAGGAGTCCTAGTTATAGAAGACTGGACAATGTGCAGGGTTGGAGCCCCGCAGGGATGGTCAGCAGTGGGGAGGGGATTGTATACAGGTAATGCAAATGAATAGTAAACACTAATGTCCTGTTGGTAATGACATCATTGAACTAATTGTAAGGACCCCAGGAGTGTAATCAGTGCTTGTCAGGGCTTATAAGGATCCCTTGGCACTGTCCAGTGTCCAGCATAGACACTTTTTTCTCTTTTGTAATAAACATAAAGAGAAAAGAATGTATCTGCGCTCATGGGAATCAAGCATGTGACGTCAATGAAAAGCGATATATTTTAATAATCCTAAATACATGCTGAGCGACGCGTTTCAGCGATGTCCCATCGCCTTTTTCAAGCTCACTATGTTACAACAATACATCATATTTATACACATGTCTAAATGACAATAATGAAACCCACATGTCCTTGTGGTTTAGGCGTGCGTTAGCGGTGCATGCCATAATCAAAGAGTCCGGGCGGGATCTCCGCTACCAACGATGAATAGAGAACGTCATCACGTCGCCCCTTGGAACGCACGATGCGTACCAAGTCTTTTAAAAAACTTTATTAACACTTGTATTGAATGAACAAGCGACCTGTATCTCGTTTCACAGGCTACCGAGATTCATTTTACTCGAGTAGCTTGTATAGATATAAATTATTGTAAAATATGCAGAAGGAAGTGAATATTTATAACAAAATTAGTGAACATTATAGAACAATAAATATATAATACAAGGAATGAATTTTTTATAATAAATTCAAAAACTAAAATAATAAAATTACGTTTAAAAGTAAAAGCGCATAGACTACATTAAATTTTCTCCAGCACTAGGCAATAGGCCAAGGGACAAGCAGACGAGACCAGAAAGCAGAACCCCAGTGGCCCCACAGAGCAGCTCTTCTCGTTTCTCCCCCCCCCCTCCTCTAGCCCCCCCCCTTCAGTGTCTTAAGAGAATTATGTTCCACATAGTCGAAGGGAGAACAACTCGCTATACTCAAGGTGGGGGCCGTAACAAGCCTTGCCACCATGAATCCCAAAGGTAGCCGAGGTAGAGAGAACGCGAAAGAAGTAGCTAGCACGAGACATAATTGTCTCGCCAAGCCCCACCAAGGATAAACGCTCCTCCCCCAGACCTACCTTACTTCTCCCTTCGATCTTTATATTCTTTCAAAAGTTTACGAAAGTTATATCTGATTTTTTCATGATTAATGCAGAAAATTAACACTGTCTGATATATGCAATAAAATCTATTTGAATCAAAAAACAATTTTCTCCAGCATTTCATTTAAACCAAATGGTAGTAGTGTGATCAATCTGTAGATCCAAAACATCACTTTTTTTACGTAACACAGAGATGGATTTTGAATAGGGATGAGCGAGTATACTCGCTAAGGCACTACTCGCTCGAGTAATGTGCCTTAGCCGAGTATCTCCCCGTTCGTCCCGAAAGATTCGGGTGCCGCCGCGGGACAGAAACTCCTATAAGCTTGTGATTGTTGACAATGTTGTCTTATGAAGGGGAGGTTGTAGAGGTAATTAGCATGTCATCTGGCTGTCAGCTAATCCCTCACCAGCTATTATATGTACCGCATGTTCTTACGAAGAGCCTTCCTAGCAGGAGTCACCTCTCCCCGCTTTGGGAGCTTTAGGCTGCCTGTCCACGGGCGATAGCTCATAGTTGAAGTCAATGGAAGCGTTTGATCGCAATGAATCTGCAATTGTCATTGCGAATTCATTGCATTTTGTGGGAAGGAGTAATCAGCTGTTGCTAGGAGACGGGCTGACGGCGGGAAGCAGGCAGTGAAGAAGAAGCTGAAGACCTTACACAGCACAGCAGCAGCCATGGTGGACGTGCCCAAGCTCATAGCCCTCATGCAGGATTTCCCAGCAACAATGCCGAATATGCATACGAAAATGTGAAAAAACGCACCTGGGCGCAGTTGGCAGCGCTGGTGTATGGCGATCCATGGGCATCTGCCCCAGTACCGTGCAAAGCAGAGTTACGTAAGTATGCTTTCTGTTGGTATGGCTATGCATTATATGCTGTATGTATTAGCACTGCATTAACTTTATTCCCATTGCAGTTCGTGACCTTAAAGGGGTTGTCCCGCGAAAGCAAGTGGGGTTATGCACTTCTGTATGGCCATATTAATGCACTTTGTAATATACATCGTGCATTAAATATGAGCCATACAGAAGTTATTCACTTACCTGTTCCGTTGCTAGCGTCCCCGTCGCCATGGTGCCGTCTAATTTCAGCATCTAATCTCCTGATTAGACGCGCTTGCGCAGTCCGGTCTTCTCCCTTCTGAATGGGGCCACTCGTTCCGGAGAGCTGCTCCTCGTAGCTCCGCCCCGTCACGTGTGCCGATTCCAGCCAATCAGGAGGCTGGAATCGGCAATGGAACGCACAGAGCCCACGGTGCACCATGGGAGAAGACCTGCGGTCCACCGTGGGTGAAGATCCCGGCGGCCATCTTCGCAAGGTAAGTAAGAAGTCACCGGAGCGCGGGGATTCGGGTAAGTACTATCTGTTTTTTTTTAAACCCCTGCATCGGGTTTGTCTCGCGCCGAACGGGGGGGCTATTGAAAAAAAAAAAAAAAAACGTTTCGGCGCGGGACAACCCCTTTAAGAAGAAGTGATGGTCAGCTAGAGACAAATTCCGCAAGGAATACACAGCCGCGCAGTGGTGCAGGAGGAAGGCCCAAGAAGCCCTACATGTACCTGCAGCAGCTCATGTACCTGGCCCCCACCATGGGAACACGGCAGTAAGTACTTTTGCTCAGCTGAGTTCAGTTTACCTCTCCTTGTGGTGTAGCATATTTGTTTAGTGTAATGTACAGTGTAGCGTAGTTTTAGGTAGGCGCAACTTAGATTAGCCCTTTGCCCGAGCACATTTTGTGGTCGCGTGCAGTTAACGGATTTGCGCTGTGCCCACATTACATTCGGGCGGATATTAATGTCACGTTCAGTATTCACGCAACGTTAATATCTGCTCGACTTTACTGTGGCTACGGACATTTGCACAGCACAAATCTGCTAACTGCACGCGAGCACAAAACGTGCTCGGGCACAGGGCTAATGTGCGTTGCAACCCAGTTGCGCTGATTGCTACGTCGCGTGTATGACAGCAGAATTGAGCTGCGGCACAGTGCGTAGCAGCCGCACAGTATGGGAGAGTTTGTTGTCGCGTTCAGAATACCAGAGTTGCGCTTCACAAATTTGCACACTAATAAATTCTTAAGTAGCTGAGTAGCTACTTAAGAGTTTATGCAAAATGATCACTCATTTTGAGCCATCATTGTTGTGTGTACATGGGCCTTAACCACCACCCAAACCCTGCATGGCCTGTCTCTGGGCAGATTGTCAGCTTTCCTGATGATGACTGTAGGAGCAACGTTCTGTATATTCATACAAGATCTATGCTTTTAAAAATAGATCTTCAGACAACATGGAGACGACGGCAACTGAGCGTGATGTGGAGCCAGTGAGATCACCAGTGGTGGATTCTGATGCCGCTGAGACTGTAACGTCCAGCAGCAGCCAACACACCCATCAGGAATTGCCAGCATCAGCGGCGCTGGTCATGCCTAGTCGGAAGAGGGACCGTTCCGTGTCATCCGAAGCTACCAGTGTCACGGTTGAAATGCAGCAGGAGGTAATGCACCTGCTGCAGCGGTAGGCTGCCCCAAGGGATCCCTGCAACACTTTTGGCCAGCTTTTCGCATCCTTAATGCACGCCGTCCCAGCAGAAAGGCAGTTGCCAATATAGGACTACATGCTGTATTTACTGCGCTTGGCAATGCCACCCAATTGCCCATCTGAGGTCCAGTGCTTGATGGAAAATTATTGCCACAGACAAGCACACAGGGAGCTGTAAACCACCCACACCCCCGCAGTGCCAGCCGTGGTACGCTCAAGGTGAACAGTCTTTCCTCGAGTCTCCCCTATTGCCCCGCAGTACACCGCACCAGTGCAGAGTGCTCGGGGAACCCCCCCAAGTCAACCAGGGGCAGACACCGGGTCGCAATATCATACTCTCGGGTGAGAGCCTTTTTTGTTGTTACAGTTATGTTAACAAAATCTTTGTTTTCAAATTTGTTTATTATATGCAAAACAGCGGAATGTAGAGAAACAATCTGTATGATCTTAGGCCTTGGAAAAGTTTTGTGGTTCTCTATTTATTTATTTATTTATTTATTTACTAAAATGTTGCAATATTACAAATGTAGTGTGTAGTTTTCATTCTGCCCCACACACAATGAGATGACCATGGGAAGGCCCTTTCGCACTGGATGAAAGTCGTATGTATTAAACACTGCACTCCTGCAGGTTTTTTAACCAATGCTCATCCAGTGCACAATGGTCGTTTTATGTTTGCGTCCATGGCAAAATACGCTTGACACACGTGTCTGCTCGCTCTGCACAGGAGCAGGCAGTGCAGTATCACTACCAGAGCGGCTACCTTGGATGCTGTGTGGCTGGAGAACTGCTCTCTCCCCCCCACCCCTCTCCATTCACTGTAAGCAGCAGTCGTTCAGTACTCAACGACAACGGTTTGCACTAAATGGCGAGTGGCAGGGGCAGAACTGTCCGCAAAGCATCCCTGCTGACCGCGCTGTCAGCGATACTTGCTCTTATTTACCAGCACGGGAGCGAATATACACGTGGCCAAATTTGGTCTATCGTGTGCTCCAACACTCATCCACTGTGCTGGGCCAAAGGCCCATTTACACAGGACGAGGTGCGTACAAAGACAGGACCGGTTCTATCTTCGCTGCGTGCTTTCCATAGGCTCTAACGGGTAGGAGAGTACCATGTCTGTGAGCACAGTGCTCTTTTAATCAATATAGAAGATTACAAGTGGTTGAAGTGGTCCTCCAGCTATTGCTCTCTGGAATCGTGCTCCTACAGGTAGTAGCCCTTTCATGCGATCTTTACATCACTATAACAGCAATCTTTTCTCGCGGCTAAAGTGCGTGAAAACAGCGCTCGAGGGTTCGTTTCGAGTAACGAACCCCATTGAAGTCAATGGGCGACCCGAGCATTTTTGTATTTCGCCGATGCTCGCTAAGGTTTCCTTGTGTGAAAATCTGGGCAATTCAAGAAAGTGATGGGAACGACACAGCAACGGATAGGGCAGGCGAGGGGCTACATGTTGGGCTGCATCTCAAGTTCACAGGTCCCACTATTAAGCCACAATAGCGGCAAGAGTGGGGCCCCCCCCCCCTCCCAAAAACTTTTACTTCTGAAAAGCCCTCATTAGCATGGCATACCTTTGCTAAGCACCACACTACCTCCAACAAAGCACAATCACTGCCTGCATGACACTCCACTGCCACTTCTCCTGGGTTACATGCTGCCACCCCCCCCCACCGCACGACCCAGTGTCCACAGCGCACACCAAACTGTCCCTGCCCAGCCTTCAGCTGCCCTCATCCCACACCACCCTCATGTCTATGTATAAGTGCGTCTGCCACAGGAAAAGCAGACACACACTGCAGAGGGTTGGCATGGCTAGGCAGCGACCCCCCCATAAAAGGGGCGGGCTGATAGTCCACAATGCTGTACAGAAGCAATGAGAAATCCAATCCTGTGCCACCTCCATCTGGAGCTGCACACGTGGGCATAGCAATGGGGAACCTATGTGCCACACACTATTCATTCTGTCAAGGTGTCTGCACGCCCCAGTCAGACCGCGGTTTTTTATAAATAGTCACAGGCAGGTACAACTCCGCAATAGGAATTCCGTGTGCACCCACAGCATGGGTGGGTGCCAGGAAGCCACCGGCGGTACATAGAAATATCCCATTGCATTGGCCAACACAGCTGAGGTAGTAATGTCGTGCTTAATGCAGGTGGGCTTCGGCCCACACTGCATGCCCCAGTCTGACTGGGGTTCTTTTCAAGTGTACAGATGTAGTAAAAACTCTGTGTGCACCTACAGCATGGGTGGCTCCCTGGAAGCCACCGGCGGTACATAGAAATATCCCATTGCATTGGCCAACACAGCTGAGGTAGTAATGTCGTGCTTAATGCAGGTGGGCTTCGGCCCACACTGCATGCCCCAGTCTGACTGGGGTTCTTTTCAAGTGTACAGATGTAGTAAAAACTCTGTGTGCACCTACAGCATGGGTGGCTCCCTGGAACCCACCGGCGGTACATAGAAATATCCCATTGCATTGCCGAACACAGCTGAGGTAGTAATGTCGTGCTTAATTCAGGTGGGCTTCGGCCCACACTGCATGCCCCAGTCTGACTGGGGTTCTTTTCAAGTGTACAGATGTAGTAAAAACTCCCTGTGCACCTACAGCATGGGTGGGTGCCAGGAAGCCACCGGCGGTACATAGAAATATCCCATTGCATTGCCCAACACAGCTGAGGTAGTAATGTCGTGCTTAATGCAGGTGGGCTTCGGCCCACACTGCATGCCCCAGTCTGACTGTGGTTCTTTTCAAGTGTACAGATGTAGTAAAAACTCCCTGTGCACCTACAGCATGGGTGGGTGCCAGGAAGCCACCGGCGGTACATAGAAATATCCCATTGCATTGCCCAACACAGCTGAGGTAGTAATGTCGTGCTTAATGCAGGTGGGCTGCGGCCCACACTGCATGCCCCAGTCTGACTGGGGTTCTTTTCAAGTGTACAGATGTAGTAAAAACTCCGTGTGCACCTACAACATGGGTGGGTGCCAGGAAGCCACCGGCGGTACATAGAAATATCCCATTGCATTGCCCAACACAGCTGAGGTAGTAATGTCGTGCTTAATGCAGGTGGGCTAAAAATTTATTTGATTACACTGTAGGCGAGGGCCCACAAAAATTGCTGTATCAACAGTACTAATGTACATCAAAAAAATTGGCCATGGCCAACCAAGAGGGCAGGTGAAACCCATTAATCGCTTTGGTTAATGTGGCTTAAGTGGTAACTAGGCCTGGAGGCAGCCCAGTTTAACGAAAAATTGGTTCAAGTTAAAGTTCCAACGCTTTTCAGAGCATTGAAACATCTAACAATTGTTCAGAAAAATTATGAGTGAGCCTTGTGGCCCTAAGAAAAATTGCCCGTTCAGCGTGATTACGTGAGGTTTCAGGAGGAGGAGCAGGAGGAGGAGGAGGAATATTAGACACAGATTGATGAAGCAGAAATGTCCCCGTTTTGGATGGTGAGAGAGAACGTAGCTTCCATCCGCGGGTGCAGCCTACGTATTGCTTACGTATCGCTGCTGTCCGCTGGTGGAGAAGAGAAGTCTGGGGAAATCCAGGCTTTGTTCATCTTGATGAGTGTTAGCCTCTCGGCACTGTCGGTTGACAGGCGGGTACGCTTATCTGTGATGATTCCCCCAGCCGCACTAAACACCCTCTCCGACAAGACGCTAGCCGCAGGACAAGCAAGCACCTCCAGGGCATACAGCGCTAGTTCAGGCCACGTGTCCAGCTTCGACACCCAGTAGTTGTAGGGGGCAGAGGCGTCACCGAGGATGGTCGTGCGATCGGCTACGTACTCCCTCACCATCCTTTTACAGTGCTCCCGCCGACTCAGCCTTGACTGGGGAGCGGTGACACAGTCTTGCTGGGGAGCCATAAAGCTGGCCAGGCCCTTTAAAGACTGTTGCACTGTCTGGGCTGTACATGCTGCTCGATCTACGCACCTCCCCTGCTACATGGCCCTCGGAAGTGCGCCTTCTGCCACTAGCGCTGTCGGATGGGAATTTTACCATCAGCTTGTCCGCCAGGGTCCTGTGGTATAGCAACACTCTCGAACCCCTTTCCTCTTCGGGAATGAGACTGGGAAGGTTCTCCTTATAGCGTGGGTCGAGCAGTGTGTACACCCAGTAATCCGTAGTGGCCAGAATGCGTTGAATGCGAGGGTCACGAGAAAGGCATCCTAACATGAAGTCAGCCATGTGTGCCAGGGTACCTGTACGCAACACATGGCTGTCCGCACTAGGAAGATCACTTTCAGGATCCTCCTCCTCCTCCTCCTCAGGCCATACACGCTGAAATGATGACAGGCAAGCAGCATGGGTACCGTCAGCAGTGGGCCAAGCTGTCTCTTCCCCCTCCTCCTCATCCTCCTCATCATCCTCCTCCTCCTCCTCCTGAACACGCTGAGATATAGACAGGAGGGTGCTCTGACTATCCAGCGACATACTGTCTTCCCCCGGCTCTGTTTCCGAGCGCAAAGCGGCTGCCTTTATGGTTTGCAGGGAACTTCTCAAGATGCATAGCAGAGGAATAGTGACGCTAATGATTGCAGCATCGCCGCTCACCACCTGGGTAGACTGATCAAAGTTTCGAAGGACCTGGCAGATGTCTGCCAACCAGGCCCACTCTTCTGAAAATTGAGGAGGCTGACTCCCACTGCGCCGCCCATGTTGGAGTTGGTATTCCACTATAGCTCTACGCTGCTCATAGAGCCTAGCCAACATGTGGAGCGTAGAGTTCCACCGTGTGGGCACGTCGCACAGCAGTCGGTGCACTGGCAGATTAAAGCGATGTTGCAGGGTGCGCAGGGTGGCAGCGTCCGTGTGGGACTTGCGGAAATGTGCGCAGAGCCGGCGCACCTTTACGAGCAGGTCTGACAAGCGTGGGTAGCTTTTCAGAAAGCGCTGAACCACCAAATTAAAGACGTGGGCCAGGCATGGCACGTGCGTGAGGCTGCCGAGCTGCAGAGCCGCCACCAGGTTACGGCCGTTGTCACACACGACCATGCCCGGTTGGAGGCTCAGCGGCGCAAGCCAACGGTCGGTCTGCTCTGTCAGACCCTGCAGCAGTTCGTGGGCCGTGTGCCTCCTATCTCCTAAGCTGAGTAGTTTCAGCACGGCCTGCTGACGCTTGCCCACCGCTGTGCTGCCACGCCGCGCGACACCGACTGCTGGCGACGTCCTGCTGCTGCTGACACATCTAGATTGCGAGACAGAGGTTGAGGAGGAGGAGGAGGGTGCTTTAGTGGAAGAAGCATACACCGCCGCAGATACCACCACCGAGCTGGGGCCCGCAATTCTGGGGGTGGGTAGGACGTGAGCGGTCCCAGGCTCTGACTCTGTCCCAGCCTCCACTAAATTCACCCAATGTGCCGTCAGGGAGATGTAGTGGCCCTGCCCGCCTGTGCTTGTCCACGTGTCCGTAGTTAAGTGGACCTTGCCACTAACCGCATTGGTGAGGGCGCGTGCAATGTTGCGGGAGACGTGGTCGTGCAGGGCTGGGACGGCACATCGGGAAAAGTAGTGGCGACTGGGAACAGAGTAGCGCGGGGCCGCCGCCGCCATCATAGCTTTGAAGGACTCCGTTTCCACAACCCTATACGGCAGCATCTCAAGGCTGATAAATTTGGGTATGTGGACGGTTAACGATTGAGCGTGCGGGTGCGTGGTGGCGTACTTGCGCTTGCGCTCCAACACTTGCGCTAGCGATGGCTGGACTGTGCGGTGCGAGACATTGGTGGATGGGGCCGAGGACAGCGGAGGTGAGGCTGTGGGTGCAGGCCAGGAGACGGTAGTGCCTGTGTCCTGAGAGGGAGGTTGGATCTCAGTGGCAGGTTGGGGCACAGGGGGAGAGGCAGCGGTGCAAACCGGAGGCGGTGAACGGCCTTCGTCCCACCTTGTGGGATGCTTGGCCATCATATGTCTGCACATGCTGGTGGTGGTGAGGCTGTTGGTGGTGGCTCCCCGGCTGATCTTGGCGCGACAAAGGTTGCACACCACTGTTCGTCGGTCGTCAGGCGTCTCTGTGAAAAACTGCCAGACCTTAGAGCACCTCGGCCTCTGCAGGGTGGCATGGCGCGAGGGTGTGCTTTGGGAAACACTTGGTGGATTATTCAGTCTGGCCCTGCCTCTACCCCTGGCCACCGCACTGCCTCTTGCAACCTGCCCTGCTGATGCCCTTGCCTCCCCCTCTGAAGACCTGTCCTGAGTAGGCGTTGCACACCAGGTGGGGTCAGTCACCTCATCGTCCTGCTGCTCTTCCTCCGAATCCTCTGTGCGCTGCTCCCTTGGACTTACTGCCCTTACTACTACCTCACTGCAAGACAACTGTGTCTCATCGTCATCGTCCTCCTCACCCACAGAAAGTTCTTGAGACAGTTGGCGGAAGTCCCCAGCCTCTTCCCCCGGCCCCCGGGAACTTTCCAATGGTTGGGCATCAGTGACGATAAACTCCTCTGGTGGGAGAGGAACCACTGCTGCCCAATCTAAGCAGGGGCCCGAGAACAGTTCCTGGGAGTGTTCCCGCTCCTGAGCAGGTGTCATTGTAGTGGAGTGAGGAGGCTGGGAGGAAGGAGGAGCAGCAGACAGAGGATTCGGATTTGCAGCACTGGACGGCGCAGAACTGTGGGTGGATGATAGCTTGCTCGAAGCACTTTCTGCCATCCAGGACAGGACCTGCTCACACTGCTCATTTTCTAATAAAGGTCTCCCGCGTGGACCCATTAATTGGGCGATGAATGTGGGGACGCCAGAAACGTGCCTCTCTCCTAATCGCGCAGCAGTCGGCTGCGACACACCTGGATCAGGAGCTCGGCCTGTGCCCACACCCTCACTTGGCCCTCCGCGTCCTCGGCCACGTCCACGTCCACGTCCTCTAGGCTTACCCCTACCCCTCAGCATGCTGTATTACCAGTGATTTGATTTCCCAGGCAGGAAATAAATTGGCGCAAGCCTGCAGGCCAAATATAATGTTTTCGCTTTTTTGCAAAGGGAAGATCCCACTGCGTATATTCAATGAACAAGAAGTTTAATATCTGTGGTGTGGCCCTCAAAAAGTGTCACACAACTATAGTGTAGCAGAGTTATTAACTCTAGCAGAGCAGGTATTTGTCAGTCAGGAAAGACAATGGCGCTAGGCTGCAGTAAAGCGTAGCTGGTTGCGTCTGATTTTTGTACGTTGTACACGCAGCACACACGTACACGGAGACCTTAGGACTGACACAGGCAGGCAAAATATCATTTTTTTCCTTTTTAGCAAAGGAAAGACCCCACTGCGTGTATTCAATGAATAATGTATGTCTTCTGGCCCTGTCTACACAATTCTATCCCTGTAGTATTAATGCCGGGTGCAATGGTCTGCACAGCCGGTTTTGAGAAGAAAAAAAAAATATGCAACACTGCTAACAGCAGCCTGGACAGTACTGCACACGGATAGAAGTGGCCCTAGAAAGGACCGTTGGGGTTCTTGAAGCCTACACTAACTCCTAACACTCTCCCTGCCTAACCCCCACTTCTGTCCCTATTGCAGGGCGCAATGCTCTGCAGATCCAATTTTGGACAAAAAAAAAAAAAAATACTGTGCTAACACAGTACTGCACACTAGTAGATGTGGCCCTGAGAAGGGCCGTTGGGGTTCTTGAAGCCTACACTGACTCCTAACGCTCTCCCTACAGCAGCAGCAGCACTGTCCCTCAGCTAACTCACAAGGCATGTGTGGCGAGCCGCGGGAGGGGCCGATTTTTATACTCGGGTGACATCTGATCGCCCCAGCCACTCACAGCAGGGGGGTGGTATAGGGCTTGAACGTCACAGGGGGAAGTTGTAATGCCTTCCCTGTCTTTCAATTGGCCAGAAAAGCGCGCTAATGTCTCAGAGAGGAAACTGAAAGTAACCGGAACACCGCGTGGTGCTCGTTACGAGTAACGAGCATCCCGAACACCCTAATATTCGCACGAATATCAAGCTCGGACGAGTACGTTCGCTCATCTCTAATACTGATATTTACCAGCCTGATATATTGTGACTTGACTTCATAGTCGGCCCGGACTGTGCAGAATATCCTTACAGCCATCTATGTACAGGACTGCTCAATTACAGTCCTAATTAGTTCCAGGATGACCAGTGTAATTTACCAGAACTTCATATAGAAGAGTCTTTAATTTGTTCCGAAGTTCCCAAATTTCACCCCAAATACCAAGAAAAATGATCATCTATAGGACGATAAATTCTGTATATCCAAGAGTTAGAAACAGCTGCCGGCCAATGGGATCGCACTTTACCAGTAACTACCGTACGGTTGTGGTCACACAGCTATTTTGCGGTGGATTTCACGCAGAATCGTTTTTACGGACTGCTGCTTATCTACAGTCGTCAGTCACTAATGTGGAGAACATAAAGAGGCAATAAAATAGAAAACAGAAAATACTAAAAAAAAAATAAAAATAATCCAAATAGAGAAGTTAAATAAATGTACCTGACGGTCTTTCCTCATCATGAAGTCTCTCATGATCAATGCTGCTTTCGGAGTCCATAGTCAGAGAAGGAATGGTGACTATATTCAGTGATTTTATGCTTAGATTTGCTGAATCAGGAAGGAAGTATCTGGGATGAAAACATGTTTGTTCCCTATCCGCAGCGAGAAAAGTTTTCTTGTGAAGTACCCAGTAACTGTAATATACATCATGTGACTTGTTTCTGTGGATCATCTGTGGTACCGATCCTAGTAGCAAAATGGCCGCCTGCACCATGTGTGAGTAGATAGAATGTCACAAGTGTGATCAGCCTAGGAAATGTATTTAACATCCAGCACACAACTATTGTACAGAACATGGATTTTTGGGTCCAAATAAAGAAACTATTGGAGCTGTCGGATCCAGCACATGCCAGAGCCAAACGGGGCTGAATATATCCCATTGTCTGTAACATGGTCTGACTGGCATTTTACCATACCAAACAGCACAACATGCTGCTCTACTTTATCTGGGATTCTCAGAACCTCCAACATAGATGTGAAGTTGCTCATGCACGCTTATATATTTCTACGGGTGTCACCGACTAATTAGAAGATCTTTAAAGGTGCAGCTCTATTTTTATAGTTTCAGATTTATCCAAAAATGGCATCTTATTCCTTAATAGACTGACAGAATATCACGCAGCATCCTACTTGGTGTCACAATGATCGTTTATGCCAATGGATTCAAAAGCAGCTTAAAAAAAAAAGGAAAGGTCCAGACAGGAAGACTTTATTTAACCGTCTTTTCTTTTTTACAAAATGCAAGCACAAAAGAATATTTTAAAATGGGACATGGCCCCTTTAAGTGTACTTGTATTATAAACATTGAAGACAAATTGTGCAGAGATAAATGAGATAAAACCTGTAATTATTTTCTAGTCGGCTCTGTTGAGTTCTAGCTAGAGTTCTATTTCCCTTTTACATGGGATGTTTATCGGGTGCAGAAGCACCCATCAGCAGTCCCAGCGACAATCCTTCCTGTGCTAGGATCGCTCAATGAATGGAGGTGGAGCAGGCGAGGATCATTCCGGTCCACCCACTTCCATTCACAGTAAACAGGCAGTCATTAATAGATGAACAGCTGCCTGTTTACACAGGACGATCGGCGTTCGCTTTTTCTGCGTGCATAAACTGAACAATAAACTGTAAGCAAATATTCTCATTGGTCGTTGAGTCGCTGTCTGCATTTACACTGAATGATCATCGTTTAGATTCCCACGTTCCAGCGAGAATCTGTATAAGGGCCCTAAGATAAGCTCAGAGCTTCTTCTCACATATTCCATAAGCATCTGAAGCATCACAGTCATGATCATTCCAGTCTGCAGAGGTCCACAAATGGGCACAGTCTTCACTGTCCTGCCAATCATTAGGCTGTCCTGTTTTCCAATGCCTGAAAAGAAATAGAATATTTTAAAATATATAGCCGAACACAGTTTTACCAGTGTAACTGGGATACTGTTTAATTGTTGTTGTTATGCTGTATGCCATATAGAGTTTTGAAATTGGGTGTCTGTACCCTTTAAGAAAGAAATGGAGCAAAACGAGTGAGTCTCTAAGCGGGAACAGAAAGTAGGCATGGGGAGGAGGCTATGCTGCTAGTCCAGGATCAGGGGATACTCTGCGGAAGAGCTGCATTTGGAAGGTTGTAGCCCTATAGGCAGTGAGCTTCTGGTTCAGAGGAGCAAAACTACCTGTGACAACAGCAGGTAGAACAACAGAAAGCAAAACTGTACAGAGACTGGGCTTGCTGTGCTCCCTTCCATTACCAACTTCTACAAGGACAGCAGCAGCATCAGCCCAAGAAACGGGCACAAATATTGGACCTTGAGTCATTAATTCCCATCAAAGCAGGGCATCTAGAGACATTTCTTTTACTCAACAGGCTAGTGACTACCCTGCTAACCAGGAAGGGCTTTATATTCCACAAACCAGAACTTGTCTGCTTGCCAGTTATTGTTAGATTGCTGTTGTTGGCATTAAATGTTTTGCAAGAATCATCATGATGTCTTAAGGCTATATTACCTATGATTGCTACCTGCAGGTTCTCACTTTATCTACGGACCAGTTTACATCTCAGCCTATGACCGACCTGGTGTAGCCCGATCCAGGCTGTAAATGGTCTACTAGCACCGCCTCCTAGTTATGTAGAAAGGGAAACCATGGTCACTTTGGGAGATTTGGGACTCACACTGCTAGTAACATGCTAGGCCTTTCGTCTCCCTCTGGAGACAGGTGAGACTTCATCACCTGACTTAGGCAATGCCAGCAAATTCGGTCGATAGTCCCATGTACACGCAGCCGCCAAAAGGGTATTGAACAAGAAATCACTCACCTGTCGTAGTTGCTTGGTTTTGAGCAAAACTGAAAACCAAGCAACTGCTAGGCCGTGTAAAGAGGAGCTGCTCAATCTGAGTGACTTCTGTATGCTATGAATGGAGGCAGGTGGTCTGGAATGGGCTCTGGCCACTTTGCCTCCATTGACTTGAAGGACTATTACTTCTGTGTAAAGCACAGGAATGATAGTCGGGCGGTAGTCTGTGGAACAGCAGCCAATAGTAAGAGAATATCTGTAGAGGGCGCAAGAGGTGCAGAGCAGAGTCTATAACCGGTCTGCAAAAGTTAGGAACTTCAGTCCTGGGAAAAATGCACCCGACAGTCGTCCCTTGTGAAGGTAATTTTATTTTGTCTAATAAAATACCAATGTTAATCTTATCCAGAGCTCTGCGTGCCAAGTAATATCTGTAAATAATGGCTCAGGAACATTCCCATATTACACATCCATATTCTACTGATTCGTCATATGGTGCTCACAAACTCTAGAAAAACTCATTTATGTTTCTAATCATCCATATTAAAAAATTGTGGGATGCTTCAACATACATCCTATTATGGAGGTATCCTTCATTAACAACATTGCTTCTAGGAGAGAAAATGGTGCCTCGTTAGTGCAAGTGGTTTAGCAATCTACATAAACTCTATTAACATTTTCCAATCCACTGTCTGACGTCTTCCTACATTCTGATTGAAGCTTGTACATCTCCAATGCCAGAAGACGTCTGACAGGGTATTCTTACCGTCTATTGCCAGCCGCTGTCAGAGCCTCTCTGGCGCACACACTGGCATTAGTCAGCAGATGGCACTGTTGTATAACAGCAAAAAGAGAAAGCCTTTTAGGAAACCCTGAATCCAAAATTGGATTGGAAAGGGTTAAAGGGCACACACGGTCAATGCTGGGATACTCGGGGGTTGGAGCGGAAGCCATTGATGTAACTTCCATGTAGTGGCTTGCACTTCTAATTGCAGGTGCAGCTCCCACTGATTTCAATGGGACCCCAGCCTGCAATTACGAGCGCCGGCCACTATACCGGGGTCAGACCAGTGGCTTCCGCTCCGACCCCAGTGTATCTCGGCACTGATAGAGGGCACTGCCTGGAAAAACCCTTTAATGCTTGCCTGGAGAGTAGGTATTTCAGAAACCCCACAGACCTTGTACATATCAGATAGGAAGAGAGGTGAAATAGGACAACCACCTGTTGTCGCACTCTGATTCCCCAACATTTGTATCCATCTAGAATGCCATAGACTATTTGCAGAATACAAAAGTCTCTGATCTATTTGTGCAGCATACATTTTATGCTTTATTTGACCTCCTCATCATCTTGGGGAACTTACTTATAAGACGTTTCATAATTTGTTCCATCGATCCATGTCCAGGTTCCTTCTTCATCCATATCATGGAGTCCAATCCAATAACGTTTGTATGAAGAAGCATCAGATAAAGTTGCAAGGAATATCTGAAAAAGAGAGAGCAGCTAGAAGCAACGGAAGCAACTGGTCTAGACAATCAGGGTGTGAAGAGTGTGGTTGGCCTCATACCCTAATAAAATGGGGTGGCCGAATTAATTAATTTTACTCTAAATAGTCTCCCCATGTGCAAAAACAACAACCTTTTCTGGATCTTCACTGTGTCCCACACTACAGCCATTGACCTCCCCTGTAATGTAGTGTTTGCAGGCTGTAGTTCCGGAACATCGCAGCCTGCTGAAGCAAATCACAGAGCTCACCTATCAAGAGCTGAGCCCTGGAATTGGCTGCAGCAGCCTGTACACACTACTTCACAGGGAAGACCAAAAGTTGTAGAATGGGACACAGCAGAAGAGGTAAGTCTATGATCTATTGTTAATTAAGGGCCCTTTTACACAGGACGACCTGTCAGGTGCAGAAGCCCGAGCGATCATCCCAGCGATGATTGATTGTTCTTGTGCTTTTACACAGGAACGATCATTGCTCAGGGAATTGAGGTGGAGCAGGCTGGAAATCTTCTAACCCGCTCACCTCTATTCATGAAGGTTTACATGAGCTGATCGTCATTAAATTTTTATGTATGCAGATGCAGCATCCCATAGGGTGACCCCGGACACATGGCATACGCTGAGGAGCTAAGAGGGCAAGATGCTGGCTTGTCACAGCGGCACTTACCATGCTCCCTCCTGGAGGGACGCACGCAGCCAAGACCAGGGCAGCGCTGGGCCCCTTACGGACACCCCTGGCGTGGGGATGCCCAATAAACGTTAGGACAGGAGAAGGAGTTGTCACGGGTGACCCCACCATTCTCGTACCCACCGATATGAACATCGGCGAGGAAATAAACGAGCCACAGACAGTAGTATAGTACTTGAGGTCCCCGGGAACGGCCAGGGCCTGGAATAACTTTCACTTGAAACTTTAGCATTGCAAGGCACAAATCATAGGTTTAAATAGTGCAGGAATTAGAGAAACTAGAGTATCTCCACTTGGCAGATCCAGACTTCAGGCCACCCGTGCGTGACTAACTGTTAGGTGCACTGTTCAGACACAATCTTCTGCTTCTGTGTCTGGCAAACATCGTTGTTGTCTCATTCGATCTGTTCCCTGAGCTTATATTCACTCTCTTCCAGCACTCCTAGCTTCAGGTCTCCTGTTCAGCTGAGACACCTTTTCTAATCACTGCCCTATACAGCTGCCTTGGGCCTTTCAGACCTTGCTACAGTGTTGATAAGAGTTTGTTCCTATGCCTTCATGTCCAGCAGCTGCTTCGGCAGTTACCTTGCTACCTTGCTGTATGCTTTTGTTCTGTGTTTTTCGTTCACGTACTGTGGTCTGTTATTCCCATAGTCAGCTTCTCTGTAAATCTTTGTCCGCTTGTTCCTCTTTTGTTTCTGTACTCCCCGCTGTTGTTCTATCTTTGTCCTATAGGTGTTCTGGTCCGCCAGGGTAAGTTAGCGCCTAGAGGAAGACTGTGGGGTCATCCTTAGTGGGATGAGTGCTCCGCTTATAGGCAGGGGTCTCCCGGTCCTGGTTATCAGTTTAGGGCAAGATACCTTCCCTAGTTTCCATCCATATACGCGGCTGCTCATGTAGTATCTTACCTCCCACGCTGGGGTTGGCTGTCAGCCGTGCTGGATCGGATCTTCAACTACCCGGTAGGTTGACACAGTGGTTCCACATCCACAGTCCTTACACTAACTAAAGATGCGTACCTCCACTCAGCGGGACTCAGACTTTAAGATGCTTGAGTGTGAACAATACCTGTAGAGTACCTCCACCGCCGGTCCCAGACTTCAGGATGCGCAGACGTGACAAACAAATAATTGAGTACCTCTGCACTAGGCCTTGAAAGACTGTACTTGCTCTCTCTGCTCAATCTCCCTCTCTCTCTGGGGCTCATTTACAATCCATGCTGATTCTTACACTCGGGAAATCTCTCTTCCTCTTCCATCTTCAGCACATGAGGGCTGAAGGTGCCCCCATGAGCCTCTGTTTTTTCTAGCAGCTCTGGAAGATGGACCACAGATTGAAGACCTTTTCCTGCTCTCAAGCAATCACATTTATAGCCTCTCTCATACTATGTACTGTATACATTACGGAGGGGGCCAGGAAAGCATGTACTGGGCCACTACACAGAAACTGAATGACAAATGAATTCTTGTGATCTTTGCAGGCTGCAATTGTAGTGTACAGAAATCAATGTGTGGAAGTTTCTGGATGTTTCTGGATGATCTATGTTGTCTTGTGCTCATGTATATTGTCATTGTGTTCCATGTGAGTGAATATGATGTGTATTGCATAGCTGCAGCACTGAATGGATTACAGTCTGGGTTATGTCTGGAAAAGTATCTATTTGTTTGTCATGGGACTTTGTTTTATATATGTGGTTGCAAGGGGCATGAGTGAGAGAGTGGCTGTTGGAGTTGGTCTTGGCTAGTTCTATTCACCTGTCTGTCCTGACCGTTATTGGCCTGCACGCAGACACCTTTAGTCTGTGTGTAGGGGTTATGGAGGAGGCTGAGCGGATAGAATACTGGTGCTGTGAATGCCCTTCTTCTTCCCTGTATGGAGAGCAAGAAGTGTGACAAGCTGCAAGAAGTGAGAGTTCCTGCTGTGCAGTGTGGAGTGCAAGTATACTACTCCTTGAGTGTGTATCGGTAGAGAGTCAGTGAAGTGTTTGTGAGAAGATGTCTGGGACCAGACATTCACAGATAACTCTGCCTGTGTAAGTCACTCTGTCCTCCTGTGTTTCCTCCCAGTCACATCACGTGTTCTCCTGTACTACCTGTCCTGCCGGTGGATGTTAAGCGTGGACTATATTGAAGTTGTTACAAGTTGTGTTCTCAGTAAATGGCTTTACTGACCGTTCCCGGTTCTGCCTTAAAAACTTCACCCTGTGTGTGGACTCTTTATTCTTTCACTGAGAGATCAACGCAGAGGAAGGAACGGTGGCATCACCTGTGACACAAGTGGACTAAGGTAAACCCTTTTTAGGCTAACGTAACTTTAATAGCCTGCCCCTGGCCCGTTGGACGTTTCCCTGGTTACCCTCTGGGTGGGAGACAGTAGAGCCACCGTGACAAGGCCTACATCCAATCCCCACCGTCTCCTAGGCTGGAGCCCGCCCCTCAAAATCTGCACAATCAGCCTGAGCTGCCTCCAAACAAGCTGCTGCAGCCAGTGACAGAGCTCAGGCATCATCTCTGTCATTGGCTGCAGTGGCAAGTTTACGGGACGTCACAGGCTGACTGCAGCCTGTAAGCAAAAGACACAGTGGAGACCAGTGTTGCCAGTGGGGAACGCGAGGGTAGAGCTATATGAGATCCTTATTACGTATACATACTGTTGGTATCCCATTGGGAAAAAAATGAGCCTTTTGTTGGAGGTATATGTTGAGAAATAGTCCGGACATAGCTCTGATGTGAACAATGTCTATGATGGAAAATGGTAGTTAGTAAGAGGGTGTGTATGGAGGAGACAGTAACATTTTGTTCTACTGACTAAAGGTACACTGTGCGACTATTGAATGGATAAGCACCCGACATCCATTCCAGTGACTAATGCTCCTATGTTTTCACACAGGAGTGATAGTAGTTCAAAGAATTGCGGCAGAATGTGCAAGAAAACTCTTCCCACAGCTTGCCTCTATTCACTTCAAACAGGCAGTCACTCAGAGATTGAGCAACTCCTGTTTACACCAAACGAGGATTCACTAAGTAGTCATTCAGTTTCAGCTCACTGGAACAACCGATTAGCAACTGTTGAGCGATTTCTCACTTAGTGCCCTGCTGCAGGCCATGTGTACACATGCTGACAGTCCCCCATAATCATTCTTTTGAATGATTATTTGGGTGACTATTGGCCTGTATACATATGGATGGAGAAAAAGAAGTGTTGTAAAGAAGAAAAAGAGAGTGGTGGTTGTGGGGGATTCCCTATAGAGAGGAACAGAGTCCGCTGTCTGCATACCTGACACCTCACAAAAGGTGTGCCCTCTTCCAGGTGCACAAATCAAAGATGTGTCTGATAGGCTGTCAAGACTCTTCAGTCCTACAGAACACCACCCATTCCTACTAATACATGTAGGAACAAATGACACTGCAAAAAAGGACCTTGCAACAATTTTCAGAGACTTTGAAGACCTTGGCAGGAAGGTGAAGGAACTAGGAGCACAGGTAGTCTTCTCATCCATCCTCCCAGTGGATGGCCATGGAATAAGGAGATGGAACAGGATTCTAGAGGTGAACAACTGGCTATGTCGCTGTTGTCATTAATAAAGATTTGGATTTCTAGACCATGGAGTGAATTATACCTATATGATGAACTGCTTGCTAGAGAAGGGTTGCACCTTACAAAGACAGATAAGCATATATTTGACAGATGCCTTTCTACACTCATCAGGAGATCTTTAAATTAGAAAAATATGGGAAAGGAAGTGAATGGCCAGGTAAAAATATACAGCTAATTAATACAAATGATATGCTTGTTATTAGAAGAGGAAAGAAAGAACAAAGACAAAAAATTAAGAAGGAAAGTAAGGGAGCAAGAGACATCGATCACAAACTAAAATGTTTCTACACAAATACACAGAGCATGGAAAACAAGCAAGGGGCATTGGAGCTCCTGACACAGGAAGAGAAATATGATGCCATAGGCATCACGGAAACATGGTGGGATGGTACACAAGATTGGAATACAAGGCTTGAAGTCTAAATTTTATTTATAAGAAACAGACCTAAAAAAAGGGGGAGGAGGTATTGCGTTGCATGTTAGGAAAACATTCATCTCCACTGAGATTCAAGCTTCAGAGCATGGGAGTTCTGTAGAAACTGTTAGAGTAACAATACAAGGAGAGAAAAACAGAAAGGACACCATTGTAGGCATTTACTATAGGCCACCTGGACAAGCAGAAGATATGGATGAACTTTTCCTACATCAGACGACCAAGTTCTTTAAAAAGTACAACATAGTGATTATGGGAGATTTTAACTATCCAGACATTTGTTGGGAATGTCTCTCAGGTAAAAGTAATGGGTCCAACAAATTCTTATCTGCTCTTCCAAAAGGTAGAAGAGAAAACAAGGGGATCTGCTATTTTTGACCTAATTCTAACCAACAGGGAGGAAATGGTTGAGGAACTAAGGGTGGCTGGCAACTTACGAGGCAGCGATCATACTATCCTTAAATTTGGATAACAAGGGGAGGAAGACCTGAGAAGACTCAGACATAAAGGTTGGAATTCAGAAAGACTGGTTATAATGGACTCAGAAAGAGGGTAGGAAGAATCCAATGGTGGGATGTTCTTAAGGACAGAAATGTTCAAGAAGGTTGGGAAATATTGTGATATAAGATTCTTAACCCCTTATTCTCTTAAGGACATGGCCTATTTTGGCGTTGAGGACCAAACGATTTTTGGTATTTTTTCATCTCCATTTTTCAAAAGCCATACCTTTTTTATTTTTCCGTCGACACAGCCATGTAAGGGCTTGTTTTTTGCGTGGTGAACTGTAGTTTTTATTGGTACCATTTTTGGGTACATAAACTATATTGTAAAACTTTATTATTATTTTTTTTACGATCGTAGGGAGAGAAAACACATCAATTCTGCCATAGAATTTTTTTTTAAAGCGTTAATTATGCAGCATAAATGACACACTACATTTTTTTCTGAGGGTCGGTATGGTTACAACGATACCAAAATTCTTATATTTTTTTTAGGTTTTTCCACTTTTCCACAATAAAAACCCTTTTTTTGGAAATTATTATTTTTTTCTAAAATCACTGCATTCAAAGTCCTATAAGTTCTCTTATAGGAGCTCTGGGAGGGCTTATTTTTTGCGAGACGAGCTGTAGTTTTTATTGGTACCATTTTGGGGTACGTACTTTTTTTAATCACTTTTATTGCGTTTTTTTGGGAGGCAAAATGCTAAAAATTAGCATTTTGCCTCAGTTTTTTAGTGGTTTTATAACGTGTTTGATTTAGGGCTCCACCCACTGGCGATATTTTCTTTCTTGCGCTGCCAATAGCTAAGATATAGCTATTCATGAATGAATAGCTAAGGGCTATGTGTGATTGGGTGAGCGCTCAGCCAATAGCTAAGCAGTAGCTGCTATTGGCTGAGCCCTCAGCCAATCTGCACAGCCCTTTCAGGAGGTGGGGATTTTTAAATCCCCAACTGCTGAAAGAGCTCAGTAGCAGTGCCGGGGAGCCAGCAGGAGGATGCGGCTGAGAGCAGGAGAGGTGAGTATAATTTAAAAAAAAAAAATTTTTCACACTTATTGATGATTATTGGGGAAGGGCTTATATTTCATAGGGCTTGCCAAAGCATTGCTTTCAATGGGATCGGCAGCTGTGCCGATCCTATTGAAAGCAGTGGAATAGAATACCGGGGACTTCTGCCACAGCTGTGACAGCTGTGGCAGAGGATTCCTTCATCCCCACGGTCCCCGCGGGGATGAAGGAAACTCCTGCCACAGCTGTCACAGCTGTGGCAGAAGTCCCCGGCATTCTCCATGTCTTTTCAATGGGGCTAGCGCTGCTGCCGCTGGCCCAATTGAAAAGACTGGCGATATGTCGGCGTGATGCCGATTTTTTATTTTTTTTATTTTTTTTAAATTTTTTTATTTTTTTTTTCTCGCACTGCGATGTGAGACTTTAACTTTTAGAATCTCATCGCATTGGAGAAAATATCGCCAGTGGGTGGGAGCCCTTATTGTAGGGGTCTTTATGGACACATTACCAAATATGTGGGTTTTTTAAAATGGTAATATGAGAAAAAGTATTAAAAAAAAGGAGTTGTTAAACATTTTTTTTACATTTTTATTTTTTGTACACTATTTTTAGATTTTTTTTTTTTTTTTACACCATGTGTGTCCCTCTGAGGAACTTACACTGCAGCACTGATGATCGCTACGATAAGACATGGCAGGACTTCTCTCCTGCCATGCCTTACCGCTTATTACAGCGCCGGTATCTGGTGTCCTGTTGCCATAGCAACCAGCCAAGCTCTCTGCGATAACATCGCGAGAGCTGGCTGAAGTCACAGAGGGAGCTGCGATCTACTTAGAGGGAAGGGGTTAACAATGAGGGGCGCATCTCCGATGCCCCCCACTGTCGCAGCGGGAGGCCGGCTACTAGTGACAGCCGGCTCCCACTGTGGGATAGCGCGAGATCTGCTATGATCTCGCGCTAGCCCTATGACGTAAGGGTACGTCATTTTGTGAGCAGTACCCCGCTCCCAAGACGTACCCTTACATCATGGGGAGGGAAGGGGTTAAAGCAGAATTGTTAACAATTCGTAAAAGAAGGAAGACTGGGAAGCATTTAAAGAGACCAAGATGGATGAACGCAGAACTTGCACATATGTTAAAAAGGAAGAAAAATATGTTTATCAAATGGAAAGTGGGGGGAATATCTAAAGAAGAATATAATGTGGTCTGCAGAAACTGTAGTGCAAGTGTCAGAAAAGCTACTAATGAATTGAGGCTTGCAGAAGAGGTCAGAAGCAAAAGAAAAGTCAGAGATGCTATAGGATGTTTACAAGATGAAAATGGTGAATTGGTTAAAAAGTATGTTGAGAAGACCAAACTTTTAAATTCCTATTTTGTATCTGTTTTCTTTCAGAAAGTAAATGTAACATCAACTGATCTTTCCTGTGCTATTGGGGGAATAAAAGAATGCAGGCTATCTATAAACATAGAGATGGGGAGGGATCAACTTAAATGAATTCAAGTCTGCAGGTCCAGATGAAGTACAACCTAGGATACTTAAGGAAGCAGTGGAGGTAATTGCTGAAGCATTCGCTGTATTCTTGGAAAATTCAAGTAGAACAGGAGAAGTCGCAGAAGATTGAAGAAGGGCAAATGTTATCCCTATCTTCAAGAAAAGGAAGAAGGTGGATCCAGGAAACAACAGTTTTGTGAGCCTGACTTCTATACCGGGAAAGATCTTTGAACAAATTATTAAACAGCATAAATGCAAGTACGTGGTTGAGAATGGAGTAATTAACCAGAGCCAGCATGGGTTTGTAACAAAACAAATCCTGCCAGACTAATCTAATTTCCTTCTATGACATAATCACAGACTGGGTTGATCAAGGAAATGCAGTAGATATAGTATATCTTGACTTTAGTAAAGCATTTGACAAAGTAGCTCATACTATACTTCTTGAATAAAATGACCAATTATGAGATTGACAAGGCAACTGTTAGGTGGATTCACAACTGGCTGAGTGATCTTACTCAAAGAGTGGACATAAATGGCTGCACATCCAAGTGGAAGAATGTCTCAAGTGGGCACCACAAGGCCCTCTCCTAGGCCCAGTGTTGTTCAACATTTTTGTAAATGATCTGGAGGAGGGAATTTATGGGAAACTGATCAAATCTGTAAATGACACAAAGCTAGGAGAGATAGTGAACACTAAAGAAGAGAGAGAATTCAAAAAGATCTGAACAAGCTTGCGCAGTGGGCAGCGGCTAACAGAATGGTATTTAACAAGAAGAAATGCGAGGTCCTGTATCTGGGCAAGAAAAATGAAAATAAGTACATACAGAATGGGAGGGATTGAGCTAAGCAGCAGCACATGTGAAAAAGACAAGAGTCAATGGTGTGATGCAGGAGCAAAAAAACACAATTCTGAGATGTATTAAGGAAAACATAGATTCTAGATAAACTGAGATTATTATCCCCCTCTACTCTTCCTTAGTCAGACCTCACCTGGAATACTGCGTCCAGTTCCGGGCACCACAATTTAAAAAAAATACATTGACAAACTGGAGCAAGTTCAGAGAAGAGTTACCAAGATGGTGAGCGGTCTGTAAATTATGTCCTGTGAGAAACTGTTAACCCCTTAGTGACGGAGCTTTTTTGCTTTTTTCCATTTTTGTTTTTTCCTACTCCCTTTTAAAAAATCGTAGCTCTTTAATTTATCCATCGACGTCGCTGTATGTGGGCTTGTTTTTTTGCGGGACGAGTTGTATTTTTCAATGGCACTATTCATTGTACCATATAATTTACTGAAAACTTTTAAAAAATTCTTAGCGGAGAGAAATGGAAAAAAAACGACTTTCCACCATCTTTCGGTGCGTCCTGTTTCTACAGCACACAAATTGCAACAAAAACGACCTGATATTTTTATTCTATGGGTCAGTACGATTGCTACGATACCAAACTTGTATAGTACTTTTTTTGCTGTAGTACTTTTATTTTTTTTTTTAAAGATATTTAATTTTTTTCAATTATTTTCTGCGGTCATTTTGTGCGCGCAATACCTTTTTTATTTTTCCGTCGATGTAGTTGAGCAGGGGCTCATTTTTTGCGGGATGTCCTGAAGTTTCCGATAGTATCAATTTGGAATACATACGACTTTTTAATCGCTTTTTATTGCATTTTTTCTGGGAGACAGGGTAATTAAAAAAGTGTATTTCTGGCGTTCTTTATTTTTTTTTTCAGACGACGTTCACCGTGTGGGAAAAATAATGCACTACTTTTATAGTTCGGACTTTTACAGACGCAGCGATATCAAATACATATTTTTATTTTATGATTTTGATTTTTTTAATAATGGATATGGCAAAAGGGGGGTGATTTAAACTTTTATAACTTTTTTTTTTTAACAATTAAAAAAACTTTATTGATTATTTTTTTTACATTACTTTGAAGTCCCCCTGGGGGACTTTAACATGCGATGCTTTGATCACTCCTGCAGTATGACGTAATGCATACTGCTTTTTTACAGGCAGTCTTTCAAGCCACCCTGTGTGGATGGCTTGATAGGCAGTCTGCTAAGGCAGCCCTGGGGCCATTCATTAGGCCCCCGGCTGCCATGACACCTGCACGGCTCCTCCGATCTCACCGCGGGGGGGCCGTGCGGGACCCCTGGACAGCGTTTGGGGGATTTAAATGCCACTGTCAGAATTGACAGCGGCATTTAAAGGGTTAATAGCCGCGATCGGCCGAACGGCCGAGCGCAGCTATTGCCCGTGGGTGTCAGCTGTAATAAACAACTGATGCCCGCGCTGTATGGAGAGAGATAGCGCCGCTACCTCCCTCCATACACGTCCTGCAACAGCAGGACGTAGTTTTACGATAGGGCCGTCACTAAGGGGTTAAAGAATCTGGGAATGTTTAGCTTGCAAAAAAGAAGGCTGAGAGGAGACTTAATAGCTGTCTACAAATATCTGAAGGTCTGTCACACTGCAGAGGGATCAGTCCTATTGTCATTTATACTAGAAGCAATGTGATGAAACTGAAAGGATGGAGGCAGATTAGATATTAGAAAAAATCTTTCTGAGGGCTCCCACCCACTGGCGATATTTTCTTTCTTGCGCTGCGAGAGCACGAGAAAAATCTTGCATCGCTGCACAAGAAAGTGGCCGGTATAGAACCGGCATATCGCAAATGGTCTCAATGGGGCTAGCGACAGCAGTGCTAGCCCCATTGAAAGCATAGGGAGAATGCCGTGGACT
Source organism: Eleutherodactylus coqui (assembly GCF_035609145.1). Taxonomy (NCBI): domain Eukaryota; kingdom Metazoa; phylum Chordata; class Amphibia; order Anura; family Eleutherodactylidae; genus Eleutherodactylus; species Eleutherodactylus coqui. Next base: position 311,079,255 of record NC_089838.1, on the reverse strand, counting down.
TCTGCCACAGGTGTGACAGCTGTGGCAGCAGTTTCCTTCATCCCCGTGGGGACCGCGGGGATGAAGGAATCCTCTGTCACAGTTGTGGCAGAAGTCCGCGGCATTCTATTCCATTGCTTTCAATAAGATCGGCAATGGTTTCAGCAAGCCCTGCGGAATGATTATCGGGGAAGGGCTTGAAATATAAGCCCTTCCCCAATAATCATCAATAAGTGTGAAATTTTTTAAAAAAAATTATACTCGCCTCTCCTGCTCTCAGCCGCGTCCTCCTGCTGGCTCCCCGGCACTGCTACTGAGCTCCTTCAGCAGTTGGGGATTTAAAAATCCCCGCCTCCTGAAAGGACTGTGCAGATTGGCTGAGGGCTCAGCCAATAGCAGCTACTGCTTAGCTATTGGCTGAGCGCTCAGCCAATCACACATAGCTCTTAGCTATTCATTCATGAATAGCTAAGATATAAGAGAGAGCTGATGAATAATGTACATTTTGGCCATGTAGGCAGTTTGAGCTGTAGAAATGAGAAGAATCTGTCAATAGATAAGGTGGCCCTTTACTATTCCACTAAGCACTGCTATGTTGTACCATTATCTCACCTGCTCCCGCTCGCTGGTGATTACAGCTAGGTCAGCTCCTTTCTTGAGACATGAAGCTCTTGTCTTTGACCAGGTAGCTTTAACTACAGTAAGGGAGTAGCAACTGTCATCAAGCTGCTTCCATCCTTTCTCACAAGTCTTCTCTGAAACAAAGATAAAGTAAGATATATAAGCGGGAGGATTTTATGTTCTGCTATCGACCGGTGGCATTCAGTGTAAATAGAGGGGGGTCTTTGGTTCAGCATCCTCATCTCTCGGCTCAGGAGAAGAGAGTCTACAAACAACATCTCTTGCTCGGGAGGACCTTACTTGTCCTGCATTATAGACAATCCACTGAGTTGATTTGTCACTATCTGTTGGCGAAAAGCTAAGGGTTTTCTTCCAATATGTTACCGATTGCCAAATTACAGTATCAAGCCGGCTTGGAGAAAAATCAATGCGACACAGCAACAGGCTGTATGCTAGAAATTTCTGATTTATTGCAGAACCTTCAGTCTTATATACCATTTTAAAGAAATGAAGGCGTTTTATGCAAAACAGTGTACGTGCGTTCTTGACAATCTGCCCTTTCCTGTGGCAAAACCGTGAGATTTTCTCCGGGAATACGACCCATGGGAACCTAGCCTAATTGTTCTTATAATACACTGCTATACTTAAGTATAGCAATGTAATATAGTGTCTATGGAGTTCATCCAGAGGCTGAGCCTCACAGGCCACAGTAGACAGTCCTGGAAGCCACCTTTAAAGCCTCTATGTGGCATAGAAATACCTCAATTCTGCCATTATCTTTTGCATTTTTTTTACTGTGTGAATCATGCAGCATAAATGACATGATGATTATTTTCCTGCAGGTTGATACAATTACGACAATAGAAAATTAAATTTTTTTTTTTTTAGATTTTTCAACTTTTGCACAATAAAAATCCTTTTTTTGGAAATTATAATTTTTCTTTGCATCGCTGCAGTCAAAAACCCATAACTTTTTTTTTTAGATTTCTATCAACGAAGCTCTGCAATGGTTTGTTTTTTGTGTGACAAGCTGTAGTTTTTGTTGGAACCATTTTGGGGCGTGCTTCCTCTGTGACTTCATCTGTGACATCAATGGCCCTCTGTGATGTAATCGCAGAGGAACGATAGATTGCCATGGCGAGCAGACGCCAGATACTGGTGTCTCGACTTGCCATGGCCTATGCTCGCTATTGTAAGTAATGTCATTGCAGTACAGAAGTCCTGCAATGTATTGTCATAACGATCATAGCTGTTATGGTTGAAATCCCCTACAAGGGCATAAAAAATAAAAATAGTAGAAACCCCACATATTTGGCATCATTGTATCTGTAACGACCTATATAATAAATGCAACACACTATTTATCCTGCATGACAAAAACTGTAAAAAGAAAAAAAACTTAAGAGGATGCAAAATGCTCATCTTGTTTGTTTTGCCTCCTAAAAATGCAAAAAAAGTGATCAAAAAAGCTGTATGTAACCCAAAATGGCACATATAAAAAGCTACAGCTCATCACACAAAACACAAAGCCCTCACAGAGCTCCGTCCTTGAAAAAAAAAAAAAAGTTATGGGACTTTGAAGGCAACCATGTATATGTTTTTTTTTTTAACAAAAAAAGGGTGTTTCATTGTGCAAAAGTGTGAAAAACGAAAAAAAAAATTCATATAATTTTGGTATTATTGTAATTGTACTGACCCTACAGAAGATTCATCCTGTCATTTAAGCTGCATGATTAATGCTGAAAAAAAAACCCAATGCCAGAATTAATGTATTTTCTCCCCAGCTTTAAAAATATAAGTTTTACAATAAATTATAATATAATTATATATATGTTACATATATATATATATATGTAAACAAAAAAAGGTACCTATAAAAACTACAGTTTGCCACACAAAAAACACGCCCTCATACAGCGATATCAAAGTAAAAATAAAAAAGTTATGGCTTTTGAAAAGTAGAGATGAAAATTCCCCCCAAATTTGTTGCATCTTTTGGGCCAAAATAGACCATATCCTTAAGTGGTTAAGGGCTTATTTACACGAGCGTATATATCACCCGGTGTTTTCACAGCTGGCTGATATACGCTTCCATCAGAGCAGTTTTACCCCCTTCCCTCCCCCTACCGGCTCTCTGCCTCTCTCCTCTACTCCAGCGTTTGCAATGGGAGGGCGGCGCGATGGGAGCGGAGCTAAGCTTCCGCTCTCTCCCCACCCCTTGTCCACAGCCAGCAATGGGAGTGGGTGGGGCAGAGCAGAGCTTAGCTCCGCACCACCCCCTCCCATTGCAAACGGAAGCGTATATCGGCCGGGCGTGAAATCCAGACCAATATACGCTCGTGTAAATAAACCGGGAAAAGCAAAATGGGAAAAGTAGACAAAAAAGGCATTTTTTAACCACTATTTAAAATTTTTTTTTTGCTCTTTTTATGTCCCGGTAGGCGACTTTGAACCTGAAATTATTCGATCTCAATGATAATACATTGCAGTACTTCTGTGCTAGCAATAGCGATAAGGAATTGCAGTAATCATATGCCATGGCAGACCCTGACGTGAGAAAATGCTGTCCGGTTGCCATAGCAACCCATCGGCCTACCGTGATAACATCAATATTGATCACACCATGTAAGGGGTTAACAGTATTCTCACCAATCTCTGCTATTGTCGCGGGAGGCCGGCTGTCAGTCACAGTAAGTTTATGAGTTGGTGCTTTAAGTACCAACCGCAAAGGATGTAATCTCACGTCATATGGCGTTAAGGGGTTAAAGATGCCTACATTCTTAAATCCTCACACTACCCCCGCCCCCCAGCTCTTCACAGTCCTGACCCGCACTTTGTGAACCACTGTGCTAGATCATTTGGTGTTCAGTGTTTCAAGGTTTGACTTCCACCTATTTCACAGACGGGCATCTCCATCTTATGGAAGACCTTCTTACCAGGGAGAGATAATGTTAATATTTGGCATGGGAGACTTTACTGGTACCGATCAGGACTGGTTGTGGAACGTAAATTCAAGATCTTTGCTTGCTATAATTTAGTTGGTCCCAGAGTGTGTGGAGCTTCGCTCTTCATCAGTAGAAGGTACGATGTCTCAGGGTTGACTAATAACTCGAGTCATTAGGGTTGGACATTGTCTTACAGAGCAGCCACTTATAGGTGGCAATGAAGAGACACTTTTCTTTCTTCTACAGGAGAGCTATTCTGCATATATTTCTTAGCCACCATTTTCAGTTTTTTTGGCTCAGAAATGAGTATTTATCAATTTCCCAATCCCTCAACCGTTCCCTGATGTTACTTTACTTGTTGACTTACTCTTTAGTGATGTATGTAGGTCATCCATAGCTGAAGAAAGGCTATGTACTGCAGGGAAAAAATATTGTGGTTAGGATCTTATTGACGTGAACAGCACCGTGCATGACCTGAATATTACTAATGGGGTCTGAGGTCAGGTGAAACCATAGATGGTGCAGAAATTGTAATAAACCTGAAACCTGAGGTCTACGGGGCCACAAAGTCTTCTCTACCACATAGTAAAATAGTAGACTGTAAAGGGGTCCTGCTACAGATTTTTGATTGAGGTGCCACGTATTCAAGTGATGCCTGTAGGTCCAATACATGGTAAGCATTTTACAGTGAGCATAGGTTAATTCAGAAGGACTATCTATCTAGCTATCTAGGAGTGGGCCCATGTTAAAGGACCTTAGATATATCTTTATTCTGTGATTATTCATTTAGGATGAAGGATTAAATGCTGACTACAAATCATGTTAACTTTACAGGAAACTTAAACTTTAATAAAAAAAACAGCTCTACAAGCAGTAATGGAGTTATTCTGTTTTTGCCCGCTAGTACAAATCATGGCCCTTCGGGAGTAAAATTGACGTAATGGTATGAATGGTAAATGTCTGTAGTAGACATCACATGAAGGAATTGCACTCCTTTGTGGTTAAAGGGTAATTTTACATTACACAGTTGGTCCATTTGCTTTTGGGGTATGTTCTCATGTATTTTTCACATGGGGGAGACTTTGGGGCATATTAAAAAGTTGATCCACTGCGTATGGGAGAGCTACAATGTAAGACCCTTAGATGATTTATCTCCTGGGATATATAGGTAGAACATCTACTAGTTTGGAAACTAAGGAAATGTTGGCAATACACAGTAGGCAACGGTTGGCCAAACCCAAGTGATCACCTAAGGTGCATTAGATATTTGGCTAACATTCATTCTGCAGATATGGAGGAAGAAAAGATAGTTGGGCATGTTAAATTTAAAGGGAACCTGTCAGAGGCCCCAATACAGGCCAGAGGCCTCCTGGGCCCCAATACAAAATCTGTAACAGGGCCCCTAACTATAGTGCTTTATTTATAGTACTGAGCTCTCTATATGAAGAAGAGAGGCCTTATGGTCCACCTAAGGCTCCTGATCTTGGGTGTAACCACATCCCCTATAGTTACGCCAGTGTAACCTGTGACATTCCCACAGCAGCATAAACTAAGTTATGATTCTGTTATGGTAGGTGACTGGAAGGCGGTGATGTGTTTTTTTTTAGATTCCACTGCTCCCGCAATCTAGTAGTGTTCCTCTTTTGGAGATGGTGCGTGACATGAAAGTCTGACTCTTCTCAAAGTCCTGTAGCCCGTAGACTTGTATAGAAGAGCTTGCACATGGGACTCTGGAAAAAGTCAGATTTTCATGTCATACGCTGACTTCAGGGTGGACCGCAACAACCAATGAGCAGATGAGTATAAAAACATCACCCAGCTTCTTATCATCTGCCCTCACAGAACTATAACTAAAGCCTCCTTCCCATTAACGGATTTCCGCCGCGTAATACGCGGCGAAAATCCACCGCGTTACCCGCAGCTATTAGGTTCTGTTGAACCTAATAGCTCAGGGCTCACGGTGCGGAATTCCATCGCGGAATTCCGCACCGTGAAACCACCCATCCTCACCCACAGCATGCTCTATTTGCCGTGGGTGTACACGCGGCGGCTTCCATTGCAGTCAATGGAAGCCATCCGTTCACACTATCTTCCGCTGTAGCACAGCGGAAGATAGCGTGAAATCGCCTCTCCGCCTACCGCCGCCGTGTCATGTGACGCTGTGGGCGTGTCTTGTGACGTGGCCGGCGCGTCACATGACGCTGCGTGACGCCGAAGCGTCATGCGGGACCCAGGACGCCGGATCCGCAGGTAGGTATGGGGTCTCTGGGGGGCGCCGTGACGGGCTTCGCCGCGGAATATTCCGCGGCGGAGCCCATCACGGCCGTGTGCAGCCGGCCTAAGGGTACTTTTAGATGAAACGATTATTTAAAAAATCGTTCAAATGAGCGAAAGCGAGTGATAATTATTTAGTCCAAACGCGAGCCTATGACTAAACGACAAAAGAGAATCATTTTGCTTTTCGCTCGTCGTTCATTTTATGCACACATGGAAATCATTCATTGTTGGCCTGTTCACTTATCGTTCAGTTTAAGCAGTGCTCAATCAGTCCTTCTCAGTCACTCATACAGCGAAAGTGAAAGAGTGAACAATACTGAACGATGCTCCTTTAAACAAGCCAACAATGTATCTGCCTGTCTAAACCGGCTGCATGAGAGCGAACGAGCTAGTGGTGATGTCACTCACTCGTTCAAACAAGAATCGGCTCATCTAAAAGGGCTCTAAAGGCCCATTTGCAGGCAACGATTATCGCTTAAAATTCCTTCAAACAACCAATTTTGAGCGATAATTGTTACATGTAAACACGGGTATCGGGCACTTTTCATTTGAACAATGATTTTAAGGTGAACTTAAAATTCATCACTCAGCTACTGGAGATAAAGCAGTTTGCTTTATCTGTCAGTAGACCCCAGGCTGTTATCTCCATGGGGAGTTGGCAGTTAACATTGTATTCTGCTGGCACCCCTGATGAGAACAATGCAGCTGTGCACACAGCTGGGTGTGTGATTATTCAGCAATCAGCTCCTGGAAGACCATTTACATGCAAATGAAGACGATAAAGTGTTAATGACCATCAGTGGCCATTAACACTTTATGCAAAAAGATCGTTTGAAAGAATATTTTTGCGTTTAAATGGGCCTTTAGTTTATGGTGCTATGGGAACGTGATAGAGATAAGCTGCCTCCAGGGGTGTCTGGCAGCGCTTTACTCCCTTCTTCTTCTTCAGAACACATACTCGCACACGTATTGGAAAAATAGGAGGCACAGCTCTTGGACGAAGGATAGTTCAGCCCATTGAAGGTGTAGAAGGTGTTTTTAGACTCTGTTCTTAGGATCACGAACACACAAACATTATATATTACCTCTTTCCCTAAAGTCATTCATCTCTTTTAAAGTGACCAAATGTTTTCTGGTACTGGAGACATTGTCTGTTAGGAAATAAAGAATCATTCTTAAATTGGTAACACATATAAGGCAGTGATATCCAACTTTATTACCATATAGAACCTCTTAACAAATGTCCACCCTCAGGCTACCTTTACTCCTCTCATCAAAGAAACCTTATGTAGGGGCGGGTAAAGTGGGGACGGGTAAAGCATTTGATAACCAAGACTTTGAGGCTATGAGTAAGGTGAACTGCCAAAACACGTAAGCCACTGGAGAGACATTTTTTATCCATTACCAATAAAGGCAAGATATTTTATTGGGACTCTATTGTGACACTGGACGTATTTGTTTTTTATGTATGTGACAATTAGAGATGAGCGAACGTGTTCTTCCGAGCTTGATATTCGTGCGAATATTAGGGTGTTCGGTATGTTCGTTATCCGTAACGAACACCATGCGGTGTCCGGGTTACTTTAACTTTCTTCCCTGAGACGTTAGCGCTTTTTTTTGGCCAATATAAAGACAGGGAAGGCATTACAACTTCCCCCTGCAACGTTTAAGCCCTATACCACCCCCCTGCTGTGAGTGGCTGGGGAGATAAGGTGTCCGCCTGATATAAAAGTCTGCCCCTCCCGCGGTTCGCTATGGATGCATTCTATATGCGCTCAATGGGGCCAGCGGCAGCAGCGCTGACCCCATTGAGAACATATAGAAGACAAATCCTTCTTCTCTGGCACAGCTGTAACAGCTGTAGCAGAGAAGAACGATGTTTGCCCATTGAATTCAATGGAGCGGCAATACAGCATGTTCCACTGAATGCAATGGGCTGCCGGCGATCGCAGGATGAATGGTCGGAAAGGGGTTAAATATATAACCCCTTTCCTGCAATTCATCCAGAAATGTGTTACACTAAAAATATATACCGGAGTATAAGGCGACGGGGCGTATAAGACGACCCCCCAACTGTCACCTTATACGCCGGTAATACAGTGGAGCAAAGAATAAAAATCATTACTTACGTTTTTAGATGATCTGCGGTGCTCCTGCAGGCTGTCACTCCCTCCTAATCCACGGCAAAGTATTCCTTTCTCCACGAAAGGCTTGAAATCCCTGCCTCCAGAAGCGCACGTGCCTTCAGCCAATCACAGCCAATGACAATGATGTCATTGAATGGCTGTGATTGGCTGTGTTTATGGAGGCGGGGATTTCAAGGCTTGAAATCCCCGCCTCCAGAAACACAGCCAATCACAGCCATTCAATGACATCATTGTCATTGGCTGTGATTGGCTGAAGGCACGTGTCTTTCTGGAGGCAGGGATTTCAAGCCCTGCCTCCAGAAAGCAATACTCTGCCGTGGATTAGGAGGGAGTGACAGCCTGCAGGAGCGCCGCAGATCATCTAAAAACGTAAGTAATGCTTTTTATTCTTTGCTCCACTGTATTACCGGCGTATAAGGTGACAGTTGGGGGGTCGTCTTATACACCCCGTCGCCTTATACGCCGGTATATATTTTTAGTGTAACACATTTCTGGATGAATTGCAGGAAAGGGGTTATATATTTAACCCCTTTCCGACCATTCATCCTGCGATCGCGGGCAGCCCATTGCATTCAGTGGAACCTGCTGTATTGCCGCTCCATTGAATTCAATGGGCAAACATCGTTCTTCTCTGCTACAGCTGTTACAGCTGTGGCAGAGGAGAACGATCTTTATGCTGACAGTGGGGGGGGGGGCACTCTTGCCGCTATTGTGGCTTAATAGTGGGACCTGTGAACTTGAGATGCAGCCCACCATGTAGCCCCTCGCCTGCCCTATCCGTCACTGTGTCATTCCCATCACTTTCTTGAATTGCCCAGATTTTCACACATGAAAACCTTAGCGAGCATCGGCGAAATACAAAAATGTTCGGGTCGCCCATTGACTTCAATGGGGTTCGTTATTCGAAACGAACACCCGGACATCGCGGGAAGTTCGTTCCGGATAACGAACACCCGAACATTTTGGTGTTCGCTCATCTCTAGTGACAATCCATAGTACAAACCAATTTGCCATTGCATAGACCAAGGGCATGCCAGCTGTAGAGCGAGCTCATACAGCTTCTATGGGGAGCTTCCAAAAAGAGGTACAACCCTGGTTGGCATTACCCACTTTGCAACTTTGCGGCCTCTGGAGGATTTCCTTCTAGAGTAAGTGGAATATTAGAAAACAAAAGGATGGGGTAGTGGCCCAAGGGACATGAAAACGGCATTTGGGGAGAAGCAAAGACCCTTCTGTACTAAGGGGCAAAACTAATGAGGGGCCCATCTTGTCTTTGCCCACTTTCCTTTATCTACAGGACTGTGTTAAAAAATCTAGGCAGGTGCAGAAAAAATGCTGCAAAGTAAGAAAGCTTTCAAAAATAAAAGTGTTAATAGTTTTTGGCTAATAAACAAAATGCGAAGTGACTGAACAAAAAAGGAATCTAAATCACATCAATATTTGGTGTGACGCCCTTTGTCTTCATTGCAGCATCGATTCTTGTAGGTACACTTGCACACAGTTTTTGAAGGAAATCAGTAGGGAAGTTGTTCCAAACATCTTGGAGAACTAAGAACTAAGACACCTATTTTTTTTTAATTCTTACTTTGCACCTTTTTTTCCCACACTTGTCTAAAGCTTGTACCCAGTACTGTACATCTCTGGTACCATACAGATTCCACAAAGTCCTCTGTCTGTATGATGTGTAAGGGCTTCTGCACACTTGCGTTTTTCTTTGGCGTTTTTTTTCACGCGATGGCACTGCGTTTTTTTCACGCAATTGTCAATGGGACTTTCTAATATTAAAAACGCATCGCACAAAAATTGCGAAGCACCAACTTGCGATTGGTTTTTAACATTAGAAAGTCCCATTGACAATCGCTTTAAAAAAAAAACACAGCGATATCACAGCGCTAAAAAAAACACAAGTGGGTGTGAGCCCTCAGACGTCACAGCTTTGACAAGGTCAAACTTTTGTTCACCAGAAAGCAAAGTAGTGACCCCAATTCTCGCAGTTCCCAAGTTCCCAAAAGTGTTATGCTGGAGAAAGTCAAAACTGGAAAAGTGTGAGTAAAGTACAGCCGAACACCTCCAGTTGTTTCTTTGAATTTAAACTTTGGACTGCGGACTCTTTATTTCACATCATGTGAATGGTGGCCTAAAAGAGGTGCTGGCATCACGTGACAATTATGGTGAAGATCAGGAATAGGGATGAGCGAGTATACTTGCTAAGGCACTACTCGTTCGAGTAATGTGCTTTAGACGAGTATCTCCCTGCTCGTCCCTGAAGATTCGGGTGCCGCTGCGGCTGACAGGTGAGTTGCGGCATGGAGCAGGGGAGAGCGGGCGGGAGAGAGGGAGAGAGAGATCTCCCCTCCGTTCTTCCCCGCTCTTCCCCGCCGCTCCCCGCTCCGCGGCGGCCCCCGAATCTTCAGGAACGAGCAGGGAGATACTCGTCTAAAGCACATTACTCAAACGAGTAGTGCTTTAGCGAGTATACTCGGTCATCCCTAATCAGGAATAGCAGAAGCCCTGGTGCTCTGTTCATGTTCACTGTGCGCATGACTGAGCTAGGCCATACAAATGCCGCTGTTAGGAGAGATCATAAAGCCACCCCTGACCACCATCATACTTTCACTGTGGTCTCCCCCACGATGGTGGATCTTCTGCTCGGGACGCCGCACCTCCATTACTGGATAAGTCAGGCTGGCCACACCACTTCTGTGACTATCTGATTCACGTTGTGCATTGCTAGTGTTTTGATCATTTAAGACTCTGATCTAATTGGCCAGCACTGCTCTTGTGAGTACTGCTTGCCACTCAAAACCATATGGAGTGTCTTAAAATACAATGCACTATGTACATCACATAGTTTAAATAGCGGTGCGGTCGTATTGGTTTGTCCAGGACTGGAGGAACGCTTTAACAATCCCATCAGAATCCACTGAATCAAGTTATTTAATAGCAATAAGAATACATTAATACCTCCAGAATATACAGTAATAAAGAGGACCAGGATGAGAACATACAGTAGGGCCAGCAGCCCATAGGAAATCCATTCTGGTTTCCGGGTGTAAGAATCGTACCACCTTCTGCCTGTAATGAGAAGACGCATAAATGTAATATATACTGATTGTCAGGTAACTTGGGTCCGGGTACTGAAAGTCCCTGAAACTGCCCGCAACCGCTGTCCCTACCTACTTGCCCCCCTGGACTAAGCCCCAGGGCAACAACTGAACAACAGACCCTAGACTCTCTAGGGAGGAGGGGCGAGGAGTCAGGCTACAAACAAACACTGTGACAAACAAACACAGAGGCTGGTCAAGTAATCTGGGTCAGCAACAGGAAAGTATGCATCACAAGGGGTCAAGCGAAAGCAAAGTCGGGGTCCAAGCAAGTAAGTCAAACAGGGAGTCAGTCAAAACCAAGGAATGCGAGTGCAGCAGAAGACCTAGCAAACACTGTTAATCTATGCATGCAACTGAGCAGCTTAAATGCTGTCATCACTCTCGCCCCAGCAGCTGATTGGGGCGGAGAGTCTGACAGCGGCAGGGGCAAATCAGGAGACGCTGGGAAATACAGCCCCCGGCGTCACTATAGAAGCAGGGACGGAGAGCGCGGCTGGGTGTCATTGCAACGGAAACGCGGTGCGGCACCCGCCGTGTCCCCAACAACCGGTCTGCCTTGGCGCCCGGCCTCTGAGCTTGGACGCGTGTGCCCGGAGCCTGCAACCAGTGTAACGGCGGCCAGGGGGGGTCACCAGGACCGGGGCTCCCTTGCACCTCACCCCCATAACCTGAGTGGCAGGACCGGCGGTGCGGGCATAGAAGCCCTGCGCACCGTCGGTCCTGAGACTGATATTTACCAGCCTGATATATTGTGACTTGACTTCATAGTCGGCCCGGACTGTGCAGAATATCCTTACAGCCATTTATGTACAGGACTCCTCAATTACAGTCCTAATTAGTTCCTGGATGACCAGTGTAATTTGCCAGAACTCCACATAGAAAACTATTCAATTGGTTCTGAAGTTACCAAAATATCAACTCAAATACTAAAAAAACTACCATTAAAGTAAAATGATCATCTATAGGACAGATACATTTTGTATATCCAAGAGTTAGAAACAGCTGGATTTCACGCAGAATCGTTTTTACTGACTGCTGCTTACTTACAGTCGTCAGTCACTAATCTGGAGAACATAAAGAGGCAGTAAAATAAAAAACAGAAAATACTAAAAAAAAGTAATCAAGGTAGAGAAGTTAAATGAATGTACCTGACGGTCTTTCCTCATCATGAAGTCTCTCATGATCAATGCTGCTTTCAGAGTCCATAGTCAGAGATGGAATGGTGACTATAATCTGATGGCTTTATGCTTAGATTTGCTGAATCAGGAAGGAAGTATCTGGGATGAAAACATGTTTGTTCCCTATCCGCAGCCAGAAAAGTGTACGTGTAAAAATCCCGTAACTGTATGATACATCATGTGACTTGTTTCTGTGGAATAACCATAATGCAGGTCCTGGTAACAATATGGCCACCTGCACCATGTGTGGGTAGATGGTCAGTCACAAGTGTGAACAGCCTAGGAAATGTATTTGTTAACATCCAGCACACAACTATTTACACTGTTGCGGACATTTTTATTATCAGTGCACAATCAGGACATATCAATAAGCCATAGGTCATTTGTAAATCTGCCCATAAGAAATAGACCCTGGTGACAATTGATTGGCTCCAAAGTCAGTCCCAAATGCAATTTTCTTCTGCTGGACCTTTAGGGTTCTGTGTAGTGGTCTGGAGGGTTCTACAGGATAGTCACACACTCAGGAGTCCTGAAATACCTGGCTATGTGTTCCTGCAGAGACATGGGAGATGTAGTACGGGAGGAGAGAGGCCTTGTCTCTTCCCTACTTCACGGGCTAAATCTGTTCTGCTCTTTAACAGCTTACTCATCATTGGCTACTTGCCATAGAGTTCTCTCATTGGTAGGGGAAGGAGGAGTTGAGACAAGCCCGGGAAAGGGAGCAGGGTGAGGCAGGAAGTGGGGGAGGTAGTTAGTGAGGAAAGCAGCAGGAAGTGAAGGAGGAGTTAGAGGTGGTCGTCGAGAGGTGAACGAGAGAGGAGGCGTGCAGGCGGGCTGGAGAAGTAATGTTGATGGAGTGGAGAGAAGAAGTACAAAACGCTACAGAATTAAGTACAGAGTGGGGGAAACAAGGCTGGCAACCGTCTACACAACAGTAAGTTGTAAGAGCCCCAGTTAGATACAAAGCCAGGGAAGTACAAGCGGTCCTAACACACTTACTCCATTACTTGCTAAACTTAAACCTGTGGATAATAACCCCCAGATAACTAAGACTGTTGGAATTTGTTAATAAGTTACCTTTAAACAGAGAGGGCATTTAAGATAAATCTCTTCTAGTATTCATGTGTCCAGAGCAACGTTTATTCAATGCAAAGCAAGACTGCACCACTGTGAACTGTACTTGTTATTCATGTTTTCTACTAAGTACTAAGTAAACTGTGTACCTTCGGTTTACAACAAAGCTACGTGGACTTATGTAAATTATTTCATCATCGTCAACTGGAGTCCACCCCAAAAAGGTACTGGCATCACCGTGACAAAAATCCCATTCAAACAAACTTTTATAGTTATTGCCCCTGTTCCACTGCGCGCAACTGAGCTAGGCCCTTTGCTGCCATTGTTAGGGGGGAGATCGCAGAGCCACGTGTGACATTCATCTTGTATACCTATGGCTCACAATTCCCAGTCATTATTACAAGGCTTGTTAAAAGGTCTGACACTGACCTGCAGAAAACCTGCCTTCCAATAGGTGTCGCTGCAGAGGTGTTGTTCTATCTTCCATTTGCATATTTCCTAGAGGAGCATGGATGGCTTTATAAGTCTCCACATACCACCTGGGAGCTTTCCCTAAGTAGAAATAAGCCAAGTCCTTTGTGTCCCCTTAAAGCGATAGTGTCCATTTGTAAATCCCGCACAATACTAGCATATCTCTAAAAATAGTCAGCTACCAGCTCTACACAGTGATAGTTTTTACAGTGCAATTACCTCTACTAATCACTGATGGAGTAATCTCTGATTGGTGTCATTCTCTTACCTTTTTCTTCTCTATCTGAGCCCAGATTGCCACTATGACTTCTCCCAGCCACATATTGTCTCTGCAACATTTGACACACAGACATCTTTGGCTCTTTGCTTTTCCATTACCCCCCCCCCCCTATGTTTTGCATACCTCTACACTGTGTGGTGCACCAGATAGCAAGTAGGCACCACACAATAAGTGCTGCTTTTAGTGCTCACCACACAGTAAAAGTGCCCCATTTTCTGCCCCCATCAGTCATAATTCCCCTTTTTTCTGCCCCCCCCCCCCAATTCTCCCCCTCCCCCAAATAATGCTGTCTATTCCGCTCCCATCATTAACAATGCTTAATTTTTCTGCTCCCATAATCCAGCCAGGAGCCCCCCAGAATATCAGGTTTCGCAGGAACTGGAGCCAGTGCTCATAATGTTCTAGTGATAATTTGGCCCTGGTTAGTTCAGTTAAAATTGTGGGGTATTTGTAACCAGGTCAGGTTGTGTATGGGCCATGGATGATTGTTATATGTCGCTGTTGTGCACAATAGTTGTGTGCTGAATATAACAAATACATTTCCTATGCTGTTCACACTTGTGACCATCTATCTACCAACACTAAGCGGATGCTGCCATTGTATGACCTCATAATGCATAATACAATAACTAAAAATAAAACAAGTACACTTATCAGACTGTGGATACGTGCTTTCATCCCAGGAACTTCCTTCCTAATTTAGCAACTCTAAGCATAAATTACCCAAATGACACTGGTCATCCTGGAACTAATTAGGACTGTAATTACGTAAATGGCTGTAAGGACATTCTGCACAGTCCGGGCCGACTATGAAGTCAAGTCACAATATACCAGGTTGGTAAATATCACTATATATCACATTACTGCGTCTTCTCATTACAGGCAGAAGGTGGTACGATTCTCACACTCGGAAACCAGAATGGATTTCCTATGGACTGCTGGCCCTACTGTATGTTCTCATCCTGGTCCTCTTTATTACTGTCTATGCTGGAGGTAATAATGGTTTCTTATTGCTGTTATATAACTCGATTCACTGGATTCTGATGGGATTGTTAAGATGACCTGCACTTTATAAAAACTTTTGACAGGTTAGATCAGGGGTGTCAAACTCATTTTCACCGAGGGCCACATCACCTTTATGATTGCCTCCAAAGGGCCTATTGTAATTGTAAGACTTCATAGTAACAGCGACCCCATAGTGGCCCCAATAGTAATAGGGTCCCTCAAAGTTGCCCGAGTAGTAAGTGACTCCCCCAGTGGTTCTCTTCTTACTCTATATTCTGGAGGTAATAATGTTTTTCTTATGGCTATTAGATGATATGATTCATTGGATTCTGATGGGATTTTGGCACACTTTTGGGTGTAAACCAAGCCAACTAATATTCTGCTTTTATTTGTAGTGCTTGCTTACAGGATATACATCAGAGTCGGAACCGGCTCCGATGTATATCCTGTAAGCAAGCACTACAAATAAAAGCAGAATACTTTCACAAGATAACCTCGTGCTCCCAACTGTTTGTTCTGCATGATGATTGCCGCTGGGACTGGGCGGTTGAAGAGGTCTGTGAGTATTACTGCACTTGAACAACTGAGAACTGAGGATCGCAAGTGAGGTGGGGTTTTCTTTCACTTTCCAAGCCAACTAATAGCTGGTCTAAACTTTAACTAGACGGTCTTAGTGATGAAGACTGTTTGTGCCTTAATGACCAAGCCAAATTTTGGAGATCTGACGTGTTACTTTGTCATAGAATAACTCTGTTAAGGTTTTGCATACCCAAGTGATTCTGACATAGTTATTTTCGCCACATATTGTACTTCCTTTATATAGTAAAAATAGACTGATTGAATTTGTGTATGTTTATTAAAAGGGCCAAAATTGGGAAACTTTTGACAAAATTGTCATTTATTCACATTTTCAATTGCAATATCTCAAATATATGCAAACATATGGTACAAATTTTTGATAAGATATATATTTCAATGTGTTTACGTTATTCTGGAGGCACATTGGAAAAATGTTACTTTTTTTAACCATTTAGAAGATGTACAAATTTAACATTAACCCCTTCCCGCTCCAGGGCGTACCGGTACGTCCTGGCAGCCTGGTACTTCCTGCAACAGGGCGTACCGGTACGTCCTGGAGATAGCGCGGGATCACATAAGATCCAGCGCTATCCCGCAGCGGGAGCCGGCTGTCAGTCACAGCCGGCATCTCGCTGCAACAGCGGGGGAGCATCGGAGATGCGCCGCCCGCTGTTAACCCCTTCCCTGCCGCGATCTAAGTAGATCGCGGCAGGGAAAGAGTTCACAGAGGGATCGCGCTCCTTCTGTTTCTCCGGCCGCAACTCGCGATGTCATCGCGAGAGCCCGACCTGTCGCCATGGCAACAGGACGCCAGACACTGGCGTCCTGTATTGCCTGTGCCTATAATCGCTGTATAAGCGATAAGGCATGGCAGAGCAGTAGCTCTGCCATGCCTTATAACAGCGATCATAGGCACAGTGTTGTAAGTCCCTCAGAGGGACTCAAATAGTATAAAAAAAAAGAAAAGAAAAGTGTAAAAAAAGAAAAATGTAAAAAAAAACAAAAAAAAAACCCTTTTTTTATGCTTTTTCTAATATTAGCATAAAAAAAGGGAAAAAAAAATTAAAACCCCACATATTTGGTATTGACGAGTCCGTAACGAAGTGTACAAAAAGTTGAACACACTTTTTATTTTGTACGATAAAAAGCGTAAAAAACAACGCTAAAAAACAGAGGCAAAATGCTAATTTTTAGCATTTTGCCTCCCAAAAAATGCAATAAAAGTGATCAAAAAAGCCGTACATTCCCCAAAATGGTACCAATAAAAACTACAGCTCATCTCGTAAAAAATAAGCCCTCATAGAGCTCCGTACATAGAAAAATTAAGAAGTTACAGGACTTTGAATGCAGCTATAGAGGAAAAAAAAGATTTCCAAAAAAAAGGGGGTTTTATTGCAAAAAAGTGTAAAAACCTAAAAAAAAATATAACAATTTTGGTATCGTTGTTACCGTACCGACACGCAGAAAAAATTTAGTGTGTCATTTATGCTGCATGATTAACGCTGTAAAAAAAAAAAAAAAAATCTATGGCAGAATTGATGCGTTTTCTCTCCCTGTTATCATAAAAAAAAAATTAAAAAATTTTACGATATTGTCTATGTACCCAAAAGTGGCACCGATAAAAACTACAGCTCGCCACGCAAAAAACAAGCCCTTATACGGCCGCGTCCACGGAAAAATAAAAAAGTTATGGCTTTTGAAAAATGGAGATGGAAAAATACCAAAAAATCGCTTGGTCCTCAACACCAAAATAGGCCATGTCATTAAGGGGTTAATTACACTGGCCAACAAAAAAAATATTTTGGAATGTTTCCTTAACTTCATCAAGAGTCGAATCTTACTAATTTTGCTGTGAGAAAAACAGAAATGACAAAGAAAATTTTTTATTAGCTTTAGTTTCTGTGATATACAATAGGTGGAAGTATGTTATTTTAACGGATTAAGAGAAAATGATACATTTTAATTCCATTTGTTAACAACATTGAAAGTGCATTTGAAATTTTTTTAATGACAGTTGCATTCTAAGAGTTCTATATTGATGGAAGAATTCCTGGCAGGTGGTTTGGTGTGAAGAGAATCGTGGGGACTTCATGAGATCGTTTTTAGAGATGAGCGAATATACTCGTTTCGAGTAATTACTCGATCGAGCACTGCGATTTTCGAGTACTTCCGTACTCGGGTGAAAAGATTCGGGGGGAGCCCTCTTCCCCCCCCCCCCCACTCCCCGCTGCAACCCCCCACTCACCCACGGAGCCCCCCGAATCTTTTCGCCCGAGTACGGAAGTACTCGAAAATCACATCGCTCGGGCGAAAAAGGGGCAAGTCCATATGTCCTCATACCAGGGGATAGACAGCCAACCAGGCTGACATAGGGAACTGTGTCAGGGATCCACCAGCAGACACACAGAGAGACATTAAACGTTTGGAAGGCCGCATCTGAAAAGGGAAACTGCATAGAACACAGAAAAGGACTACAGGTGTCCAAACTGTCTTGGGCAAGCAGAGAGACAATAGACCTACTTGCAAACACAGATCAGAGTGGGAACTAGCTGAACATGACTGATAACAAGTTATAGACCACAGAAGTAACATGACTGCTCACCTTGGGACCCAGCCAGACTGACCAGGAGCTGGGTTTATATGTGAGTACAGACCCAGGAGATTGGCTAGCAGGAAGTACCACACCCAGCCAGCTCAATTAACCCTCAACCACCTGTAGCTGTGCTGCTAGGAGTACATAGTACAACAGATCCCAGCAGCACATCCTGACAATATCTTTTCTCCATTACAGAAATATCCTGGTGGAATCTTTCATCACTGACAACTTCACAGCTACGAGGGAAAAAGGCTAGGTGGGAGTGGAGAAAATGGATTTTAAGGGACATGTTGCATCCGAGTTGATGGTATTTTCCAGAAATACTGTCACCAACTGAGTGTAGTTATCATCTCTTTTGTTGCCCAAGAATCCATGAATAACTCCCTTTAAGGCTTGCCAAGCTTTTTCTTCTTTTCCTTCCAAGTCGAACGCAGGATCCTTTACAAGTTGTCGGATTTGTGACCCAACAAAAATACCTCCCTTAACCTTTGCATCACTCAATCTAGGAAACTTGTCTCTTAAGTACTTAAATGCCTGTCCTTACTGGTTCATACCTTTGCCACAAAATTTTTCATTAAACCCAGCTTTATATGAAGGGGTGGCAGAAGAACATCTCTTGGGTCCACGAGAGGCTCGGCAACGACATTTTTCTAGGTAGAGTCAGGATTTCTTGCAGGCCAGTCTGCTTGAATGTCATGTGATTTTCTATCCCTACTATCTCACATACATAAAAAAGAACAGTATTTAGTGCACCCCAGTTGCATTCCTAAGAGTACAGCGATGACTTTTAGATCATCACAGATTTTCCATTTGTGTTCAACATATTTGATTGAGTCGAGGAGGGCTGTCATGTTTGCATAAGTCTCCTTCCTGTGAACTGCTTGACCAACAGGAATAGAAGGAAGACGGTTGCCGTTGTGAAGTAATACAGCTTTCAAACTAAGCTTGGAGGAGTCTATGAATGGCCTCCATTCAGTTGGATCATGGTTCAAATTCACACATTCCATCAAGCCATTAATGTTGCAGCAAACAATCAGGCTGTTTTTCTTCTCAAAAAAAGGAAGCAGATCCCTCTGATGTTCTCTGTACTGTGAGACCCTGACATCACGTTGGAGGAGATGCCATTGCTGTGGTCTTGACCCTAGAAGTTCCGCCTTCTCCTTTGACAAGTCAAGGTCTTGAATGAGATCACTCAATTCCGCTTGACTCAGTCTGTGCGGTGTATCATCTTTTACCTCAAAGTCAGGGTCATGGGATGTGGAAGGCTTGTTGG
This sequence comes from Eleutherodactylus coqui, assembly GCF_035609145.1. NCBI lineage: Eukaryota > Metazoa > Chordata > Amphibia > Anura > Eleutherodactylidae > Eleutherodactylus > Eleutherodactylus coqui. Next base: position 311,059,723 of record NC_089838.1, on the reverse strand, counting down.
GTTCTTCTTTTTACACACTTTCTTCATTTAGGTCAAATAGCAGATGGAAGATTTGGGTATTGAAGTGTTCCTGTATTCTTCATTGACAATCCTGCCTTTATAGGTGCAGTCAAGCAGAAATAGCAGTCATCTGTATGGTTTGTAGGCTCCCACCAAACCATAGGCACAGCAAAAGCCATAGAGTGTTTTTTATTTTTCAGCCATTCTCATAGTTTAACTGAACAAGAGTTGCAACATATATGTGGAGCCCATGACTTATCCCGGTACCCTACCTTCAAACCAAAATAATGATGATAGGCAGTCTTCAGAAGAGTCATCAGATTGTGTTTCTGTGACTAAAATGTTATTTCACCACAAATGTAACAAAAATTATTCACTAAATTTGCACATTTTTGTGACATTTTAATATAGCAAATTTTACACTTGAAAAGCACTGCAAAACCAGAAATTCTGAAAAAAAGGAAAACAGAAACAATATGAAACTCAGTCATAGCAACATTTATTATGTTTATAGCCTACAAACATATGGAGAATGTTGTGTTATGTCAGTTGAGAGGTGTGACAACTCCCCCCTCCAAAAAAAAATTCCCGCAAAATAAAAATGTAAACTCTATAAAATGACATGTCACTGTATCTCCAAAACAAGAGCTAATCGGTCATTTTTATGGGGATTTTTGAATTCAGCAGATGGAAATACATAAGAATATGCTCGTTTGAGCCTGAAACAAAATCATTGTTGGGCAGGGTTATCATTTTGAGGAACATTTTATTTTCCTACACCAAGCCAAGATTTCAAAGGCTCATAGGTGTCAGAATGATAGATTTCCCCTCAAATGACCCTATTATAAAAACTACACCCCTTAATGTATTCACTGAGGGGTCAGGAGTATTTTGACGCCACAGTTTTTTTCAAGAGTTAAAGGGGTTGTCCCGCGCCGAAACAGGTTTTTTTTTTTTTAAACCCCCCTCCCGTTCGGCGCGAGACAACACCGATGCAGGGGTTAAAAAAACAACCCGCACAGCGCTTACCTGAATCCCAACGGTCCGGCGTCTTCATACTTACCTGCTGAAGATGGCCGCCGGGATCCTCTGTCTCCGTGGACCGCAGGGCTTCTGTGCGGTCCATTGCCGATTCCAGCCTCCTGATTGGCTGGAATCGGCACGTGACGGGGCGGAGCTACACGGAGCCGGCATTCTACACGAGCGGCCCCATAGAAGACTGCAGAAGACCCGGACTGCGCAAGCGCGGCTAATTTGGCCATCGGAGGGCGAAAATTAGTCGGCTCCATGGGAACGAGGACGCCAGCAACGGAGCAGGTAAGTATAAAACTTTTTATAACTTCTGTATGGCTCATAATTAATGCACAATGTACATTACAAAGTGCATTATTATGGCCATACAGAAGTGTATACCCCCGCTTGCTGCCGCGGGACAACCCCTTTAATGCAAATTAGCGGCGAAAAAATAAACTGTCATATTTTTGTAAATGTGTCACTTTAAAGGCAGGATTTTTTTCTATAGTGCACATGAAAATGGGGATTTACACCTCAAAATCGATAACCCTGTTTGTCCTGTGTTCGCAAACACATCCATTGTGGCCCTAATATTATGTCCGTGTTTACAATGGGGCCCAAACCGAAAGGAGCAGCCAGTGGCTTTCAGAACAGAAATTTTGCTTGAAGGTGTTTCAGGCTCCATAGCACACTGCTAGAGCCCTTGAATAGCCAAAATGATAGAGAACCCCCACAAATGACCGCATTTTGAAAACGTAACAAATTTATCTAGGTGTGTACTGCGTATTTTGAATGAATCTAAGCAAAGCAGAAGGAAAAAAATTACTATTTTCATTTGTTTGGCTTTTGTGTCAAGTTAAAAACTGTTTTTTTTTTCCCGTACAGCATACATATGAATGAGGACTTGCACCCCAAAATGGATCCCCCGTGTTTGTCCTGGGTTCAGAAATATACCCGTTGTGGCCCCAATCTACTTACTGGACACATGGCTAGGCTTGTAATGGAGGGAACACCCATTGAATTTCAGGGCACAACTGAATAAATTCCAGGCCCCATTGCTCACTTGTGCAGAAAAAATATAGACTCCCTAAAAATAATCCCCTCACCCCCTTTTTGGCATTCCCTAAATCTTAGATAAAAGTAATAATGTAAATTGTGTGGCATGTCCGAAAACATGGGTAATTACGGAGGCCCAGTTGGGATGGGCACATGGGAAAATAAAACCCAACACTTTTTTGGGGGGCTATTTCTTAACCCCGGCAGCAGGAATGGGGTTTAAAAAGTGGCGCTCCATGAAGCTTCATAAGCTTGCTTAGGTGCGGTAGTCTCACACAGAAAGCATTCAACAAGCTGCTCCGGGAACTGCAGAAGGCGAGCGTTCCCGGGGCTTCTTGTAAATTACGTATTACAAGTAGTGATCTGAATAATGCCGGGCTTACATGGCCATATGTGTAATCCGCTTGCGAAGGCCCGCAACGGATCCCGGCTGTGAACCTGGCCATGGCGCTGCGTACGGTCGCGTAATGTACTGTGCATAACTCCGTACTCACACAGGCGGTCATGCGCAGTACACCTTTTTTGTTTGTATGTCCTGCACCGTCGCTTAGCGATGACGCGGGTACCAGCAGCCCATACACAATGTAGTTGCGTATGGGCTGTGGGTATTTCCGCGACCATGGGGCACAATGGGCTCTTTGTTGCGGATATCCATGGTAAAATAGAACCTGCTGCATTCTGTTTTCTGCAAGCAGTTTATGTAATTCCGACCTGCTAATGTGAGTGGAATTGTGTAATCCAAAGCATTTGATTGATTCACATAATACAGCCGATCAGACGCATGCGGAATCCGCAATTTCTATTCAGTTGTGTGAGACCGGCCTAAAGTAGATCGCTACCTTTTTATCACGTGACCGGGGACCGCTCAACGAGGCCACCGATCACTGCTCCAGGCTATCGGTGACTTTTGGTAGCGGAACAAGGAGATTGTAAATTTTCCGGGCTCCCTGACTCTGGCGCATGTGCCCGGCATTTTGACAGTGGGCGCATGCGCAGAAGCTGGAGAAGGTCCGTGGAGGAGGATTGCTTCAAGGTTCAAATGCAGAGGCCTCCAGTAAGACGTTTCATCTCCTCTCACCAATAACATCAGTGAGGGGAGATGAAGCTTCAATTTTTTTAACTTTTATGTTATTGCCATGACACGTGACATCTCCAGGCTCTCGGCTACGTTTGGTAGCCAGCAGCAGGGAAATTTAAAATTTCCAAGGTAATCCTTGACTTTTGCGCATGTGTCTGCCATTTTGCTGACGGGTGCATTGTGTCAAAGCTAGAAAAGGCCCAGAGAGAAAGATCTCTTAACTTTGCATTGCATACCGGCGATCACGGGCCCAGGGAGCGCTCACCGCAGTCCCTGGTGACATCTCCTGCCTCCCGTCTACCCTCAGTAGCTGGGAAGCAGGAGATGTCACCACAGACGGGGCCGATCAGGTCTTCTGCGGATGCGGTGTCATTTTTCCTTTTGGCGCACATGCGCAAAAGACACCGGAGGGTCCGTTCCAGTCCAGATCAACGCAGAAGATCACGTGGGTGGGGCAAGTAGTGTCAGCCCCCCTCATGGATGCGTTCCATGGGGGGAGCTGAAAATCTAACTTTTTAAACCTTTTTATGTGCATTGAAAAGCGCTGAGCGTGTGACCTTCCCACAGCCCCATATGACAGCTCCAGGATGTTGGCTACCTCCGGTAGCTGACAGCATGGAGCTATTACATCCTGTAGGGTTTTAATTCCCAGAGGGAGCGTGTTTTTATGTCCCTGAGGATTAAAGCCCAGCAAAGCAAAACGTAAAAACTAAGGTCACTAAGGGGTTAAAATTCAAGACATTTATCATTCAGCAAAGCCACTATGAAAAACTGGTGCATTTTAAAACTGTTTCTCTTTAGATTGCATTAATAAACACGTCCCAGTGTGCTCGGTGAAGACAGGGAAGAACCTATGTACAGATGTAGTGGTCCAGTACATGCTTTCCTGGCCCCCTCCATAATGTCATACATGTAATGTCTTGTCTTGATGCACTGTGCAGATTGTCCTGTCATTCTGTTGTGTGTATTTCACAGCTGCAGTGCGTGATGGGTTAATATCTGCAAAATATGAGCTGTCTGACTGTGAATGTATCAATTTTGTTCCTGTCACGTGGTATGAGAGAGGCTATAAATGTGAGTGCATGAGAGCGGGAAAAGGTCTTTCATCTGAGGTCCATCTTCTGGAGCTGAGAGAGAACACAGAGGCACATGGGGGCACATTTAGCCCTCATGTGCTGAAGAAGGAAAAAGGAAGAGAGGTTTTCCTGGAATACGTGTCTTCAGTTCAAATTGTAAGTGACACCCAAAGAGAGAGAGAGAGTGACCAGAGCGCAAGTTCAGTCAGTCAAGGCCTAGTGCAGAGGTAATCAATTGTTCGTGTTCACACTCAAGCGTCTTGAAGTCTGAGTCTCGCTATATGAAAAGCTAATAGGTCCCAATTCTATTATTCAATTCTAAGCGCCAAAGAATTAGCATCCAAATTTTACGTACGGAATCTAATATAATTGGATAACAATGGGGAAGAAGACCTGAGAAAAGTCAGACCTCAAGGTTGGATTTCAGAAAGGCAGATTTTAACCCCTTAACGACCAGCCCATAGTGTTTTTACGTCCTCCCGAAGTGGGCTCTATTCTCTGAGGACGTAAAAACATGCTTCCTGCAGAGAATAGTGCCCCTCGGGCTGTGGACGTGACAGCTCCATGCTGTCGGTGTCCGCAGGTAGCTGACAGCATGGAGCTGTCATCCCGGGCTGTTCGGAGCCCCCCCCGGCATTGCGATCGGCGCTATGCAATGGATAGCGCCGATCGCAAAAAAAGTAAATAAAAGTACATAAAAGTTAAAGATTCAGCTGCTCTGATGGATCGGATCCATCGGAGCAGCTGAAATTACTCACCGAGGTCTGGCACGCTGCTCCCCGCTCTCCTGCCGCTCCGGGGCCCGAAGCCGGTCTGCGCATGCGCGCCAGGCGGCATTACGTCAGCCGCATGCGCAGAAGGCCCGGCGGCGCGGGAGATTTAAAATCTCCTGGCTCCCGGCTCCTGTAGGTAGCCGGGAGGCAGGAGATGTCAGCGGGGACTGCGGTGAGCGGTCCCCGGTACCGCGATCGCCGTTATCCAATGGTTAGCGGCGATCGCGAAAAAGTTAAAAAAAAGTTTTAAAAAAGTCAGTTTCACCTCCCCTCATGGATCGGATCCATGAGGGGAGGTGAAAATACTCACCCCCAGTCCTCAGCGGTGTCCCGATGTCCCGGGACCCGAATCCCCGTCTGCGCATGCGCGCCCGATGATTGACATCGGGCGCGTGCACAGACGGGCTCGAGCCCCGGGGAATTTAAAATCCCTCTGCTTCTGGCTGCCATGTGTAGCTAGGAGCAGAGAGATTATACCGGGGACATGATCACTGTCATCCAATGGATGACAGTGATCATGTAAAGTGAAAAAAAAGTGTAAAAAAGTTAAAAAAAAAAAAAGTAAAAAAAAGTTTTTAAAAGTTTAAAAAGCGTACGTTTCATCTCCCCTCATGGATCATATCCGTGAGGGAGGATGAAAGTACGTACCTAAGGCCCCCAGATTTATCCGCGGACCTTACCACAGCTTCTGCACACGCGCCCGTCGCCAAAATGGCGGGCGCATGCGCAAAAGCTGTGGATTGCCAGGATAATTTAAATTCTCCCTGCTCCTGGCTACAAAACGTAGCCAAGAGCATGGAGATTTAATGGGGGTCCGCGGTGAGCGGTTCCTGGTCACGTGTTCGCCATTATCCAATAATGGCGATCACGTAAAAGTAAAAAAAAAAATTTGAAGTTTCATCTCCCCTCACTGATGCGATCGGTGAGAGGAGATGAATCTTTTTACCGGAGGCCTGCGTATTTGAACCCCGACGCGATCTTCCTCCGTGGACCTTCCAGGATTCTGCACATGCGATTGCCGGCAAAAAGCCGGACACATGCGCAGGAGTCAGGGAGCCCAGGAAACTTAAAATCTCCTTGCTCCCAGCGACCAACGGTCACAGAGAGCCTGGAGCAGTGGCGGGTGGCCTCATTGAGCGGTCCCCGGTCACGTGATAAAAAGGTAGCGATCTACCTTAGGCCGGTCTCACATGACCGGATAGGAATTACGGATTCGGCAAGCGTCTGATCCGTGGTAATACGCAGATCAATCGCATTGGATTACACAATTCCGCTCACATTAGCGGGTCGGAATTGCGTAATCCACTTGCAGAAAAGAGAACGCAGCAGGTTCTATTTTACTGCGGATATCGGCAACATAGAGCCCATTGTGCTCCATGGTCGCGGATATACCCGCAGTCCATACGCAACTACATTGTATACGGGCTGCGGGTACCCGCGTCATCGCTAAGCAATGGTGCGGGAAATACAAACAAAGGTGTACTGTGCATGACCGCCTGTGTGAGTAGGCAGTTATGCGCAGTACATTACGCAGCCGTACGCAGGGTCACAGCCGGGCTCACAGATGGGATCCGCTGTGGGCCTCCGCAAGCGGATTCCGCCTGCACCCGCGTGAGCCCGGCGTTATTCAGACCGCTACCTGTGATACATATTTTACAAGAAGCCCCGGGAACGCTCGCTTTCCTGCAGTTCCAGGAGCACCTTGTTGAGCGCCTTCTGTGTGAGACCGCCGCACCTCATCAAGCTTACGGAGACTCACGGAACGCCACTTTTTACACCCCATACCCGCCACTGAGGTCATGAAATACCCCCAAAAAGCATGAGAGGAGGGGGGGGGGGGATACCCGGTTTTATTGCCCCATGGGCCCATTCCAACCAGCCTCCGTAATTACCCCTGTCTTCGGAAATACTACACAGTTCACATTTTTACTTTTATCTAAGATTTGCGAACGCCAAAAAGGGCGCGGAGTGTCTGTGTGGGCGGGGGGGGGGGGGAGGGGGGGAATTTTTAGGGAGTCAATCTTTATTCTGTACAAATAAGCAATGGGGCCTGGAATTTATTCAGTTGTGCCCTAAAATCCAACAGGTGTTCCGTCCTTTATAGGCCTTGCCATGCGTCCTGTAAGTAGATTAGGGCCACAATGGGTATGTTTCTGAACTCGGGACAAACGGGGGTATCCATTTTGGGGTGAACGTCTTCATTCCTATGTGCACTGTACAAAAAAACTGTTTTTAAATTGAAAAAATTGCCAAAAAAATTGAAAATCGTAACTTTTTCCTTCTGCTTTGCTTAGATTCATTCAAATACTGTGGGGTCAAAATACGCAGTACACCCCTAGATGAATTCGTTAAGGGGTCTAGTTTTCAAAATGGGGTCATTTGAGGGGGTTCTTTATAGTTTTGGCCGCTCAATGGCTCTATAAGTGGGCAATGGGGCCTGAAATTTATTCAGTGGTACCCTGAAATCCAACGGGTATTCCTTTCATTGTAGGCCTAGCCATGGGTCCTGTAAGTCTATTAGGGCCACAATGGGTATGTTTCTGAACACGGGACAAACAGGGGTATCCATTTTGGGGTGAAAGCCTTCATTTATATGTGTGCTGTACAAAAAAAACTGTTTTTAAATTGACACAATAGCCCAAAAAATGAAAATCCTATTTTTTTCCTTTTGCTTTGCTTGAATTTATTCAAAAACTGTGGGGTCAAAATATGCAGTACATCCCTAGATAAATTCGTTAAGGGGTCTAGTTTTCAAAATGGGGTCATTTGTGGGGGTTCTATATGGTTTTGGGCACTCAAGAACTCTACAAGTGGGCAATGGGGCCTAAAAGGACTTCAAGCAAAATCTATGTTCTGAAAGCCACCGATTACTCCTTTTATTTTGGGCCCCGTTGTGCATGCGGACATAAGATTAGGGCCACAATGGGTATATTTCTGAAAACAGCACAAACAGGGGTATCCATTTTGGGGTGTAAGTCTTCCTTCATATGTGTGCTGTACAAAAAAAGCTGTTTTTAAAATGACAGAATTGCCAAAAAAACAAAAATCCAAATTTTTTCCTTTTGCTTTGCTTGAATTTATTCAAAAACTGTGGGGTCAAAATGCGCAGTACACCCCTAGATAAATTCGTTAAGGAGTCTAGTTTTCAAAATGGGGTCATTTGTGGGGGTTCTCTATGGTTTTGGGCGCTCAAGAACTCTACAAGTGGGCAATGGGGCCTAAAAGGACTTCAAGCAAAATTTGTGTTCCGAAAGCCACCGGTCACTCCTTTCATTTTGGGCTCCGTTGTGTATCCAGACATAAGATTAGGGCCACAATGGGTATGTCTCTGAACACGGGACAAACAGGGGTATCCATTTTTGGGTGCAAGTCTTCCTTCATATGTGTGCTGTACAAAAAAAGCTGTTTTTAAAATGACAGAATTGCCGAAAAAACGAAAATCACAATTTTTTCCTTTTGCTTGGTTTGAATTCATTCAAAAACTGTGGGGTCAAAATATGCAGTACACCCCTAGATAAATTCCTTAAGGGGTCTAGTTTTCAAAATGGGGTCATTTGTGGGGGTTTTCTATGGTTTTGGGCGCTCAAGAACTCTACATGTGTGCTATGGGGCCTAAAAGGACTTCAAGCAAAATTTCTGTTTTGAAAGACACTGACTACTCCTTTCATTTTGGGCCCCGTTGTGGACTCAGATATAACAATAGGGCCACAATGGGTATATTTCTGAACACGGGAGAAATAGGGGTATCCATTTTGGGGTGTAAATCCTGATTTTCATGTAAACTATAGGAAAAAAATATGTCTTTAAAATGACAGATTTGCAAAAATATGAAATTTTACTTTTTCTCCTCTAAATTGAATTAATTCCTGAAAAAAAACTGTGGGGTCAAAATACTCATGACACCCCTCAGTGAATACATTAAGGGGTGTAGTTTTTAAAATGAGGTCATTTGGGGGGGTATCTATTATTCTGACACTCATGAGCCTTTCCAATCTCGGCTTGGTATAGGAAAACAAAGTGTTCCTGAAAATGCTAAAAAGTAATGTTAAATTTGTACGTCTCCTAAATAGTTAAAAAAAACCGAAAGTTTTTCCAATGTGCGCCCAAAATAAAGTAAACGGGTGGAAATATAAATCTTAGCAAAAATTTCTATATTATGTTTGCACATATTTAAGATATTGCAGTTGGAAATGTGAAAAAATTACGATTTTTTCAAAATTTTCCCAATTTTGGCGCTTTTAATAAATAAACACAATTTCTATCGGTCTATTTTTTCCGCCTAAATGAAGCACAACATGTGGCGAAAAAACAATGTCAGAATCGCTTGGATATGCAAAACCTTTCTGGTGTTTTTCCATGTTAAAGTGACACATGTCAGATTTGCAAAATTTGGCCTGGTCATTAAGGCGCAAACAGGCTTGGTCACTAAGGGGTTAATGGACTCAGAAAGAGGGTAGGAAGAATCCAATGGCTGGATGTTCTTAAGGACAGAAATGTCCAAGAAGGTTGGGAAATATTGCGAAATGAGATTCTCAAAGCACAATCGTTATCAATCCCTAAAAGAAGGAAGAATGGGAAGCATTTAAAGAGACCAGGATGGATGAACACAGGACTTGCACACATGTTAAAGACAAAGAAAAATATGTTTATCAAATGGAAAGAGCAGGGAATATCTAAAGAAGAATATAATGCGGTCTGCAGAAACTGTAGGACAAGTGTCAGAAAAGCTAATGCTAATAATGAATTGATGCTTTCAAGAGAGGCCAAAAGTAATTAAAAAAGGATTTTGGGAGTATGTCAAAAGCAAAGAAAATGTGAGAGATGCTATAGGATGCTTACAAGATGAAAATGGTGAATTAGTTTAATACAATGTTGAGAAGCCTTTTAAAAAGACTTTAAAGTGTAATATTTCATATCTGTTTTCTCTCAGAAAGTAGATGTAACATCAACTGATTTTCCCTGTTCTACTAGGGAAATAAAAGAATGCAGGCTATCTATCCAATCAAATCGTGGGAGGTGTGAAGAATATCACACCCATCATCAGTAACCCCTTCCTGCTATCCATTTACCAAGGCATATGTTTGCAATTCCTCCCCAATATATTTATGCACTTCATCTAGACATAATATTCCCCTATCGATGGTAAACTCATATCTTCCTGATCACTCATAAGAGGGCGGATTAGATAGCTATGGAAGCTCCCCCTCAGTGCTCATAGGAGGCACAGAGAGGCTTGTCCTGTGACATCGGGCAATATGCGGCCGTCGCTTGGCAATGCCAGGCTGCCTTGAATGCTCGTGTCTCCGGAGGCCTATTGATTGTGTCATCCTGTCACATGATTGGACAGAGTCCCTGATGACGCCAAGTTATGTGAGGACGTCGCTAGGTAACCATAGCCCACAGCACCGGACACATACTGCTTGTGTCATCCCGTCACATGATCGGGAAGGATTCTGAGAATGCTAGATCCTACGGGTTTGTTGCCCAGCAACCCCGGTCAGTTGCATCCCTCTTTTCTCCCCCGGTCTAGGGCAATCAGATGTTCAATCATTAACAGCCAGCAAGTCCAGGAGGACTTACTGTATCGAATCCACAGTAAAAGTGCAAAGATGGTTAACATAAAGGGCAAGATCCCATAATACTGGTTAGTCAGAATGATTATTCAGATAAATTTTGATCATCTGACAAATTCTTTCAGTTCAAAAGGTTGTCTCCAGTGCAAATTATTAAATATCAGATACCATCATGATCTATATATATAAAATTGAATGTATGTGTGTGTGTGTGTGTGTGTCTGTCTGTCTGTTTGTCCTTTATGCGCTACTACACCATTCATCCGATCGCCATAAAACTTTGGGAAGTTGTTGAGTACACTCCTGGGAAGATTATAGGCATAGTACATTTATCCTATGATAAATGGCGCGCGTGTCAGCGTCGTCGACAGTTACGTCCCCCCCACGTAGATCGTTCGATTTCCATCATTGCCACTAATTCTCTCACTTCCCGATTAGAGATGAGCGAGCACCAAAATGCTCGGGTGCTCGTTACTCGGGACGAACTTTTCGCGATGCTCGAGGGTTCGTTTCGAGTAACGAACCCCATTGAAGTCAATGGGCGACCCGAGCATTTTTGTATTTCGCCGATGCTCGCTAAGGTTTCCTTGTGTGAAAATCTTGGCAATTCAAGAAAGTGATGGGAACGACACAGCAACGGATAGGGCAGGCGAGGGGCTACATGTTGGGCTGCATCTCAATTTCCCAGGTCCCACTATTAAGCCACAATAGCGGCAAGAGTGGGCCCCCCCCCCTCCCAACAACTTTTACTTCTGAAAAGCCCTCATTAGCATGGCATACCTTAGCTAAGCACCACACTACCTCCAACAAAGCACAATCACTGCCTGCATGACACTCCGCTGCCACTTCTCCTGGGTTACATGCTGCCCAACCGCCCCCCCTCCCCCCCACAGCGCACACCAAAGTGTCCCTGCGCAGCCTTCAGCTGCCCTAATGCCACACCACCCTCATGTCTATTTAGAAGTGCGTCTGCCATGAGGAGGAACCGCAGGCACACACTGCAGAGGGTTGGCACGGCTAGGCAGCGACCCTCTTTAAAAGGGGCGGGGCGATAGCCCACAATGCTGTACAGAAGCAATGAGAAATAGAATCCTGTGCCACCGCCATCAGGAGCTGCACACGTGGGCATAGCAATGGGGAACCTATGTGCCACACACTATTCATTCTGTCAAGGTGTCTCTGCATGCCCCAGTCAGACCGGGCTTTTTAATTCATAGACACAGGCAGGTACAACTCCCTATTGTGAAGTCCCTGTCGACCGACAGCATGGGTGGCTCCCTGGAACCCACCGGCGGTACATAAAAATATCCCATTGCATTGCCCAACACAGCTGAGGTAGTAATGTCGTGCTTAATGCAGGTGGGCTTCGGCCCACACTGCATGCCCCAGTCAGACTGGGGTTCTTTACAAGTGGAAACAAATGCATTTATAATTCCCTGTGGACTCACAGCATGGGTGGGTGCCAGGAAGCCACCGGCGGTACATAGAAATATCCCATTGCATTGCCCAACACAGCTGAGGTAGTAATGTCGTGCTTAATGCAGGTGGGCTTCGGCCCACACTGCATGCCCCAGTCAGACTGGGGTTCTTTACAAGTGGACACATGTAGGTTAAACTCCGTGTGCACCTACAGCATGGGTGGCTCCCTGGAACCCACCGGCGATACACAAAAATATCCCATTGCATTGCCCAACACAGCTGAGGTAGTAATGTCGTGCTTAATGCAGGTGGGCTCCGGCCAACACTGCATGCCCCAGTCAGACTGGTAATATGTACCTTAACAGTAACCGCGTTGGTGGTAATGTGGTGGTGACTGCGGACCTAGTAGCGCGGTTTTATTTTGTTGGTTTTCGGAATGTGGCCAGGATTAAGTGGGCCGTGGCGGGCGATGTTTTGGAGGCACTACGTGTCCTCTCCACGTGTCCGTGGTTATATGCACCTTAACAGTAACAGCGTTGGTGGGAAATGGCCTCGCCGCCATCATGTCTTTGGGAAGCCTCTGTTTCCACACCCCAGAGACATACCATTAGCAGCGGTATAGGCAGAGCCCAGAATTAGTAACATTTCAGCCGTAGCATTAGCGACAGGCCCCACTAACATATCACTAGCAGCATTATAGGGGGAGCACAGTCTTAGTTCCATTTCAGTAATAGTAGCAGCCTACACAGGCCCCAGTAACAATTCCGAAGCAGCAGTATAGTGGGAGCGCAGTCTTCGTTCCATTTCAGTAATAGTAGCAGCCTACACAGGCCCCAGGAACAATTCCGAAGCAGCAGTATAGTGGGAGCGCAGTCTTAGTTCCATTTCAGTAGCTGCAGTATAGCCAAGGCCCAAGTTACATTTATGTAGCTAAAGTGTAGGCCAACCCCACACACACTTCTGTACCATGAGTGCAGGCGAAGAACATAGAAATTGCTATGATTACACTGTAGGTGAGGGCCCCAAAACATTGGTGTACCAACAGTACTAATGTACCTCAGTAAAAATTGGCCATGCCCAACCAAGATGGCAGGTGAAACCCATTAATCGCTTTGGTTAATGTGGCTTAAGTGGTAACTAGGCCTGGAGGCAGCCCAGTTTAACTAAAAATTGGTTCAAGTTAAAGTTCCAACGCTTTTAAGAGCATTGAAACATATAAAAATTGTTTAGAAAAATTAGATGAGTGAGCCTTGTGGCCCTAAGAAAAATTGCCCGTTCAGCGTGATTACGTGAGATTTCAGGAGGAGGAGCAGGAGGAGGAGGAGGAATATTAGACACAGATTGATGAAGCAGAAATGTCCCCGTTTTGGATGGTGAGAGAGAACGTAGCTTCCATCCGCGGGTGCAGCCTACGTATTGCTTAGGTATCGCTGCTGTCCGCTGGTGGAGAAGAGAAGTCTGGGGAAATCCAGGCTTTGTTCATCTTGATGAGTGTTAGCCTGTCGGCACTGTCGGTTGACAGGCGGGTACGCTTATCTGTGATGATTCCCCCAGCCGCACTAAACACCCTTTCCGACAAGACGCTAGCCGCAGGACAAGCAAGCACCTCCAGGGCATACAGCGCTAGTTCAGGCCACGTGTCCAGCTTCGACACCCAGTAGTTGTAGGTGGCAGAGGCGTCACGGAGGACGGTCGTGCGATCGGCTACGTACTCCCTCACCATCCTTTTACAGTGCTCCCGCCGACTCAGCCTTGACTGGGGAGCGGTGACACAGTCTTGCTGGGGAGCCATAAAGCTGTCCAGGCCCTTAAAGACTGTTGCACTGCCTGGGCTGTACATGCTGCTCGATCTACGCACCTCCCCTGCTACCTGGCCCTCGGAACTGCGCCTTCTGCCACTAGCGCTGTCGGATGGGAATTTTACCATCATCTTGTCCGCCAGGGTCCTGTGGTATAGCAACACTCTCGAACCCCTTTCCTCTTCGGGAATGAGAGTGGGAAGGTTCTCCTTATAGCGTGGGTCGAGCAGTGTGTACACCCAGTAATCCGTAGTGGCCAGAATGCGTGTAACGCGAGGGTCACGAGAAAGGCATCCTAACATGAAGTCAGCCATGTGTGCCAGGGTACCTGTACGCAACACATGGCTGTCCGCACTAGGAAGATCACTTTCAGGATCCTCCTCCTCCTCAGGCCATACACGCTGAAATGATGACAGGCAAGCAGCATGGGTACCGTCAGCAGTGGGCCAAGCTGTCTCTTCCCCCTCCTCCTCATCCTCCTCATGCTCCTCCTCCTCCTCCTGAACGCGCTGAGATATAGACAGGAGGGTGCTCTGACTATCCAGCGACATACTGTCTTCCCCCGGCTCTGTTTCCGAGCGCAAAGCGGCTGCCTTTATGGTTTGCAGGGAACTTCTCAAGATGCATAGCAGAGGAATGGTGACGCTAATGATTGCAGCATCGCCGCTCACCACCTGGGTAGACTGCTCAAAGTTTCGAAGGACCTGGCAGATGTCTGCCAACCAGGCCCACTCTTCTGAAAAGAATTGAGGAGGCTGACTCCCACTGCGCCGCCCATGTTGGAGTTGGTATTCCACTATAGCTCTATGCTGCTCATAGAGCCTAGCCAACATGTGGAGCGTAGAGTTCCACCGTGTGGGCACGTCGCACAGCAGTCGGTGCACTGGCAGATTAAACCGATGTTGCAGGGTGCGCAGGGTGGCAGCGTCCGTGTGGGACTTGCGGAAATGTGCGCAGAGCCGGCGCACCTTTACGAGCAGGTCTGAAAAGCGTGGGTAGCTTTTCAGAAAGCGCTGAACCACCAAATTAAAGACGTGGGCCAGGCATGGCACGTGCGTGAGGCTGCCGAGCTGCAGAGCCGCCACCAGGTTACGGCCATTGTCACACACGACCATGCCCGGTTGGAGGCTCAGCGGCGCAAGCCAACGGTCGGTCTGCTCTGTCAGACCCTGCAGCAGTTTGTGGGCCGTGTGCCTCCTATCTCCTAAGCTGAGTAGTTTCAGCACGGCCTGCTGACGCTTGCCCACCGCTGTGCTGCCACGCCGCGCGACACCGACTGCTGGCGACGTCCTGCTGCTGCTGACACATCTAGATTGCGAGACAGAGGTTGAGGAGGAGGAGGAGGAGGAGGGTGCTTTAGTGGAAGAAGCATACACCGCCGAACATACCACCACCGAGCTGGGGCCCGCAATTCTGGGGGTGGGTAGGACGTGAGCGGTCCCAGGCTCTGACTCTGTCCCAGCCTCCACTAAATTCACCCAATGTGCCGTCAGGGAGATGTAGTGGCACTGCCCGCCTGTGCTTGTCCACGTGTCCGTAGTTAAGTGGACCTTGCCACTAACCGCATTGGTGAGGGCGCGTACAATGTTGCGGGAGACGTGGTCGTGCAGGGCTGGGACGGCACATCGGGAAAAGTAGTGGCGACTGGGAACTGAGTAGCGCGGGGCCGCCGCCGCCATCATAGCTTTGAAAGCCTCCGTTTCCACAACCCTATACGGCAGCATCTCAAGGCTGATAAATTTGGCTATGTGGACGGTTAACGATTGAGCGTGCGGGTGCGTGGCGGCGTACTTGCGCTTGCGCTCCAACACTTGCGCTAGCGACGGCTGGACTGTGCGGTGCGAGACATTGGTGGATGGGGCCGGGGACAGCGGAGGTGAGGGTGTGGGTGCAGGCCATGAGACGGTAGTGCCTGTGTCCTGAGAGGGGGGTTGGATCTCAGTGGCAGGTTGGGGCACAGGGGGAGAGGCAGCGGTGCAAACCGGAGGCGGTGAACGGCCTTCGTCCCACCTTGTGGGGTGCTTGGCCATCATATGTCTGCGCATGCTGGTGGTGGTGAGGCTGTTGGTGGTGGCTCCCCGGCTGATCTTGGCGCGACAAAGGTTGCACACCACTGTTCGTCGGTCGTCAGGCGTCTCGGTGAAAAACTGCCAGACCTAAGAGCACCTCGGCCTCTGCAGGGTGGCATGGCGCGAGGGTGTGCTTTGGGAAACAGTTGGTGGATTATTTGGTCTGGCCCTGCCTCTACCCCTGGACACTGCACTGCCTCTTGCAACCTGCCCTGCTGCTGCCCGTGCCTCCCCCTCTGAAGACCTGTCCTGTGTAGGCGTTGCACACCAGGTGGGGTCAGTCACCTCATCGTCCTGCTGCTCTTCCTCCGAATCCTCTGTGCGCTCCTCCCTCGGACTTACTGCCCTTACTACTACCTCACTGCAAGACAACTGTGTCTCATCGTCCTCCTCACCCACTGAAAGGTCTTGAGACAGTTGCCGGAAGTCCCCAGCCTCATGCCCCGGACCCCGGGAACTTTCCAATGGTTGTGCATCAGTGACGATAAACTCCTCTGGTGGGAGAGGAACCACTGCTGCCCAATCTGAGCAGGGGCCCGAGAACAGTTCCTGGGAGTCTTCCCGCTCCTGAGCATGTGTCATTGTAGTGGAGTGAGGAGGCTGGGAGGAAGGAGGAGCAGCAGACAGAGGATTCGGATTTGCAGCAGTGGACGGCGCAGAACTCTGGGTGGATGATAGTTTGCTCGAAGCACTTTCTGCCATCCACGACAGGACCTGCTCACACTGCTCATTTTCTAATAAAGGTCTCCCGCGTGGACACATTAATTGGGCGATGAATGTGGGGACGCCAGAAACGTGCCTCTCTCCTAATCGCGCAGCAGTCGGCTGCGACACACCTGGATCAGGAGCTCGGCCTGTGCCCACACCCTCACTTGGGCCTACGCGTCCTCGGCCGCGTCCACGTCCTCTCGGCCTACCCCTACCCCTCAGCATGCTGTATTACCAGTGATTTCCAAGCCAGGAAAGAAATTGGCGCAAGCCTGCAGCCAAAATAGAATTTTTTCCCTTGTTTTTCAAAGGACAAGCCACACTGCGTCTATTCAATGAATACTACTAAGTTTAATAACTGTGTTGTGGCCCTGCAAATGTGTCACAGAACTGCAGTGATGCAAAGTTATGGGCTCCAGCAGATCAGGGATTTCCCATGCAGGAAAAAAATTGGCGCAAGCCTGCAGTAAAACGTAGCTGGCTGCGTCTGATTTTTTTTAACGTTCTGCACGCAGCACACACGTACCCAGAGCCCTGAGGACTGTCAGAGGCAGGCGAAATAGAATTTTTTCCCTTGTTTTTCAAAGGACAAGCCACACTGCGTCTATTCAATGAATACTACTAAGTTTAATAACTGTGTTGTGGCCCTGCAAATGTGTCACAGAACTGCAGTGATGCAAAGTTATTGGCTCCAGCAGATCAGGGATTTCCCATGCAGGAAAAAAATTGGCGCAAGCCTGCAGTAAAACGTAGCTGGCTGCGTCTGATTTTTTTTAACGTTCTGCACGCAGCACACACGTACCCAGAGCCCTTAGGACTGACAGAGGCAGGGCAAATATACTTTTTTCCCTTTTGTTTAAAAGGAAAGGCCCACTGTGCCTATTCAATGACTAATATAACTGTGTTGCGGCCCTGCAAAAGTGTCATAGAACTTTACTGTTGCAGAGTTATTAACTGTGGCAGAGCAGGTATTTCCCAGCAGGAAAGAAATTGGCGCAAGGCTGCACTCAACCGTAGCTGGTTGCGTCTGATTTTTTTACGTTCTCCACGCAGCACACACGTACCCAGAGCCCTTAGGACTGACAGAGGCAGGGCAAATATACTTTTTTCCCTTTTGTTTAAAAGGAAAGGCCCACTGTGCCTATTCAATGACTAATATAACTGTGTTGCGGCCCTGCAAAAGTGTCACAGAACTTTACTGTTGCAGAGTTATTAACTGTGGCAGAGCAGGTATTTCCCAGGCAGGAAAGAAATTGGCGCAAGGCTGCACTCAACCGTAGCTGGTTGCGTCTGATTTTTTTACGTTCTCCACGCAGCACACACGTACCCAGAGCCCTTAGGACTGACAGAGGCAGGGCAAATATACTTTTTTCCCTTTTGTTTAAAAGGAAAGGCCCACTGTGCCTATTCAATGACTAATATAACTGTGTTGCGGCCCTGCAAAAGTGTCACAGAACTTTACTGTTGCAGAGTTATTAACTGTGGCAGAGCAGGTATTTCCCAGGCAGAAAAGAAATTGGCGCAAGGCTGCACTCAACCGTAGCTGGTTGCGTCTGATTTTTTTACGTTCTCCACGCAGCACACACGTACCCAGAGCCCTTAGGACTGACAGAGGCAGGGCAAATATACTTTTTTTCCCTTTTGTTTAAAAGGAAAGGCCCACTGTGCCTATTCAATGACTAATAACTGTGTTGTGGCCCTGCCTACACAATTCTGTGCCTGTAGTATCAATGCAGGGTGCAATGCTCTGCACCGCCGATTTTGAGAAAAAAAAAAAAAAAGCAACACAGCTAACAGCAGCCTGCACAGTACTCCACACAGTTAAATGTGGCCCTAGAAAGGACCGTTGAGGTTCTTGAAGGCTACACTCACTCCTAACACTCTCCCTGCCTAAGCACCACTTCTGTCCCTAATGCCGGGTGCAATGCTCTGCACTGCCGATTTTGAGAAAAAAAAAAAAATTCTCCACTGCTAACAGCAGCCTGCACACACGTAGATGTGGCCCTAAGAAGGACCGTTGGGGTTCTTGAAGCCTACACTCACTACAAACACTCTCCCTACAGCAACTCCAATAGAACAGCACTTTCCCTCAGCTAACTCACACGCCATCTGAGGCGAGCCGCGGGAGGGGCCGACTTTTATACTCGGGTGACATCTGATCGCCCCAGCCACTCACAGCAGGGGGGTGGTATAGGGCTTGAACGTCACAGGGGGAAGTTGTAATGCCTTCCCTGTTTTTCAATTGGCCAGAAAAGCACGCTAACGTCTCAGAGATGAAACTGAAAGTAACCCGAACACCGTGTGGTGCTCGTTACGAGTAGCGAGCATCCCGAACACGCTAATATTCGCCCGAGCATCAAGCTCGGACGAGTACGTTCGCTCATCTCTATTCCCGATGTAATTTGGCACGAGCATTGATTATGTCATAAATAGGAAAAGTAAACAGGTCCCAACTCGATTATTAATTCCAGCGCAAAAGAATTAGCGTCAAAATTTTACGTACGGAATCTAATGCTCTCACTTCCCGATGCCATAAAAACTTGAAATTTGGCACGAGCATTGATTATGTCATAAATAAGAAAAGCTAATGGGTACCAACTCGATTATTCAATTCTAGCGCAAAAGAATTAGCGTCCAAATTTTACGTACGGAATCTAATTCTCTCACTTCCCAATGTCATAGAAACTTGAAATTTGGCACGAGCATTGATTATGTCATAAATAGGAAAAGCTAATGGGTCCCAACTAGAGATGAGCGAGCACCAAAATGCTCGGGTGCGATCGTTGCTCGAGTCGAACTTTCCGCAATGCTCGAGGGTTCATTTCGAGTAACGATCCCTATTGAAGTCAATGGGCGACTCGAGCATTTTTGTATATCGCCGATGCTCTCTAAGGTTTTCATTGGTGAAAATCTGCAAAACCCAAGAAAGTGATGGAAACGACACAGAAACGGATAGGGCAGGCGAGGGGCAACATGCTGGGCTGCATTTCAGGTTCCCAGGTCCCACTATTAAGCCACAATAGCGGCAAGAGTGCCCCCCCTAGCAATTTTTACTTCGCACAAACCCTCATTAGTAAGGCACACCTTAGCTAAGCACCACACTACCTCCAACTAAGCACAAGCACTGCCTGCGGGACACACCGCTGCCTCTTCTCCTGGGTTACATGCTGCCCAACCCCCCCGCACGACCCAGCGTCCACAGCGCACACCAAAGTGTCCCTGCGCAACCTTCAGCTGCCCTCATGCCACACGCTGGCTGCATAGCCACACCACCCTCATGTCTATTTATAAGTGTGTCCGCGATTAGGAGGAACCGGAGGCACACACTGCAGAAGGCAGGGCCACGTAGCGACCCTCTTTAAAAGGGGCGGGGCGATAGCCCACAATGCTGTGCAGAAGCAATGAGAAATGCAATCCTGTGCCACCTCCGTCAGGAGCTGCAAACGTGAGCATAGCAATGGGGAATCCATGTGCCACACAGTATTCATTCTGTCAAGGTGTCGCATAGCTCAATCGACACTGCAAGGGGAAAACCGTCTGCGCTCTGCCCCCTACCCAAGTGTCTTTGTGCCAGACAGGTCAAACACCGCGATGGGAACTAAGTTTGCACCAACAGCATAGGTGGGTCCTAGGTAACCCAAGACATGAACAAAAAATTGATCTGAGCGGCCAAACATGGCAGACTTGCACCACGCCCACGACATAGGCCTCGGCCCACAGCTTCAGCAATCCTAGGCAGGAAGCGGACTTTCACTGCACCCAGGACATAGGCCTCTGCACAAACCCTCAGCAATCGCTGGCCTACAGCGGACTCCAATGCTAGCATAGCTGTGCACGTCTCATTAGCGCTGTATTGCTTCTGTAGTTTGTCCCAATGCAGTGCCCCGGATATTAGCGCTCACGTCAGATTAAATACAGGTGGGCTTCAGCCCACACTGCATGCCCTAGTCAGACTGGGGTTCTTTAGAAGTAGACACAGGCAGGTACAACTCCGTGTGGACCAACAGCATGGGTGGGTCCCAGGAAGCCACCGGTGGTACATAAATAAATCCTATTACATTGCCCTGCACAGCTAAGGTAACGTCAGATAAAATGCAGGTGGGCTTCGGCCCACACTGCATGCCCCAGTCAGACTGGGGTTTTTTATAAATAGACACAGGCAGGTACAACTCCCCTATGTGAAGTCCCTGTGGACCAACAGCATGGCTGGGTCCCAGGAAGCCACCGGCGGTACATAAATAAATCCCATTGCATTGCCCAGCACAGCTGAGGTAACGTCAGATTAAATGCAGGTGGGCTTCGGCCCACACTGCATGCCCTAGTCAGTCTGGGTTATTTTTTTTTGGGCCACGTACGTGGAACACCACGATGGGAATACTTAGTGCACCCATAGTATGCACCGACCCCTGTAATACTCCTGTAGCTAAGGTATACGCACACCCCACTAACAGTTATGTTGCAGAAGTCTAGGGAGACCCTATTAACACTTCTGTAGTTACAGTATAGACGGACCCCAGTAACATTTCAGTAGCTGCAGTATAGGCAGAGCACAGTATCAGTTACATTTCAGTAGTAACGGTATCGACAGACCCCTGTAACATTTCATTTGTATAAGTATAGACAGACCCCAGTAACAGTTCAGTAGTATAAGTCTAGACAGACCCCAGTAACATTTCAGTTCCAGCAGTGTAGACAACCCCAGTAACATTTCAGTTCCAGCAGTGCGGACAGACCCCAGTAACATTTCAGTTCCAGCAGTGCAGACAGACCCCAGTAACATTTCAGTAGTATCATTAGGGACAGGCCCCAGTAACATTTCAGTAGCAACAGTATAGACAGACCCCAGTAACATTTCATTTACAGTAGTATTGACAGACCCCAGTAACACTTCAGTTCCAGCAGTGCGGACAGACCCCAGTAACATTTCAGTAGTCGTAACAGTATAGACACACCCCTTTAACATTTCCGTTGCAGCAGTGTAGGCTGAGCCCAGTAACATTTCATTTGCAGCAGTATTGACAGAGTGCAGTAACTTTTCAGTAGTAATAACAGTATAGACAGACCCCAGTAACATTTCATTTACAGCAGTATTGACAGACCCCAGTAACATTTCAGTTCCAGCAGTGCGGACAGACCCCAGTAACATTTCAGTAGTAGTAACAGAATAGACACACCCCTTTAACATTTCCGTTGCAGCAGTGTAGGCTGAGCCCAGTAACATTTCATTTGCAGCAATATTGACAGAGTGCAGTAACTTTTCAGTAGTATTAACAGTATAGACAGACCCCAGTAACATTTACGTTGAAGCAGTATGGGCAAAGCTGCAGATTCACATTTCCCTTTCAACAGTGTAGGGAGAGCATATTTTTTTTACCATTTCAGTAGTAGCAGTATACTCAGACCCCAGTAACATTAACGTAGACACAGTATGGACAAAGCAGCAGATTCACAATTCCCTTGCAGCTGTGTAGGGAGAGCATAGTATTGGTAAGATTTCAGTAGTAGCACTATAGTCAGACCCCAGTAACATTAACATAGAAGCAGTATGGACAAAGCAGCAGAAAAACATTTCCCTGGCAGCAGTGTAGGGTGAGCATAGTATTTGCAACATTTCAGTAGTAGCAGTATAGACAGGCCCCAGTAACATTTACGTAGAAGCAGTATGGTAAAAGCAGCAGAAAAACATTTCCCTGGCAGCAGTGTAGGGAGAGCATAGTATTTGCAACATTTCAGTAGTAGCAGTATAGACAGGCCCCGGTAACATTTACGTAGAAGCAGTATGGGCAAAGCAGCAGAAAACCATTTCCCTGGCAGCAGTGTAGGGAGAGCATAGTATTTGTAACATTTCAGTAGTAGCAGTATAGACAGGCCCCAGTAACATTTGCGTAGAAGCAGTATGGGCAGAGCCCACTATTAGTTACATTTCTGTTATAGCAGTATAGACATGCCCCAGTAACATTTCCATTAAAGCAATATGGGCAGAGCCCAGTAGTAAAATTACAGTAGTAACTGTATACACCAACCAAGGTAACATTTCAGGAGCAGAAGTATCGGCAGACCGAAGTTACATTTCTGTTGCTGAAGTATAGTCAGACCCCTGTAGCATTGCTGTGGCAGAAGTATAGGTAGGCAGAACAGAGTTACATTTCTGTAGCAAAAGTGTAGGCCAACCCCTGACACATTGGTGTAGCATGAGTGCAGGCGAAGCCCATAAAAATTACTTGGATTACATTGTAGGCGAGGGCCCGAAAAATTGGTGTACCGACAGTACAAATGTACCCCACAAAAAATTGCCCATGCCCAACCCAGAGGGCAGGTGAAACCCATTAATCGCTTAGCGTACTGTGGCTTAATTTTTAACTAGGCCTGGAGGCAGCCCAGTCAAAATAAAAATTGGTTCAGGTGGAAGTTTCAATACTTTAATGAGAATTGAAACAGATAAATATTATTTAGAAAAGTTATATGAGCCTTTTGGCCCACAGAAAAGTTGGCCGTTCGCGGTGATTACGAGAGGCTTCAGGAGGAGGAGCCACGTGTCCAGATTTGACACCCAGTAGTTGTACGGAGCAGAGGCGTCATGGAGGACTGTGGTACGATCTGCTACGTACTCCCGCACCATCTTCTTACAGTGCTCCCTCCGACTCAGCCTGGACTGGGGAGGTGTGACACAGTCTTGCTGGGGAGCCATAAAGCTGGCAAAGGCCTTGGAGAGGGTTCCCCTGCCTGCGCTGAACATGCTGCCTGATCTCCGCGCCTCCCCTTCTACTTGGCCCTCGGAACTGTGCCTTCTGCCACTTGCGCTGTCAGATGGGAAGTTTACCATCAGTTTGTCCACCAGGGCCCTGTGGTATTGCATCACTCTCAAACCCCTTTCCTCTTCGGGAATGAGAGTGGAAAGGTTCTCCTTATACCGTGGGTCAAGCAGTGTGTACACCCAGTAATCCGTAGTGGCCAGAATGCGTCTAACGCGAGGGTCACGAGAAAGGCATGCTAACATAAAGTCAGCCATGTGTGCCAGGGTACCTGTATGCAACATATGGCTGTCCTCACTAGGAAGATCACTTTGAGTATCCTCCTCCTCCTCCTCAGGCCATACACGCTGAATGGATGAGAGGCAAGCAGCATGGGTACCCTCTGCAGTGGGCCCATCTGTCTCTTCCTCCTCAGGCTCCTCCCCCTCCTCCTTCTCCTCCTCCTCCTGCTCAATGCGCTGAGATATAGACATGAGGGTGCTCTGACTATCCAGCGCCATACTGTCTTCCCCCGCCTCCGTTTCCGACCGCAAAGCGTCAGCCTTTATGCTTTGCAGGGAACTTCTCAACAGGCATAGCAGGGGAATGGTGACGCTAATGATTGCAGCATCCCCGCTCACCATCAGGGTACACTCCTCAAAGTTTCCAGGGACCTGGCAGATATCTGCCATCCAGGCCCACTCCTCTGTAAAGAATTGAGGAGGCTGACTCCCACTACGCCGCCCATGTTGGAGTTGGTATTCCACTAAAGCTCTACGCTGCTCATACAGCCGGGACAACATGTGGAGCATAGAGTTCCACCGTGTGGGCACGTCGCAAAGCAGTCGGTGCACTGGCAGATTAAACCGATGTTGCAGGGTCCGCAGGGGGGTGCTGTCCGTGTTGGAGTTGCGGAAATGTGCGCTGACCCGGCGCACCTTTCCGAGCAGGTATGACAAGTGGGGGTAGCTTTTCAGAAAGTGCTGACCCACCAAATTAAAGACATGGGCCAGGCATGGCACGTGCGTGAGGCTGCCGAGCTGCAGAGCCGCAACCAGGTTACGGCCATTGTCACACACGACCATGCCCGGTTGCAGGCTCAGTGGCGAAAGCCAGCGGTCGGTCTGCTCTGTCAGACCGTGCAACAGTTCGGGGGCCGTGTGCCTCTTCTCTCCTAAGCTGAGTAGTTTCAGCACGGCCTGCTGACGCTTGCCCACCGCTGTGCTTCCGCGCGACACTGACTGCTGGCGACGTGCTGCTGCTGACAAGTCTTGATTGCGAGGTAGAGGTTGCGTTGGAGGAGGAGGAAGGTTTAGTGGAGGTGGCATACAGATATAGTGGCCCTTCCCGCCTGTGCTTGTCCACGTGTCCGTTGTTAAGTGGACCTTGCCAGTAACCGAGTTGGTGAGGGCGCGTACAATGTTGCGTGAGATGTGGTCGTGCAGGGCTGGGACGGCACACTGTGAAAAATAATGGCGACTGGGGACAGAGTAGCGCGGGGCTGCCGCCGCCATCATGTTTTTGAAAGCCTCAGTTTCCACAAGCCTGTAGGGGGGAATCTCCAGGCTGATCAATTTGGCTATGTGGACATTTAAAGCTTGAGCGTGCGGGTGTGTGGCAGCGTATTTGCGCTTTCGCTCCAACGATTCTCTTAGCGACAGCTGGACGCTGCGCTGAGAGACATTGCTGAATGGGGCCGAGGAGAGCGGAGGTGAGGGTGTGGGTCCAGGCCAGGAGACGCTCGTGCCTGTGTCGTGAGAGGTGGGTTGGATCTCAGTGGCCGGTTGGGGCCCAGAGGGAGAGGCAGTGGCGCAAGCCGGAGGTGGTGAGCGGCCTTCGTCCCACCTTGTGGGGTGCTTGGCCATCATATGCCTGCGCATGGTGGTGGTGGTGGCTCCCCGGCTAATCTTGGCGCGACAAAGGTTGCACACCGCTGTTCGCCGGTCGTCCGCGGTCTCAGTGAAAAACTGCCACACCTTAGAGCACCTTGGCCTCTGCACGGTGGCTTGGCGCGAGGGGGTGCTTTGGGAAACAGCTGGTGGATTCTTAGCTCTGGCCCTGCCTCTACCCCTGGCCATCCCACTGCCTCTTCCAACCTGTCCTGCGGCTGCAATTGCCTCCTCCTCTGAAGACGTGTCCTCAGTTGGCTTATCACACCAGGTGGGGTCAGTCACCTCATCGTCCAGCGGCCCTTCCTCCGAATCCTCTGTGCACTCCTCCCTCGGACCTACCGCCCTTACTACTACCTCACTGATAGACAACTGTGTCTCATCGTCATCATCCTCCTAACCTACTGAAAGCTCTTGAAACAGTTGCCGGAAGTCCCCAGCCTCATCCCCCGGACCCCGGGAACTTCCCAAAGGTTGGGCATTAGTCACGACAAACTCCTCCCGTGGGAGAGCAACCATTGTTGCCCAATCTGGGCAGGGGCCCGAGAACAGTTCCTGGGAGTCTGCCTGCTCCTCAGAATGTGTCATTTTCATGGAGTGAGGAGGCTGGGAGGAAGGAGGAGCAGCAGCCAGAGGATTCAGAGTTGCAGCAGTGGACGGCGTAGAAGACAGGGTGGTCGATAGATTACTGGATGCACTTTCTGCCATCCACGACAGGACCTGCTCACACTGCTCGGTTTTTAATAAAGGTCTACCACGTGGACCCAAAAATTGTGATATGAAGCTGGGGACCCCAGAAACTGTCCTCTCCCCTACTCCCGCAGCAGCTGGCTATGATTCGCCTGGACCATGAACTTGGCCTATACCCAAACCCTCACTTGGAACTCCGCATCCTCTCCCGCGTCCCCGCCCTCCACCCCTACCCCTACCCCTCAGCATGGTGGATTAAGAATCAAGCAGAGACAGAGCAGTAGAAATGTTTGGATGGACGTGAAGTCCCACAGGCCACGCCAGCAAATGCCCTGGGTCACCGTCAGCCGTAAAAAGGATTTCTTTTTAAAATTTCCTTTTTTTTCGATGCAATGCAGGCTGAGGCTATGCAGTGTGTATTGCACTTTCAATCTATGGGTGTCAGACACACCGTGCACTTGTGTAAAAAATTGGTGGTTTCTTGGCGTACACTTGGAGGCAGACAGCGCAGACGTTACACTAACTGCGGACACAAAATATTTAAATGAAGGCTGCACGCAGGCCTTGCTGTGCACTATGCAGTTTGGATGGACGTGAAGTCCCACAGGCCACGCAGGCAAATGCACTGGGTCACCGGTAGCCGTAAAAAGGATTTCTTTTTAAAATTTCCTTTTTTTTCTATGCAATGCAGGCTGAGGCTATGCAGTGTGTATTGCACTTTCAATCTATGGGCGTCTGACACGCCGCGCACTTCTGAGACAGCACGCGTGTAACACAGAGCGGTGTAAAAAATTTGTGGTTTCTTGGCGTAGACTAAGAGGCAGACAGCGCTGACGTTACACTAACTGCGGACCAAAAAATATTTACATGAAGGCTGCACGCTGGCTCTGCTGTGCAATACTGAGGTACTACAACTCCCAGCAACCACAGAGTTAAATGCACACGGTCACAGGTAGCCCTTAGAAGGACCGTTGGGGTTCTTGTAGAAAGGATTCTACACTACCACTGTCCCTGCCTGACCAATACTGCCCCTATACCCAAGTACAGTCTGCAGCCTGAGAACGCTACAGCCTGCACGCCCGATATACATAAAAAAAAAAAATAAGTGCAAAACTGCTCACAGCAGCCACAACAGTAATGCACTAGGTGAGCTGTGGCCCTAAGAAGGACCGTTGTGGTTCTTGAAGACGCTAACACTGTCCCTATAGCAGCATCAGCAGCACTGTCCCTGATCTCTCTTAGCGTGTGTTTGTGGCGAGCAGCGGGAGGGGCAGATTTAAATACTCAGGGGTCACTTGATCTCGCCAGCCACTCACTGCAGGGGGGTGGGATAGGGCTGGAACGTCACAGGAGGAAGTTGTAATGCCTTCCCTGTGTTTCTATTGGCCAGAAAAGGGCACAAATTTCTCAGAGAAGGAAATGTAATTGCGTCGAGTGCTGCCTGGTGCTCGTCTCGAGTAATGAGCATCTCGAGCACCCTAATGCTTGAACGAGTATCAAGCTCGGACGAGTACGCTCGCTTATCTCTAGTCCCAACTCGATTATTCATTTCTAAGTGCAAAAGAATTAGTGTCCAAATTTTACGTACGGAATCTAATTCTCTCACTTCCTGATGTCATCTATATATATATAAATGAATGTCTGTCTGTCTGTCCTTTATGCATGACTACACCATTCATCCAATTGCCATGAAACTTTGGGAAGTTGCTGAGTACACTCCTGGGAAGATTACTGGCATAGTACATCCATCCTATGATAGGTGGCGCGCGTGCGAGCATCGTCGGCAGTTATGCCCCCCAGACAAAGATCGTTTGATTCCCATTTCAAGCACAAAAGCAAAAGGCATTACGAGCAACGGGATGCGTGTTCAACTACAAAATGATGCATCCGCCGAACGTTTCGCAAGACAATTGCTGGATATTGAGAATGCTGAGGTAAAATGAAAGCTGTGCTGTGATTGGTTGCTATATATTATACCGCTGAGGTAACATGAAAGCTGTGCTGTGATTGGTTGCTATATATTATACTACTGAGGTTACATGAAAGCTGTGCTGTGATTGGTTGCTACTTCTTATACTACTGAGGTTACATGAAAGCTGTGCTGTGATTGGGTGTTATATATTATAAAGCTGTGGTAACGTGTAAGCTGCGCTGCGATTGGTTGTTATATATTATACCACTGAGGTAACATGAAAGCTGCGCTGTCATTGGTTGTTATCTAGATATATAAAAATGCATGTATGTATGTCTGTCTGTCTTCGCAGCAACGCGCGACGGGTAAGCTAGTCCAATATAAATAAGCCTACATGCTTTTTCTTGCACCACACTTTGCCGCCTTTGCTGTAACTTTGGTGGATGATTTTGATGTCATTAGATGACACATATGCTCACCAGTGTCGTGAAATCATCAAATGTGAGTTTAATACATTCAGGGACTTGTCAGGCAGGTTGGAAGTTACAATGTTAAGTCTATGGGTGGCACTGCTGTGCTTTAGGCATGCGCTAGAATGGGTAAAGCATTGCTAGGCCGACACAGCATACACTGCTAAGCTACACCATACACTGCCCAACCAAGAGTGATAGAGAGACAGAGAGAGAGAGAGAGAGAGCGATAGAGAGACAGAGAGAGCGATAGAGAAAGAGACAGAGAGAGCACTATAGTGAGACAGAGAGAGCAATAGGGAAAGAGACAGAGAGAGCGCTATAGAGAGAGACAGTAAGGGCTCCCACCCACTGGCGTTTTTTTCTCCACTGCGCTGCGAGAGTAAGTGAAAACTCTCACAGAGCAGTGCGAGAAAATCGCTAGGATATCGCTGCGACATCGCCAGTCTTTTCAATGGGGCCAGCGGCAATATCTTAGCTATTCATGAATGAATAGCTAAGAGCTATCTGTCATTGGCTGAGCACTCAGCCAATAGTTAAGCAGTAGCTGCTATTGGCTGGGGCCTCAGCCAATCTGCACAGCCCTTTCAGTAGGCGGGGATTTTTAAATCCCCGTCTGCTGAAAGTGCTGGACAGCAGTGCCGGGGAGCCAGCCGGAGGACGCGGCTGACAGCAGGAGAGGTGAGTAACTTTTTAATTTTTTTAACCACTTTTTCATGATTATCGGTGAAGGGCTTCTATTTCAAGCTCTTCTCCGATAATCATTCTGCGGGGCTTGTCAGAAAACACTGCTTGCAATGGGATCGGCAGGGGATGTAGGAAACTCCTGCCACAACTGTCACAGCTGTGGCAGAAGTCCGCGGCATTCTCCATATCTTTTCAATGGGGCTAGCGCTGCTGCCGTTGGCCCCATTGAAAAGACTGGCGATGTCGCAGCGATATCCCAGAGATTTTCAGTTATCTTCAGCATTTTTCTCGCACTGCGATGCGAGACTTTAACTTTAGAATTGCATCGCAGTGGAGAAAAAACCGCCAGTGGGTGGGAGCCCTAAGAGAAAGAGAGACAGGGAGAGAGAGCTATTGAGAGAGCAATAGAGGGAGAGACAGTGAGAGAGTTATAGAGAGACAGTGATAATGAGAGAGACAGTGATAGAGAGACAACGATCGAGAGACAGACATAGAGAAAAAGCTATAGAGACAGAGTGAGAGAGTGATAGAGACAGACAGCGGTAGAGAGAGACAGAGAGAGAAAGAGCGATAGAAACACAGAGAGAAAGCAATAGACAGACAGAGACAGTGATAGAAAGAAAGAGAGAGCAATAAAGAGATAGACGGAGCGATATAGAGACAGATAGAAAGAGACCTGTAGGCTTTTTTATATTAGATATCTGCTCCAAATACAAAGTGACCCTCTAAATAATCACCTAACCGAGCAGATGTAGAGGTTCACAGCCACCACTCCACCACATCTGAAACATTTTATGGTCGCGTAGCGAACATCGAGTCAATCTAGTTGTGTAAAAATGAAGAAAAAGTTGAATAAAGTCTTCTTGTCTGGACCTTTCCTGGTGTTTCTTCAACTTGCTTTGAATCCCGTGATATACACCATCATCAGGGTGCTGTGTGATATTCTGCCAGTCTTTAACCCCTTAAGGACAAGGCCTATTTTGGGTTAAAGAATGCAGTGATTTTGGGGGGATTTTCATCCCTACTTTACAAAAGCCCAAGCTTTTTTATTTTCCGCCATATGTGTGCTTGTTTCTATTTGTACCATTTTTTGGGTACGTATAATATATTGTATACATTTTTAATACATTTTTTGGGTGGGGGAGAGAGAAAAAAATACCAATTTTGGCTTTTCATTTTTTTACTACAGCATTGGGGCTCATTCCCACGGGTGTACATCGCTTACCCCCGCGTGTTTGGCTGCTCTGGGGTTTTTTTTGTGCACAAATGCATCACTTATTTGCATTGTGATCTTGTGTGTATATGTGCAATGAATAAGCCGGCTCTCTGCATATGTTGTCAGCATTTACCCATGCCCATTGATTTCATTAGGCTCTTGCAGTGCACAAATGCGCACCAAGATAGGTCATGGCGTGTATTTTTTCACACTTGTCACCATCTATCTACTTACGCATGGTGCAGGCGACTATTTTGCGACCAGGACCCGCATCACAGATATTCCACAGAAACAAGTCACATGATGTATATTACAGCTACTGGGTACTTCACAAGAAAACTTTTCTCGCTGCGGATACGAAACAAACATGTTTTCATCCCAGATACTTCCTTCCTGATTCAGCAAATCTAAGCATAAAGCCACCAGATTATAGTCACCATTCCATCTCTGACTATGGACTCCGAAAGCAGCATTGATCATGAGACACTTAATGATGATGATGATGATGATGAAAGACCGTCAGGTACATACATTTAACTTCTCTGCTTGGATTATTTGTATATTTTTTTGTATTTTCTGTTTTCTATGTTACTGCCTCTTTATGTTCTCCACATTAGTGACTGACGACTGTAAGTAAGCAACAGTCAGTAAAAACGATTCTGCATGGAATCCACCGCAAAATCCGCTGTGTGACCACGACCGTACTGTAGTGACTGGTAAAGTGCGATCCCATTGGCCGGCAGCTGTTTCTAACTCTTGGATATACAGAATGTATCTGTCCTATAGATGATCATTTTTCTTTAATGGTAGTTTTTTTAGTATTTGGGTTGATATTTTGGTAACTTCAGAACCAATTAAATAGTTTTCTATGTGGAGTTCTGGCAAATTACACTGGTCATCCAGGAACTAATTAGGACTGTAATTGAGGAGTCCTGTACATAAATGGCTGTAAGGATATTCTGCACAGTCCGGGCCGACTATGACGTCAAGTCACAATATACCAGGCTGGTAAATATCAGTATATATTGCATTACTGCGTCTTCTCATTACAGGCAGAAGGTGGTACGATTCTTACACCCGGAAACCAGAATGGATTTCCTATGGGCTGCTGGCCCTACTGTATGTTCTCATCCTGGTCCTCTTTATTACTGTCTATGCTGGAGGTAATAATGGTTTCTTATTGCTATTAAATAACTTGATTTACTGGATTCTGATGGGATTGTTAAAGACGAACTGCACTTTAAGAAAACTTTTGACAGGTTAGAGCAGGGGTGCCAAACTCATTTTCACCGAGGGCCACATCACCCTTACGGTTGCCTGCAAAGGGCCTACTGTAATTGTAAGACTTTATAGTAATAGTGACCCCCATAGTGGCTGAAGTGGTAATAGGGTCACCCTTAATGGACCCAATAATAATAGTGACCCCCATAGTGACCCCAGTAATAGCAATGACAGCAATATTGGTCCCAGTAGAAATATCGTCCCCCGTAGTAGCTCCAGTAGGGATAGTGACCCCCATAGTGGCCCAGTAGTAGTAGTGACTCCAATAATAATAGTGATCCCCATAGTGTCTCCAGTAATAATAGTGATTCCCATAATGGCACTAGTAATTGTGACCTGACATAGTTGTCCTGGTAGTAATAGTAACCTTTTATAGTGGCCCCAGTAGTAATAGAGACCTCCGTAGTGGTTCCAGTATTAAGTGACCCAATATTGGTGGTTTCAGTAGTAATAGTATTCCCTATATTGGCCCCAGTAGTAATAAGTGACACCCATACTAGTCCCAGTAATAGCAATCCTCCTATTGGCCTCTGGCTGGGCAGCAGCCTGCAGCTCCAATCCAGTGGCAGTCACTTCTGTGTCTGTGGCTGCTGACCTCTCCCCTTGTCGTCTGCCCGGCATACAGGACGGTGCACTCAGACACCGGGAGGGGGGTTGGAGAAATCAGTAGTCACAGACTCTGCACTGCTGCCACCGGACCGCAGCTGCAGGCTGGGTGGGTGGAGTGCCTATTAAGTTGCTGCACAGCCGGCAAGTCAATTATATTGAGTTGGTGGGCTGGATTCGAGCTGCGGGCCTTTTGTTTGACGTGTGGGTTACAGCATCATGTCAGAGGTTTTGGTCAGTGGGAGTCAGGTTGCTGATACCTCTGCTGATCTCTGAACTGAAAGGGCTGTAGAACTCTGAGCAGTATGCCAACTTCAGCTGTCTTGACCTGGGTATAACGGAGTCGTCGCTGCTATGACCCTCCCATTACATCCCCCCCCACCTACCATTACCCGTACAGACCACCGACACCATGTGTTGGATAAAATTTGGCCACAGCAGCCATTTATTAAAACAAACAACATTAACATACATTTTAAACTCATTTTCCTTTTAAAATATATATCCCAACATTATACACATCCTAAACATTATAAACATTCCCCCAATGAAAACCTGAGAAGAGGACCTTGGAGCCCCTCCCACCTCTAAAATATCCTGTCGCCTCAAACCAACAAGGAAATAGCTGTCCCGGTCACCCGCCGCAACTTGGCTGACTCAGGCGACGCTATTTCCATAAACCTTTTTCATAAACCTTTTTCCTCCCGCCGCAGGTGGCAGACTCGGGAGACCAACCAAACTCCCAATTAACCTCCGGCCGCCGTTTCTTCCGACCCCGAGGCCGGCTAGCCACCCCTGGCTAGCCTCTCCCACCGACTATCAGGGCTCCGCCCTGTAACCCAGGAAGCGACAGGCCACGATTCCAAACACAAAAAAGGTGGGAAGGGGCTATGTAGCCCCTGCCTTCCCCCACTAACCTTCTACACGGGCTCCAAGGGCCCCTCCCCTTCTCCTGCTGCTATGACGAAAACCGTCTCCCGTGCTCCCCCCCCCCCGGATTTCCTCTAGGGCGGGCGGGCAGGACTCTTCTAACTTCTGCTTCCTCTTCTTCTTTTCGCTGTAATGGCCTTTTCCTGCTCTACCGCTCTTTTTAACCCCTCTTACTAGGCCCCACCTCCTCCCGGCATTCTCTACTCTAATTAACCCCCTCCTCCCCGTTAACCCTATCATGCTGCCTTCCTCCTACCACCCTGCGGGCTTCCGGCTCCGGCAGACCTTGACCCGGGTATAACGGAGTCGTCGCTGCTATGACCCTCCCATTACATCCCCCCCCACCTACCATTACCCGTACAGACCACCGACACCATCTGTTGGATAAAATTTGGCCACAGCAGCCATTTATTGAAACAAACAACATTAACATACATTTTAAACGCATTTTCCTTTTAAAATATATATCCCAACATTATACACATCCTAAACATTATAAACATTCTAAACATTCCCCCAATGAAAACCTGAGAAGAGGACCTTGGAGCCCCTCCCACCTCTAAAATATCCTGTCGCCTCAAACCAACAAGGAAATAGCTGTCCCGGTCACCCGCGCCGCAACTTGGCTGACTCAGGCGACGCTATTTCCATAAACCTTTTTCCTCCCCCCGCAGGTGGCAGACTCGGAAGACCAACCAAACTCCCAATTAACCTCCGGCCGCCGTTTCTTTCCGACCCCGAGGCCGGCTAGCCACTCCTGGCTAGCCTCTCCCACCGACTATCAGGGCTCCGCCCTGTAACCCAGGAGGCGACAGGCCATGATTCCAAACACAAAAAAGGGGGGAAGGGGCTATGTAGCCCCTGCCTTCCCCCACTAACCTTCTACACAGGCTCCAAGGGCCCCTCCCCTTCCCCTGCCACAGCAAGTGAGGCTCGACCCTCTTGAGCCTGCGCCGCCCCCCCACACCAATAGCGCACGCTCAATGCCCTCCTGTAATCCCTCCGTCCATAGGTCAATGCCAATATCATTTAAATGGACGCCGTCTGACCTCCAGTAATTGCCGACCCCTTTCTCCAAGTCTATATGCCGCGCCGCTATTCCCCCTTTGCTTCCCAGGAATCGCGACACTTCCCTGTTGAGCTTCACCCTTGCTCTGTTCAGGCCCTTCTCAGACTGCGTCCCCCTCCAAACTTTCCTTGGCACAATTTCGGACCACACCACGACCGTTCCCGGGTATGACGCTTGAAGTCTAAGACAGTCATACCTTATGTCCCTTGACAGGTCCCTAAACCTCCTTTTCCCCAAATCGTTCCCCCCCGTGTGTATGACCAAAACATCTGGCGCCCTATCCCACCTAACCCTCCTTTCAACTTCCTCCAATACGCTGCCCCAAGTCATACCTCTAATCCCCATCCATCTAACTACCGCCTCGCTCTTTTGGAAACGCAATTGCCTACCGTTCGGCCGTACCCCCGCTCTCTCTGCTCCCCAAAAAACATAGGAGTCTCCCAAGATCCAAACTAAGGCTGGATGACAATCTGCAAAATAAACAACAACAATACTACTATTAACAAACCACCAATATGTCCCCCCCACCCTCCAGACGACCCCGCCTTGAACTTAAAGCAGGTGGGGTCGCACGTATGATTTAAAACGCCCTGACTCCCAACGACCTATTCTCTTCACTGCCTCCTCCCCATGCCTCTTACTGACGTCTCCGTCGCCGCCCCCACCCGAAATGAGTGCGACCCGAACTGTGTATTATTAAACCCCGCCACCTCCAAGGCCCTCTTGAACACTGCTATAAACTGAAAACGCGATAGAAACAGCCCATTCTCGTGCCGCAACAATGGGCCCGTGCGAAAATTTAACCCTTTACTATACTGCTCCCAAGCACTCAGCGGGCACATACTGGCCCCCGGCACCTCACCCAATTGGATCACCTGGCCGCGTCCTTGCTGATCCGTCTTAGACCGACGGATAAGCAACTCCAACCTCCCGTCTACCAACCTTACGTCTTCCGCCTGCAGGCCGCCCCCCCGCGGTCTTGCTAGGTGACACCAATTCGCTTACCCGTAGGGCCCCGAAAAATGCCAATGAAAAAGCCGCCCTAAACAACCGCCGCTCGAGCTCTTTCCCGCAAATAACGTCAACCGCCTCCCCTAATTTCTCCAAGACATCAAACGATACCGGTCGCCTAGTGTCCTGTCTCCCATTCCCTCTCCTCAGACCCTTCAGCGCCTGTTTTACCAGAAAATTCTTCGTCGCGTCCCCTACCCCCCGTAATTTAAACCCGAAGGCCACCCCTGCTATAAACTGATTAACTTTTGCCACCGACTGACCCAACTCTGCACTCTTTCCCAACCAACTCAACAGTAAGCCCACTCTATCCTCCTCTGAACGCTCCCCCCCACACTGCCTCAACCATTCTTCCCACTCGCTCCACGCTGCGCAATATGCCGCCCTAGTCCGCCGAGCCAGTGACCGCTCTATCAGACCCCCCACTGCTCGCTTACCACGTTCCAGATTCGAAGCGGGCACTTCCTCCCCTCCTTCTCCGCGCCAGGCGCCAGAGTCCGGAACCGCTCCCACTGAAAGCGAGAGAGAGCATTCGCAATTGAATTCTTGACACCTGGAACGTGCACCGCTACCACCCACATGTTTAATGACAAGGCTTCTAGCACTAACTGACGCAGCAGGTTGACCACCGGGGGGGATGACGCCGAGAGGTTGTTAATTACTTGCACCACCCCCGTGTTGTCGCAGTGGAATCTTACTTTTCTATCACGGAAGTGGTTACCCCACAGTGTGATAGCCACCACTATTGGAAACAATTCCAATAGTACTAAGTTCCGCACTAATCCTTCTTGCTTCCACTGCTCCGGCCATTCGCCCGCACACCATCTACCTTGAAAATAGGCCCCAAACCCTGCGCTTCCTGCTGCATCTGTATAGAGCTCCCAGTCCACGTTGTTAGTGACCTCCCCCATAATTACCGACCTGCCATTGTACTTTTCCAAAAAGGCGGACCAGACTGCCAGATCCGCCTTGTGACTAACTCCCAAACGGATAAAGTGATGGGGGGCCCGAATCCCTGCCGTTGCCGCCGCCAAACGTCTACAGAAAACCCGGCCCATGGGCATGATCCTGCAGGCAAAATTCAGCTTGCCCAGCAGTGACTGCAGCCCTTTTAGCGTGATTTTCTTTGCCAGCCGTGCTGCAACTACTTCCTCCTGCAATTTTCTTAATTTTTCCTCTGGTAACCGGCACACCATTGCCTCAGAGTCAATAGTGATGCCCAAAAAACTTAAACCAGTTGTGGGCCCCTCCGTCTTCTCAGGTGCCAGAGGCACCCCAAACCGTTTTGCCACCCATTG
This sequence comes from Eleutherodactylus coqui, assembly GCF_035609145.1. Classification (NCBI taxonomy): domain Eukaryota; kingdom Metazoa; phylum Chordata; class Amphibia; order Anura; family Eleutherodactylidae; genus Eleutherodactylus; species Eleutherodactylus coqui. The sequence continues at coordinate 311,023,368 of NC_089838.1, read as the reverse complement.
CAAGGTTCCCAGCAAGTTCGCACAAACCGGCGAACCCCCCGGCCCCACGCACAGACAATCGTCCAGGTAATGAATGACCGACTGCACTGCCGCCGTGTCCTTCACTACCCACTCTAAAAACGAACTAAACACTTCGAAGTACGCACATGAGATGGAACATCCCATGGGCAAACAACGATCCGCAAAATAACTCCCTGCCCAAAAACACCCCAACAACCTCACACTTTCTTGTGTTACCGGGAGCAAGCGAAAGGCTGACTCTATGTCCGCCTTTGCCATCAACGCCCCCCTTCCATATTTCCGAACCCATTGAAGCGCAGCGTCAAACGATGTATACACAACCGAGCATAGCTCGGGGTCTATTCCGTCGTTTACAGACGCCCCCTTTTGGGTATGATAAATGGTGAATTAGCCGAAATTTATTCGGCTCCTTCCTAGGTACCACTCCCAAAGGTGACACCACAAAATCTTGCACAGGTGGCTCTTTAAACGGCCCCGCCATGCGCCCTAACCTAACCTCCTTCGTTAGTTTCTCTGTCACCACTTCCGGATATTCTAACGCCGAACGTAAATTTTTTAACAAAAAGGGGACCCCATGAACTGGAGGCGGGATGTGAAAACCATCCCTAAAACCCTTAAACAATAACTCCGCCTTCTCTCTATCCGGGTACCTACTTAGGTAAGGTACCATCTCTTCCAGAATCACTGGGGTCATCCCTTTTTGTAAAACCCCCTGGACCTTTTCCCTTTCCCTTCTTAAAACATCTGGCAGCCCCATGGGACCCCGCGCCGCAGTGGGAGCAGGCATGACGGAACTTGCATGTTGTTCCGAATTTGCACTGACCCTCGTTGTACTGCCAGCAGTACCCGGTCCTACTCCCCCCTGCTGAACCACCCTGTCCCCCCGCTGAACTGGAGGCCGAGCCGAACGACCCGCCACAGCCCTGAAAGGGCTGACCGAAACGTGCGGGGGCCATTACTCTCAACCATAACCCTATATCTTTGTGATCCCATCTGATAGATGGGCGCACTGCCTTCCGCTGCCTGAACTGCTCATCGTATCGCAGCCAAGTCTGCCCTCCACACACCCGATAGGCCTCTCCAAAGGAGTCCATGTAACAGAAAAGGCCGGAGCAATTGTCCGGCGCTTTTTCTCTGATTACGCTCGCTAGAATGGCAAACGCCTGCAGCCAATTCGCGAACGTCTGGGGTATAAGGCGCCACCTACGCTTCTCCTCCTCCTCTTTTTTGTACTCTGTCCGCTTTCCCTTGTCTAAATTAAATTTCTCCAAGGGTAGGAGGGAGAATATCTCGACATATTTGTCCCTCCAAATCTTCTCCCTAACCTCTTTTTTTAGGTGGGCCCCCAACGGGCCCTCAAAGCAGACGTAGACCTCACCTTTGGCCTTATCGTCTAGCCGGACCCCCTCCCCATCCTTTTCTGTCTGGACCGCCACTGCCACCCCGGCCGTCCCACCTAACTCCAAAGTACCCGCCGCACCCCCCACTTGGGAAATTTCCCCAGTGGATTGTGCACCCGCCTGTGAACCGCCCGTGGACAGCTGTCCTGCAAGCGGGGCAGATTGCATCACCCCAACCGCCTGTCCTACCCCAGAGCCACCAGCCAACGGACCTCCCGCACCGTCCCCCATGCTGGACGACGCGCTGCATGGCGAGCTCCATGCTGTGACAGGCGACGGAGCGTAGCCTACCCCCTGCCTCCTCAATAATTGTAACACGACCCCCAGCAATGCCCCTATTTCGCCGCCTACGCCTAGCGCGCTACTTAACGCTGCGCTACCCCCCGCAAACTGCCCACTACTACTCCCCGCATGCGCTAGGCGGCTAACATTGCTGGACACACCAGACATAGAGCATGACTCGCCTGGCTGCGTAGGGGCTGTGGACCCACCAGCCGCCGTCCCGCCATGTCGCTGTTCCTCCTGGACTCCGCTAACGCCGGGCTGTGACCGCTCCGCTGGGACTGCAACCGCCGCTGATCTTCTTGGTGCCGAAGGAACATAGGCCACCTCTGTCATTGTCACACGCCTTCCGGATGACTCCGCTACCGGACCCCGAGATACCGCGGGCCGCCCATCTCTGGAACTGTTCCTCCGAAGCACCTCCGGGTGAGCAGCCCCCGACCCTTTCCAGGCTCTTTGCTCTCTGTGCAGCGCTTGGCCCCGCCCCCTCTCAGCACGGGACCTCGCGCTGCACGCTGCACCTCGTCTTTTGGCGGGAGTCCTCCCCGCCCTGCTCCCCCTGCCTGTTGGAGTTGCCGGGGGGAGCCTACTACGTGGGGGGACCGGAGAGGCACTCCGCAGCCTCTGCCTGCATGAGGGAGCGTGCTCGGGGCTCAGTCTTTTGGGTGCACGCGCCCTCCGCGGCCGCTCTTTTGCTTGCCCTGCTGGTGCTGCCGCCGCCGGCCCCGCACCCGTCCTCCGCCTCCGGTCCGCGGTCCGGACCTCTCCAGCTGCCTCAGCATCTCCCGCCGCCTCCGCTCGGGCTCCTGCCGCTCCCGCTTCTGCTGCCGCTGATGGGGACCCCGCCGCTGCTCCCAGGGCCTCACCGGAGAGCTGCACGAGCCAGTCCAGACCCCTTTCCTCTGCCTCTGCCCGGATCTTCGCGAGGATCGCCTCCATCTTCTCCCGGTAAGTGGCTGGTCTTCGGGCTCTTCTTTTCTTGCTGGTTGTTTCGGGGCTGCTCCCGCTGCTTCTCCCGGGCACCTTGGGTCTTCGGTCCTCTTTGCCTTCCTGACGTCCGCTGTGCTCTTCAGGTCCGCTGGGGTCTTCAGGTCTGCTGGTACTTTGGGGGTAACTTCTGCTCTTCGCTCTTCACTCTTCACTCTTCTAACTTCTGCTTCCTCTTCTTCTTTTCGCTGTAATGGCCTTTTCCTGCTCTACCGCTCTTTTTAATCCCTCTTACTAGGCCCCGCCTCCTCCCGGCATTCTCTACTCTAATTAACCCCCTCCTCCCCGTTAACCCTATCATGCTGCCTTCCTCCTACCACCCTGCGGGCTTCCGGCTCCGGCAGACCTTTATTGCCTGTCAGCAACCCTTAGCACCTGCGGATAGGCATATAGACTTTTATAGACAGCTATGTGTCCATCTTCACTGCTGAGAGGCGCCAATAGGCAGCACAGACAGGAAAAGGGACATGATTTTCGTGTGAGCGCTGCAACCCCTTTGTACCAGTGATCAGTAGAGGTCCCTGGACTTTGAACCCCACTGATCAAAACGTTTGACATGTTCTGACATGTCAAATGTTTTTTAAAAAGTGCAATTAGGGTCCTTTTACATCGGACAATTGTTGGGGGCTTTAACTTTCACACAGAAGCGATAATCGTTCAGTGAATGGAGGCGAAATGGAGAATATTTCAGTTACTCTTGTTAACCGTGAATGCGGCCGGGGATCGTTCTGCCTCCGCCTCTATTCACTTGAATGATGATCGCTTCTGTGTAAAAGGCGACAGTCGTGCCATGTAAAGGCACACTTAGGACCATTTTACATGGGACAACCTGTTGGGAGCAGATGCCAGACATGTCATCCCAGCGATGATCATTCCTGTGATTTTAACCTGGAAGGATCAATGCTGGTGAATGGAGACGAAGTAAATGACTGCCTGTTTTCACGGACCACTCTATCTTTCACTTTTCTGCATGCAGAAACTGAACAATGAATGAGAAGCAAATGAATTCTCATTCGGCATTGAGTTGGGGTACGCATTTGTAAGGAATGATTTATTGGCCCTTAGACGTTCTGCAGACAGCAGACTGTGTGAAGCCTGTATAGCCTGCAGTATGCCTATAGCAGAGATGTACATAGAAGAGAGTGGGCTCTATAGCAAAGATCAGATGGGTCCCTCAGTCTGGGAACAAATATTATTGGTCAGGGCAGAAGGGTCTGCTGTTTGTTTGCCCCAAAAATGCCTTTTTCATAGCTCTTGGGCCAACTCCCCACCCATGGCCTGCTAATATGAAAATTCCACTAATAATAATAATCTTTATTAGGCCACAATGTTCCTAAGGGTATCTTGCCAACTAAGGCCTCCTTTCTGGAAGCTCCCTACAGCAGCAGCATGGGCTACCTCTATGGTATACATGGCCCTGGTCCATCCAATGGCATATTGGTCAGTACTATAGATTATAAAATGCTTTACCGGCCGAGCAGCAGCCGCCAGATTATTGCCGACTATTTATTTAGCCCATTTTATAATTTGCCCTTAAAACAGGATGCAACCGGACGCAAATATACATGGGGCTCACATTATCCTGCCTAGACAGATCCAGTTTTCTGTGTGGCAGAAGTCAATGCTAACATTACATAATGGGATAGATACAGTATTGTGCCTTGTGTTAATGGTAGTTTTTTTCTTCTCTGGTTTTGGGGGCAGAGAGCAGCACCATTCATCAGGTTACATGTGAAAAGTACCGAAGTGCCATAAAGTATAGCATTATAGTTGTATAAGGGAATAGCGAGGTCAGTTATTGTCACTGATTTATTTGTATATTTTGGTATTTTCCATTTTCTTTCGATATGTCTGATATATGTGATGAGAGGAGGTAAGCTAGCCTGAGGGTGGACATTTGTTAAGAGGTTCCATATGGTAATAAAGTTGGATATCACTGCCTTATATGTGTTACCAATTTAAGAATGATTCTTTATTTCCTAACAGACAATGTCTCCAGTACCAGAAAACATTTGGTCACTTTAAAAGAGATGAATGACTTTAGGGAAAGAGGTAATTTATAATGTTTGTGTGTTCGTCATCCCAAGAACAGAATCTAAATACATCTTCTACACCTTCAATAGTAGTGGGCTGAACTCTCATCCAACAGCTACTTCTTTGTTCTCGCCATATATATGCACACTCAGTTTGAATCATCGAATTGTAGAGTTGGAAGGAACCTCCAGGGTCATCGGGTCCAACACCCTACTCAGTGCAGGATCACTAAATCATCGCAGACAGATGTCTGTCCAGCCTTTGTTTGAAGACTTTCATTGAAAGAGAACTCACCACCTCCTGTGGTAACCTGTTCCACTCATTGATCCCCCTCACTGTCTAATATCTAATCTGTATCCCCTCCCTTTCAGTTTCATCCCATTGCTTCTAGTCTTTCCTTGTACAAATGAGAATAGGGATGATCCCTCTGCACTGTGACAGCCCTTCAGATATTTGTATTAAGTTTCCTTTCAGCCTTCTTTTTTGCAAACTAAACATTTCCAGATCCTTTAAGCATTACTCATCGGATTAAACACCATTATGTTAGTCACCACTCACTGTTTAAGCTTGTGTAGATCTTTTTGAATCTTGTATCTCTTCTCTAGTGTTGGCTATCACTCCTAGCTTTGTGTCATCTGCAAATTTGAGTTTCCCCTCATCTAGATCATTTATAAAAATGTTGAACAGCACTGGGCCTAGGACAGAGCCTTGTGGTACCCCATTTGATACATTCTTCCAGTTGGATGTGAAGCCATTTATGACCACTCTTTAAATACAATCACACAGCCAGTTGTGAATCCACCTAACAGTTGCCTTGTCAATCCCATATTTGGTCATTTTTTTCAATAAGGATGGTATGAAATTCTTTGTCAAAGGCTTTACTAAAGTCAAGATATACTATATCCACCGCATTTCCCTCATCAACCCAGTCAGTGATTTTGTCAGAAAGGAAATTAGATTCATGTGCCATTACTTTTTTGTTACAAACCCATGCTGGCTCTGGTTGATTTCTACTTTCTCATCCAAGTACTTGCATACATGCTATTTAATAGTTTCTTCAAAGATCTATACCCAGTATAGAAGTCAGGTTCACAGGCCTGTACTTTCCTGGATCCACCTTTTTCCGTTTTTTGAAGATAGGGACAATATTAGCTATTTTCCAATCTTCTGAGACTTTTACTGTTCTCCAAAAATTTGCAAAGATTATGGCTGAAGTGGTTCAGCAATTACCTCTGCTGCTTCCTTCAGTATCTTAGGATGTAATTCATCTGAACCTGAAGACTTGAGTTTATTTAAGTTAGCTAAGTGTTCCCTCATCATCTTCCTGCTTACAGATAGCCTACATTCTTTTATTTCCCTAATAGATCAGGGAAAATCAGTTGATGTTACATTTACTTTCTGAGAGAAAAGAGGTATGAAATACTAAATTTTAAAGTCTTTTAAAAAGGCTTCTCAACATCATTTTTAACCAATTCACCATTTTCATCTTGTAAGCATCGTATAGCATCTCTGACTTTCCATTTGATAAATGTATCTTTCTTCCTTTTTAGCATGTATTTAAGTTCTGTGTTCATGCATCCTGGACTCTTTAAATGCTTCCCATTCTTCTTTCTTTTAGGGATTGTTAACGATTGTGCTTTGAGAATCTCATTTCACAATATTTCCCAACCTTCTTGGACATTTCTGTCCTTAGGAACATCCAGCCATTGGATTCTTCCTACTCTCTTTCTGAGTCCTTTAAAATCTGCCTTTCTGAAATCCAACCTTGAGATCTGAGTTTTCTCAGGTCTTCCTCACCTTTTTATCCAAAATTCAAGGCTAGCATGATCACTGCCTCCTAAGGTTCCAGCCACCCTTATTTCCTCAACCGTTTCCTCCCTGATAGCAAGAATTAAGTCCAAGAAAACAGATTTTGTTTTCTCTTCTACGTTTTGGAAGATAAAGTTGCCAGCAAAAGCAGTTAAGGATGGAAAGAATTTGTTGGATCCATTACTTTTACCTGAGTGAAATTCCCAACAAATGTCTGGATCGGTAAAATCTCCCATTATCACTATGTCATGCTTTTTTGAGACCTTGACCATCTGATGTAGAAAGTTCATCCATATCTTCTGCTTGTCCAGGCGGCCTATAGTAAATGCCTACAATAGTGTCCTTTATGTTGTTCTCTCCTTGTATTCTTACCCAAATAGTTTCTACAGAACTCCCATGCTCTGAAGCTTAAATCTCTGTGGAGATTAATGTTTTCCTAACATACAACACAATACCTCCTCTTTTATTAGGTCTGTTTCTTGTAAATAGTTGTATCCTCCAACCCTTGTATTCCAATCATGCGTATTATTCCACCAAGATTCAGTGATGCCTAGGTCATCATATTTCTCTTCCTGTGTTAGGAGATCCAATTCTACTTGTTTGTTTCCCATGCTCTGTGCGTTTGTGTAAAAACATTTTAGTTTGTGATCGGTGTCTCTTGTTCCCCTCCTTGCTTCTGAATTTTTCGTCTTTGTTCTTTTTTTCCACTGAAATAGAGAAGACCACCTGTGCTCCTAGTTCCTTCACTCTCCTGCTAAGGTCTTAACAGTCTCTGCAGACAGTCCCTACATGTATTAGTAGTAAAGGGTAGTTGTCTGCAGAATGACGAGTCTTGATAGCCTATCAAAAACATCTTTGATTTGTGCATCTGGAAGATAGCACACCTCTTGTAAGGTTATGACAGGTCTGAAGACAGCTGTCTCTGTTCCTCTCAATAGGGAATCCCCCACAACAACCACTTTCCTTATGTACCTCACAATAGCACTTCTTTTTCTCCATCCGAAAAGAGGATTCTGAGTGCTTACTAAACTGTTCTTTGCTGGCAAAGTCACTTCTAGATGTACCTCTTCATTGTTCACCTGTGTGAGAGGCCTGGTACCGGCACCTGAGCAATATGGCTGCTAACTGACTCCTGACTGTAACGTCTTACCGGCACTGAAAAGGAGCTGTGGGTGAAGTAGCCATGCAAGTCAGTAGTCATGATAGCTAGGAGTTGTTATTGGGAAATCTCGGTTGCAGTACAAATGGATGAGGCAGGTAACATCGTCAGAGAGAAAGCCAGAAGTAATCAACGGGAAGTCTCGGTTGGCAGTACAAGGATATGAGGCAGGTAACGGAGTCAGAGAGGAAGCCAGAAGTCAATATCAGTAGGTCTTGCAGAAATAGCGGAGAAGCAGGCAACGTGGAGATGGATTAGACTGTGCCGTGAAGCAGATTAATCTTGTGCTGCAGAATAACTTGGAGCTATACAAATAAAGATTATTACCAGGTGCTAGTGCAGTAGCAGGACAAGGTTTTTATAGGAAGTCTAACCAAGAGCTGGGCATAGCTAAGACATGGGCTAGGTTAACAGGATCTAGGAACAAGGCAACAGGTATGTAAGTGGACTGTCCAAAGAGCTGAAGGCTTAATAAGAAGGGCTATTGCTTGGAGTACAGGAGGTTCCTCAGTTCGAATCTTGAAACTGATACTCCTGCTTCTTTGGGTCACATTCTTCCATTCCTCTGCTTCTGTAGGTACACGGAAAATTTATTTTACTTCAACATTACTTCTGCTCTGTCAAGAAAATCCTCATCTTCCTTAATGAATTTCAATGTAGCTATTATCTCTTAAAGAGCTTTCAACTTTTCTTCCAATAGAGGCACAAGCTTGCATGTTTGACCGGTGAAGTTTGACTTTTCCTCTGGCAGGTCTATAAACATATAGCATACTTTGCAGTTTACCATATGGCTACTATGCACATGGTCAGTTGATGTCCCCCTCCAAACTTCTAAAAGTCACTAATTCCCGTAATGATACATAACCTATAAGATAGTAATAAGTGTAAAACGTTGCGCACCGAGAGGCCCATGGTGTGGCAATGTCCTTCAAGTAGCTAGATCCTGCTAAACCCAACAATCATCCCACTCTCACCAGCTCTTTACTCTTCCCAATATATACAGGGAATAAGCAAATTATCTTCCTGAAGCTCTAATTCCTGTTGCACACCGTCAGTCCCTGAGTAGTAGTTTGGCCAATTATGTATGTATTATGAATAATGAGAGGCGATTAAGCTACTGCCAGAATCATGAGAAGAAATGAACCTGGCATGTTCAATTCAGTATGCTCAATTTTCTTATCTTTCCCCAATACATCTGCCAAACCAACATGAAACAAACATCCAAAACATATTAGATGGTCGATTGGGTTTGGCCAACCTTAGGGCAGCTTAACATGGGCGTATATGCAGTTGCGCTTGCTTCAGTGCAACGTGTTTCCTCTATGAAAGAGGCTCTTTTGCATGAATGTCAGCGTATTTTACTTTACTTTATGCGCATACAGGGCATGTTCATATACGTGTGGCAGACAAACAAGCCTTGATTTAAAGGGCTGTTTAGTTTGATGAATACCACATGTGCTCTTTTCCCACGGATTTGCACAGCATATTGCGCATCTTCTTGCATATTGCGTGCAAATTTGCACACTCTCCATATACGAGGGGCTGCTGAACACAGACGCCATCACCTTAGTGGCTGAACTTCTTTTGGCGAGGAGATCCACTGTGCCTCCACTCTTTTGACTGCTCCTTGGTTTCAGGGTCATACAAATAAATCCAGGTCTCATCCATAGTGACCAGTCGATCCAGGAAGTTCTTATCAGTCCGGAAACGCTGACAAATGGACCGGGAAGTTTTCACTTGCATGCTTCTCTGATCTGTTGTCAAACATTTGGGGACCCTCTTTGCAGATCGCTTCTTCATGTCCAAATGTTCATGGATAATGACACAAACGTTCACCAGAAATCCCCATGATGTCTGCTATTCCTGCAGCTGACATTGGCCGATTCTCCAGTATGAGGTTGTGCGCAGCATCGACGATCTCCGGAACAACAACCTCTCTCGGTCATCCAGGATGTTCCTCATCATTGGTGCTGAAGTGGCCCGTTTTAAATTTGGCAACCCAGTTCTTAACTGTAGAATATGAAGGACATTGATCCCCCGACGTCTGCGACATATCACCATGAATATCCTTCGCCGACTTTCCTTGCAGAAACAAGAATTTTATCACTCCTCTGCTCTCATTTGCTGTGAATATCACCTTAGACTCCGCCGTTTTGTTTTCCTGCGTGCCGAGATCACTGTTGCCATAAACTACAAACACAAAATTTTCAAAACCTATATTAGACACATAAGGCTTTCATTTGATGTAACATTCGTTACCATAGGAACAAAAAAAGAACACAATGTCAAAGATTTATCAGCACCCCCTCGTACTTCCATCGGGCACAAAAGTGGAGCATACTGCCTTTTTTTGCGCGTGGAAAAAAGAGAAATGTGAACAAACCCATTGAAATAAATGGATTCTATTCACCAAGCATTGCACACGCAAATATGCCCGTGTGAAGGGGACATAAATCTAATGTATATGGCCACCTTTACTTATTCTCCAAACTGGTAGATGTTCTAACTTTATCTCCCAGAAGAGAAACTCTTTAATAAGGTCTTCCATTGTAGCTTTCCTATTGGCAGTGGATCAACTTTCCAATATGCTCCAAATTCTGCCTTTCCAATGTGAATATATATGAGAACATACCCTGGAAGCAAATGGGGCCCCAATGCAAAACCTGTACTGGGACATCCACTTGGTGACAAACCATTTACAGTACTTCTGTTTTTCTATGTGGTACAGAAGACTTTGTGCCCCCTTAGACCTCAGGTTTACAATTTCTACACCATCTATAGTTACACCCGACCTCGGACCACATTAAATAATGTACAAACATTGCACAATGCTCTTCATGTCAATAAGATCCTAACTACAATATTTTTCCCTGCAGTACATAACCTTTCTTCAGCTATGGATGATCTACATACGTCATTAAAGGGTAAGTCAACAAGTGAAGTGACATCAGGGAACAGTTGTGGAATTGTTTAATTCATAATTTCTGAGCCTAAAAAACTAAAAAAATGTTACCTAAGAAAGATATGCAGAATACCTCTCTTACACATGACCAAAAACCTTGCCAGTTTAACATGTCCAATGTAAGTAGTAGAAACACGATGATAACTTTAAAGGCGCAGGGTAATAACAGTGATATGAAAACACAAACACATAAATGTCCAGTAGAGTAAAAAGGCTTCTCCAAGAATTGAAGATAAATGGCTACCGTGGCTCCAGCTTGTGAGAAACCCTTCCTAGAAGGTAACTGGGATGGGTTGAATACTATTCTAGACCGGAGGGGAGGGCCGTGGATGGCGCAGGGAAAACAATGTCCTCCAGCATGTAAATCTTATTTTATTTTGGTTTTCAGAGAAGACTTGTGAGGACAGATGGAAGAAGCTTGATGACAGTTGCTACTATGTTACTGTAGTTAAAGCTACTTGGGAAAATACCAGAGATTCATGTCTCAAGAAAGGGGCTGACCTAGCTTCAATCACCAGTGAGCGGGAGCAGGTGAGATAATGGTACAACATGGGAGTGCTAAGTGTAGTAGTGAAAGGCCACCTTATGTATTGACAGATGCTATTTAGAGATGAGCGAGCACCAAAATGCCCGGGTGCTCGTTGCTCGAGTCGAGCTTTCCGCGATGTTCGAGGGTTCGTTTCGAGTAACGAACCCCATTGAAGTCAATGGGCGACTCGAGCATTTTTGTATATCGCCGATGCTCGCTAAGGTTTTCATTTGTGTAAAACTTCAAAACCTATGAAAGTGCTGGAAACAAGACAGATACGGATAGGGCAGGCGAGGGGCAACATGCAGGGCTGCATCTCAGGTTCCCAGGTCTCACTATTAAGCCACAATAATGGCAAGAGTGAGCCCCCGCCTAACAATTTTTACTTCGGACAAACCCTCATTAGCAAGGCACACCTTAGCTAAGCACCACACTACCTCCAACCAAGCATAATCACTGCCTGCGGGTCACACCGCTGCCTCTTCTCCTGAGTTACATGCTGCCCAACCCCCCCCCCCCCCTGCACGACCCTGCGTCCTCAGCGCACACAAAAGTGTCCCTGCGCAGCCTTCAGCTGCCTTCATGCCACACGCTGGCCTCATAGCCACACCAGCCTCATGTCTATTTATAAGTGCGTCTGCCATGAGGAGGAACCGGAGGCACACACTGCAGAGGGTTGGCAGGGCCAGGTAGCGACCCTCCTTAAAAGGGGCGGGGCGATAGCCCACAATGCTGTAGAGAATCGACGAGAAATTGACATTCGATCTTCATTCCAATCCTGTGCCACCTCCCTCAGGAGCTGTAAACGTGGGCATGAGTTACATAGCTATGGGGAATCCATGTGCCCACACAGTATTCATTATGTTTAGGTGTCGCATAGCTCAATCGATACCGCAAGGGGAAAGCCATTTGCACTCTGCCCCCTACCCAAGTCAGTCAGTGTCTTTGTGCCAGACAGGTCATACACCGCGATGGGAACTAAGTGTGCACCAACAGCATAGGTGGGTCCTAGGCAACCCAAGACATGAACAATAATTAAACTTAGAGCGGCCAAACATGGCAGACTTGCACCACGCCGACGAAATAGGCCTCGACCCACAGCTTCAGCAATCGTAGGCATGAAGCGGACTTCGATGCTAGTTCATCTGCGACGGGCTCATTAAAGCAGTTAGCTTTCCTTTCACCGCTTCAATGACTGGATTAGCAGGAAAAAGCTCCACAGCCCCAACCTGGCGTACTTGCACTTCCCCCGGGACATAGGCCTCAGCCCACACCCTCAGCAAACGCAGGCATGAAGCGGACTTCGATGCTAGTTCATCTGCAACGGACTCAGTAAATCAGTTACCTTTCCTTTCACCGCTCCAAAGACTGGATTAACCAGAAAAAAGTTGCACAGCCCCAACCTGGCACAGTTGCAGTTCCCCCGGGACATAGGCCTCGGCCAACAGCTTCAGCAATCGTAGGCAGGAAGCGGACTTTCACTGCACCCAGGACATAGGCCTCTGCACAAACCCTCAGCAATCACGGGCCTACAGCGGACTCCAATGCTAGCGTAGCTGTGAACGTCTCACTAGCGCTGTATCGCTGCTCTTGTTTGTCCCAATGCAGTGCCCCAGATAGCTGAGCTAACGTGAGATCAAGTACAGGTTGGCTTCGGCCCACACTGCATGCCCTAGTCAGTCTGGCCTTTTTTCATAGTCACAGGCAGGTACAACTCCTCTATGGGAAGTCTGTGTGCACCCACAGCATGGGTGGGTCCCAGAAAGCCACCGACGGTACAAAAATAAATCCCATTGCAGTGCCCCGGATAGCTGAGCTAACGTGAGATCAAATACAGGTTGGCTTCGGCCCACACTGCATGCCCTAGTCAGTCTGGCCTTTTTTCATAGTCACAGGCAAGTACAACTCTGCTATGGGAAGTCTGCGTGCACCCACAGCATGGGTGGCTCCCTGGAACCCACCGACAGTACATAAATAAATCCCATTGCAGTGCCCCAGATAGCTGAGCTAACGTGAGATCAAATACAGGTTGGCTTCGGCCCACACTGCATGCCCTAGTCAGTCTGGCCTTTTTTCATAGTCACAGGCAGGTAAAACTCCGCTATGGGAAGTCTGTGTGCACCCACAGCATGGGTGGCTCCCTGAAACCCACCGACGGTACATTAATAAATCCCATTGCAGTGCCCCGGATAGCTGAGGTAACGTGAGATAAAATACAGGTTGGCTTCGGCCCATACTGCTTGCCCGAGTCAGACTGTTTTTTTTAATAGTCACAGGTAGGTACAACTCCGCTATGGGCAGTCCGTTTGGACCCTCAGCATGGGTGGGTCCCAGAAAGCCACCGACGGTATATTAATAAACCCCATTGCAGTGCCCAGGATAGCTGAGCTAACGTGAGAAGAAATACAGGTTGGCTTCGGCACACACTGCATGCCCTAGTCAGTCTGGGTTTTTTTCATAGTGCCAGGCAGGTACAACTGCGCTATGGGAAGTCTTTGTGGACCCACAGCATGGGTGGGTCCCAGGAAGCTACCGACGGTACATTAATAAATTCCATTGCAGTGCCCCGGATAGCTGAGCTAACGTTAGATGAAATACAGGTTGGCTTCGGCACACACTGCATGCCCTAGTCAGTCTGGGTTTTTTTCATAGTGCCAGGCAGGTACAACTGCGCTATGGGAAGTCTGTGTGGACCCACAGCATGGGTGGCTCCCAGGAAGCTACCGACGGTACATTAATAAATCCCATTGCAGTGCCCAGGATAGCTGCGATAACATGAGATAAAATACAGGTTGGCTTAGGCCCACACTGCATGCCCGAGTTTGTCTGGCCTTTTTTCATAGTCACAGGCACGTACAACTCCGCTATGGGAAGTCTGTGTGCACCCACAGCATGGGTGGGTCCCAGGAACCCACCGACGGTACATTAATAAATCCGATTGCAGTGTCCCAGATAGCTGAGCTAACGTGAGATCAAATGCAGCTTGTCTTCGGCCCACACTGCATGCCCTAGTCAGTCTGGCCTTTTTTCATAGTCACAGGCAGGTAAAACTCCGCTATGGGAAATCTGTGTGCACCCACAGCATGGGTGGGTCCCAGGAAGCCACCGACAGTACATTAATAAATCCCATTGCAGTGGCCTGGATAGCTGTGGTAACGGAAGATAAAATACAGGTTGGCTTCGGCCCAAACTGCATGCCCTAGTAAGACTCGTTTTTTTTTAATAGTCACAGGCAGGTACAACTCTGCTATGGGAAGTCTGTGTGGACCCACAGCATGGGTGGGTCTCAGGAAGCCCCCGACGGTATATTACTAAATCCCATTGCAGTGCCCTGGATAGCTGAGCTAACGTGAGATAAAATACAGGTTGGCTTCAGCCCACACTGCATGCCCTAGTCAGTCTGGCCTTTTTTCTTAGTCACAGGCAGGTACAACTCCACTATGGGAAGTCTGTGTGCACCCACAGCATAGGTGGCTCCCTGGAACCCACCGACGGTACATTAATAAATCCCATTGCAGTGCCCCGGATAGCTGAGCTAACGTGAGATCAAATACAGGTTGGCTTCGGCCCAAACTGCATGCCCTAGTCAGTCTGGCCTTTTTTCATAGTCACAGGCAGGTACAACTCTGCTATGGGAAGTCTGTGTGCACCCACAGCATAGGTGGGTCCCTGGAACCCACCAACGGTACATTATTAAATCCCATTGCAGTCCCCCGGATAGCTGCGGTAACATGAGATAAAATACAGGTTGGCTTAGGCCCACACTGCATGCCCGAGTTTGTCTGGCCTTTTTTCATAGTCACAGGCAGGTACAACTTCGCTATGGGAAGTCTGTGTGCACCCACAGCATGAGTGGGTCCCAGGAACCCACCGACGGTACATTAATAAATCCGATTGCAGTGTCCCAGATAGCTGAGCTAACGTGAGATAAAATACAGGGTGGCTTCGGCCGACACTGCATGCCCGAGTCAGACTGGGTTTTTTAATAGTCACAGGCAGGTACAACTCCGCTATGGGAAGTCGGTGTGCACCCACAGCATGGGTGGGTCCCAGGAAGCCACCGACAGTACATTAATAAATCCCATTGCAGTGCACTGGATAGCTGAGGTAACGTGAGATAAAATGCAGGTTGGCTTCGGCCCACACTGCATGCCCGAGTCAGACTATTTTTCTTTTAATAGTTACAGGCAGGTACAACTCCGCTTTGGGAAGTCTGTGTGGACCCACAGCATGGGTGGGTCCCAGAAAGCCACCGACGGTACATTAAAAAATCCCATTGCAGTCCCCCGGATAGCTGAGCTAACGTGAGATAAAATGCAGGTTGGCTTTGACCCACACTGCATGCCCTAGTCAGTCTGGCATTTTTTCAAAGTCACAGGCAGGTACAACTCCGCTATGGGAAGTTTATGTGCACCCACAGCATGGGTGGCTCCATGAAACCCACCAATGCTACATTAATAAATCCCATTGCAGTGCCCCGGATAGCTGAGCAAACCTGTGATTAAATACAGGTTGGCTTCGGCCCACACTGCATGTCCTAGTCAGTCTGGCCGTTTTTCATAGTCACAGGCAGGTACAACTCCGCTATGGGAAGTCTGTGTGCACCCACAGCATGGGTGGCTCCCAGGAACCCACCAATGGTACATTAATAAATCCCATTGCAGTGGCCTGGATAGCTGTGGTAACGGAAGATAAAATACAGGTTGGCTTCGGCCCACACTGCATGCCCGAGTAAGACTCGGTTTTTTTTAATAGTCACAGGCAGGTACAACTCTGCTATGGGAAGTCTGTGTGGACCCACAGCATGGGTGGGTCTCAGGAAGCCACCGACGGTATATTAATAAATCTCATTGCAGTGCCCTGGATAGCTGAGCTAACGTGAGATAAAATACAGGTTGGCTTCAGCCCACACTGCATGCCCTAGTCAGTCTGGCCTTTTTTCTTAGTCACAGGCAGGTACAACTCCACTATGGTAATTCTGTGTGCACCCACAGCATAGGTGGCTCCCTGGAACCCACCGACAGTACATTAATAAATCCCATTGCAGTGCCCCGGATAGCTGAGCTAACGTGAGATCAAATACAGGTTGGCTTCGGCCCAAACTGCATGCCCTAGTCAGCTGGCCTTTTTTCATAGTCACAGGCAGGTACAACTCCGCTATAGGAAGTCTGTGTGGACCCACAGCATGGGTGGGTCCCAGAAAGCCACCGACGGTACATTAATAAATCCCATTGCAGTCCCCCGGATAGCTGAGCTATTGTGAGATCAAATGCAGGTTGGCTTCGGCCCACACTGCATGCCCTAGTCAGCCTGGCCTTTTTTCATAGTCACAGGCAGGTACTACTCCGATATGGGAAGTCTGTGTGCACCCACAGCATGGGTGGGTCTCAGGAAGCCACCGACTGTACATAAAAAAATCTAATTGCAGTGCCCCGGATAGCTGAGCTAACGTGAGATGAAATACAGGTTGGCTTCTGCACACACTGCATGCCCTAGTCAGTCTGGGTTTTATTCATAGTGCCAGGCAGGTACAACTGCGCTATGGGAAGTCTGTGTGCACCCACAGCATGGGTGGGTCCCAGAAAGCCACTGACGGTACATTAATAAATCCCATTGCAGTGCCCCGGATAGCTGAGCTAACGTGAGATCAAATACAGGTTGGCTTCGGCCCAAACTGCATGCCCTAGTCAGTCTGACCTTTTTTCATAGTCACAGGCAGGTACAACTCCACTATGGGAAGTCTGTGTGGACCCACTGCATGGGTGGGTCTCAGGAAGCCACCGACGGTATATTAATAAATCCCATTGCAGTGCCCTGGATAGCTGAGCTAACGTGAGATAAAATACAGGTTGGCTTCAGCCCACACTGCATGCCCTAGTCAGTCTGGCCTTTTTTCTTAGTCACTGGCAGGTACAATTCCACTATGGGAAGTCTGTGTGCACCCACAGCATAGGTGGCTCCCTGGAACCCACCGACGGTACATTAAAAAATCCCATTGCAGTGCCCCGGATAGCTGAGCTAACGTGAGATCAAATACAGGTTGGCTTCGGCCCAAACTGCATGCCCTAGTCAGTCTGGCCTTTTTTCATAGTCACAGGCAGGTACAACTCCGCTATGGGAAGTCTGTGTGCACCCACAGCATGGGTGGGTCCCAGGAAGCCACCGACAGTACATTAATAAATCCCATTGCAGTGCCCCGGATAGCTGAGCAAACCTGTGATTAAATACAGGTTGGCTTTGGCCCACACTGCATGTCCTAGTCAGTCTGGCCGTTTTTCATAGTCACAGGCAGGTACAACTCCGCTATGGGAAGTCTGTGTGCACCCACAGCATGGGTGGCTCCCAGGAACCCACCGATGGTACATTAATAAATCCCATTGCAGTGGCCTGGATAGCTGTGGTAACGGAAGATAAAATACAGGTTGGCTTCGGCCCACACTGCATGCCCGAGTAAGACTCGGTTTTTTTTAATAGTCACAGGCAGGTACAACTCTGCTATGGGAAGTCTGTGTGGACCCACAGCATGGGTGGGTCTCAGGAAGCCACCGACGGTATATTAATAAATCTCATTGCAGTGCCCTGGATAGCTGAGCTAACGTGAGATAAAATACAGGTTGGCTTCAGCCCACACTGCATGCCCTAGTCAGTCTGGCCTTTTTTCTTAGTCACAGGCAGGTACAACTCCACTATGGTAATTCTGTGTGCACCCACAGCATAGGTGGCTCCCTGGAACCCACCGACAGTACATTAATAAATCCCATTGCAGTGCCCCGGATAGCTGAGCTAACGTGAGATCAAATACAGGTTGGCTTCGGCCCAAACTGCATGCCCTAGTCAGTCTGGCCTTTTTTCATAGTCACAGGCAGGTACAACTCCGCTATAGGAAGTCTGTGTGGACCCACAGCATGGGTGGGTCCCAGAAAGCCACCGACGGTACATTAATAAATCCCATTGCAGTCCCCCGGATAGCTGAGCTATTGTGAGATCAAATGCAGGTTGGCTTCGGCCCACACTGCATGCCCTAGTCAGCCTGGCCTTTTTTCATAGTCACAGGCAGGTACTACTCCGATATGGGAAGTCTGTGTGCACCCACAGCATGGGTGGGTCTCAGGAAGCCACCGACTGTACATAAAAAAATCTAATTGCAGTGCCCCGGATAGCTGAGCTAACGTGAGATGAAATACAGGTTGGCTTCTGCACACACTGCATGCCCTAGTCAGTCTGGGTTTTATTCATAGTGCCAGGCAGGTACAACTGCGCTATGGGAAGTCTGTGTGCACCCACAGCATGGGTGGGTCCCAGAAAGCCACTGACGGTACATTAATAAATCCCATTGCAGTGCCCCGGATAGCTGAGCTAACGTGAGATCAAATACAGGTTGGCTTCGGCCCAAACTGCATGCCCTAGTCAGTCTGACCTTTTTTCATAGTCACAGGCAGGTACAACTCCACTATGGGAAGTCTGTGTGGACCCACTGCATGGGTGGGTCTCAGGAAGCCACCGACGGTATATTAATAAATCCCATTGCAGTGCCCTGGATAGCTGAGCTAACGTGAGATAAAATACAGGTTGGCTTCAGCCCACACTGCATGCCCTAGTCAGTCTGGCCTTTTTTCTTAGTCACTGGCAGGTACAATTCCACTATGGGAAGTCTGTGTGCACCCACAGCATAGGTGGCTCCCTGGAACCCACCGACGGTACATTAAAAAATCCCATTGCAGTGCCCCGGATAGCTGAGCTAACGTGAGATCAAATACAGGTTGGCTTCGGCCCAAACTGCATGCCCTAGTCAGTCTGGCCTTTTTTCATAGTCACAGGCAGGTACAACTCCGCTATGGGAAGTCTGTGTGCACCCACAGCATGGGTGGGTCCCAGGAAGCCACCGACAGTACATTAATAAATCCCATTGCAGTGCCCCGGATAGCTGAGCAAACCTGTGATTAAATACAGGTTGGCTTTGGCCCACACTGCATGTCCTAGTCAGTCTGGCCGTTTTTCATAGTCACAGGCAGGTACAACTCCGCTATGGGAAGTCTGTGTGCACCCACAGCATGGGTGGCTCCCAGGAACCCACCGATGGTACATTAATAAATCCCATTGCAGTGGCCTGGATAGCTGTGGTAACGGAAGATAAAATACAGGTTGGCTTCGGCCCACACTGCATGCCCGAGTAAGACTCGGTTTTTTTTAATAGTCACAGGCAGGTACAACTCTGCTATGGGAAGTCTGTGTGGACCCACAGCATGGGTGGGTCTCAGGAAGCCACCGACGGTATATTAATAAATCTCATTGCAGTGCCCTGGATAGCTGAGCTAACGTGAGATAAAATACAGGTTGGCTTCAGCCCACACTGCATGCCCTAGTCAGTCTGGCCTTTTTTCTTAGTCACAGGCAGGTACAACTCCACTATGGTAATTCTGTGTGCACCCACAGCATAGGTGGCTCCCTGGAACCCACCGACAGTACATTAATAAATCCCATTGCAGTGCCCCGGATAGCTGAGCTAACGTAAGATCAAATACAGGTTGGCTTCGGCCCAAACTGCATGCCCTAGTCAGTCTGGCCTTTTTTCATAGTCACAGGCAGGTACAACTCCGCTATAGGAAGTCTGTGTGGACCCACAGCATGGGTGGGTCCCAGAAAGCCACCGACGGTACATTAATAAATCCCATTGCAGTCCCCCGGATAGCTGAGCTATTGTGAGATCAAATGCAGGTTGGCTTCGGCCCACACTGCATGCCCTAGTCAGCCTGGCCTTTTTTCTTAGTCACAGGCAGGTACAACTCCACTATGGGAAGTCTGTGTGCACCCACAGCATAGGTGGCTCCCTGGAACCCACCGACGGTACATTAATAAATCCCATTGCAGTGCCCCGGATAGCTGAGCTAACGTGAGATCAAATACAGGTTGGCTTCGGCCCAAACTGCATGCCCTAGTCAGTCTGGCCTTTTTTCATAGTCACAGGCAGGTACAACTCTGCTATGGGAAGTCTGTGTGCACCCACAGCATAGGTGGCTCCCTGGAACCCACCAACGGTACATTATTAAATCCCATTGCAGTCCCCCGGATAGCTGCGGTAACATGAGATAAAATACAGGTTGGCTTAGGCCCACACTGCATGCCCGAGTTTGTCTGGCCTTTTTTCATAGTCACAGGCAGGTACAACTTCGCTATGGGAAGTCTGTGTGCACCCACAGCATGAGTGGGTCCCAGGAACCCACCGACGGTACATTAATAAATCCGATTGCAGTGTCCCAGATAGCTGAGCTAACGTGAGATAAAATACAGGGTGGCTTCGGCCGACACTGCATGCCCGAGTCAGACTGGGTTTTTTAATAGTCACAGGCAGGTACAACTCCGCTATGGGAAGTCGGTGTGCACCCACAGCATGGGTGGGTCCCAGGAAGCCACCGACAGTACATTAATAAATCCCATTGCAGTGCACTGGATAGCTGAGGTAACGTGAGATAAAATGCAGGTTGGCTTCGGCCCACACTGCATGCCCGAGTCAGACTATTTTTCTTTTAATAGTTACAGGCAGGTACAACTCCGCTTTGGGAAGTCTGTGTGGACCCACAGCATGGGTGGGTCCCAGAAAGCCACCGACGGTACATTAAAAAATCCCATTGCAGTCCCCCGGATAGCTGAGCTAACGTGAGATAAAATGCAGGTTGGCTTTGACCCACACTGCATGCCCTAGTCAGTCTGGCATTTTTTCAAAGTCACAGGCAGGTACAACTCCGCTATGGGAAGTTTATGTGCACCCACAGCATGGGTGGCTCCATGAAACCCACCAATGCAACATTAATAAATCCCATTGCAGTGCCCCGGATAGCTGAGCAAACCTGTGATTAAATACAGGTTGGCTTCGGCCCACACTGCATGTCCTAGTCAGTCTGGCCGTTTTTCATAGTCACAGGCAGGTACAACTCCGCTATGGGAAGTCTGTGTGCACCCACAGCATGGGTGGCTCCCAGGAACCCACCAATGGTACATTAATAAATCCCATTGCAGTGGCCTGGATAGCTGTGGTAACGGAAGATAAAATACAGGTTGGCTTCGGCCCACACTGCATGCCCGAGTAAGACTCGGTTTTTTTTAATAGTCACAGGCAGGTACAACTCTGCTATGGGAAGTCTGTGTGGACCCACAGCATGGGTGGGTCTCAGGAAGCCACCGACGGTATATTAATAAATCTCATTGCAGTGCCCTGGATAGCTGAGCTAACGTGAGATAAAATACAGGTTGGCTTCAGCCCACACTGCATGCCCTAGTCAGTCTGGCCTTTTTTCTTAGTCACAGGCAGGTACAACTCCACTATGGTAATTCTGTGTGCACCCACAGCATAGGTGGCTCCCTGGAACCCACCAACAGTACATTAATAAATCCCATTGCAGTGCCCCGGATAGCTGAGCTAACGTGAGATCAAATACAGGTTTGCTTCGGCCCAAACTGCATGCCCTAGTCAGTCTGGCCTTTTTTCATAGTCACAGGCAGGTACAACTCCGCTATAGGAAGTCTGTGTGGACCCACAGCATGGGTGGGTCCCAGAAAGCCACCGACGGTACATTAATAAATCCCATTGCAGTGCCCCGGATAGCTGAGCTATTGTGAGATCAAATGCAGGTTGGCTTCGGCCCACACTGCATGCCCTAGTCAGCCTGGCCTTTTTTCATAGTCACAGGCAGGTACTACTCCGATATGGGAAGTCTGTGGGCACCCACAGCATGGGTGAGTCTCAGGAAGCCACCGACTGTACATAAAAAAATCTAATTGCAGTGCCCCGGATAGCTGAGCTAACGTGAGATGAAATACAGGTTGGCTTCTGCACACACTGCATGCCTTAGTCAGTCTGGGTTTTATTCATAGTGCCAGGCAGGTACAACTGCGCTATGGGAAGTCTGTGTGCACCCACAGCATGGGTGGGTCCCAGAAAGCCACTGACGGTACATTAATAAATCCCATTGCAGTGCCCCGGATAGCTGAGCTAACGTGAGATCAAATACAGGTTGGCTTCGGCCCAAACTGCATGCCCTAGTCAGTCTGACCTTTTTTCATAGTCACAGGCAGGTACAACTCCACTATGGGAAGTCTGTGTGGACCCACTGCATGGGTGGGTCTCAGGAAGCCACCGACGGTATATTAATAAATCCCATTGCAGTGCCCTGGATAGCTGAGCTAACGTGAGATAAAATACAGGTTGGCTTCAGCCCACACTGCATGCCCTAGTCAGTCTGGCCTTTTTTCTTAGTCACAGGCAGGTACAATTCCACTATGGGAAGTCTGTGTGCACCCACAGCATAGGTGGCTCCCTGGAACCCACCGACGGTACATTAAAAAATCCCATTGCAGTGCCCCGGATAGCTGAGTTAACGTGAGATCAAATACAGGTTGGCTTTGGCCCAAACTGCATGCCCTAGTCAGTCTGGCCTTTTTTCATAGTCACAGGCAGGTACAACTCCGCTATGGGAAGTCTGTGTGCACCCACAGCATGGGTGGGTCCCAGGAAGCCACCGACAGTACATTAATAAATCCCATTGCAGTGCCCCGGATAGCTGAGCTAACCTGTGATCAAATACAGGTTGGCTTCGGCCCACACTGCATGCCCTAGTCAGTCTGGCCTTTTTTCATAGTCACAGGCAGGTACAACTCCGCTATGGGAAGTCTGTGTGCACCCACAGCATGGGTGGCTCCCAGGAACCCACCGATGGTACATTAATAAATCCCATTGCAGTGGCCTGGATAGCTGTGGTAACGGAAGATAAAATACAGGTTGGCTTCGGCCCACACTGCATGCCCTAGTAAGACTCGTTTTTTTTTAATAGTCACAGGCAGGTACAACTCTGCTATTGGAAGTCTGTGTGGACCCACAGCATGGGTGGGTCTCAGGAAGCCACCGACGGTATATTAATAAATCCCATTGCAGTGCCCTGGATAGCTGAGCTAACGTGAGATAAAATACAGGTTGGCTTCAGCCCACACTGCATGCCCTAGTCAGTCTGGCCTTTTTTCTTAGTCACAGGCAGGTACAACTCCACTATGGTAATTCTGTGTGCACCCACAGCATAGGTGGCTCCCTGGAACCCACCGACGGTACATTAATAAATCCCATTGCAGTGCCCCGGATAGCCGAGCTAACATGAGATCAAACACAGGTTGGCTTCGGCCCACACTGCATGCCCTAGTCAGCCTGGCCTTTTTTCATAGTCACAGGCAGGTACTACTCCGATATGGGAAGTCTGTGTGCACCCACAGCATGGGTGGGTCTCGGGAAGCCACCGACTGTACATAAATAAATCTAATTGCAGTGCCCCGGATAGCTGAGCTAACGTGAGATGAAATACAGGTTGGCTTCTGCCTACACTGCATGCCCTAGTCAGTCTGGGTTTTTTTCATAGTGCCAGGCAGGTACAACTGCGCTATGGGAAGTCTGTGTGCACCCACAGCATAGGTGGCTCCCTGGAACCCACCGACGGTACATTAATAAATCCCATTGCAGTGCCCCGGATAGCTGAGCTAACGTGAGATCAAATGCAGGTTGGCTTTGAACCACACTGCATGCCCTAGTCAGTCTGGCATTTTTTCATGGTCACAGACAGGTACAACTCCGCTATGGGACGTTTGTGTGCATCCACAGCATGGGTGGCTCCATGAAACCCACCAATGCTACATTAATAAATCCCATTGCAGTGCCCCGGATAGCTGAGCAAACCTGTGATCAAATACAGGTTGGCTTCGGCCCACACTGCATGCCCTAGTCAGTCTGGCCTTTTTTCATAGTCACAGGCAGGTACAACTCCGCTATGGGATGTCTGTGTGCACCCACAGCATGGGTGGCTCCCAGGAACCCACCGATGGTACATTAATAAATCCCATCGCAGTGGCCTGGATAGCTGTGGTAACGGAAGATAAAATACAGGTTGGCTTCGGCCCACACTGCATGCCCGAGTAAGACTCGTTTTTTTTTAATAGTCACAGGCAGGTACAACTCTGCTATGGGAAGTCTGTGTGGACCCACAGCATGGGTGGGTCTCAGGAAGCCACCGACGGTATATTAATAAATCCCATTGCAGTGCCCTGGATAGCTGAGCTAACGTGAGATAAAATACAGGTTGGCTTCAGCCCACACTGCATGCCCTACTCAGTCTGGCCTTTTTTCTTAGTCACAGGCAGGTACAACTCCACTATGGGAATTCTGTGTGCACCCACAGCATAGGTGGCTCCCTGGAACCCACCGACGGTACATTAATAAATCCCATTGCAGTGCCCCGGATAGGTGAGCTAACGTGAGATCAAATACAGGTTGGCTTCGGCCCAAACTGCATGCCCTAGTCAGTCTGGCCTTTTTTCATAGTCACAGGCAGGTACAACTCCGCTATGGGAAGTCTGTGTGGACCCACAGCATGGGTGGGTCCCAGAAAGCCACCGACGGTACATTAATAAATCCCATTGCAGTCCCCCGGATAGCTGAGCTATTGTGAGATCAAATGCAGGTTGGCTTCGACCTACACTGCATGCCCTACTCAGTCTGGCATTTTTTCATAGTCACAGGCAGGTACAACTCCGCTATGGGAAGTGTGTGTGCACCCACAGCATGGGTGGCTCCCAGGAACCCACCGATGGTACATTAATAAATCCCATTGCAGTGCCCTGGATAGCTGTGGTAACGGAAGATAAAATATAGGTTGGCTTCGGCCCAAACTGTATGCCCGAGTCAGACTTGGTTTTTTTATTAGTCACAGGCAGGTACAACTCTGCTATGGGAAGTCTGTGTGGACCCACAGCATGGGTGGGTCTCAGGAAGCCACCGACGGTATATTAATAAATCCCATTGCAGTGCCCTGGATAGCTGAGCTAACGTGAGATCAAATACAGGTTGGCTTCGACCCACACTGTATGCCCTAGTCAGTCTGGCCTTTTTTCATAGTCACAGGCAGGCACAACTCCGCTATGGGAAGTCTGTGTGCACCCTCAGCATGGGTGGCTGCCTGGAACCCACCCATGGTACTTTAATAAATCCCATTGCAGTGCCCCGGATAACTGAGCAAACATGTGATCAAATACAGGTTGGCTTCGGCCCACACTGCATGCCCTAGTCAGTCTGGCCTTTTTTCTTAGTCACAGGCAGGTACAACTCCGCTATGGGAAGTCTGTGTGCACCCACAGCATGGGTGGCTGCCTGGAACCCACCAACGGTACATTATTAAATCCCATTTCAGTGCACTGGATAGCTGAGGTAACGTGAGATAAAATACAGGTTGGCTTCGGCCCACACTGCATGCCCGAGTCAGACTGGGTTTTTTAAATAGTCACAGGCAGGTACAACTCCGCTATGGGAAGTCTGTGTGGACCCACAGCGTGGGTGGGTCCCAGGAAGCCGCTGACGGTACATTAATAAATCCCATTGCAGTTCCCCCGGATAGCTGAGCTAACGTGAGATCAAATACAGGTTGGCTTCGGCCCACACTGCATGCCCTAGTCAGTCTGGCCTTTTTTCATAGTCACAGGCAGGTACAACTACGCTGTGGGAAGTCTGTGTGCACCCGCAGCATGGGTGGCTAGGAGGAATATTAATAAATCCCATTTCTGTGCCCCGGATAGCTGCGGTTACGTTAGAGGAAATACATGTTGGCTGCGGCCCACACGCCATGTCCTAGTAACAGTATGGACAGACCCCAGTAACATTTCATTAGCAGCAGTATAGGCAGACCCCTGTAACATTTATGTAGCTGCAGTATTGCCAGACCCCTGTAACATTTGTGTAGCAGCAGTATATGCATACCCCCTGTAACATTTACGTGGCAGAAGTATAGGCAGACCCCAGTAACATTCTTGTAGCAGAAGTATAGGCAGACTCCTGTAACATTCAAGTGGCAGCAGTATAGGCAGACCCCTGTAACATGTAAGTGGCAGCAATATAGGCAGACCCCAGTAAAATTTTTGTAGTAATGGTATAGGCCAACCTCTGAGGCCAACCATGAGCGTAGGTGAATGCCAGAAAAATTAGTTGGATAAGAGTGTAGGCGTGGGCCCCAAAAATTAGTGTACCAAGAGTACAAGTGTACCTCTGAAAAATTTATCAACCGAGAGGGCAGGTGAAACCCATTAACATTTTTTTAAAGATACAGCTCACTGTTGCTTAATTTGTAACAGAGCCTGGAGGCAGCCCTGTTGAAAAAATTGGTTCATGTTACAGTCTCAATACTTTTGAAAGTTTGAAAAAAAAAATAAAAAATTGGTAGATGTAAATGAGCTTTTTGGGCCGCAGAAAAATTGGCCGTTCAGCGCGATGACATGTTGTTTCTTGAGGAGGAGTAGCAGGAGGAGGACTAATGTCAGAGACAGATTGACAAAGATAAATGGCCCATTTTCACGGTGATAGAGAAGAGTGCTTTTATGTGCGGTTGCAGCGAAAAGATTCTTTAGGTTCCGCTGCTCTCTGCTGGTGGAGAAGAGAAGACTGGGGAAATCCAGGCTTTGTTCATCTTTATAATTGTAAGCATGTCGGCACTGGCAGTTGACAGGCGGGTACGCTTGCCCGTGATGATTCCCCCAGCTGCACTAAACACCCTCTCTGACAAGACGCTAGCGGCAGGGCAAGCAAGCACCTCCAGGGCATACAGCGCAAGTTCGTGCCACGTGTCCAGCTTTGATACCCAATAGTTGTTTGGAGCTGAGGCATCACAGAGGATGGTGGTACGATCGGCTCCGCACTCCCTCACCATTTTTTTACAGTGCTCCCTCCGACTCAGCCTTGACTGGGGAGTGGTGATGCAGTGTTGCTGGGGAGCCATAAAGCTGGCAAAGGCCTTGGACAGTGTTCCCCTGCCTGCGCTGAACATGCTGCCTGATCTCCGCACCTCCCCTGCTACCTGGCGCTTGGAACTGCGCCTTCTGCCGCTGTCGGATGCGAAGTTTACCATCAGTTTGTCCACCAGGGCCCTGTGGTATTGCATCACTCTCGAACCCCTTTCCTCTTCGGGAATGAAAGTGGAAAGGTTCTCCTTATACCAGGGGGTCGAGAAGGGTGTACACCAAGTAATCCGTAGTGGCCAGAATGCGTCTAACGTGAGGGTCACGAGAAAGGCAGCCTAACATGAAGTCAGCCATGTGTGCCAGGGCACCAGTACACAACACATTGCTGTCCTCACTAGGAAGATCACTTTCAAGATCCTCCTCCTCCTCGTCCACAGGCCATACACGCTGAATGGATGGGAGGCAAGCAGCATGGGTACCCTCTGCAGTGGGCCCAGCTGTCTCTTCCCCCTCCCCCTCCTGCTTCTCCCCCTTCTCCTCCTCCTCCTCCGAAACGTGCTGAAATATAGACATGAGGGTGCTCTGACTATCAAGCGACATAGTCTCTTCCCCCGTCTCCTGTTCCGACCGCAAAGCGTCACCCTTTATGCTTTGCAGTGAACTTCTCAGCAGGCATAGCAGAGGAACGGTGACGCTAATGATTGCAGCATCGCCGATCACCATCTGGGTAGACTCCTCAAAGTTTCTGAGGACCTGTCAGATGTCTGCCATCCAGGCCCACTCCTTGGTAAAGAATTGGGGAGGCTGACTCCCACTATGCCGCCCATGTTGGAGTTAGTATTCCACTATTGCTATACACTGCTCATAGAGCCTGGCCAACATGTAGAGCGTAGAAATCCACCGTGTGGGCACGTTGCACAGCAGCCGGTGCTCTGGCAGATAAAACCGATGTTGCAGGGTCCTTAGGGTGGCAGCGTCCATGGTGGACTTGCGGAAATGTGCGCAGATGCAGCGCACTTTGCCGAGCAGGTCTGACAAGTGCGGGTAGTTTTTCAGAAACCGCTGAACCACCAGATTGAAGATGTGGGCCAGGCATGGCATGTGTGTGACGCTGCTGAGCTGCAGAGCCACCACCAGGTTACGGCCGTTGTCACACATGACCATGCCCAGTTGCAGGCTCAGCGGTGAAAGCCAGAGGTCGGTCTGCTCAGTCAGACCCTGCAACAGCTCGGGGGCCGTGTGCCTCTTGTCACCTAGGCCGAGTAGTTTCAGCACGGCCTGCTGAAGCTTGCCCTCCGCTGTGCTACCGCGCCGTGCCACACCGATTGCTGGCGACGCGCTGCTCACATTTCTTAACTGAGAGGTAGAGGTTGCGTAGGAGGAGAAGGGGGAGGGTTTAGAGGAGGTGGCATAGACCGCCGCTGATACCAGACCGGGGAAGGACCCGCTATTCTGGGTGTGGGTAGGACGTGTGCGGTCCCTGGCTTTGACTCGGTCCCAGCCTCCACCAAATTCACCCAATGTGCTGTCAGGGAGATATAGTGGACCTGCCCGCCGGTACTTGTCCACATGTCCGTGGTTAAGTGGACCTTCCCAGTAACCACGTTGGTGAGGGCACGATTGAAGTTGCGGTAGATGTGCTGGTGTAGGGCTGGGACGGCACACCGGGAGAAATAGTGGCGACTGGGGACCGAGTAGCGTGGGACCGCCACCATCATGTTTTTGAAAGCCTCTGTTTCCACAAGCCTGTACGGCAGCATTTCCAGGCTGATTAATTTGGCAATGTGCACATTTATTGCTTGAGCCTGCGGGTGCGTGGCGGCGTATTTGCGCTTGTGCTCCAACGCTTGCGCTAGCGACAGCTGGACGCTGCGCTGAGAGACATTGCTGGATGGGGCCGAGGACAGCGGAGGTGAGGGTGTGGGTGCAGGCGGCGAGGCGCTCGTGCCTGTGTCCTGAGAGGGGGGTTGGATCTGAGTGGCAGGTTGGGGCACAGGGGGAGAGGCAGTGGTGCGACCCGCAGGCGGTGAACGGCCTTCATCCCACCTTGTGGGATGCTTGGCCATCATATGCCTGCGCATGCTGGTGGTGGTGAGGCTGGTACTGGTGGCTCCCCGGCTGATATTTGCGTGACACAAGTTGCACACCACTGTTCGTCGGTTGTCCGCGCTCTCACTGAAAAACATCCACACCTTTGAACACCTAGGCCTCTGCAGGGTGGCTTGGCGCGAGGGGGTGCTTTGGGAGTCAGTTGGGGGAGTCTTCGCTCTGGCCCTGCCTCTACCCCTGGCCACCCCACTGCCTCTTTCAACCTGTCCTGCTGCTGCACTTGCCTCCCCCTCTGAAGACCGGTCCTCAGTTGGCTTAGCGAACCATGTGGGGTCAGTCACCTCATCGTCCAGCAGCTCTTCCTCCGAATCCTCTGTGCGCTCCTCCCTCGGACTTACTGCCCTTACTACTACCTTACTGATAGACAACTGTGTCTCATCATCATCGACCTCCTCACCCACTGAAAGCTCTTGAGACAGTTGCCGGAAGTCTCCGGCCTCATCACCCGGACCCCGGGAGCTTTCCAAAGGTTGGGCATCGGTCACGACAAACTCCTCAGGTGGGAGAGGAACCATTTTTTCCCAATCAAGGCAGGGACCCGAGAACAGTTCCTGGGAGTCTGCCTGCTCATCAGAATATGTCATTTTCATGGAGTGAGGAGGCTGGGAGGAAGGAGGAGCAGTAGCGAGAGGATTCAGAGTTGCAGCAGTGGACGGTGTAGAAGACTGGGTGGTCAATAGATTGCTGGATGCATTGTCTGCCATCCACGACAGGACCTGCTCACACTGCTCATTTTGTAATAAAGGTCTACCACGTGGACCCATAAATTGTGATATGAAGCTGGGGACCCCAGAAACTTGCCTCTCTCCTAATCCCGCAGCAGCCGGCTGCGATTGACCTGGACCAGGAACTCGGCCTGTGCCCACACCCTCACTTGGACCTCCGCGTCCTCGCCCGCATCCACGGCCACGTCCTCTAGGCCTACCCCTACCCCTCAGCATGGTGTATTTAGAATACAGCAGACACAGAGTGTTTTAAAAAATTAGGCAATTATTGGCCTGCACTTGGAGGCTGATAGCGGTACTGTAAAGCACACTGTAGGCCGAAAAAAATTATACGCTTGCCTGCAGAAAGGCCAAGCTGGCTAATAGTGAGCCACTACAACTCCCAGCTGCCACAACAGTAATGCACACGGTCACAGGTAGCCCTAAGAAGGAGCTTTTTTGGGGTACTTGTTGACAGGATTCTACACTAGCACTGTCCCTGCCTCACCAGTACTGCCCCTATACTCTGTATAATTGGCTGCAGACTGAGAACGCAATAGTCTGCAGAGCCCAAGATGAAAAAGAAAAAATTGGAACAAAACTGCTCCTAGCAGCCACAACAGTAATGCACACGGTCAGATGTGGCCCTAAGAAGGACCGTTGGGGTTTTTGAAGACGCCAACACTCTCACTATAGCACCAGCAGCACCCTCCCTAATCTCTGCCAGCGTGTGTCTGAGGCGAGCAGCGGGCGGGGCTGCCTTATATACTCGGCGGTCACTTGATCTCACCAGCTACTCACTGCAGGGGGGTGGGATAGGGCTGGCACGTCACAGGAGGAAAGTGTAATGCCTTCCCTGCATGTCTATTGGCCAGAAAATGGCGCAAAACATGCAGGGAAGGAAATGGAATTAACTCGAGTACCACGTGGTGCTCGTCTCGAGTAACAAGCGTCTCGAGTACCCTAATACTCGAGCGAGCATCAAGCTCGGACAAGTACGTTCGCTCATCGATAATGCTATTCATTTCTACAACTCAAACTGCCAAACTAATGTCCTCATTACGGCCAAAAGGCATTAGTTTACATCATTATTAGAGATGAGCGAACGCGTTCGTCCGAGCTTGATATTCGTGCGAATATTAGGGTGTTCGGGATGTTCGTTATTCGTAACGAACACCATGCGGTGTTCTGGTTACTTTCACTTCCTTCCCTGAGACGTTAGCGCGCTTTTCTGGCCAATTGAAAGACAGGGAAGGCATTACAACTTCCCCCTGCAACGTTTAAGCCCTATACCACCCCCCTGCTGTGAGTGGCTGGCGAGATCAGGTGTTCGCCTAATATAAAAGTCGGCCCCTCCCGCGGCTCGCCTCAGATGCGGTGTGAGTTAGATGAGGGACAGTGCTGTTTATACCGGAGCTGCTGTAGGGAAAGAATTGGTAGTTAGTGTAGGCTTCAAGACCCCCCAAAGGTCCTTATTAGGGCCACTGATAGCTGTGTGTTGGCTGCTGTTAGCAGTGGAATTTTTTTTTTTCTCAAAATCGGCTCTGCAGAGCGTTGCACCTGGCATTAGGGACAGAAGTGCTGCATAGGCAGGGAGAGTGTTAGGAGTGAGTGTAGCCTTCAAGAACCTCAACGGTCCTTTCTAGGGCCATATTTATCCGTGTGCAGTACTGTCCAGGCTGCTGTTAGCTGTGCTGCATTTTTTTTGGGCTTCTCAAAATCGCCTCTGCAGAGCATTCCACCCTCCATTGATACTGCAGGGAAAGAATTGTATAGACAGGGCCACAACACAGTTATTATTCATAGAATATACGCAGTGCTGCCTTTTGGTGGAAAAACAAGTGGAAACAAATCTATTTGTCCAGCCTCTGTCCGTCCTAACGCCTGTGGACACGTGTGAGCTGCGTGAAAAACATTGCTAAATCATACGCACCCAGCTACGCTTTACTGCTGGCTTCGCCATTTGCTTTCCTTAATTGGGAAAAAAAATACCTGCTCTGCCAGAGTTATAATAACTCTGCTACCCTCACGTTCTGTGACACATAAGCAGGGACACAGCACAGTTATTAAACTTCTCATGTTCATAGAATATACGCAGTGCTGCCTTTTGGTGGGAAAAAACTGAAAACAAATCTATTTGTCCAGCCTCTGTCCGTCCTAACGCCTGTGGACACGTGTGAGCTGCGTGAAAAACATTGCTAAATCATACGCACCCAGCTACGCTTTACTGCTGGCTTCGCCATTTGCTTTCCTTAATTGGGAAAAAAAATACTTGCTCTGCCAGAGTTATAATAACTCTGCTACCCTCACGTTCTGTGACACATAAGCAGGGACACAGCACAGTTATTAAACTTAGATTATTCATTCACTAGAGGCAGTGGGGCCTTTCGTTTTCCCAAAAGGGCAAAAATTATATTTGGCCTGCAGTCTTGCGCCAATTTATTTCCTGCCTGTTAAATCAAATCACTGGTAATACAGCATGCTGAGGGGTAGGGGTAGGCCTAGAGGACGTGGACGCGGCCGAGGACGCGGAGGGCCAAGTCAGGGTGTGGGCACAGCCCGAGCTCCTGATCCCGGTGTGTCGCAGCCGACTGCTGCGCGATTAGGAGAGAGGCACGTTTCTGGCGTCCCCACATTCATCGCCCAATTAATGGGTCCACGCGGGAGACGGTTATTAGAAAATGAGCAGTGTGAGCAGGTCCTGTCCAGGATGGCAGAAAGTGCTTCGAGCAACCTATCGTCAACACGCAGTTCTGCGCCGTCCACTGCTGCAAATCCGAATCCTCTGTCTGCTGCTCCTCCTTCCTCCCAGCCTCCTCACTCCACTACAATGACACCTGCTCAGGAGCGGGAACACTCCCAGGAACTGTTCTCGGGCCCCTGCTTAGATTGGGCAGCAGCGGTTCCTCTCCCACCAGAGGAGTTTATCGTCACTGATGCCCAACCATTCGAAAGTTCCCGGGGTCCGAGGGAAGAGGCTGGGGACTTCCGCCAACTGTCTCAACAACTTTCTGTGGGTGAGGAGGATGATGACGATCAGACACAGTTGTCTTGCAGTGAGGTAGTAGTAAGGGCAGTAAGTCCAAGGGAGCAGCGCACAGAGGATTCGGAGGAAGAGCAGCAGGACGATGAGGTGACTGACCCCACCTGGTGTGCAACGCTTACTCAGGAGGACAGGTCTTCAGAGGGGGAGTCAAGGGCATCAGCAGGGCAGGTTGCAAGAGGCAGTGCGGTGTCCAGGGGTAGAGGCAGGGCCAGACCGAATAATCCACCAAGTGTTTCCCAAAGCGCCCACTCGCGCCATGCCACCCTGCAGAGGCCGAGGTGCTCTAAGGTCTGGCAGTTTTTCACAGAGACGCCTGACGACCGACGAACAGTGGTGTGCAACCTTTGTTGCGCAAAGCTCAGCCGGGGAGCCAACACCAACAGCCTCACCACCACCACCATGCGCAGACATATGATGGCCAAGCACCCCACAAGGTGGGACGAAGGCCGTTCACCGCCTCCGGTTTGCACCCCTGCCTCTCCCCCTGTGCCCCAACCTGCCACTGAGATGCAACCCCCCTCTCAGGACACAGGCACTACCGCCTCATGGCCTGCACCCACACCCTCATCTCCGCTGTCCTCGGCCCCATCCAGCAGTGTAGTTCAGCGCACCGTTCAGCCGTCGCTTGCGCAAGTGTTCGAGCGCAAGCGCAAGTACGCCGCCACGCACCCGCACGCTCAAACGTTAACCGTCCGCATAGCAAAATTCATCAGCCTTGAGATGCTGCCGTATAGGGTTGTGGAAACTGAGTCCTTCAAAAGTATCATGGAGGCGGCGGCCCCGCGCTACTCAGTTCCCAGTCGCCACTACTTTTCCCGATGTGCCGTCCCAGCCCTGCACGACCACGTCTCCCGCAACATTGTGCGCGCCCTCACCAACGCGGTTACTGCCACGGTCCACTTAACTACGGACACGTGGACAAGCACAGGCGGGCAGGGCCACTACATCTCCCTGACAGCACATTGGGTGAATTTAGTGGAGGCTGGGACAGAGTCAGAGCCTGGGACCGCTCACGTCCTACCCACCCCCAGAATTGCGGGCCCCAGCTCGGTGGTGGTATCTGCGGAGGTGTATGCTTCCTCCACTAAAGCACCCTCCTCCTCCTCCTCCTCTGTCTCGCAATCAAGATGTGTTAGCAGCAGCATGTCGCCAGCAGTCGGTGTCGCGCGGTGTGGCAGCACAGCGGTGGGCAAGCGTCAGCAGGCCGTGCTGAAACTACTCAGCTTAGGCGATAAGAGGCACACGGCCCACGAACTGCTGCAGGGTCTGACACAGCAGACCGACCGCTGGCTTGCGCCGCTGAGCCTCCAACCGGGCATGGTCGTGTGTGACAACGGGCGTAACCTGGTGGCGGCTCTGCAGCTTGGCAGCCTCACGCACGTGCCATGCCTGGCCCACGTCTTTAATTTGGTGATTCAGCGGTTTCTGAAAAGCTACCCACGCTTGTCAGACCTGCTCGTAAAGGCGCGCCGGCTCTGCGCACATTTCCGCAAGTCCCACACGGACGCTGCCACCCTGCGCACCCTGCAACATCACTTTAAGCTGCCAGTGCACCGACTGCTGTGCGACATGCCCACACGGTGGAACTCTACGCTCCACATGTTGGCTAGGCTCTATGAGCAGCGTAGAGCAATAGTGGAATACCAACTCCAACATGGGCGGCGCAGTGGGAGTCAGCCTCCTCAATTCCTTTCAGAAGAGTGGGCCTGGTTGGCAGACATCTGCCATGTCCTTGGTAATTTTGAGGAGTCTACCCAGGTGGTGAGCGGCGATGCTACAATCATTAGCGTCACCATTCCTCTGCTATGCATCTTGAGAAATTCCCTGCAAACCATAAAGGCAGCTGCTTTGCGCTCGGAAACGGGGGCGGGGGAAGACAGTATGCCGCTGGATAGTCAGGGCACCCTCCTGTCTATTTCTCAGCGCGTACAGGAGGAGGAGGAGGAGCATGAGGAGGATGAGGAGGAGGGGGAAGAGACAGCTTGGGCCGCTGCTGACGGTACACCGGCTGATTGCCTGTCATCCTTTCAGCGTGTATGGCCTGAGGAGGAGGAGGAGGAGGATCCTGAAAGTGATCTTCCTAGTGAAGACAGCCATGTGTTGCGTACAGGTACCCTGGCACACATGGCTGACTTCATGTTAGGATGCCTTTCTCGTGACCCTCGCGTTGCACGCATTCTGGCCACTACGGATTACTGGGTGTACACACTGCTCGATCCACGGTATAAGGAGAACCTGCCCACTCTGATTCCCGAAGAGGAAAGGGGTTCGAGAGTGTTGCTATACCACAGGACCCTTGCGGACAAGCTGATGGTAAAATTCCCAGCCGACAGCGCTAGTGGCAGAAGGCGCAGTACCGAGGGCAAGGTAGCAGGGGATGTGCGTAGATCGAGCAGCATGTACATCCCAGGCAGTGCAACCGTCTTTAAGGGCCTGGCCAGCTTTATGGCTCCCCACCAAGACTGTGTCACCGCTCCCCAGTCACGGCTGAGTCGGCGGGAGCACTGTAAAAGGATGGTGAGGGAGTACGTAGCGGATCGCACGACCATCCTTGGTGACGCCTCTGCCCCCTACAACTACTGGGTGTCGAAGCTGGACATGTGGCCTGAACTAGCGCTGTATGCCCTGGAGGTGCTTGCTTGTCCTGCGGCTAGCGTCTTGTCGGAGAGGGTGTTTAGTGCGGCTGGGGGAATCATCACAGATAAGCGTAGCCGCTTGTCAACCGACAGTGCCGACAGGCTAACACTCATCAAGATGAACAAAGGCTGGATTTCCCCAGACTTCTGTTCTCCACCAGCGGACAGCAGCGATACGTAAGCAATACGTAGGCTGCACCCGCGGATGGAAGCTACGTTCTCTCTCACCATCCAAAACGGGGACATTTCTGCTTCATCAATCTGTGTCTAATATTCCTCCTCCTCCTCCTCCTGCTCCTCCTCCTGAAACCTCACGTAATCACGCTGAACGGGCAATTTTTCTTAGGGCCACAAGGCTCACTCAAATAATTTTTCAGAACAATTTTTATAAGTTTCAATGCGCTTAAAAGCATTGGAACTTTAACTTGAACCAATTTTTCGTTACACTGGGCTGCCTCCAGGCCTAGTTACCACTTAAGCCACATTAACCAAAGCGATTAATGGGTTTCACCTGCCCTCTTGGCTGGCCATGGCCAATTTTTGGGATGTACATTAGTACTGTTGATACAGCAATTTTTGTGGGCCCTCGCCTACAGTGTAATCAAATTAATTTTTAGGCCACCTGCATTACAGCTGACGTTACCTCAGCTGTGTTGGGCAATGCAATGGGATATTTTTATGTACCGCCGGTGGGTTCCAGGGAGCCACCCATGCTGTAGGTGCACACTGAGTTTTTAATACATCTGTACACTTCTAAAGAACCCGTCTGACTGGGGCATGCAGTGTGGGCCGAAGCCCACCTGTATTACGCACGACATTACTACCTCAGCTGTGTTGGGCAATGCAATGGGATATTTCTATGTACCGCCGGTGGCTTCCTGGCACCCACCCAGGCAGTGGGTCCACAGGGAGTTTAACCTACATGTGTCCACTTGTAAAGAACCCCAGTCTGACTGGGGCATGCAGTGTGGGCCGAAGCCATCCTGTATTACGCACAACATTCCTACCTCAGCTGTGTTGGGCAATGCAATGGGATATTTTTGTGTACCGCCGGTGGGTTCCAGGGAGCCACCCATGCTGTAGGTGCACACTGAGTTTTTAATACATCTGTACACTTCTAAAGAACCCGTCTGACTGGGGCATGCAGTGTGGGCCGAAGCCCACCTGTATTACGCACGACATTACTACCTCAGCTGTGTTGGGCAATGCAATGGGATATTTCTATGTACCGCCGGTGGCTTCCTGGCACCCACCCAGGCAGTGGGTCCACAGGGAGTTTAACCTACATGTGTCCACTTGTAAAGAACCCCAGTCTGACTGGGGCATGCAGTGTGGGCCGAAACCCACCTGCATTAACCCTTTCCAGTCCACTGTGTGACCTGTGAAGACATTAGGGTTTAAGGCTGTACAGCTCCGTTGTTGGTAGACGTCCGTCGGGGTTCTCTTACTGTATATTGCCAGCCTCTCTGCTGTCGGAGCCTATCCTACGTGTCAGCTCATGCAGTACTGGCTTTAGCCAGAAAAACAGCCTGTATAACAGCAGAAAAAGAGTAAGCCCCCTAGGAAAACCATATACAAATTGGATTGGAAAGGGTTAAGCACAACATTACTACCTCAGCTGTGTTGGGCAATGCAATGGGATATTTCTATGTACCGCCGGTGGCTTCCTGGCACCCACCCATGCTGTAGGTGCACACGGAGTTTTTACTACATCTGTACACTTATAAAGAACCCCAGTCAGACTGGGGCATGCAGTGTGGGCCGAAGCCCACCTGCATTAAGCACGACATTACTACCTCAGCTGTGTTGGGCAATGCAATGGGATATTTCTGTGTACCGCCGGTGGGTTCCAGGGAGCCACCCATGCTGTGGGTCGACAGGGACTTCACAATAGGGAGTTGTACCTGCCTGTGTCTATGAATTAAAAAGCCCGGTCTGACTGGGGCATGCAGACACCTTGACAGAATGAATAGTGTGTGGCACATAGGTTCCCCATTGCTATGCCCACGTGTGCAGCTCCTGATGGCGGTGGCACAGGATTCTATTTCTCATTGCTTCTGTACAGCATTGTGGGCTATCGCTCCGCCACTTTTAAAGAGGGTCGCTGCCTAGCCGTGCCAACCTCTGCAGTGTGTGCCTGCGGTCCCTCGTCATGGCAGACGCAATTCTAAATAGACATGAGCGTGGTGTGGCATGAGGGCAGCTGAAGGCTGCCCAGGGACACTTTGGTGTGCGCTGTGGGGGGGGAGGGGGGGCGGTTGGTCAGCATGTAACCCAGGAGAAGTGTCAGTGGAGTGTCATGCAGGCAGTGATTGTGCTTTGTTGGAGGTAGTGTGGTGCTTAGCAAAGGTATGCCATGCTAATGAGGGCTTTTCAGAAGTAAAAGTTGTTGGGAGGGGGGGGGGGCCACTCTTGCCGGTATTGTGGCTTAATAGTGGGACCTGTGAACTTGAGATGCAGCCCAACACGTAGCCCCTCGCCTGCCCTATCCGTCACTGTGTCATTCCCATCACTTTCCTGAATTGCCCAGATTTTCACACATGAAAACCTTAGCGAGCATCGGCGAAATACAAAAATGTTCTGGTCGCCCATTGACTTCAATGGGGTTCGTTGTTCGAAACGAACCCTCGAGCATCATGGGAAGTTCGTTCCGAATAACGAACACCCGAACATTTTGGTGTTCGCTCATCTCTAATCATTATTCATTAGTTCTATCACAGGAGCCTGATAACTACAGGCCCAGTAAGTCTCACTTCAATAACTGGAAAAATATTCAAGGAGCTTCTGAGAGATGCCATCCTGGAATACCTCAAGGAAAACAATAGTATAACTCCTCATCAGCACGGGTTCATGAGTGGTCGATCATGTCAGACCAATTTCATCAGCTTCTACAATGAAGTAAGTTCTAGGCTGGACCTGGGAGAGTCTATTGATCTTGTATATCTAGACTTCTCTAAAGCATTTGACATTGTGCCACATAACTGGCTGATATATAAAATGAGACAGCTCGGTCTGGGCAAAAATGTGTGTAGTTGGGCAAAGAACTGGCTCAGAGATAGAAAGCAGAGGGTGGCAATAAATGGACCGTACTCTGATTGGGCCACCATTGCTAGTGGGGTGCCACAGGGTTCAGTACTAGGCCTGATTCTGCTCAACATATTTATCAAAGACCTGATAGAGGGGCTGCACAGTAATATATCAATATTTGCAGATGATACAAAATTATAAAAGGCAATTAATACAAAGGAGGATAATGTATAGTGACCGAGATAAGCTGGGGGCTTGGGTAGAAAATGGCAAATGAAGTTCAGTATTGATAAATGTAAGGTTATGCACATGGCCAGGAGAAATGGATGTCACCAATATACACTAAATGGGGTACTGCTAGGGAAAAGTGTCTGGAAAAAGAACTGGGGTACTAGTGGACTGTAGACTTCACTGGAGCAGTAAATGCCAGTCAGCTGCTGCAAAAGCAAATAAAGTCTTGGGGTAGATTAACCCCTTGAGTGGCACGCCCGGAAATTTTCCAGGACGAGCTCCACTGCTCATAGTGACATAGCCCGGAAGATTCCCGGGCTATGTATCACTATGGGAGCTGCAGAGCACAATGCCACAAGCTGTGACAGTGTGCTCTGCCTGCACAGACCCACAAAGAACAAAGCAAGGGCTTTGAAAAACCAGCAGAAGATATTGCCGGCATATCGGCAATCTCCTGCTTTGTTTACAGGTTGCCATAGAGACCATCGGCTTGTCAGATGAGAGGGAGAGCTTGGTGCTTGGCTATCAGAGGACAGCTAGGTACCAGCTCTTAAAGCAGAGATCAGAGAGAAAACCTCCGATCTCTGCTGTGTTAACCCTTTACATGCTGCAGTCTATGTGACTGCAGCATGTAAAGGGCTGTCACTGCAGCATGTAAAGGGCTGTCACCATCAGACCCCCGGAATGTGATCAGGGGGTCCTGATGGGTCCCTGTGGAAGTCCCCTAAAGGGACAAAAAAAAAAAAAAAAGTTTAAAAAAAAGTTAAAAAATTATTTTAAAAAAATTATAAAAACACTTGTCTCCCTTTACTTTGTAAAAAATCAAAAATACAATCACACATGTGGTATCCGTGCGTCGTAATGACCCAGAGAAGGAAGTTAATACATTATTTAACCCCTTAATGACATGGCCCCTTTTTTTCTTTTTTCCCCATTTCTTTTTTTCCTCCCTCCTGTTTAAAAAAATCACAACTTGTCCCGCAAAAAACAAGCCCTTATATGGCCATGTCAATGGAAAAATGAAAAAGTTATGGCTCTTGAGACGCAACTGCAAAATTAGTTGAAATTCAATGATTAGACCATTTTAAAAAACCTGCCCTGGTGGGCACGACAGGGTGGTAGGAAACCCGCCACTCAAGGGGTTAAAAGAGGTATAGGGGTGAAGGACGAGAACATTATTCTTCCAATATATAAGGCACTTGTCAGGCCCCACATGGAATATTGTGTACAGTTCTGGACACCGGTGCGCAGGAAAGATGGTGCAGAGCTTGAGGGGGTCCACAGATGGGCAACTAAACTAGAGAAATAAAATTGATACAACCTTTTGACAGTCAGGAAAAAACAGAAATGAAAAAAAGAAAATGACAGTGTCTTGGGGTGGGGTGTTAAAA
The DNA here is from genome assembly GCF_035609145.1 of Eleutherodactylus coqui. Lineage (NCBI taxonomy): Eukaryota > Metazoa > Chordata > Amphibia > Anura > Eleutherodactylidae > Eleutherodactylus > Eleutherodactylus coqui. The sequence continues at coordinate 310,983,285 of NC_089838.1, read as the reverse complement.
AAAAGGTTTGACAACAAATACCATCATGAAAAAATACTTTTTTGGCCTCCATTGGGTAAGCGGAGGCCTATGACTATGTTCGGTTACATGGAAGCAGCCATATCTACACACCACTGCAGACCGTGGGTGTTAGACTACACTCATCTCCATGTGACTGAATATTTTCAGTGTGGTCATTTACTTGACTTTGGTGCCAAAGTTCCAAGGTTATTTGGATATTCCTAGCAAACACCACAGTTCTAAAAGGGGTTTAGTTGGGAGTTTGAAGAAATTACTAATAAATAATTGCTGTAAAAGCTCTTAGATTTTGTATTGGAGCATTACCTTTTATATGGTGTGAAGAGTGTGGTTGGCCTCACCCCCTGATTCTCTGGCCCAGCTGCTTCCGTTGCTCCTAGCTGTTGTCTCTTTTTCAGATATTCCTCGCGACGTTATCCACTTCTTCTAAATACCGACGCATTTGGATTGGACTCCATGATATGGATGAAGAAGAAAGCTGGACATGGGTCGATGGAAGCAATTATGAAACATCTTACAAGTACGTTTCCAAAGAACATGATGAGGTTGAATTAACCCTTAAATGTATACTGTAGGAAGGAAGTAAACTTTGTGCCAAATAGATTTGTCAAGGTCCGTGGAGCACAATGGGATTTCGTGGTCAGCAGCCATGTAGCATAAACGGACTGGCCGCGACGTTCCATTAATCTGACTATTTAAGGTTTTCGTTTCTGGGGCTTGTCTTCAGTTTTTGTATCTCCTTTTCATTTGGCTTTTTCCTCTTTGCATATGGGTGTTGCCCTGATGTTTCTGAAGTCTTGTCTGACCAATAACATCGTATTGGTCATTATTTAAGTCAGCTCCTGGAGTTAGGTGTTACTGATTATAGTCTCAGCTCTGGTGGAGTGAGGTTGTGCCTTTTGGAGCTCTGCTACTACAAGCTAAGCAGTTTTCTTTGTTTATGAATGCCTTAATGCTAAGTTGAGTTATTTGTTTGTTTTGTTCCCGTTAGGTGTAAGAAGTAAGAGGCCGAGGCTTAGGACACGGGGCCGCCTTTTTTGAGACAATAACCTTGTTTTTAGGCAAGGCTCTTCTGTCACCTATTTTTGGCCTACAAACCGTATATTCTATACAATGTGCGCAGTTATGTGAATCCATAGATAACTTTTATTTTTTTGCAGAATAGCTCCATTGTCCAGATATCAGTCTTTGCCTTTAACTGAGCCATATGCAAACAAGCTTTATGACCCTATGCTACTACGCGACGTGGCGTCCCCATGTGACTACTGGTGGCCCGTCGCGTCATCACGCGACGCTACGTACCCACGTGACTTTTTCCCCATAATGCTTTGCAAGTCCGTTACGTCATCACGTAATGTGACTAACGCCCCCATGTGAGTACTGGAGGCCCGCCGCGTCATCACGCGACGTTATGTACCCACGTGACCTTTCCCCATAATGCTCTGCAAATCCGTGATGTCATCACGTAACGTGACTGACGCCCCCATGTGACCACCCGGGACCCGCGGCATCATCACGCCGCGTGACTGACGCCCCCATGTGACCATCCGTAACCCGGAAGTCATCCAGTACATGGGAACCTATTACTTGGGAAGGTACATTAATATAAATAAATATAAATAGTGTATGTGCTGTATATTGTTTTATGTATCTGATGAAGGCCTAAACTGCTGTAAGGCCGAAATGCGTCAATAAATTGTGGAACCTTTACTGCTGTCGCCGACGGTAATTTGCTACGCTTGCTGGGATTGGGGTCTATGCAAGGACGCCTCCGTGAAGTAAGTCCGCCTCTTTTTTGCCTACTTTCATTTATCATCCAGTCAATTGAAGCCTTCCTGCGAGCGCTGAGGATCTTTTCTCTCTATTTTCCTTTGCATTTACTCCATCATACTTATGATTGGAGCTTCCTCAAGCTGCTCTACAGTGCACTAGTGGCCTGTATAAATTGGGCAGAATCACCATCTGCCTGATTAAGAGCTACATCTCTATTACTTCACTGCAAGCCATTACGACATCTTTAGAGATCTGAATAGTGAGCGCCACCTACCAACACCCATATGCAAACTAGAATAGGCCTATCCAATGGGCTAACTGTGTACATGTGTGATGTCAGTGCAGGCTGAGAAGGACAGACAGCACATGCGCCAGCTCGTCCAGTGTAGTGTAAGTGAAGCTGCCAAGGTGAAACCTTTGGGAAGGGAGACAGCGGGAAACAAAATGGTGGGTCATAATTGCTGTACCATCTCCTCTCGTCACATATCAAAACGCAGTCTGTCCCGGCAGCATGTGACGGGGAAAAACTAACAGCCGTACCAGTAGAGAAATGATAGCTTTTCTGTTCCCGTGACGCCAGTGCCCCTTTTTCAGTAACGAATCTATGAAACCAAATAAGGAGTCCACAGTCAAAGTGTAGTTTTAAAACTGGAGGCACACATTTTTTACTGGAGATTTTCAACTTTGATTTTCCAAATACTGCAATAGTTTTAGGTACAATACTCCTGGCACTTTTGTCCTTTCACCACATTGCAACACACTTGTGTCAGACAAACAGTTATCTGATTGAAGATTCTGAGGAGAGAGCGCTCCTGACATGGAGAGACAAACACAAGGAGTCTTTTCTAACTTCTTATATACACAAAGAAAAAGACCTTGGTGCTCCAGTAGGTTTGGAAAGAAGTGATTGGTAGGAAGCTGACTTACTTCGTAGGGGTGTCAGTGGAATCTTTCTTACTTCTTATGCTCTTTCCTCGCTGACCAAGCAACATTCATGGGGCAAGACACTCATTCCAGACTTGTCTTCCAACTTGCAGTAGCGGAATCGGTACTGTCCCTCTATTCTGCAGTTAGGCAGGGAAATGTGTAGCATTCTCTGCTGACTTCTACTCCAAAAACTGGTGCTTACTTCAGGTCCCCTGAGGGGATGCATCTCAAAGCTAGATGAGACGAGCCTCAACCTCCTGCTCACACGTCCTCCTCCTCCGACTACATCTATCTCTCTCCTTCCAACTCCACAATTCCCCCCCCCCCCCAACCGCTTTACCAATCACATCACGTAGAGCAGGCTAGGGAGACAGGCACACAGACACCACCAAGATTGGCGACACTAACACAAGACATTGCCCCCTAAAAGATCACCACAAATGAAACCAAAACCAATGACCACGTAGACACAAACACGCATGAATGCAAAATGACAAATCCATATGAGGTGGACAAGCACAGAACTAAAGGTTCCTAACTCTGGGCCACTACACAAGCACAGTAAAGATGGAACATGACGTATCCAGCAGGCGGAGCTGGAGACTTTCCTAAGTGTGGAATGGGTTTTTTTTTTACAGTGAGGCGGGAGAGACTCAGGACCACAGGCAGCGGTGGGCCACCCATCGAACAGCTCACTGCTAAGTTGCATGTGGTGCAAGATAAATCTAAAGACTAATATCTGGAAGGGGAAGCCATGATGCAGAAATAAAGGTATCTGTGGGTTCCACATAACAGAGCACATTGTATAGTGTAGTCGGTTTGTAGGCCAAAATATAGGTGACAGACGTCCTTTAAAGGGATTATCCTTTTATCAGACAACATTCTCCCTTGTGCTTGAGCCCTTATTATATACAGAATTCAAATCACAGAGGTGAGATAAAGAAAATGTACAAAGACATCACTCACAGAAAAAGAAGCCAATAATGCACCATCTGATAAACTGCAGGGCGGCTCAATCACCTTTAGACCCTGGTAGAATGCAGAACAAGTCACAGGGATAGGAAATAGTCTATAATCGTGTCAAGAACGCCCTTCACAGAATAGACTAACTAAAACTAAATTTTATTAATAATCATTTAAAAATCTATATGGGCTGACAAACAGACAATTAACTCTATGTGGACACCTTAGTGGGAGCACAAAGACAAGAATATCTCTTGTTTATCCCATAGACTGTAGATGAAACAACCGTAGGTACCACTAGATTAAGAAATAACGAAGCCACCGAGTACAAACAGTTGTCAGAATATGTAGACCAAAGGAATACTGTACTACGAGGCTCTAGACCGCCATGTACAAAAGAGTTGTCGAGATGTGTAGACAGTAGGCTATTGTACTAGCGGGCTAGACTAGTCATGGTTCGATTATTCGTGCCTAAAGAGTCTAGCCCACTAGTACAGTAGCCTACTGTCTACACATCTCGACAACTCTTTTGTACATGGCGGTCTAGAGCCTCGTAGTACAGTATTCCTTTGGTCTACATATTCTGACAACTGTCTGTACTCGGTGGCTTCGTTATTTCTTAATCTAGTGGTACCTACGGTTGTTTCATCTACAGTCTATGGGATAAACAAGAGATATTCTTATCGTTGTGCTCCCACTAAGGTGTCCACATAGAGTTAATTGTCTGTTTATCGGTTTGTCAGATCATATAGATTTTTAAATCTGGGAGAATGCAGAGGGCCAGATTGCAATATGAGCGAGCTAAATGCTCACATGCAGCCTAATATCCGCAGCAGTGTGTGTTTTATTCAATTTTTTTAATGCAGTTTGCTATGGATGCTGAGCAAGCCCAGGATGCCCAGCCAGTGTGGCACATCGTGGTGATACAGGGCAATCCACAGCTTTGTCACTAGGGGTTGTAATCCTCTATGGTGTGTCGCACTTATCTATGGCTGCCATCCTTGGTATCAGTTCACATGTGCAGACTCTGTTAGCAGTCACCCCTCACCCAATCCGGGCTGGATTGAGCTGGGTGACTGCTCATTAGTCTTCACGTGAACATTTAGCTTGCTTATATTGCATTCTACCAGGATCTACTGCTGATTGGACCTGCCCTGCAGTTTATCAGATGGTGCATTAGATATTGTATTAGACACATAGTAACGCCTCATTTACACAGCCGTAATACAGGCTCTACTTCATCTCTATATGCCTCTGATTACATAAAGAGGCATGCAGAGTTTTTTCCTCTTCCATCACATACCCTATTACTGTGGTATCTGTAACATTGTTATGTAAGGACACATCACATCACTTTTAGACCCAACATTTGGTGTGTGTGGTGGGAAAGCTCCTGGGACATATGCAGAATGTTTCTATAGGTTCCCATTCGGCTGGGATATGCCAAAGGAGTGTCCTTTTGCCATACTCCAGGTTGGTATGCATTGACCTAATTTTTTTGTGATATGGACATAAATGTAGTGGTCTACACCATACCTTCCAACTTTGGAGCAACAAAAAGAGAGACAATCTGCGGTGTGCGAGAGCGCCATAACACATTTTTTAGACTATGCTACTTTTACACTTAGCTGCATCCTTTGTATCATCTCACAGTAATAGTTCCCCTTCAGTGACTTGCTCACACTAATTGTGCCCTTCAGTGACCTCTGGTACCATAAGTGCCCTCAGTGACCCCCTTTAAAGTACTAGTATACCTCTAAATAATAGATGCCAGCTCAATGCAATTGATGTTTTCTCTAATTGACATCTGCTTTTTCTTCTTTATCCAAGCCCAGACCACCATGACCAGCCACTACTCATCTCTGTACACCTTCCCAATTCTGCGACTATCACCCAATGAACCTCTCAGTAACCCCCCTCCCCTTTAGTACTGGTGATCCTTTGTGGCCCCACAAAGTAATATCCATCTCCATGGCCCAAGTGGATATAATGCCCGATTCTGTGGCTCTGGGTAAAGTGCCCTCATTTTGTGGAAACAATAACACCAGAAAATTGTCTTACATGCTTTGTGCCAAATTCACTGTGTGTTTTTGGTTGCTTTCAGATTTTTCTGACATGTTGAACAAGGGCATGGGCTAAATTGCGTCAAGTTTCAATGAATTGCACACAAATTTTGTCACAATTTTTGGTGTAAACTAATACATGGTCTAAACTTAGACTAGACAGTTGCAGTAGACATTCCACTAATTGAGGTTTGGAAGGAAGTAGCGGGGTCTGGCAGGGTGGGACATGCCTCTAACGGAAAGCCGTCATAATCCAGGACTGTCCTGCAAGTTGACTTATATAATGGAAACCTATTCATGACTTATCCCATTGTATGCCTAAGTAGTGGGAAGCGATTCTCCCGATGTATACCACTGATGTGAACATGAGAACAGAGCCTTATGGCCCATTTACATGGGATGATTATAGTTCAGATTTGATTGAATTTCTCTTCTATGGCGGGACTTTGAATGATATTTGTCCCGTGTAAATGCCTGCAGTGACTGAATGAGAGTGTTCAATCATTCAGTTTCTTCATGCAGAAAACTGATAGATGCACTGTCTGTTTAAAGAGGTGGGCGGGGGGAGAACTCTCTACGGCCAGCTCCAACCCCATGCTGGTGGTGCTCTGAGCGATGCCAGAGATAGTCGCTGCTGTGTAACAGCACAGGAGTGAGCATCACTGGGATGAACTGCTGGACATCGTTTGGCAGACAGCTCGTCCCGTGTAAATGGGGCATTACTGGTATGACTGCCCAGCAATATCTGTAATACTGTGCAATTTCTTTTCAGGCTTTGGGCGGAAGGACAGCCAGATGATTGGGCGGAAGGTGAAGATTGTGTCCACTTGTGGACGTCTGGACAGTGGAATGACAATCCCTGTCATTATGAGCACTATGGGGTTTGTGAGAAGAAGCTCTGAGCTCATCTTAGACATCTAGAACCCAACAGAGAACTTTATACCTGAGGATGAATTATACTTCCGATGTCATTTATCTCTACATGATTTCTGTCTCTACTGTTTATAGGGTCAGGAGCTCTTAAAGGGCCCTTCCACATTTTCCACATTACTTTTATGTTTTTGTAAGAATGAAGATACAATTTAATAAAGTCTTCAGTCTTGAGTTTTGAGCCTATTTTTTGCCCTAAGGACCAAGCGATTTTCATCATTGCATTGCAAACGTTGTAATGTGTTGACATAGTTACATGAGGGCTTGTTTTTTGGGACAAGTTGTATATTTTAATGACACCACTCTGGGTACATATTATGTGTTGTACAACTTTTATTACTGATTTTTTTCGGGGTTATATAGAAAAAAAATCCAGAAATTCTACCGTTGTTTTGGGGTTTTGCTTTTACAGTGTTCATCATTGGGCAGATGTAACATGCTAACCTTCTTATCTAGATCAGTAGGATTACTGCAATGCCGCGTTTATATAGTTTTTATAACATTTTTCCTACTCTGCACAATAATAATACGTTTTCAATGAAAAGCAATTGAATCTGCATCGCTGCATTCTAAGACAAATAACACTTTTATTTTTCCGGCAGCGGGCTCGTGTTTATGCAGGAAGAGTTGTAGCTTTTATTGGTAACACTTTGAGGTACATGTGACTTTTGGATTACTTTTTATTATGCTTTTTGGGAGAAGAACAAAAGAAAAACAACAATCCTGGCGTTACTTTTAAAATTATTTTTACAGCGTTCAGCATGCGGGATGAAAAACAAAATATTGTAATTGTCTGGGCCGTTACGAATGTGGCATTGCTTTTTTTTAAAAAAAACAAAACAGAACATTTTTGGTGTTTTTTTCATTTAAAACGAGTTTTTGTGGGGAAAATACATATTTATTTTTTAATTGGACTTACTAAAATTTAAATTAAGCTTTATTGAGCTTTTTGGACAAAATTTTTTAGTCCCTCAAGGGGACTTGAGGATGCAATTGTTTAATCACTAGGATAGTACACCACATTACTTAGTACTGTAGTGCAATTTGCTAAGCCTATGACAGCAGCAAATTAGACTCAGACGGAGGCAGGGCCTAATAGACTGAGTTGCGTGGCAGACAGAGGCTTTTGTCAGGCCTCCACCTGCCAATGGTACCTTGTGATAGTATTGCAGGCCGCTGATGAGAGCCCCCTCCCCTGTCATCGGCTTACATTCTGCAATTACTATTGATTGTGGCATGAAAGAGTTTGAACTGCAAGAATCTGAGGTTTCTCCTCTCCCAACAGTCAGAGCAGGAAGCTGGCCGTTAGTAGTCAGCCAAGCCACCACCCTAAAAAGTCTTATGTACAGTTTTAAAGCCTATTAGTGAGGTCAGTAAAAAAAGTTGTACTGGCCATCACTAAGGGGTTAAGATTGTTCTGACCCCAGTGTCAGAAACCATAATTGTAATACCAATCAGGGTGATGTGTGATATTCTGTCAGTCTCCAAATGGAATGGGATGCTATTCCTAGGACTAATATCAAATACTATAAATGTCCATGCACCGATTTCGGAAGAACGTCTGTACTTGTGTATTTCACCACCAGGGGTGCAGATATTGATGTACACACTGAGCTGCAGAGACCCCCAGTCTGTGTTTAGGAGGTCAGTGGACGTTCTGGACTTTGGACAGTGAGGGATCCACTGCGAGGATCAGCTGAATAGAGCAACTTTTTAATGGTGAGTATATTATTATAAAGTTAGTGGTCACTATAATAGTTCAGTTAATACCACATATGGGTCTTGTACATCTCCTTTAAACGCCTTATGAACAGGCCGCCAATCAGGCTCTAACGATCATTCGTCTGATCATCGGCCCATGCCGTTAGTTGGCTGATTGGCCCTTGTATGCGGCATAAGAATGCTTGCTTGTCAGCAGCACATACACCTGTGTAAAGAGGGGATGTGGTGTAGATAAATGCCATCCATGTAGGAATAAATGATCGTAGTAATGATGGTTTATCTCCATACTAGTGATCCTCTGCCCATGTAAAATCACCATAACAAGGGCCAACTAACTGCATATAGTCCGTCAGCACTAATTAGCAGGGAAATATCTAGCCATATACAACCAGCTCTAGAATCCAAATTGAGTATTATGAGAAGTAACACAATAGGTACATGGAGAGTGTAGAGACAGCAATTAGTGTCCTTTTACATGGGTCAAGAGTAGATACCCAAAGGGTCGTCCCAACTTTCTTTGTAAAAATCCCAGCACTTCTGTTAATAATTAACTTTTATTCATTGCATCTCAAAAGAAAATTTGGAAACAAATAAGGTTCTGCACATGGGCAGGAAATACATGTCACCATTACACACTAAATGAGAAACCACTGGGGGACACTGACATGGAAAAGGACTTGGGGGTTTTAGTTAACTGTAAGCTTAACTGGAGCAACCAGTGTCAGGCAGCTGCTGCCAAAGCAGATAAGATCAAGGGATGCATCAGAAGAGGTCAAGGGGTACATGACGAGAACATTGTTCTTCCTCTTTACAAGTCACTGGTCAGATCACACATGGAGTATTGGGGACAGTTTTGGGTGCCAGTACTCAAGAAGGACATATCAGAGCTTGAGCGGGTACAAAGCTGGCCACTAAAGTAATAAATGGAACCGGCAGACTGCAATACCCAGAGAGGTTATCAAAATTAGGATAATTTAGTTTAGAAAAAAGACGTCTGAGGGGCGACTTAATAACTATGTATAAATGTATCAAGGGACAATATGGAGATCTGTCCCATCTATTTATACCCTGGATTGTGACTGTTAAGTGAAACCCCCAAGTCCTTCTCCATGTCAATGTTTCCCAATAGTTTCCCATTTAGTGTGTAATGGTGACATGTATTTCCTTGCCCTTACATTTATCAGTGTTAAACATCATTTGCCACTTCATGTCATGTCTTGTGTTGGTGCGCTGTGCAAAAGTGTCTTGTCTTTCTGTTATGTGTATTGCACAGCTGCAGCAAGTGAGGAGTTAAGTGTTTGCACGAGTGTGGGTGGTGCTTGCAATCTATCAATTTGTCTTGTCATGCGGTATGAGTGAAGATATAAATAGGAGTGTGTGAGAGCTGGAAAGAGATTCCATTCTTCAGAGTTCTGAGAGATTCTTGTGGGTTCCTGAGAGTGCCAGCCACATGGGGGTACCTTAAACTTTCATGTGGTGAAGAATGGAGGAGGAAGAGAGGTTCCCTGAAAGTGTATGTTCCAGAGATGAGAGAAGAGTGAGCCCCACTTGAGGAGACAAAGAGAGAGAGAGAGTGAGCAAGAAGCAGGTTCTGCCTCCAAGGCCTAGTGCAGAGGTGCTCTATATTCATCTTTTTCTACGCAGCCGTTCTGAAGTCTGGGATCACCATGTAGAGCTACACCCATTTGCTTTTCACATCTGGCCGTCCTGAAGTCTGGGATCACCAGGTGGTGGTACTCTCAAGTCTGTCTAATACCTGCACTGCAAATCATGGTAATTTGTGCCTTGTTTACAAAAAGTGGTTCTAGGAAAGATTTTGTCAGACCCTAACCATTCCCAGGGACCTGAGGTATGTTTCTTCTGTCTGTAGCTCCACTTATTTACCGCCAAGGGTCATACCAGTGGGTAACAGAATGGTGGTGTCACCTGTGACATCCGCTATCCCTGTTCTCCAGTTTATTGGGCATCCATATCCAAGGGGTGTCCGGAAGAAGCCCAGCGCTGCTCTGCCTGAGGCTACATGTGTCCTTCTGCGAGGGAGCCTGGTAAGTGCCACTGTGACTAGTGACCACTGTACCCTCCCAGCTCCTCGACATGTGCCTTGTGTCTGGGGTTACCCTACAGGATGCTGCATCTGCACCTAATTTATCGAGATCCTCTTGCAATCTCCTTGCATCCTCTCTTGTGGTAATATCTTTACATAGTTTTGTATCATCTGCAAATATTGATATTTTCCTGTACAATCTTTCTACCAGGTCATTAATAAATATAATAAAAAAGAATAAGCCTCAAAACTGACCCCCTGTGGTACCCCACTAATAAGGATGACCCAATCAGAGTATGCAACATTTATAACCACTCTCTGCTTTCTATCACTGAACGTGTTACTTACGCAATTACACACATTTTTGCCAAGATGGAGCAGTCGCATTTTGTATACAACATTTTATGCGGCACAGTATCAAACACTTTGGAAAAGTCTAGATACACAATATTCAATGGCTCTCACCAGTCCAGTCTAGAACTTACCTCCTCGTAGAGGCTGATCAGGTTGATTTGACAGGAGCGATCTCTCATAAACTGATGCTGATACGGAGTTATACAGATATTTTCCTTGAGGTCCTCAGGGAGGGCATCTGTTAGAAACACCTTCAAACATTTTACCCACAATGGAAGTAAGACTTGAGATGGGTAAGCTGAAGTCACATCTGCTGTGACTCATCCCAACCTATTATTGTATACCCACAATGATACATTGAGACCATATAAATTTTGGGATATTTTAAACACAGCAGCCATTTTATTTAAGCAAATTAACAATACGCATTAACCACTTTATAAAAGGACTAGATGATATACCCGAGTTAATTTGATACAGGTCTTTATGTGGTGTTTGCACAGAAAATTTCATGAAGTCAAGGTTACTTTAAAGTAACCGAGGAATAAAATATGAATACACATGGAGGAGCATGAGATTCTCCTCAGGCTACATGTACCGATGTCCCTCTACAGAATGTGCAACCCTTCTCACTCTCCTCATTTAGGACCTAAAGAATCCTTGCGCCAAATTTCACGCTTGTATGACACTGAGGTTTGTATGACACTAAGAAGTTACATTACATAGGGGTGCCAAGACTTAGCATTGAATAATGAAGTTGTCACCCCTTTTCCTTTCCTATTTAGGACCTAAAGAATGCTCCTGCCAAATTTCATGTTTTGTACAACATCGGTAAGTTAGAGAATTAGATTTGGTACATTACATAGGGGTGCTAATTAGAGATGAGCGAGCATACTCGTTAGGGCAAATTACTCGAGTGAGTATTGCCATTTTCGAGTACATGCCCGCTTGAGCCAAAAGATTGGGGGGCCGGCGGGAGTGAGCATGGGGGAGCAAGGGGAGGCCCTCTCTCTCTCCCCCACCTCTTTCCTCCCCGCTCTCCCCCACTGTCCCCCGAATCTTTTTGCACAAGTGGGTATGTACTCGAAAATGGCAATACTCACTCGAGTAATTTGCCTTAGCGAGTACGCTCACTCATCTCTAGTGCTAAAACTTTTGCACTTAGCAGTGAATTTTAGAGTTTTGAACCCTTAACTTTTCCTATTAGGACCTACAGAATGCTCCTGCCAAATTTCATGTTTGTACGACATCGGGAAGTTAGAGAATTAGATTTGGTACATTATACAAGGGTGCCAATACTTTTGCACTTAGCATTAAATAATCAAGTTGTGACCCCTTTACGTTTCCTATGTAGGACCTAAGGAATGATCATCCCAAATTTCATGTTTGTACGATATTGGGAAGTTAGAGAATTAGATTAGGTACATTACACAGGGGTGCCAATCCTTTTACACTTCGCATTGAATTTTTCGAGTTGAGAACCCTTTATTTTTCCTATTTTGGACCTAAAAAATGCTCCTTCCAAATTTCATGAGAATTAGTAGGAAGTCAGTCAGTCAGTAAGTGAGGGCTTTCACCTTTATGTATATAGAAAGGAGGTCCTTGGGGCCAGAAAATTCTGGTGCTTAAGGGCCCCTGCACACTGGCAGGAGCGATATTGGGATTTCATTGATGCCCCAATATCACTCTTGCAATCCTTCCGCAGCCCTGGATGCGAGGCTTTTACTATGCTTTTTACCCACTGTTCCCATTCATGCCACACAGCCTCATAAGCCGCCCATGTGCCCGCCGCCAGCAACGATTGAATCAGATGACCCGCCACAGGCCGACCAGACTCCAAAGTTGAAGAGGGCACTGCCTCCCGTCCATTTCCGCCTACAGCACCAGTGACCAAAAACGCTCCCACTGAAACCGAGAAAGTGCATCAGCAATAGAATTCTCAACACTGGGAACATGTATGACAACCACCCATGCATTTAGCCACAGACATAACAACACCAGGTGGCACAATAAGTCTACTACTAGAGTGAGCGGACACCGAATTAATGGCTTGTACAGCGCCCAGATTGTCGCAGTGAATTTTAACCTTTTTGTTACTAAACCACTCCCCCCAAACGTCACCGCCACCACAACTGGAAACAGCTCCAGCAGCACCAAATTTTTTACTAAACCAACTTCCACTTATTAGGCCAGGGAGCTGCCCACCACTGAAATGCTCCAAATCCCGTACTACCAGCTGCATCCGTAAAAAAAAGTTTGCAATCAAAACTGTCTATCCCCTCAGATATAAATTTGGCCCATCCATTACACTAATTTTGCGGTGAGAAAAACAAATATGACAAAGAAAAATTGGAATTTGAAATTCTTTTTAATGACGGTTACATTCTAAGAGTTCTAAATTAATGGAAGAATTCCTGGCAGGCAGTTCGGTGTGAAGAGAATCATGTGGTGTCTTCATGAGATCGTTTTCTTTTAGCCTGCCTCTTGTAAGGGAATTCCAGAGCATCCCTGCACACAGACCAGCAGTAATCCGCAAGCATTGCTTCATTCCAACGGCCCTGATATCTTTGTTCCATTACAGAAATATCCTGGTGGAATCTTTCTCCGTGTTCATTACTGACAGCTCCACAACTAGGAGGGAAAAAGTTTAGGTGGGAGTGGAGAAAATGGATTTTAAGGGACATGTTGCATCTGAGTTGTTGGTATTTTCCAGAAGTATTATCACCAACCGAGTGAACTAAGGGAACTAAGTGATGTGATAGCTAGGCCGCTATATCTAATATTTCTAGACACTATCAAGACCGGTGTTTTACCATTGGATTGGCGCATTGCCAACCTGGTTCCAATATACAAAAAGGGGACCAAAAGTGAGCCTGGTAACTACAGGCCAGTAAGTCTCACTTGAGTAATGGGAAACATTTTCGAGGGGATTCTGAGTGATGCCATCGATGAGTACCTCAAGGAGAACAAAGGAATAACTCCTCACCAGCATGGATTCATGAAGGGTCGCTCATGTCAGACAAATCTGATCAGTTTCTACGATGAAGTAAGCTCTAAGCTGGACCAGGGAGAATCTATTGATCTCGTATATTTGGACTTCTCTAAAGCATTTGACACCGTGCCACATAATAGGCTAATGTACAAAATGAGGCACCTCGGATTGGGTGAAAACATGTGTAAATGGGTAAAGAATTGGCTCAATGATAGAAAGCAGAGGATGGTAATAAATGGTTTGTACTCTGATTGGACCACAGTCACTAGTGGGGTGCCACAGGGTTCAGTATTAGGCCCCATTCTGTTCAATATATTTATCAACGACCTGATAGAGGGGCTGCACAGCAAATATCATTTTTTGCAGATGCCACAAAATTATACAATATAATTAATGCAACGGAGGACAATGTACGGCTACAAACGGACCGAGATAAGCTGGGGGCTTGGGCAGAAAAATGGCAAATGAAGTTCAATGTTGAAAAATGTAAGATTATGCACATGCACAGCAAAAACGGATGTCATCAATATACACTTAATGGGGTACTGCTAGGGAAAAGTGATATGGAAAAGGACCTGGGGGTACTAGTGGATTGTAGACTAAACTGGAGTAACCAATGCCAGTCAGCTGCTGCAAAGGCAAATAAAGTCTTGGGGTGCATTAAAAGAGGTATAGGGGCGAAGGACGAGAACGTTATTCTACCATTATATAAGGCACTTGTCAGGCCTCACATGGAATACTGCGCACAGTTCTGGTCACCGATGCTCAGGAAAGATGTTACAGTACTGGAGGGGGTTCAAAGAAGGGCAACTAAACTAATACATGGAATGAAGGGACTGGAATACCCAGAGAGGCATCAAAATTGGGATTATTTACTCGACTAACTATGTATAAATACATGAGGGGACAATACAAGGATCTCTCCCAGGATCTGTTTACACCCAGGACCGCGACGGTAACAAGAGGGCATCCATTACGTTTAGAGGCAAGCAGGTTTCATCACCAACTTAGGAAGGGGTTCTTTACTGTAAGAGCAGTTAGACTGTGGAAATCTCTGCTTGAGGAAGTGGTGATGGCAAAATCCATAGAGGAGTTTAAAAGGGGACTTGATGTTTTTCTGGAGAGGAAGGATATTATAGGTTATAAATCTAAGGTTAACTATTAATCCGGGTTTACAGGCAGGTAGGAACTATTAGGGGTTGATCCAGGGAATAGTCTGATTGCCATTAGGGAGTCGGGAAGGAATTTTTTCCCCAAAAGGGCTAAATGGCTTCTGCTCTTGGGGGTTTTTGCCTTCCTCTGGATCAACAAGACAGGAGGATAGACAGGCTGGACTAGATGGACATTGTCTTCATTCGGCCTTACGAACTATGTTACTATGTTACTATGAGTGTACTTATCATCTCTTTTGTTGCCTAAGAATCAATGAATCACTCCCTTTAAGGCTTGCCAAGCTTCTTCTTCTTTTCCCTCCAAATCTTGGTCGAATGCAAGATCCTTTACAAGTTGTCGAATTTGAACAAAAATACCTTCCTTAACCCTTGCATCACTCAATCTAGAACATTTGTCTCTTAAGTACTTAATGCCTGTCCTTCCTGGTTCATACCTTTGTCAACATTTTTCATTAAACCCAACTTTATATGAAGGGGTGGAAGAAGAACATCTTTTGGGTCCACGAGAGGCTCGGCAATGACATTTTTCTCGGTAGAGTCAAGATTTCTTGCAGGCCAATCTGCTTGAATGTAATGTGATCCCTACTGTTCCACATACATAAAAAGCAACAGTATTTAGTGTACCCCAGTTGCATTCCTAAGAATACAGCGATGACGTTTAGATCGCCACAGATTTTCCACTTGTGTTCAGCATATTTGATTGAGTCGAGGATGGCTGTCATGTTTGCATAAATCTCCTTCATGTGAACTACATGATCAACAGGAATAGAATGAAGACAGTTGCCGTTGTTAAAGGGGTTGCCCCGTGGCGAAATCAAAAATTTTTTTTTCTACATACCCCCACATTGTGCCCCGTTAAAAACAATCCCTTTGTTATTTAAAAAAAAAATCGCTTACCTGCATCCCCGTTCGGGCAGTTTCTTCTTTTCTTCTTTTAAAGATGGCCGCCGGTCCTTTCCCAAGGATGCACCGCGGTCTTCTCCCATGGTGCACCGTCGATTATCTTCTCCTGTCTTGCATTCCACTGCCGATTACAGCCACCTAATTGACTGATCGGCACCACGTGACGGAGGCGGAGCTACGATGACGATGCACAGACCAGCTCTCCGGCGCGAGCACGCCGGAGCGGCCCCATTCAACAGAGCAGAAGACCGGACAGCGCAAGCACGTCTAAAGAAGCCAGAAGATGCAGAAATAGCCATGGAAACGGGGACGCCAGCAACGGAGTGGGTAAGTGTATAACTTCTGTATGGCTCATATTTAATGTACGATGTATATTACAAAGGGCATTAATATGTCCATACAGAAGTGTATAACCCCACTTGATTTCACGGGACAACCCCTTTAAGTAAAACAGCTTTCAAACTAAGCTTGGAGGATCCTATGAATAGCCTCCATTCAGTTGAATCATGGTTCAAATTCAAACATTTCATGAAGCCATTAATGTTGCAGCAAACAATCAGGTTGTTTTTCTTCTCAAAAAAAGGAAGCCGTTCCCTCTGATGTTCTCTGTACTCTGAGACACTGACATCACGTTGGAGAAGATTCCATTGCTGTGGTCTTGACCCTAGAAGTCCTACCTTCTCCTTTGATAATTCAAGGTCTCGAAGGAGATCACTCAATTCCCCTTGACTTAGTCTGTGTGGTGTACCATCTTTTACCTCCTCCTCGACCTCTCCGCAGCATTTGACACTGTTGACCACAAACTCCTCCTCAGTATGCTACGCTCCATTGGCCTAAAGGACACTGCCCTCTCCTGGTTCTCCTCCTACCTATCTGACCGCTCTTTCAGTGTCTCCTTTGCTGGCTCTACCTCCCCTCCTCTTCCCCTTGCTGTTGGGGTCCCCCAGGGCTCGGTCCTCGGCCCCCTCCTTTTCTCTATCTACACAGCCCCTATTGGACAAACCATCAGGAGATTTGGCCTCCAATACCACCTGTATGCTGACGACACCCAGCTATACACCTCTTCCCGTGACATCTCTGCACCTTTCCTCCAAAACATCACCGACTGTCTGTCCGCTGTCTCTAACACCATGTCCTCTCTCTACCTAAAACTAAACCTCTCTAAAACCGACTTACTGGTATTTCCACCCTCCACTAACCGACCTCCTCCTGACATCTCCATCTCAGTGAGTGGCGCTACCATAACTCCTAGACAACATGCCTTGGGGTCATATTCGATTCTGATCTCTCTCTTAACCCCTACATCCAATCTCTGGCCCGAACATGTCAGCTGCACCTCAAGAACATCGCAAGAATCCGCTCTTTTCTCACTGCGGACACGTTAAAAAAGCTTACTGTTGCCCTCATCCACTCCTGGCTCGATTATTGCAACTCGTTGCTGATCGGCCTCCCCTGCACCAGACTCTACCCTCTCCAATCGGTCCTAAATGCGGCAGCCAGGCTCATCTTTCTGTCCAGCCGCTACTCGGACGCCTCTGCCCTGTGCCAGTCACTGCACTGGCTGCCCATTAAATACAGAATTCAATTTAAACTCGCTACCTTCATCCACAAAGCTCTCCACAGCGCAGTGCCCCCCTATATCGCCTCCCTCATCTCAATCCATCACCCAGCCCGGGCTCTCCGCTCTGCTAACGAAACCAAACTGAGCTCCCCATTAATTCGAACTTCTCATTCCCGCCTCCAAGACTTCTCCAGAGCAGCACCGATCCTCTGGAACGCACTACCAAAGGCTACCCGAGCAATCCAGGACTCGCAGAAATTCAGGCGTGCTCTAAAAACGCACCTCTTCAGGTTGGCATACCGCATTCCCTAAACAAACCCCTTTGTATGCCGCCTGATAACATGCTCCCTGACCTACCGACTGCAATCCCTGCTAGCCACCATATACCGCTCCTGCAGTCATACCGATTCTGCCGTCACACGGCTAAATGTCTGACCATTGTCTATGTGTATAACATCACTCACTCTCCACCTCACCATACCGTGCACATCTCCAGCCCTTTACCTTCTGTATCACCCCATTACTTGTAGTATGTAAGCTCGTTGGAGCAGGACCCTCACCCCTATTGTTTCCATCAATTGATTACTATGTAACCGTGGTTCTGTAATGTTTGTACTTTTGTCTTTCTGTATCCCCCCTGTCTATGTAAGCGCTGCGGAATATGTTGGCGCTATACAAATAAAGTTTATTATTCTTCTTCTTATTATTACCTCAAAGTCAGGGTCATGGGATGTGGAAGGCTTGTTGGGTTCTTCTTTTTAACACTTTCTTCATTTAGGTCAAATAGCAGATGTAAGATTTGGGTATTGAACTGTTCCTGTATTCTTCATTGGCCTTCCTACCTTTTAGTCGGGGTTCAGCAAAAATAGCAGTCATCTGTATGGTTTGTAGGCTCCTGCCAAACCATACGTACAGCAAAAGCTATAGATCATTTTTTATTTTTTAGCTATTCTCGTAGTTTAACTGAGCAAGAGTTGCAACATAGATGTGGAGCCCATGACTTATCCCGGTACCCTACCTTCATACCAAAATAATGATGATAGGCAGTCTTCAGAAGAGTCATCAGATTGTGTTTCTGTGACTAAAATGTTATTTCACCACAAATGTAACAAAAATTATTCACTAAATTTGCACATTTTTGTGACATTTTAATATAGCAAATTTTACACTTGAAAAGCACTGCAAAACCAGAAATTCTGAAAAAAAGGAAAACAGAAACAATATGAAACTCAGTCATAGCAACATTTATTATGTTTATAGCCTACAAACATATGGAGAACGTTGTATCATGTCAGTTGAGAGGTGTGACAACCCACCCCCCAAAAAAAAAAATTCCCGCAAAATAAAAATGTAAACTCTAAAAAATAACATGTCACTGTATCTCCAAAACAAGAGCTAATCGGTCATTTTTATGGTGGTTTTTGAATTCAGCAGATGGAAATACATAAGAATATGATCGTTTGAGCCTGAAACAAAATCATTGTTGGGCAGGGTTATCATTTTGAGGAACATTTTGTTTTCCTGCACCAAGCCAAGATTTCAAAGGCTCATAGGTGTCAGGATAATAGATTTCCCCTCAAATGACCCTATTATAAAAACTACACCCCTTAATGTATTCACTGAGGGGTCAGGAGTATTTTGACCCCACTGTTTTTTTCAGGAGTTAATGCAATTTAGAGGAGAAAAAATAAAATGTAATATCTTTGCCTATGTGTAGAGATGAGCGAACGTACTCGTCCGAGCTTGATACTCGTTCGAGTATTAGCGTGTTCGAGATGCTCGTTACTCGTAACGAGTACCACGCGATGTTCGGGTTACTTTCACTTTCATCTCTGAGACGTTAGCGCGCTTTTCTGGCCAATTGAAAGACAGGGAAGGCATTACAACTTCCCCCTGCGACGTTCAAGCCCTATACCAGCCCCCTGCAGTGAGTGGCTGGCGAGATCAGGTGTCACCCAAGTATATAAATCGGCCCCTCCCACGGCTCGCCACAGATGCATTCTGACAGAGATCAGGGACAGTGCTATCTTGTTGGAGCTGCTATAGGGAGAGCGTTAGGAGTATTTTAGGCTTCAAGAACTCCAACGGTCCTTCTTAGGGCCACATCTAACCGTGTGCAGTACTGTGGAGGCTGCTTTTCGCAGTGTTGCACTTTTTTTTTTTTTGTATATCGGCTGTGCAGAGCATTGCGCCCTGCAGTAATACTCCAGGGCCAGAAGCGCTTAGGCAGGGACAGAAGACATATTATTGATTGAATAGAGGCAGTGGGCCTGCAAAATTATTTCCTGGCTCTGTCTGGGCTCTGAAATCACCGCTGTATTGCAGTTCACAGTGCAACACTTTGCAGTTCTGTGGCAGGGACAGAAGTGCTTAGGCAGGGACAGAAGACATATTGATTGAATATAGGCAGTGGGCCTTTGCAAAAAAATTTGTGGGGAAAAAATTTGGGCTACTTGTGAGTGTCCTCAGTGTTCTGGGTCTGTGCTGGGTGTAGTAGTTCTCCAAATTCATACGCAGCCAGCTAAGTGTTACAGCAGGCTTGCGCAAAATTATTTCATGGCGTTCCATAAGCGAAGTCAGCCTCCAACCACAGGCCAATAAGCGGCACATTTAATTACAGCGTTCTGTTTCTGCACTACTGGTAATACAGCATGCTGAGGGGTAGGGGTAGGCCTAGAGGATGTGGACGCGGGCGAGGACGCAGAGGCCCAAGTCAGGGTGTGGGCACAGGCCGAGCCAGTGCGGTGGCCAGGGGTAGAGGCAGGGCCAGACCGAATAATCCACCAACTGTTTCCCAAAGCGCCCCCTCGCGCCATGCCACCCTGCAGAGGTCAAGGTGCTCAACGGTGTGGCAGTTTTTCACAGAGACGCCTGACGACCGACGAACAGTGGTGTGCAACCTTGCCGCGCCAAGATCAGCTGGGGAGGCACCACCACCAGCATGCGCAGGCATATAATGGCCAAACACCCCACAAGGTGGGACGAAGGCCGTTCACCGCCTCCGGTTTGCACCACAGCCTCTCCCCCTGTGCCCCAACCTGCCACTGAGATCCAACCCCCCTCTGAGGACACAGGCACTACCGTCTCCTGGCCTGCACCCACACCCTCACCTCCGCTGTCCTCGGCCCCATCCAGCAATGTCTCTCAGCGCAGCGTCCAGACGTCGCTAGCGCCACTGTTTGAGCGCGAGCGCAAGTACGCCGCCACGCACCCGCACGCTAAAGCGTTAAACATGCACATTGCCAAATTGATCAGCCTAGAGATGCTGCCGTATAGGTTTGTGGAAACGGAGGCTTTCAAAAGCATGATGGCGGCGGCGGCCCCGCGCTACTCGGTTCCCAGTCGCCACTACTTTTCCCGATGTGCCGTCCCAGCCCTGCACGACCACGTCTCCCGCAACATTGCACGCGCCCTCACCAACGCGGTTACTGCCAAGGTCCACTTAACAACAGACACGTGGACAGGCACAGGCGGGCAGGGCCACTATATCTCCCTGATGGCACATTGGGTGAATTTAGTGCAGGCTGGGACAGAGTCAGAGCCTGGGACCGCTCACGTCCTACCCACCCCCAGAATTGCGTGCCCCAGCTTGGTGGTGGTATCTGCGGCGGTGTATGCTTCCTCCACTAAACCACCCTCCTCCTCCTACGCAACCTCTGTCTCGCAATCAAGATGTGTCAGCAGCAGCACGTCGCCAGCAGTCGGTGTCGCGCGGCATGGCAGCACAGCGGTGGGCAAGCGTCAGCAGGCCGTGCTGAAACTACTCAGCTTAGGAGAGAAGAGTCAGACGGCCCACAAACTGCTGCAGGGTCTGACAGAGCAGACCGACCGCTGGCTTGCGCCGCTGAGCCACCAACCGGGCATGGTTGTGTGTGACAACGGCCGTAACCTGGTGGTGGCTCTGCAGCTCGGCAGCCTCACGCACGTGCCATGCCTGGCCCATGTCTTTAATTTGGTGGTTCAGCGCTTTCTGAAAAGCTACCCACACTTGTCATACCTGCTCGGAAAGGTGCGCCGGCTCTGCGCACATTTCCGCAACTCCAAGACGGACGCTGCCACCCTGCGGACCCTGCAACATCGGTTTCATCTGCCAGTGCACCGATTGCTGTGCGACGTGCCCACACAGTGGAACTCTACGCTCCACATGTTGGCCAGGCTCTATGAGCAGCGTACAGCTATTGCGGAATACCAACTCCAACATGGGCGGCGTAGTGGGAGTCAGCCTCCTCAATTATTTACAGAAGAGTGGGCCTGGTTGGCAGCCATCTGCCAGGTCCTTGGAAACTTTGAGGAGTCTACCCAGATGCTGAGCGGGGATGCTGCAATCATTAGCGTCACCATTCCTCTGCTATGCCTCTTGAGAAGTTCCCTGCAAAGCATAAAGGCAGACGCTTTGCAATCGGAAACGGAGGCGGGGGAAGACAGTATGTCGCTGGATAGTCAGAGCACCCTCATGTCTATATCTCTGCGCGTTGAGGAGGAGGGGGAGGAGCATGATGAGGAGGGGGAAGAGACAGCTTTGCCCAGTGCTGAGGGTACAGATGCTGCTTGCCTGTCATCCTTTCAGCGTGTATGGCCAGAGGAGGAGGAGGAGGAGGAGGAGGAGGAGGAGGAGGAGGAGGAGGGGATGGAGCATGAGGAGGAGGGGAAGAGACAGCTTGGCCCACTGCTGAGGGTACAGATGCTGCTTGCCTGTCATCCTTTCAGCGTGTATGGCCAGAGGAGGAGGAGGAGGAGGAGGAGGAGGAGGAGGATCCTGAAAGTGATCTTCCGAGTGAGGACAGCCATGTGTTGCGTACAGGTACCCTGGCACACATGGCTGACTTCATGTTAGGATGCCTTTCTCGTGACCCTCGCGTTACACGCATTCTGGCCACTACGGATTACTGGGTGTACACAATGCTCGACCCACGGTATAAGGAGAGCCTTTCCACTCTCATTCCCGAAGAGGAAAGGGGTTCGAGAATGATGCTATACCACAGGGCGCTGGTGGACAAACTGATGGTAAACTTCCCATCCGACAGCGCTAGTGGCCGAAGGCGCATCTCCGCGGCCGAGGTAGCAGGGGAGGCGCAGAGATCAGGCAGCATGTACAGCGCGGGCAGGGGAACATTATCCAAGGCGTTTGCCAGCTTTATGGCTCCCCAGCAAGACTGTGTCACCGCTCCCCAGTCAAGGCTGAGTTGGCGGGAGCACTGTAAAAGGATGGTGAGGTAGTACGTAGCCGATCGCACGACCGTCCTCGGTGACACCTCTGCCCCCTACAACTACTGGGTGTCTAAGCTGGACACGTGGCCTGAACTCGCGCTGTATGCCCTGGAGCTGCTTGCTTGTCCTGCGGCTAGCGTCTTGTCAGAGAGTGTGTTTAGTGTGGCTGGGGGAATCATCACGGATAAGCGTACCCACCTGTCAATCGACAGTGCCGACAGGCTAACACTCATCAAGATGAACAAAGCCTGGATTTCCCCAGACTTCTCTTCTCCACCAGCGGACAGCAGCGATACCTAAGCAATACGTAGGCTGCACCCGCGGATGGAAGCATCGTTCTCTATCACCATTCAAAACGGGGACCTTTAAGCTTCATCAATCTGTGTACAATATTCCTCCTCCTGCTCCTCCTCCTGAAACCTCACATAATCACGCCGAACGGGCAATTTTTCTTAGGCCCACAAGGCTCAGTCATATAATTTTTCTAAACAATTTTCATACGTTTCAATGCTCATTAAAGCGTTGAAACTTTCACCTGAACCAATTTTTATTTTTACTGGGCTGCCTCCAGGCCTAGTTACCAATTAAGCCACATTAACCAAAGCGATTAATGGGTTTCACCTGCCCTCTTGGTTGGGCATGGGCAATTTTTCTGAGGTACATTAGTACTGTTGGTACACCAATTTTTGGGGGCCCTCGCCTACAGTGTAATCCAATTAATTTTTAGCCCACCTGCATTACAGCTGACGTTACATCCGCTGTGTTGGGCAATGCAATGGGATATATTTATGTACCGCCGGTGGCTTCCTGGCACCCACCCATGCTGTGGGTCCACAGGGAGTTGTAACTGCATGTGTCCACTTCTAAAGAACCCCAGTCTGACTGGGGCATGCAGTGTGGGCCGAAGCCCACCTGCATTAAACATGACATTATTACCTCAGCTGTGATGGGCACTGCAATGGGATATATTTATGTACCGCCGGTGGCTTCCTGGCACCCACCCATGCTGTGGGTCCACAGGGAGTTGTAACTGCATGTGTCCACTTCTAAAGAACCCCAGTCTGACTGGGGCATGCAGTGTGGGCCGAAGCTCACCTGCATTTAATCTGACGTTAGCTCTGCTGTCCAGGGCACTGCAATGGGATACATTTATGTACAGCCAGTGGGTACCAGGGAGCCACCCATGCTATGGGTGCACACGGAATTCCCATTGCGGAGTTGTACCTGCCTGTGACTATTTATAAAAAACCGCGGTCTGACTGGGGCATGCAGACACCTTGACAGAATGAATAGTGTGTGGCACATAGGTTCCCCATTGCTATGCCCACGTGTGCAGCTCCAGATGGAGGTAGCACAGGATTGGATTTCTCATTGCTTATGTACAGCATTGTGGACTATCGCCCCGCCCCTTTTAAAGAGGGTCACTGCCTAGCCGTGCCAACCCTCTGCAGTGTGTGCCTGCGGTTCCACTGGCAGACGCACTTATAAATAGACATGAGGGTGGCGTGGCATGAGGGCAGCTGAAGGCTGCGCAGGGACAGTTTGGTGTGCGCTGTGGACACTGGGTCGTGGGGGGGCGGAGGTTGGTCAGCATGTAACCCAGAAGAAGTGGCAGTGGAGTGTCATGCAGGCAGTGATTGTGCTTTGTTGGAGGTAGTGTGGTGCTTAGCTAAGGTATGCATTGCTAATAAGGGCTTTTCAGAAGTAAAAATTGTTGGCAGGGGGGGGGGCACTCTTGCTGCTATTGTGGCTTAATAGTGGGACCTGGGAACTTGAGATGCAGCCCAACATGTGGCCCCTCGCCTGCCCTATCCATTGCTGTGTCGTTCCCATCAATTTCTTGAATTGCCCAGATTTTCACAAACGAAAATCTTAGCGAGCATCGGCGATATACAAAAATGCTCGGGTCGCCCATTGACTTCAATGGGGTTCGTTATTCGAAACGAACCCTCGAACATCGCGAAAAGTTTGTCTCGAGTAACGAGCACCCGAGCATTTTGGTGCTCGCTCATCTCTACCTATGTGTCATTTTAAAGGCAGGATTTTTTTCTATAGTGCACATGAAAATTGGGATTTACACTCCAAAATGGATACCCCTGTCTGTCCCGTGTTCAGAAGTATACCCATTGTGGCCCTAATCCTATGTCCCTATGCACAATGGGGCCCAAATCGAAAGGAGCAGCCGGTGGCTTTCAGAACAGAAATTTTGCTTGAAGGTGTTTCAGGCTACATAGCCCACTGGTAGAGCCCTTGAACCAGCAAAACGATAGAGAACCCCCACAAATGACCCCATTATGAAAACGTAATGAATTCATCTAGGGGTGTATGGCATATTTTTACCCCTTTTGAATGAATATAAGCGTTTTAACGTCTCTGAGGATTAAAGCACAGCAAAGCAAAACGTAGAAACTAAGGTCACTAACGGGTTAAAATTCAACAGATTTATCATTCAGCAAAGCCACTATGAAAAACTGGTGCATTTTAAAACTGTTTCTCTTTAGATTGCATTAATAAACACGTCCCAGTGTGTTCGGTGAAGACAGGGAAGAACCTATGTACAGATGTAGTTTCCTGGCCCCCTCCATAATGTCATACATGTAATGTCTTGTCTTGATGCACTGTGCAAAATGTCCTGTCATTCTTTTATGTGTATTGCACAGCTGCAGTGTGTGATGGGTTAATATCTGCAAAATATGAGCTGTCTGCCTGTGAATGTATCAATTTTGTGTCAGGACCGGCGGCTCGCGGGTCTGTTCCCTCGCCACCAGTCCTATCACACAGGCAGCTGCCTTGCGGCTCAGGAGAGCCCCAGTCCTTGTCATCTCCCCTGGCCGCCAGGCTCCTCCTCACCGCGCCGCGTCCTTGGCTCCATGGTAACCCGGCACTCATCTTCTTCTCCGTCTCCCGCAGGGCTGCGGGTGGGGTCCCCAGCGGGGCTGGGTGTTCCTGGTGGCTGTCAGACTCCCCGCCCCATTTATAGCTGCTGGGATGGGAGATCTGACAGGATTTAAACCTGTCTGTGTGTGCAAATGGCTGCCAGTGTTAGTTTGGTCATCCAGCTGCACTCGCGTATTGTTTGACTCCTGTTGTGACCCCGGCTTTCTGACTTTCTGCTCTCTGGACTTTACTTAGTTTTTGCCTGACCCCTTTGTACCGCATACCCTCCTACTGCCGACCCGGATAGTCTGACCATTCTACTGTTTGTTTGTCTCCAGTGTCTGTTTGTCGTTCCCGTGTCCCACTTCCCTAGTTTAGTGAAGGGACCACCGCCCAGTTGTCGCCCTGGGATTTAGCCCAGGGGGGCAAGTAGGCAGGGACAGGGGTTGCGGGTTTTCTCAGGGACTTCCATTATCCCGGACGCTGTCCTGACATTTTGTTCCTGTCACGTGGTATGAGAGAGGCTATAAATGTGAGTTTATAACACAGAGGCACATGGAGGCACCTTCAGCCCTCATGTGCTGAAGATGGAAGAAGAGGAGAGGTTTTCCCTAAATACATGTCTTCAGTTCAAATGATAGGTGAGCCCCAAAGAGAGAGAGAGCGCGCATAGCGCAAGTTCAGTCAGTCAAGGCCTAGTGCAGAGGTACTCACTTGTTCGTGTTCACACTCAAACGTCTTGCAGTCTGAGTCTCGCTGAGTGGAGGTACTTGTCTGCTAGAGAATCTGTGGAGTGACCCTACCCCCTTCCTCCTAGGGAGTGTTCCCCTTCCAGGAACGGTTCCTGACAGAAAACATAGACTGCAGGACCGTTGTCATCCTGAGTTTCCTCCCGGACCTCAAATCTCTTTTTTTGCCTGCACTAGTGTATTGTTTGAATTTATGCCTCGTACTACTAAAGTGGAGTTCTCAGTAAAGTAATTTCCAGTCCCTGACTGTTCCCGGTGACCTGAGGTACTTAAATTGTCTGTGAGTCATTTATTTTCCCCGCCGATGTTCATGCGGGGGAGGGAAACGTGGGGGGGAGGGTACTGGAATGGTGGTGTCATGCGTGACATACCCTACACCTGTTTTCCCATTTATTGGGCATCCCCATGCCGGAGGTGTCCGGAAGAGGCTCAGGGCTGCCCTGGCCTTGGCTGCGTGTATCCCTGG
Organism: Eleutherodactylus coqui; assembly: GCF_035609145.1. Lineage (NCBI taxonomy): Eukaryota > Metazoa > Chordata > Amphibia > Anura > Eleutherodactylidae > Eleutherodactylus > Eleutherodactylus coqui. The sequence continues at coordinate 310,956,563 of NC_089838.1, read as the reverse complement.
TAAGTGCCTCTATGACAAGTCAGCATTTTACCCTCTCAGCTCCTCAGCGTATGCCAAGTGTCCAGGGTCACCCTACGGGACACTGCACAGAGGGCTGCTGTGAGAGGGATAAGAGTAGAAGATGCAGTAGATATTTTACTTATTGAGGTTTGCATGCAGAGAGCGGGGGTCTGGAAGGGGCGGCACATGCCTCCTGGGACAGCCATCATGATCCAGGACTGCCCTTAAGATCCAGGACAGTTGAGACGTATATAATAGGAGCCTATTCGTGACGTATCCTGTTGTATGCCTATGTGGTGGGATTCTCCAGACATATACCACTGATGTGAAGATGTGACCAGAGCCTTACTGGTATGACTGCCCAGCATTATCTTTAATAATGATCAATTTCTTTTCAGGCGTTGGATAAAAGGATATCATGGAGAAGATAATTATGGGAAAGTTGAAGTTTGTGCCCACTGGACTTTCATTGGGTGGATTGGCGCTTCTTGTGATTCTAAATATGTCAACGGGATTTGTGAGAAGAAGCTCTGAGCTCATCTTAGACCTCTAGAACCCAACAGAGAACTTTATAAATGAGGATGAATTATACTTCCGATGTCATTTATCTCTGCATGATTTATGTCTCTACTGTTTATAATGTAAGGAGCTCTTAAAGGGCCCTTCCCCATTTTCTACATTACCTTTCATGTTTATATCTAATATAAATAAGCCTACATGCTTGTTCGTGCACCACACTTTGACCCCTTTGCTGTAACTTTGGTGTGTGATGTTGGTGTCATGAGATGACACACATGCTCACCGCTGCTGTAAAATTATCAAATGTGAGTTTAATACATTCAGGGACTGGCAGGCGGGTTGGAAGTTACAATGTTAAGTCTATGGGTGGCGCTGCTGTGCTTCAGGCATTACCTGGAATGAGTAAAGTGTTGCTAGGCCAACACAGCATACACTGCTAAGCTGCACCATACACTGCCCAACCAAGAGTGATAGAGAGAGAGAGAGCGATAGAGAGACAGAGAGAGCGATAGAGAAAGAGACAGAGAGCGCACTATAGTGAGACAGAGAGAGCAATAGAGAGACAAAGTGAGAGAGCAATACAGAAAGAGACAGTGAGAGAGAGAGAGTGATAGAAAGACAGAGAGAGAGCACTATAGTGAGACAGAGAGCAATAGAGAGACAAAGGGAGAGAGCAATACAGAGAGAGACAGTGAGAGAAAGAGTTCTAGAGAGACAGTGATAGAGAGAGAGAGAGTGATAGAGAGAGAGACAACAGTAGAGAGACAGACATAGAGAGAGAGCTATAGAGACAGAGTGAGAGAGCGATAGAGACAGACAGCGATAGAGAGAAAGACAGTGAGAGAAAGAGCAATAGAAACAGAGGGAAAGCGATAGAGAGTCAGAGAGAGCGATAGAAAGAGAGAGTGATACAGAGACAGTTAGAGAGAGCAATGGAAAGACAGACCGAGCAATACAGAGACACAGATAGAAAGAGAGCAATAGAGAAAAAGAAAGAGAGAGAATGATAGAGAAATAGAGAGAGAGAGCAATGGAGAGACACACAGAAACAGAGAATGATAGAGAGACAGAGATAGTGATTCAGAGAAATAGACAGAGAGAGAGAGACTGACAGAGAAACAGAGAGAGAGCGTAGAGAGACAGAGAGAGTGATAGACAGAGAGAAAGAGTGATAGAAAGACAAATAGAGAGAGATAGCAATAGAGAGACAGAGAAACAGACAGAGAGAGGGATAGACAGAAAGAGCAATAGAGACAGAGAGAGCGACAGACAGAGACAGACAGAGAGGGACAGACAGAGAGAGACAGAAAGAGAATGAATGAGAGAGACAGTGATACAGAGACAGAAAGAGAGAGGCAGAAAGAGATAGACAGAAACAGACAGAGAGAGGCAGACAATGAAAGAGACAGAGAAAGGCAGACAGAGAGAGCGACAAATAGAGAGAGAGACAAACAGATAGAGAGACAGACAATGAGACAGACAGACAAACAGAGAGAAAGAGACAGACAGAGAGACCTGTAGGTTTTTTTATATTAGATATATTGCAATGAATAAGCCGGCTCTCTGCATATGTTGTCAGCATTTACCCATGCCCATTGATTTCATTAGGCTCTTGCAGTGCACAAATGCGCACCAAGATAGGTCATGACGTGTATTTTTTCACACTTGCTACCATCTATCTACTCGAAAGCGACTATTTTGGGACCAGGACCGGCACCACAGATATTCCACAGAAAGAAGTCACATGATGTATCATACAGTTACGGGATTTTTATAAGTACACTTTTCTGGCTGCTGATACGGAATAAACATGTTTTCATCCCAGATACTTCCTTCCTGATTCAGCAAATCCAAGCATAAAGCCACCAGATTATAGTCACCATTCCATCTCTGACTATGGACTCCGAAAGCAGCATTGATCATGAGACACTTAATGATGATGATGATGAAAGACCGTCAGGTACATACATTTAACTTCTCTGCTTGGATTTTAATTATATTTTTTTGTATTTTCTGTTTTCTATGTTATTGCCTCTTTATGTTCTCCAGATTAGTGACTGACGACTGTAAGTAAGCAGCAGTCAGTAAAACGATTCTGCGTGAAATCCACCGAAAATCCGCTGTGTGACCACGACCGTACTGTAGTGACTGGTAAAGTGCGATCCCATTGGCCGGCAGTTGTTTCTAACTCTTGGATATACAGAATGTATCTGTCCTATAGATGATCATTTTTCTTTAATGGTAGTTTATTTAGTATTTGGGTTGATATTTTGGTAACTTCAGGACCAATTAAATAATTTTCTATGTGGAGTTCTGGCAAATTACACTGGTCATCCAGGAACTAATTAGGACTGTAATTGAGGAGTCCTGTACATAAATGGCTGTAAGGATATTCTGCACAGTCCAGGCTGACTATAAAGTCAAGTCACAATATACCAGGCTGGTAAATATCAGTATATATTACATTACTGCGTCTTCTCATTACAGGCAGAAGGTGGTACGATTCTCACACCCGGAAACCAGAATGGATTTCCTATGGGCTGCTGGCCCTACTGTATGTTCTCATCCTGGTCCTCTTTATTACTGTCTATGCTGGAGGTAATAATGGTTTCTTATTGCTATTAAATAACTTGATTTACTGGATTCTGATGCAATTGTTAAAGACGAACTGCACTTTATAAAAACTTTTGACAGGTTAGATCAGGGGTTTCAAACTCATTTTCACCGAGGGCCACATCACCCTTACGGTTGCCTTCAAAGGGCCTATTGTAATTGTAAGACTTTATAGTAATGGTGACCCCCATAGTGGCTGAAGTGGTAATATGGTCACCCTTAATGGACCCAATAATAATAGTGACCCCCATAGTGACCCCAGTAATAGCAATGACAGCATTATTGGTCCCAGTAGAAATATGGTCCCCCATAGTGCCTTCAGTAGGGATAGTGACCCCCATAGTGGCTCAGTAGTACAGTGACTCCAATAATAATAGTGATCCCCATAGTGTCTCCAGTAATAATAGTGATTCCCATAATGGCACTAGTAATTGTGACCTGACATAGTTGTCCTGGTAGTAATAGTAACCTTTTATAGTGGCCCCAGTAGTAATAGAGACCTCCGTAGTGATTCCAGTATTAAGTGACCCAATATTGGTGGTTTCAGTAGTAATAGTATTCCCTATATTGGCCCCATACGTGACACCGATACTAGTCCCAGTAATAGCAATCCTCCTATTGGCCTCTGGCTGGGCAGCAGCCTGCAGCTCCGATCCAGTGGCAGTCACTTCTGTGTCTGTGACTGCTGACCTCTCCCCTTGTCGTCTGCCCGGCATACAGGACTGTGCACTCAGACACCGGGAGGGGGGTTGGAGAAATCAGTAGTCACAGACTCTGCACTGCCGCCACCGGACCGCAGCTGCAGGCTGGGTGGGTGGAGTGCCTATTAAGTTGCTGCACAGCCGGCAAGCCAATTATATTGAGTTGGTGGGCTGGATTCGGCCTGCGGGTCTTTTGTTTGACGTGTGAGTTACAGCATCATGTCAAAGGTTTTGGTCAGTGGGTTTCATGTTGCTGATACCTCTGCTGATCTCTGAACTCCAGGGGCTGCAGAACTCTGAGTAGTATGACCCCTTCAGCTGTCTTTATTGCCTGTCAGCAACCCTTGGCACCTGCAGATGGACATATAGACTTTTATAGACAGCTATGTGTCCATCTTCACTGCTGAGAGGCGCCAATAGGCAGCACAGACAGGAAAAGGGACATGATTTTCGTGTGAGCGCTGCAACCCCTTGGTACCAGTGATCAGTGGAGGTCTCTGGACTTTGAACCCCAAGTGATCCAAACTTTTGACATGTTCTGACATGTCAAATGTATTTTAAAAAGTGCCATTAGGGTCCTTTTACATAGGACAATTGTTGGGGGCTTTAACTTTCACACAGAAGTTCAGTGAATGAAGAACATTTCAGTTACTCTTGTTAGCCGTGAATGCGGCCGGGGATCGTTCTGCCTCCGCCTCTATTCACTTGAATGATGATCGCTTCTGTGTAAAACTCGACAGTCGTGCCACGTAAAGGCACACTTAGGACCATTTTACATGGGACAACCTGTTGGGAGCAGATGCCAGACATGTCATCCCAGCGATGATCATTCCTGTGATTTTAACCTGGAAGGATCAATGCTGGTGAATGGAGACGAAGTAAATGACTGCCTGTTTTCACGGACCAATCTATCTTCACTTTTCTGCATGCAGAAACTGAACAATGAATGAGAAGCAAACAAATTCTCGTTCAGCATTGAGTCGGGGTACACATTTGTAAGGAATGATTTATTGGCCCTTAGCCGTCCTGCAGACAGCAGACTGTGTGAAGCCTGTATAGCCTGCAGAATGTCTTACCAGAGTGGGCTCTATAGCAAAGATCAGATGGGTCCCTCAGTCTGGGAACAAATATTATTGGTCAGGACAGAAGGGTCTGCTGTTTCTTGCCCCAAAAATGCCTTTTTCATAGCTCTTGGGCCAACTCCCCCATAATAATCTTTATTAGGCCACAATGTTCCTAAGGGTATCTTGCCAACTAAGGCCTCCTTTCTGGAAGCTCCCTACAGCAGCAGCATGGGCTACCTCTATGGTATACATGGCCCTGGTCCATCCAATGGCATATTGGTCAGTACTATAGATTATAAAATGCTTTACCGGCCGAGCAGCAGCCGCCAGATTATTGCTGGCTATTTATTTAGCCCATTGTTCAATTTTCCCCTAAAACAGGATGCAACCGGACACACATATACATCAGTCTCACATTATTCTACCCATACAGATGCAGTTTTCTGTGTGGCAGAAGTCAATGCTAACATTACATAATGGGATAGATACAGTATTGTGCCTTGTGTTAATGGTAGTTTTTTTCTTCTGGTTTTGGGGGCAGAGAGCAGCACCATTCATCAGGTTACATGTGAAAAGTACCGAAGTGCCATAAAGTATAGCATTATAGTTGTATAAGGGAATAGTGAGGTCAGTTATTGTCACTGATTTATTTGTATATTTGACCTTTTCCATTTTCTTTCGATATGTCTGATATATGTGATGAGAGGAGTAAAGGTAGCCTGAGGGTGCATATTTATCAAGAGGTTCCATATGGTAATAAAGTTGGATATCACTGCCTTATATGTGTTACCAATTTAAGAATGATTCTTTATTTCCTAACAGGCAATGTCTCCAGTACCAGAAAACATTTGGTCACTTTAAAAGAGATGAATGACTTTAGGGAAAGAGGTAATTTATAATGTTTGTGTTTTCGTCATCCCAAGAACAGAATCTAAATACACCTTCTACACCTTCAATAGTAGTGGGCTGAACTCTCATTCATCCAGGGTCATCGGGTCCAACCCCCTGCTCAGTGCAGGATTCACTAAATCATCCCAGACAGATATTTGTTCAGCCTCTATTTGAACACTTCCATTGAAGGAGAACTCACCGCCTCCCATGGTAACCTGTTCCACTCACTGATCACCCTCTCTGCCTAATATCTAATTTGTGTCTCCTCCCTTTCAGTTTCATCCCATTGCTTCTAGTCTTTGTGCAGATGAGAATAGGGCTGATCCCTCTGCACTGTGACAGCCCTTAAGATATTTGTAGACCGCTATTAATTCTCCTCTCAGCCTTCTTTTTTGCAAGCTAAACATTCCCAGATCCTTTAATCATTACTCATAGGATTAAACACCATTAGGTTAGTCACCACTCACTGTTTAAGCTTGTGTAGATCTTTTTGAATCTTGTATCTCTTCTCTAGTGTTAGCTATCACTCCCAGCTTTGTGTCATCTGCAAATTTGATCTGTTTCCCCTCAACTAGATCATTTATAAAAATGTTGAACAGCACTGGGCCTAGGGCAGAGCCTTGTGGTACCCCACTTGATACATTCTCCCACTTAGATGTGCAGCCATTTATGACCACTCTTTGAATACAATCACTCAGCCAGTTGGGAATCCACCTAACAGCCGCCTTGTTAATCCCATATTTGGTCATTTTTTTCAATAAGGATAGTATGAAATTCTTTGTCAAAGGCTTTACTAAAGTCAAGATATACTACAGTATATCTACTGACCGAATTTCCCTCATCAACCCAGTCAGTGATTCTGTCATAAAAGGAAATTAAATTCTGTGCTATTACTTGCTTGTTACAAACCCATGCTGGCTCTGGTTTATTTCTACATTCTCAACCAAGTACTTGCATACATGCTGTTTAATAATTTCTTCAAAGATCTTCATCCGGTATAGAAGTCAGGTTCACAGGCCTGTAGTTTCCTGGATCAACCTTCTTCTGTTTTTTGAAGATAGGGACAACATTTGCCCTTTTCCAGTCTTCTGGGACTTCTCCTGTTCTCCGGGAATTTTCAAAGATTATGGCGAGTGGCAATTACATCCACAGCTTCCTTCGGTATCCTAGGATATAATTCATCTGAACCTGAAGACGAGTTCATTTAAGTTAGTTAAGTGTTCCCTCACCATTTCTCTACTTACAGATAGCCTGCATTCTTTTATTTCCCTATGTGAGATAGTGACGGGCAAAGTACTGGAGTGCAGATATATTTCGCCTAGGATGCTCTCCTATGAGGTTTTAGGGAGCACGTGGGCAGATACATGCCACCGAACAGCCTGGGCTCGGTGGAGGAAGCCGGCAGTATGGTGTCAGTAACATTAAGCTACTGACACGTTGTAGTGTGTAAGTGGCTCCTAGCCGCATAATCCGGGCCGGCTTTACCTTGAGTGGGAAAAGTGAAGGGTGGGATGGCCAGTCCCACATACCAGGTGAGGCTGGTACCAGGCCTTATAAAGCCTGGACCTGCCGGTCCTAGGAGAGGTGTGTGGAGACCTATGCAGGTCTGAGAGCCAGGCTGGCTGTGCGCAGCAAGCATTTGTTTTTGCAAGTGAGTAGACAGGGTCGGTCTATGTCTAGTAAGTGCTCATCCGAGCAGGAGTTACTTTATGTTGGCCTGATGTTAAGGCCTGTTTTTGCTTTTGTTTTGTGCTGAAATAAACCCAGGCGAAGCCTGGACTACGAACTTTATCCAGAGTGTCACTGTCTCTGACTGTTTACACCCAGATTGCTACCTGTCCTAACGCTGAACCCTCACACCTAGTAGAGCAGGGAAAATCAGTTGATGTGACATTTACTTTTTGAGAGAAAACAGGTACGAAATATTACATTTTAAAGTCTTTTAAAAAGGCTTCTCAATATTGTTTTTAACCAATTCACCAATTTCATCCTGTAAGCATCCTATAGCATCTCTGACTTTTCCTTTGCTTTTGACATACTCCCCAAATCCTTTTTTATTTAGTTTGGCCTGTTTTGTAAGCATCAATTCATTATTAGCTTTTCTGACCCTTGCCCTACAGTTTCTACAGACCGCATTATTTTCTTCTTTATATATTCCCCCCTATTTCCATTTGATAAACATATTTTTCTTTGTTTTTAGCATGTATTCAAGTTCTGTGTTCATCCATCCTGGTTTCTGTAAATGCTTCCCATTCTTCCTTATTTTAGGGATTGATAACGACTGTGCTTTGAGAATCTTATTTCACAATATTTTCAAATCTTCTTGGACATTTCTGTCCTGAAGAACATCCAGCCCTTGGATTCTTCCTACCCTTTTTCTAAGTCCATTAAAATCTGCCTTTCTGAAATCCAACCTGGAGGTCTGAGTTTCCTCAGGTCTTCCTCACCTTTTTATCCAAAATTCAAGGCTAGCATGATCACTGCCTCCTAAGGTCCCAGGCACCTATACTTCCTTGACCATTTTCTCCCTGATAGCAAGAAATAAATCCAGGACAACAGATTATTTTGTTTTGTCTTCTACTTTTTGGAAGATAAAATTTTCAGAAAGAGCAGATAAGAATTTGTTGGATCCATTACTTTTACCTGAGAGAGATTCCCAATAAATTTCTGGATGGTTAAAATCTCCCATGATCCCTATGCTGTACTTTTTTGAGATCTTGGCCATCTTATGTAGAAAGAGTTCATCAATATCGTCTGCTTGTCCAGGCGGCCTATAGTAAATGCCTACAATGGTGTCCTTTCTGTTTTTCTCTCCTTGTTTTCTTACCCAAACAGTTTCTACAGAACTCCCATGCTCTGAAGCTTGAATCTCTGTTGAGATAAATGTTTTCCTAACATACAATGCAATACCTCCTCCCCCTTTTTTTGGTCTGTTTCATATAAATAAGTTGTATCCTTCAAGCCTTGTATTCCTATCATGTGTATCATTCCACCAGGTTTCCGTGATGCCTATGACATCATATTTCTCTTCCTGTGTTAGGAGCTCCAATTCTCCTTGTTTGTTTCCCATGCTCTGTGCATTTGTGTGAAAACATTTTAGTTTGTGATCGGTGTCTCTTGCTCCCCTACTTTCCTTCTGAAATTTTTCATCTTTGTTCTTTTTTTCCACTGAAATAGAAAAGACCACCTCTGCTCCTAGTTCCTTCACTCTCCTGCTAAGGTCTTTGCAGTCTCTGCAGATAGTTGCAAGGTCCTTTTTTGCAGTGTCATTTGTCCCTACATGTATTAGTAGGAAAGGGTAGTTGTCTGTAGAATGAACAGTCTTGATAGCCTATCAAACACATCTTTGATTTGTGCACCTGGAAGACAGCACACCTCTCATGAGGTTATGTCAGGTCTGAAGACAGCTGCCTCTGTTCCTCTCAATAGGGAATCCCCCACAACAACCACTTTGTCTATGTACCTCACAATAGCACTTCTTTTTCTTCATCCGAAAAGAGGATTCTGAGTGCTTACTAAACTGTTCTTTGCTGGCAAAGTCACTTCTAGATGTACCTCTTCGTTGTCCACCTGCGTGAGAGTCTGGTACTGGCACCTGAGCAGTATGGCTGCTAACTTACTCCTGATGTCTTATCGGCACTGAAAAGAAGCTGTGGGTGAAGTAGCCGTGCAAGTCAGTAGTCAGGATAGCCAGGAGTTGTTATTGGGAAATGTAGTTTGCAGTACAAATGAATGAGGCAGGTAACGTCGTCAGAGAAGAAGTCAGAAGTCATCAACAGGACAAGGTTCGCAGTACAAGGATATGAGGAGGATTACGGAGTAAGAGTAGAAGCCAGAAGTCAATATCAGTAGGTCTTGCAGAAATAGAAGCAGGCAACGTGGAGATTAATCATGTGCTGCAGAATAAGTTAAAGCTATACAAATGAAGATTATTATTATTATTATGTGCTGGTGCAGTGGCAGGGCAAGGTATTTATAGGAAGTCTAACCAAGAGATGGGCATAGCTAAGACATGGGCTAGGTTAACAGGATCTGGGAACAAGGCAACAGGTATGTAAGGGAACTGTCCAAAGAGCTGAAGACTCAATAAGAAGGGCTACTGCTTGGAGTACAGGAGGTTCCTCGGTTCAAGTCTTGACACAGATGCTTCTGTTTCTTCGGGTCACATGCTTTCATTCCTCTGCTTCTGTAGGTACACTGAAAATTTAATTTTCTTCTGCTATGTCAAAGAAATCCTCATCTTTTTTTAAATCAATTTCAATGTAGCTATTCTATAAAGAGCTATCAACATTTCTTCCAATAGAGACACAAGCTTGCATTTTTGACAGGTGAAGTTTGACTTTTCCTCTAGTAGGTCTGTAAACATATAGCATAATTTGCAGCTCACCATATGGCTACTAGTTGTGCATTGTGAGGCCCATGGTGTGGCAATGTCCTCCAAATAGCTAGACCCCGCTAAACGCAACAATCATCCCACTCTCACCGACTCTTTACTCTTCACAATATTTACAGGGAATAAGCAATTTATCTTCCTGAGGCTCTAGTTCGTGTTGCACCCCATCAGTCTCTAAGTAGTAGTTTGGCCGATTACATATGTATTATGAATAATGAGAGGCGACTAAGCTACTCCCAGAATCATGAGAACAAATGGACCTGGCATGTTAAATTCAGTATGCTCAATTTTATATTTCCCCAATACATATGCCGGACCAACGTCAGACAAACATCTAAAACACATCGGATGGTCGATTGGGTTTGGCCAACCTTAGGGCGGCTTAACATGGGCGTATATGCAGTTGTGCTCGCTTCAGTGCAATGTGTTTCCTCTATGAAGGAGGCTTTTTTGCATGAATGGCAGCATATTTTACTTTACTTGTTGCGCATGCAGGGCATGTTTGTTTACGTGTGGCAGACAAACAAGCCTCGATTTAAAGGGCTATTTAGTGTAATGACTTCCACATGTGCTCTTTTTTCTGTGGATTTGCATATTGTGCATCTTCTTGTATATTGCGCGAAAATTTGCATACTCCCCATATACTTCCATTGGGCACAAAAGTGGAGCATATTGCCTTTTTTTGCACGTGGAAAAAAGAGAAATGCAAACAAACCCATTGAAATAAATGGATTCTATTCACCAAGCATTGCACATGCAAATATGCCCGTGTGAAGGTGACATAAATCTAATGTATATGGCCACCTTTACTTATTTTCCAAACTGGTAGATGTTCTACCTTTATCTCCCAGAAGAGAAACTCTCTAATAAGGTCTTCCATTGTAGCTTTCCTATTGGCAGTGGATCAACTTTCCAATATCCTCCAAATTCTGCCTTTCCAATGTGAATATATATGAGAACATACCCTGGAAGCAAATGGGGCCCCAATGCAAAACCTGTGCTGGGACATCCACTTGGTGACAAACCATTTACAGTACTTCTGTATTTCTATGTGGTACAGAAGACTTTGTGCCCCCTTAGACCTCAGGTTTACAATTTCTGAACCATCTATAGTTACACCCGACCTTGGACCCCATTAAGTAATGTACAAACACTGCACGATGCTCTTCATGTCAATAAGATCCTAACTACAATATTTTTTTCCTGCAGTACATAACCTTTCTTCAGCTATGGATGATCTACATACGTCATTAATGGGTAAGTCAACAAGTGAAGTGACATCAGGGAACGGTTGGGGAATTGTTTAATTCATAATTTCTGAGCCTAAAAAGCTAAAAAAATGCCACCTAAGAAAGATATGCAGAATACCTCTCTTACACATGACCAGAAACCTTGCCAGTTCAACATGTCCGATGTAAGTAGAAACACGATGATAACAATAAAGGCACAGGGTAATAACACAGTGGTATGAGCAGACAAACACATGAATGTCCAGTAGATTAAAAAGGCTTCTCCAAGAATTGAAGATAAATGGCTACTGTGCCTCCAGCTTCTGAGAAACCCTTCCTAGAAGGTAACTGGGATGGGTTGAATGCTGTTCTAGACCGGAGGGGAGGGCTGTGAATGGCATGGGGAAAACAATGTCCTCCAGCATGTAAATCTTATATTATTTTGGTTTTCAGAGAAGACTTGTGAGGACGGATGGAAGTTTGATGACAGTTGCTACTACGTTACTACAGTTCAAGCTAATTGGCAAAAGACCAGAAATTCATGTCTCAAGAAAGGGGCTGACCTAGCTTCAGTCACCACTGAGCGGGAGCAGGTGAGATAATGGTACAACATGGAAGTGCTAAGTGGAATAATAAAGGGCCACCTTATCTATTGAGAGATGCTATTCATTTCTACAACTCAAATTGCCAAACTAATGTCCTCATTACGGCCAAAAGGCATTCGTTTACATTATTATTCATTAGTTCTATCACAGGAGCCTGGTAACTACAGACCCGGTAAGTCTCACTTCAATAATTGGAAAAATATTCAAGGAGCTTCTGAGAGATGCCATCCTGGAATACCTCAAGGAAAACAATAGTATAACTCCTCATCAGCCTGGGTTCATGAGGGGTCGATCATGTCAGATCAATTTGATCAGCTTCTACAGTGAAGTAAGCTCTAGGCTGGACCTGGGAGAGAGTATTGATCTTGTATATCTGGATTTCTCTAAGGCATTTGACATCGTGCCACATAACTGGCTGATATATAAAATGAGAAGGCTCAGTCTGGGCAAAAACGTGTGTATTTGGGTAAAGAACTGGCTCGGAGATAGAAAGCAGAGGGTGGCAACAAATGGATTGTACTCTGATTGGGCCACCATTGCTAGTGGGGTGCCCCAGGGTTCAGTACTAGACCTGATTCTGCTCAATATATTTATCAATGACCTGATAGAGGGACTGCACAGTAATATATCGATATTTGCAGATGATACAAAATTATAAAAGGTAATTAATACAAATGAGGACAATGTACAGAGACCTAGATAAGCTGGGGGATTGGGTAGAAAATGGCAAATGAAGCTCAATGCTGATAAACATAAGGTTATGCACATAGGCAGGAGAAACGGATGTCACCAATATACACTAAATGGGGTACTGCTAGGGAAAAGCGATATGGAAAAAGATCTGGGGGTACTAGTGGACGGTAGACTTTACTGGAGTAATCAATGACAATCAGCTGCTGCAAAAGCAAATAAAGTCTTAGGATGCATTAAAGGAGGTATAGGGGCGAGGGCCGAGAACATTATCTTCCCGCTATATAAGGCACTAGTCAGGCCTCACATGGAATACTGCGCACAGTTCTGGTCACCGGTGCTCAGAAAAGATGTTGTAGTGCTTGAGGGGGTTCAAAGAAGGACAACTAAACTAATACATGGAATGATGGGACTGGAATACCCAGAGAGGCATCAAAATTGGAGAATCTCTCCCATGATCTGTTTATACCCAGGACTGAGACGGTAACAAGAGGGCATCCGCTACGTCTAGAAGAAAGCAGGTTTCATCACCAACACAGAAGGGGGTTCTTTACTGTAAGAACAGTGAGACTGTGGAACTCTCTGCCTGAGGACGTGGTGATGGCAAAACCGATAGAGGAGTTTAAGAGGGGACTTGACGTCTTTCTAGAGCACTATGATATTACAGGATATAGACATTAAATAACCAGCAGTGTTGTTGATCCAGGTCTTGGAGTCAGGTAGGAATTTTGAAACGCTGATCCAGGGATTATTCTGATTGCCATTATGGAGCTGGGAAGGAATTGTTTTTTTTCTTTTTGCCTTTCTCTGGATCAACAAGGGGGTGTAAACAGGCTGAACTAGAAGGACACTGTCTTCATTCAGCCTAATATACTATGTTACTATGACATATATTTTTGTTTTATTATTATTGGCGTCAATAAGTGAAAAATTGTACCTATGAAACTAACGATCACTTCTAGAATCCATTGGTGTCTGATTTCTAGTATTTCTGCAATTTGTTTATTTGTGAGTTTGGTTGCATACTGCGTTGTGTATTAAATTTAATGGTTTGTTTGGTTATCAATGTATGGCTATACAATGGCATTAGTTCCATCCAGAGGTATACATTGGGGGATAGTCCTGATGTATAACTTTAAAGGGGTTGTCCCGCGCCGAAACGTTTTTTTTTTTTTTTCAACCCCCCCCCCCCCCGTTCGGCGCGAGACAACCCCGATGCAGGGACTTAAAAAAAAAAACAGCACAGCGCTTACCTGAATCCCCGCGCTCCGGTGACTTCTATATTTACCGGTTGAAGATGGCCGCCGGGATCTTCTTCCTCCGTGGACCGCAGCTCTTCTGTGCGGTCCATTGCCGATTCCAGCCTCCTGATTGGCTGGAATCGGCACGTGACGGGGCGGAGCTACACGGAGCTACACGGAGCCCCATTGAGAAGATAAGAAGACCCGGACTGCGCAAGCGCGTCTAATTTGGCCATTAGACGGCGAAAATTAGACGGCAACCATGGAGACGAGGACGCCAGCAACGGAGCAGGTAAGTAAAAAACTTTTTATAACTTCTGTATGGCTCATAATTAATGCACAATGTACATTACAAAGTGCATTATTATGGCCATACAGAAGTGTATAGACCCACTTGCTGCCGCGGGACAACCCCTTTAATGTCTTAAGTATTAATAGACCTACCATCCAGGTCACGGGTCACGCTATTTTTTATTTTTGTTGGGCTTGCTAGGGGGCTAATGTGAGAGGAAGGGTCTAGATAGGGAGACTATTACCGCTTTGGAAGTTCGTTGGCCAACCCAGGGATCGCACGGGCATCTGAACTATAGGTTTAGGAAAGAGCTAGGTGGAAATCTCCCTCATATCATCTCCTAAAGAATTTTGGAGCAGTGAGCACCTACATAGAGGGTACCTAATACTCAAAGAGATCCCAGACAGGGAATGCAACCCTAAGCTCCATCTGGAGAGCAAGGGTGACTACATACGGCACACCCTCTGCCACAAGCCCTTAAACGACCTTATTCTCAGATACTAATCTAAGGATTCAATACAGCACTGTTACTCCTAAGCTGAGACAGACCCCATCTGTCTCAGATATTCAGCTCTCTAAATTTTCTGAGGATCTGCTTGTTTGGCAGTGAAACGCGTTGAGAGAGAGGGAATTAATCGAGCTTTATCAGAGGGAGTACTGCATCATTACAGTCAGTTCTCTCAATTGTGTCAGCAAGCAACCTCTATCTGAGCAAACCTGAATTGAGTACACGCCTGGTGTATATCTGCACTGGGTTGGATTTATGCTGACATCAATTGGAGGTTACTCTTTTTTTGATCTTTTTGTTTCTTTCTGAGCTGTCTTGTCTTGTTTGCTGTGGGGAATCTGCATTCAGTCCCTCTGGTGTAATACCCCTCCACAGCTTGTATGTGTTCAGCCCTATGTGTGAGTGTTTTTAGCTAATCCTAATAAAGAAATATAGTAGCCCCGATGTATAACTTTAATGTCTTAAGTATTGATAGAGAAGTTGCCATGAAGAAACTTAAAGAGGTTGTCCAGTTGTAAAGCTGTGATGTCCTGTCTTCTGCATAGGTCATCAATAGGAGATTGGTGGGGGTCCATCACATGGGACCCCCTCTGATCAACTGCTTGCCAGGCCGCTGTGGATGTCGGCTCGCTCAAATCCTTCTCTTCATGTAATCCCAGACAGACTGGATGATGATGAAAGGCTCTGTGGGGCCAAATCATCACTTCCAGGACTCCTTCTTCTTCTTTACATTGAAGATAGTTCTCAATGATATTGGCTGTATGTTTGGGGTTGTTGTCCTGCTGCAGAACAAATTTGGAGTCCATCAAATAACTTCTATTTTTGAAAGCATTCTTTGCAGTGTTTTTTCCACACCTGACTAAACCTTTTGCACGGTACTGTACATTATGTGGTACATTAAATGGTGCCACTGAAAAATATAACTTTGTGCATCAAAACACAAGCCCTCAGATGTCTATGTCTACAAAGAAATAAAATTGATACAACCTTTTGAAAGTCGGGAAAAAACAGAAATGAAAAAAAGAAAATGACAGTGTCTTGGGGTGGGCAGGTTAAAAAAGGTTTGACAACAAATACCATCATGAAAGAATACTTTTTGGCCTCCATTGGGTAAGCGGAGGCCTATGACTATGTTCGGTTACATGGAAGCAGCCATATCTACACACCACTGCAGACCGTGGGTGTAAGACTACACTCATCTCCATGTGACTGAATACTTTCAGTGTGGTCATTTACTTGACTTTGGTGCCAAAGTTCCAATGTTATTTGGGGTATTTCTAGCAAACACCACAGTTCTAAAAGTGGTTCATTTGGGAGTTTGAAGAAATCGCAAATAAAGAATGGCTGTAAAAGCTCTTGGATTTTGTATTGGAGCATTAACTATTATATGGTGTGAAGAGTGTGGTTGGCCTCACCCCCTGATTGTCTGGACCGGCTGCTTTCGTTGTTCCTATCTGCTCTCTCTTTTTCAGATATTCCTTACAGCTTTATCTACTTCTTCTGCATACCGACGCGTTTGGATTGGACTCCATGATATGGATGAAGAAGACTCCTGGACATGGGTCGATGGAAGCAATTATGAAACATCTTACAAGTAAGCTTCCCAAGAAGATGATGAGGTTGAATTAACCTTTCAATGTATACTGTAGAAAGGAAGTAAACTTTGTGCCAAATAGATTTGTCAAGGTCCGTAGAGCACAATGGGATTTCGTGGTGCAGCAGCCATGTAGCATAAACGGACTGGCCACGTGGTTCCATTAATCTGACTATTTCAGGTTTTTGTTTCTGGGGCTTGTCCCCAGTTTTTGTGTCTCCTTTTCATTTGGCTTTTTCCTCTTTGCATATGGGTGTTGCCCTGATGTTTCTGAAGTCTTGTCTGACCGATAACATGCTTGAAAAAGGCCCTTTATAGGGTTAAAACGCGTTGCAATAAAACTTCACCTTATGGTGTAGGAAGATACATCTCATTTATCCTTCATCCCGTGAAGCGCTACACTGGATATTTTTTATTTTGGACTTTCTGACCGATAACATCGCATTGGTCATTATTTAAGTCAGCTCCTGGATTTAGGTGTTGCTGATTATTGTCTCAGCTCTGGTGCAGTGAGGTTGTGCTTTTTGGAGCTCTGCTACTACAAGCTAAACAGTTTTCTTTGTTTATGTCTGTGTTAATGTGAAGTGGAGTTATCTGTTCATTTTCTTCCTGTTAGATGTAAGAAGTGAGCGGTTGAGGCTTGGGAGGCTATCGCCTTTTTCGAGGTGATAACCTCGCTTTTAGGCAGGGCTCTTACTTCCTAGAAGTCAGGGCCAGGTTATTCCTCCCTTTTGTTTTGTATCCTGTTATATCTGCACTCTGAGCTGCAGTTTGCTCGCTATGTGAACACAGCCTCACGTTTATCCTGGATGTTGTGCATTTACCGTCCAGTACAAACGTTACAGAATAATCACCCTAGCCATTTTTTCTTTGTGAATTAACTTTTTTCTTTTTTCATCATGGATACCATAGAGGAATTATCTCTTCAGCTCAGATCCCTCTCTTTAGAGGTAGCTGGTATCGAACAGTAGTATGCAGGTAGAAGGGGCTCAGTGAAGGAATCCAAATTAGATCTACTCAATTGTTTCTAGGGTAAAAGGAGTTTGTGACTTTCAGAGAATCCGGTAAACTTTACTTTAAATTGCACCCCGTCTCTTCAGGTTATAATTCCCATCTTTTGAGCCTCATCATCTCAAGATCACAGTGTGACCCACAGGCTTCGGTCTTCCCCTTGTCTTTCACCTCTTGGCCTTTGTCATTGGTGGATAATTTTTTTCTCTGCTTTGGGTTTGGTATATGATAACCCTAAAAGAACTTCCCTGGCTGAGAGTAAAATTAGGAGGAAATGGAAAGTTATCCATTAAAGACTTTTGTGCTGAGTTTTGTCATTGGGCCACAGAAACACAATGGAATGATCCAGCTTTCCAGAGTCAATTTGGTTTTGCTTCGTGTGATAACATAAAACATTTGATGCTTTCACATCCAGTTTGTAAACTTTGAATGTTGCTACCGTATGTCTCTGTTCATCCATATTGGTCGGCGAGTAAGGGAATGAAGTTCTGCGTTTACTATGGTAGCATCTGCTGAATCCTTTATTCCTAAGGAACCAAATGCAATTGGGTTCGTTATCTAGAAGATACGACCATGGAGGAAGGCAGTGGGCTAGTGGTTACTATTTTTGTGGCCAAGAGTTTGGGACTAGACTTAAAACTTTTAACCTATCCCATTCCTGTGTCTGTTATTGATTCCACTCCACTCTCCAAAGGATGTTTGGAGTTTTGTGTCCCGGAGGTTTGTATGAAGATAGGGGTATTTCATACTGAAAAGATTTATTTATTTGTTATGAAGTCTCTCCCTGTACCGGTGGTGTTGGGAGTGCCCTGGCTGAAGTTACACAATCCTGTAATTGATTGGGGTAGGGGGAACATTATCAAGTGGAATTCGTCATGTTAGCAAAGTTGTATGTCAATTAATATTTCTTCTGCAAACAATTGGATTTCCTTAGTTTATTAGCAATTTTTCAGATATCTTCGCTGATGAATGGGCTAATAAGTTACCTCCCCATCGGGGAGGTGATTGCGCTACTAATGTTATCCCAGATTGTAAGTCACCTAAGAGTCCTATGTACAACCTGCCGCGTCCAGAGAGACAGGCTCTCAAGGATTATATAAATGACAATCTCAAGAAGGGACATATACGACCTTTAAAGTCGCCTTTAGCAGCTGTATTTTCCTTTTGGTTTAAAAAAGAATGGGGGTCTTCGGCCATGTTTGGATTTCAGAGAGCTTAACAAGATTACTAAACGCAATCCATATCTGTTACCACTCATACCTGACCAATTCAATCAATTAAGGGGTGCCTGGGCGAGGAAAATTTCACAGCTCCGGCATCAATTCATTGTCCCCCAAACCATAATCAAACCCTCATTCATCATTTCCTGGGAAAAAGAGCTACGTCTTTCCTTGTCATCATCTACCATTAAATCAATCTTGGTCACCTCATCCGGCCTCTCACCCTGTATTTTAGCCCAGGAATCTCACTATAAATTACTCGTACGCTGGTACAAAACACCACAGTGGCTTTTTGCATACAAATTGGCTCCACATAGCAGATGCTGGAGATGTGATGCAGGGGAGGGCTCTTATCTGCATATTTGGTGGAACTGTGGGAAGTTGGCTACCTTCTGTAGGGGAGTGGGTATGGTGCTGAGTAAGATCAAACAGAATTTTGTTCTTACGCCTGAGATGGTTTTCTTGTGGAGGCCATCTAACACGTTTCACCCACTGAGATATAGGTTGATAGCCCACTTGATTGACGTGGCTAAAGCCTTGATTTCGCTGTACTGGCGAGGTGAGGCACCTCCCCTCCTAATTCACTGGAAGGAGAAGGTCGACTTGATCTACAACCTTGAGGAGCTGGCTAGTTGGCAGAACAATACACATGACAAATTTATAAAAATATGGCATCCATGTCGTAACCTGAGGCTCCTAGACGTTCTATCTCAGTAATCAGAGTCCTATTCCCCTCCCCCCCTCCTCCCTTCTCACCCCCCCCAACTTTTCCTCCCCACCTTACCCCCAAGAGTCTAAAATATGTTCATGTCACTCTCAACGCCTCCTATGGGCCTGGTGGGGCCTCTCAGGTTGTGGTGTACGTAATTGCATTTGCTTGCTATGACGCTTTGAATCACCAAAGGGCCATTTTGATAATTTAGTGATGTGTTTTGGTTTGAACAATGCTCCTGCAGTGTTTCAGGCTTTTATCAATGAGGTCCTTCATGATTTTTTGGACGCTCTGTGTCGGTGTACCTGGATGATATTCTTATGTATTCTCACAATTCTTCTTTGCATGTTTGTCAGGTCTGTCAGGTGTTGCAAGCCCTTTGAGAGAACGAGTTTCTTGCGAGAAAAGAAAACTGTTTTGCATAACAGGAGATTTGTTTTCTGGGTCACATTATCACACCACGTGGTTTTAAAATGGACCCGGAGAAGGTATGGGCCATTGTATATTGGGTGCAGCCAATGAATTTGAAAGCACTTCAAAGAGTTTGGGGTTTTGCTAATTTTTACTGAAAGTTTCTTCAGGGATTTTCTGTGATAGTAAAGCCCTTGACAGACATGACCGAGAAGGGTGCCTTTTCTTCTGAGTGGTGGTCTAGCGTAGTGAAAGCGTTCAATACCCTTAAGACATGTTTCTCTTCTGCACCCATTCTTATTCAACCTGATTCTTCTATTCCTTTTGTGGTTGTTTCGGAGATGGGAGTGGGAGCAGTTCTGTCCCAAGGCACTGAGGACATGAAATATCTCCATCTCTGTGCTTTCTTTTCGTGGAAGTTTGCTGCAGCGGAACAGAATTGGAGACAGGGAACTGTTGGCTATTAAATGGGCTTTTGAGGAGTGGCGGTATCTGTTGGAGGGGGCTCAACATCAAGTGACAGTTTTTATTGGTGTATTTGAAGTCTTCGAAGAGACTTAACTGTAGACAGGCTCAGTGGTCTCTATTTTTAATCGCTCTCGCTTTGTCACATATCACCCTAGTCATAAAAATGTCAAAGCAAATGCTCTCTCTAGGAGTTCTATCCCAGTAGTCTCTGATGAGCCCCACGCCCATTTTGTCTAGAGGGGTTGCGGTGTCTGCAGTTTCTTGGATCTGGAGAATCAGATTCGTAGGGCACAGGACTTTGCCCCTCCAAACCTTCCAGAGGGAAGTATTTTTGTTCCTATCCATTTAAGACTCTAGTTATTGCTGAAATGCATAGCTCCATTTTTGAGAATCATTAACAGTACTAAGAGGTTAATATGTAGAATTGTCTTGTGGCTGTCCATTGGATGCAATTTTATTTAGTTTTGTCTCTTCCTGCGAGATTTGAGCTGGACCTAAAACTCTCCGAAATCTATCGACTTCGAAATTATTGCCTTTGCCGTTTCTAGAGAAAACTTGAACCCACCTGTCCATTGATTTCATTAACGATCTGCTGTGCTAAGAAGTGGATGGTGGATTTACCAAGATGTGTCATTTGACTGCTTTGCCTTGTCTCTCTGATGCTAAAATGGCTAAACTGTTCTTGACTGTGGTCAGATCACATGGGTTACCGCCTGATATTGTCTCAGATCGGGATGTCCAGTTTGGGTCTAGATTCTGGCGTTTCCTGTGCCATCGATTGAAAATTCAACTGTCTTTTTCCTCGGCTTATCATCCGTCAACCAATGGCCAAACTGAGAGATGTAATCGGAATCTTGAGCAATTTTTGGAGTATTCTGTTTCATTCACGGGCATTGGTTGTGGTTTTTATCTTTGGCAGAGTTTGCATTGAGTCAACGGGCACTTCTCCTTTTCTTGTAATTATGGATTTCATCCATATTTTGGTTCTTTTTAGAAATTTCTTTCTGAGGTTCTTAAAGAGAATGCATTTTCTTCACAGCTTGAGAATGTTTGGGTGTACGTACAGAGAAATCTTAAGAGGTCTGTACAAGACTACAAGAGGGAGGCTGATAGTAGACGGTCAGAGGGGTCACTTTCTGTGTTAGTGGCCTGGTGTGGTTATCTAGCAAAAATATCAAGCTGTAAAAACCTTCTTTTAAATGGGGTCTGCGTTGTATTGGTCCATACAAGATCAAGGAGATCATTCACCCCTTATCATTTAAACTAGACATTCCGGGTTCTCTCTTAAAATTAACGTTTTCCATGAATTACTGATTAAGAGGTACATTTGTCCAGTTAGTGGAGAGTCCCCTCCTCCTCCAGTTATTGTAGATGGGGAGGTTCAGGTTAGGAATTGCATTGGCTGGGATATGGGCCTGAGGAAAGGACATGGGTACCAGCCACCAATGTTAGCACTGAATGCTTAGTTAGGGCTTTTAATTGGCGAAACGCTGATAAACTGGGACTTAATAGTCCGATGGTCCCTCCTCAGAGGGTTGGTGCTATCACAGGCCGTGGACTGCCACAGGGTCATGGTGCGGCGGCCATGACGCATTAATGGACTGGCTGTATTGATCCTGTTAATCCGACTATTTAAGGTTATATTTATGGGGCTTAACCCTCCTTTTTGTTTCTCCTGGTGATTTGTCTGTTTTCCCTTTGTATTCCCCCTATCACTAATTTGCAGGTGGGTGTTGCCTTGATGTTTCTGGAGTCTTGCCTGACAAATAACATCGTATTGGTCATTATTTAAGTCAGCTCCTGGAGTTAGGTGTTACTGATTGTTGTCTCAGCTCTGGTGCAGTGAGGTTGTGCCTTTTGTAGCTCTGCTACTACAAGCTCAGCAGTTTTCTTTGCTTATGAATGCGTTAATGCTAAGTTGAGTTATTTGTTTGTTTTGTTCCTGTTAGGTGTAAGAAGTTATTGGCCGAGGCTTAGGACATGGGGCCGCCTTTTTTGAGACAATAACCTTGTTTTTCGGCAGGGCTCTTTTGTAACCTATTTTTTGGACTACAAAATGGATATACTATACAATGTGTGCAGTTATGTGGAATCCATAGATACCTTTTATTTTTTTGCAGCATAGCTCCACTGTCTAGATATCAGTCTTTGTCTTTAACTGAGCCATATGCAAACTAAAATAGGCCTATCCAATGGGCAATTCACCACTAACTGCAGTCCGGGATCTCTCCTTCCCCATTATTTGAAAAACTGCCCCATTCCATGCTTAAGGACGCTCGCTGGAGACATTGTGCATTCCACCATCACTGCACTTGCGACACACATGTGTGATATCAGTCCAGGCTGAGAAGAACAGACAGCACATGCGCCAACTCGTCCAGTGCAAGTGAAGCTGCCAGGGTCAAACCTTTGGGGAGGGAGACAGCGGGAAACAAAATAGTGGGTCACGGTTGCTGTACCATCTCCTCTCGTCACATCCCAAAGCACAGTCTGTAACAGCAGCATGTGAGGGTAAAAACTAACAGCCGTTCCAGTAGAGAAATGATAACTTATCTGTTCACGTGATGCCAGTGCCCCTTTTTCAGTAACGAATCGATGAAACCACATAAAGAGTCCACAGTCAAAGTGTAGTTTTAAAACCGGAGGCACGCGTTTTTTTACTGAAGATTTCCAACTTTAATTTTCCAAGTACAATACTGCAACAGTCTTAAGTACAATACTCCAGGCACTTTTTTCCTTTCACCACCTTCCAACACACTTGTGTTAGACAAACACTCTTCTCCTGAGATAGTCATCATCAGTCTAATTTATCTGATGGAAGATTCTGAGGAGAGAGCTCTCCTGACATGGAGAGACAAACACAAGGAGTATTTTCTTACTTCTTATGCTCTTTCCTCGCTGACCAAGCAACATTCATGGGGGCAAGACACTCATGCCAGACTTGTCTTCCGACTTGCAGTAGCGGAATCGGTACTGCCCCTCTACTCTGTAGTTAGGCAGGGAAATGTGTAGCATTCTCCACTGACTTCTACTCCAAAAACTGATGCTCACTTCAGGTCCCCTGAGGGGATGCATCTCAAAGCTAGATGAGACAAGCCTGAGCCTCCTGCTCACACGTCCTCCTCCTCCGACTACATCTATCTCTCTCCTTCCAACTCCATAACTCCATCCCCAACCACTTTACCAATCACATCACATAGAGCAGGCTAGGAAGACAGGCATGTGGACACCACCAAGATTGGTGACACTAACGCAAGACATTGCCCCCGAAAGATCACCACAAATGACACCAAAACCAACGACCACTTAGACACAAACACACGTGAATGCACAAGGACAAATCCATACAGGGTGGACAGGCACAGAACTAAAAGGTCCCTAACTCTGGGCCACTACACAAGCGCAGTAAAGATGAAACATGACGTATCCAGCAGGAGGAGCTGGAGACTGTCCTATGTGTAGAATGGGTATTCTTAAACAATGAGGAGGGAGAGATTCTGGACCACAGGCAGTGGTGGATCACCCATCGAACAGCTCACTGCCATGTTGCATGTGGTGCGAAATAAATCTAAAGACTTATATCTAGAAGGTGAAGCAATGATACAGAAATAAAGGTACGTGTTGATTCCACATAACAGAGCACATTGTATAGTATAGTCGGCTTGTAGGCCATAGTATAGGTGACAGACTTCCTTTAAAGGGATTGTCCTTTTATCAGACATTCTCCCTTGTGCTTAAGCCCTTATTATATACAGAATTGAAATCACAGAGATGAGATAAAAAATGTACAAAGACATCACTCATAGAAAAATAAGCCAAAAATGCACCATCTGATAAACTGCAGGGCGGCTTGGTAAAATGCAGAGGGCCAGATTGCAATATGAGCAACCTAAATGCTCACGTGAGACTAATATCCGCATTAGTGTGTGTTTTATTTATTTTTTTATGCAATTTGCTATAGATGCTGAGCAAGCCCAGGATGCCCAGCCAGTGTGGCACATTGTGGTGATACAGGGCAATCCACAGCTTTGTCACTAGGGTTTGTAATCCTCTATGGTGTGTCGCACTTATCTATGGCTGACATCCTTGGTATCAGTTCACATGTGCAGACTCTGTTAGCAGTCACCCCTCCCCCCATCCGGGCTGGATTGAGCTGGGTGACTGCTCATTAGTCTTCACGTGAACATTTAGCTTACTTATATTGCATTCTACCAGGATCTACTGCTGATTGGACCCGCCCTGCAGTTTATCAGATGGTGCATTCTTGGCTTCTTTTTCTGTGAGTTATGTCTTATTATATACATAGCTTATTTACAAAGTAGATCAGATTAATGTAGATATTGTATTAGACACAGAGTAACGCCTCATTTACACAGCCATAATACAGGCTCAACTTCATCTCTATATGCCTCTGATTACATAAAGAGGCATGCAGAGTTTTATCCTCTTCCATCACATACCCCATTACTGTGGTATCTGTAACATTGTTATGTAGGGATAGGTCACATCACCTTTAGACCCGACATTTGGTGTGTGTGGTGGGAAAGCTCCTGGGATATATGCAGAATGTTTCTATAGGTTCCCATTCGGCTGGCATATGCCAAAGGAGTGTCCTTTTGCCATATTCCAGGGTGGTATGCGTTGACCTTACTTTTTTGTTATATCAACATAAATGTAGTGGTCTACACCATACCTTCCAACTTTGGAGCATCAAAAAGAGAGACAATCTGTGCGGTGTGCGAGAGCGCCATATCAGATTTTTTAGACTATGCCACTTTTACACTTAGCTGCATCCCTTGTATCATCTCACAGTAATAGTTTCCTCTCAGTGACTTGCTCACACTAATTGTGCCCTCCAGTGACCTTCGGCAAAATAAGTGCCCTCAGTGACCCCCTTTAAAGTACTAGTATACCTCTAAATAATAGATGCCAATTGATGTTTTCTCTGATTGACACCTGCTTTTTCTTCTTTATCCAGGCCCAGACCACCATGACCAGCCACTACTCATCTCTGCACACTTTCCCAATTCTGCCACTACCACCCAATGAACCTCTCAGTACCCCCCCCCCCCTCCCCTTTAGTACTGGTGATGACCCAAGTGGATATAATGCCCAATTCTGTGGCTCTGGGTAAAGTGCCCCCATTTTATGAAACGATAACACCAGAAAATTGTCTTACATGCTTTGTGCCAAATTCAGTGTCTGTATTTGGTTGCTTTCAGATAATTTTTCTGACATGTTAAACAAGGGCATGGGCTAAATTGCGTCAAGTTTCAATGAATTGCACACAAATTTTGGCACAATTTTTGGTGTAAACTAATACGTGGTCTAAACTCAGACTAGACAGTTGCAGTAGACATTCTACTAATTGAGGTTTGGAAGGAAGTAGCGGGGTCTGGCAGGGTGGGACATGCCTCTAAGGGAAAGCCGTCATAATCCAGGACTGTCCTGCAAGATACAAGACAGTTGACTTATATAATGGAAACCTATTCATGACTTATCCCATTGTATGCCTAAGCAGTGGGAAGCGATTCTCCCGATGTATACCACTGATGTGAACATGAGAACAGAGCCTTATGGCCCATTTACATGGGATGATTATAGCTCAGAATTGATTGAATTTCTCTACTATCACGGGACTTTGAATGATATTTGTCCCGTGCAAAGGCCTGCAGTGACTGAATGAGAGTGTTCAATCATTCAGTTTCTTCATGCAGAAAACTGATAGATGCGCTATCTGTTTAAAGAGGTAGGCGGGGGGAGAACTCTCTATGGCCAGCTCCAACCCCATGCTGGTGGTGTTCTGAGCGATGCCAGAGATAGTCGCTCCTGTGTAACAGCACAGGAGTGAGCATCGCTGGGATGAACTGTTGGACATCGTTTGCCAGACAGCTCGTCCCGTGTAAATGGGGCATTACTGGTATGACTGCCCAGCAATATCTGTAATACTGTGCAATTTCTTTTCAGGCTTTGGGCGGAAGGACAGCCAGATGATTGGGACTATCGTGAAGATTGTGTCCACTTGTGGACGTCTGGACAGTGGAATGACCATCCCTGTCATTATGAGCACTATGGGATTTGTGAGAAGAAGCTCTGAGCTCATCTTAGACATCTAGAACCCAACAGAGAACTTTATAACTGAGGATGAATTATACTTCCGATGTCATTTATCTCTACATGATTTCTCTCTCCACTGTTTATAGGGTCAGGGGCTCTTAAAGGGCCCTTCCCCATTTTCCACATTACTTTTATGTTTTTGTAAGAATGAAGATACAATTTAATAAAGTCTTCAGTCTTGAGTTTTGAGCCTATTTTTTGCCCTAAGGACGAAGCGATTTTCATCATTGCATTGCAAGCGCTGTAACTTGTTGACATAGTTATATGAGGGTTTATTTTTTGGTCCGAGTTGTATATTTTAATGGGACCACTCTGGGTACATATCATGTTTTATAGCACTTTTATTACTGATTTGGAAAAAATATCCAGAAATTCTACCGTTGTTTTGTGGTTTTGTTTTTACAGTGTTCATCATTGGGCAGATGTAACATGCTAACCTTCTTATCTAGATCAGTAGGATTACTGCAATGCCGCGTTTATATAGTTTTTAAAACTTTTTTACTATTCTGCACAATAATAATACGTTTTAAATGAAAAGCAATTGAATCTGCATCGCTGCATTCTAAGGCCTTAGTCAGACGGGCGTTTTTAGCCGCGATTTGCGCATGCGTCCGGCGATTTTATAAAACCATTGCTTTGCAATGGTATCGGACACATGAGCGCTTTTTATGCGCTCGTCCGATAAATTATAGAACAGAAATCGCAGATCGCACCTTTCTGCGATCTGCGATTCCTGTTCTCTTCTCTATATGCGCTCAATGGGGCCGGCGGCAGCAGCGCCGACCCCATTGAGAACATATAGAATACAAATCATTCTTCTCTGCCACAGCTGTAACAGCTGTGACAGAGAAGAACGATTTTTGCCCATTGAATTCAATGGAGCCGGCAATACAGCCGCTCCATTGAAAGCAATGGGCTGCCGGCGTGCGCGGGGTTAATTGTCGGGAAGGGCTTAAATATATAAGCCCTTACCTGCAATTCATCCTAAAATGTGTTAAAATAAAAAAAAATTGTATACTCACCTTTCCGCTGCAGCCGGAGTCCAGCCGCGGTTGCTGTCAGTTCTCCTGAACTGCTTCTCGGCACTATCAGCCGGCGGGGCTTTAAAATCCCCGCCTGCTGAATGATCTGCCTCTGATTGGTCACAGCCATGACCAATCAGAGGCAGGTTTCACTCACACACCCATTCATGAATTCATGAATGGGTGAGTGACTGCTGACTCTCAGCGCTGAGCCAATCAGGGGCAGGTCTGACTCACATCCATTCATGAATTCATGAATGGATGTGAGTGAGACATGCCTCTGATTGGCTCAGCGCTGAGCCAATCAGGGGGCAGGTCTGACTCACACCCCCTTCACACCCACAGCAGGACGGCCGCGCGGAACTCTGGCTGCCGGGAGCAGGTAAGTATATATATATTTTTTATTTTTACACATTTTAGGATGCATTGCAGGGAAGGGCTTATATATTTAAGCCCTTTCCGACAATTCATCCCGGGCTCGCCCGCAGCGCATTGTTTTAAATGGAGCGGGCTCTATTGCCATCTCCATTGAATGCAATGCGCTGGACAGCTCCGGCCTATTTCTAATGAAACGCGGCTAGGAGCAGTTTTTTGGGTGATTTGCGGGCGACTTGCGCGCACCGGTCACGCGATTAGCGGATGCGCATCCGTCATGCGATCCGCAAATCGCGCGAAAAAACGCCCGTCTGACTAAGGCCTAAGACAAATAACACTTTTAATTTTTCCGGCAACAGGCTCGTGTTTATGCAGGAAGAGTTGTAGCTTTTATTGGTAACACTTTGAGGTACATGTGACTTTTGGATTACTTTTTATTATGCTTTTTGGGAGACGAGCAAAAGAAAAACAACAATCCTGGCGTTACTTTTAAAATTATTTTTACAGCGTTCAGCATGCGGGATGAAAAACAAAATTTAGTAATTGTTTGGGCCGTTACGAATTGGTGTTTTATTTATTTAAAACGAGTTTTTGTGGGGAAAATACATATTTATTTTTTAATTGGACTTATTAAAATTTAAATTAAGCTTTATTGAGCTTTTTGGACAACATTTTTTAGTCCCTCGAGGGGACTTGAAGATGCAATTGTTTAATCACTAGGATAGTACACCACATTATTTAGTACTGTAGTGCAATTTGCTAAGCCTATGACAGCAGCAAATTAGACCCAAACAGAGGCAGGGCCTAATAGACTGAGTTGCGTGGCAGACAGAGGCTTTTGTCAGGTCTCCTCTGCATATCCATAAATGTAAGGTTCTGCACATGGGCAGAGGGAATACATGTCAGCATTACACACTAAATGGGAAACCACTGGGGACACTGACATGGAAAAAGACTTATGGGTTTTAGTTACCTGTAAGCTTAACTGAAGCAACCAGTGTCAGGCAGCTGCTGCCAAGGCAAATAGGATCATGGGGTGCATCAAAAGAGGTCTAGGGTCACATGATGAGAACATTGTTCTTCCTCTTTACAAGTCACTGGTCAGATCACACATGGAATATTGTGGACCGTTCTTGAGCACTGGTACTCAAGAAGGACATATCAGAGCTTGAGCCGGTACAAAGGTGGCAACTAAAGCAATAAGTGGAATGGGCGGACTACAATACCCAGAGAGGTTATCAAAATTGGGGTAATTTAGTTTAGAAAAAAATGGCTAAGGGGCGACCTAATACCTATGTATTATATATCAGGGGAAAATACAGAGATCTCTCTCATCATTTATTATACCCAGGAGTGTGACTGTTAACTAAACCCCCAATTCCTTCTCCATGTCAGTGTTCCCCAGTGGTTTCCCATTTAGTGTGTAATGGTGACATGTATTTTCTCTGCCCATGTGCAGAAACGCACATTTGTCAGTGTTAAACGTCATTTGCCACTTTTCTGTGTAGTGGCCGAGTACATCTATTCCTGGCCCCCTCCATAAGGCCGGCTTCACACTGGTGATATGCTATTTTGCATTGCGAGAGTGAATAAAAACGCATGAAAATGAAACCAATGATTTTCAATGGTTTCATTCTCATTAGCGATCCCTTCATTCCACACTCACACTGCTAAGAAAAAGCAGCGCTATCGCCCATTGCTTTCAATGGGGCCGGCACCAGCAGCACTGGCCCCATTGAAAACATTGGGAGAACATTGCGCTCCCCTGACACAGCTGTGACAGCTATGGCAGGGAATTCCTTCATCCCCGCGGGGACTGCGGGGATAAAGGAATCCTCTACCATAGCTGTCACAGCTGTAGCAGAGGTCCGCGATGCTATCCATTGCTTTCAATGAGGCTAAATGAAAGCAATGAGTTGCAGGCAAGCACTACAGTGATGATTTTTGGGGAAGGGCTTGAAATATAAGTTCTTCCCTGAAAATCTTCTCTAGCTGTAAAGAAAAGTAAAAAAAAAAAATTAACTCACCTAGAAGAGCCATCTGTCCATTGATTGCTGAGAGCTGCCTGTGATTAACTGAGCGCTGTGATCAATCACAGGCAGCGCTCACCTGTAAATCAATGACGCCTGGGTGCTGCCTCTGATTGGTTACAGTGCTCAGCCAATCAGGGGCAGTGCTTTCTGGGGGTGGGGATTTTTCAATCCCGGCCTCCAGAAGACAGAAGACATCTGCCGGGGCCAGAGAGAAGAGCCAAATGGCTCTTCTAGGTGAGTTAATTTTTTTTTTTTTACTTTTCTCTACAGCTAGAGAGGACTTTCAGAGAAGGCCTTATATTTCAAGCCCTTCCTCGAAAATCAATGTCGCAGCGCTGGGAAATGGTGCGATTTTATCGCCAGTGTGAAGGCACCATTAACCCATAAAAACTGAAGCTTGCCTCCAACCGTACACCCGGCTTAGGGACATCACTAGCCACCCCCAGGCTAGAATATAAAAAAAATGATCCAGGCCACCCAGGATCCCTTCCCTGGCCTTACCCAAAGTACCAGACCCAACCACAATGAAATAAAAGGGGTTGACCTGGCCATCCTCCACGACTTTCTAGGAAGTATCGCAGACCATACCATGACCATACCTGGAAACAACCTATTCAACCTCAGAAAGTTGTGTTGGATGTCGCTGCGCACCTCCCTTGCTGGTCGACTACCCAGATCATTATTTTTTAAAGTGTTAATTATGCAGCATAAATGACACAATACATTTTTTTCTGCGGTTTGGTACGGTTACAACAATACCAAAATTCTTATATTTTTTTTAGGTTTTTCCACTTTTCCACAATAAAAACCCTTTTTTTGGAAATTATTATTTTTTTCTGAAATCACTGCATTCAAAGTCCTATAACTTTTTTATTTTTCCATGGACGGAGCTCTCTGAGGGCTTATTTTTTGCGAGACGAGCTGTAGTTTTTATTGGTACCATTTTGGGGTACATAATTTTTTTTAATCGCTTTTATTGCGTTTTTTGGGAAGCAAAATTGCCTCAGTTTTTTTGCATTTTTTTAAACGCTTTTTGCCATGCAGGATTAAAAGCGTGTTTGATTTATTGTACGGGTCTTTATGGACACAATGATACCAAATATATGGGATTTTTTTACATTTTTTTATGCTAATATGAGAAAAAGCATAAAAAAAATGTTTTTTTAACATTTTTTTTACATTTTTACTTTTTGTACATTATTTTGATTTTTTTTTACACCATCTGTGTCCCTCTGAGGGACTTACACTGCAGCACTGATGATCGCTACGATAAGGCATGGCAGGACTTCTCTCCTGCCATTCCTTATAGCTTATTACAGCAATCTTAGGCAATGGCAATACAGGACGCTGGTATCTGGCATCCTGTTGCCATAGCAACCAGCCGGGCATCTGCAATAACATCGCGAGAGCCGGCTGAAGTCACAGTGCGCTCCGTCTGTGAATCCTTTCCCTGCTGCGATCTACTTGGATCGCGGCAGGGAAGGGGTTAACAGCGGTGGCGCAGCAGGAGGCCGGCTACTAGTGACAGCCGGCTCCCGCTGCGGGATAGCGCGAGGTCTGCTATGATCTCGTGCTATCCCTATGACGTAAGGGTACATCATTTTGCGGGAAGTACCCTGCTCCCATGACGTACCCTTACGTCATGGGAAGGGAAGGGGTTACAGACAAAACCATGGACAACAGTTCCAGATAAATAATTAACCTAAACTCCCATTATCCAAACACCCCCCTTTCCCTATGTAGTAGCATAATTTAACTCAGTCCAAACCCCTGAACCACTCCTCTGGCCACACATATTACCTAAAATGGCTAGATTTCCACCACCCAATTTTTTGTACCACTGCAGGACTTAACCCACTAAGCGACCTCTGCCCCCCCCCCCCATCATTTTGTACTAGGGGATACAGCTTTTCTAGGTCTGTCTCACCAGAAATGTTTTAGTGACATCCCGTATCCCCCGCATTTTCAAACCAAAGTCTAAAACCACCATTACCCGGTTAACTTTTGCCGTAGACCAACCACCAATAGAAACTTCCCCAATTAACAACAATACCGCCCCGGTCCTGTCCTCACCTGAACTTATGTCCCCTATGTTTTACACCCACTGTTCCCACTCATGCCACACAGCCTCATAAGCCGCCCATGTGCCCGCCGCCAGCAACGATTGAATCAGATGACCCGCCACAGGTCGACCAGACTCCAAAGTTGAAGAGGGCACTGCCTCCCGTCCATTTCTGCCTCCAGCACCAGTGATCAAAAACGCTCCCACTGAAACCGAGAAAGTGCATCAGCAATAGAATTCTCAACACCGGGAACATGTATGACAACCACCCATGCATTTAGCCACAGACATAACAACACCAGGTGGCACAATAAGTCTACTACTAGAGTGAGCGGACACCGAATTAATGGCTTGTACAGCGCCCAGATTGTCGCAGTGAATTTTAACCTTTTTGTTACGAAACCACTCCCCCCAAACGTCACCGCCA
Organism: Eleutherodactylus coqui; assembly: GCF_035609145.1. Taxonomy (NCBI): domain Eukaryota; kingdom Metazoa; phylum Chordata; class Amphibia; order Anura; family Eleutherodactylidae; genus Eleutherodactylus; species Eleutherodactylus coqui. Next base: position 310,924,365 of record NC_089838.1, on the reverse strand, counting down.
CCACAACTGGAAACAGCTCCAGCAGCACCAAATTTTTTACTAAACCAACTTCCACTTATTAGGCCAGGGAGCTGCCCACCACTTGCCTTTGAAAAAATGATCCAAATCCTGTACTACCAGCTGCATCCGTAAAAAGTTTGCAATCAAAACTGTCTATCCCCTCAGATATAAACAAGGACCTCCCATTATATTTATCGAGAAATGTAAGTCACACCTCTAAATCAGCCTCAATCTCCTTGTGAGCCTAATTAAATGATGTGCCGATTCTACCCTTGCTGTAGCATGTGCCAATTTATGGCTGAAAACACGATCCATAGGCATGATTTGACACACAAGGTTCAATTTAACTAACAATGACTGCAAATTTTCGAGGGGAAATTTTGTTGAAACTGTTCACCTTTTTAAGGTCCTGCCTTAATTATTCTAATTTATTCCCTGGCAACTGGAATTGGCCCTTCTGGTTTTTCAGGGGCAAATGCCACAAAAATGTTTGGCGACCCATTGCACTGTAGTTAACAGAGAATCACAAATGGGCGAATTTGCAGGGTCAAGGCACAAAAAATCATCCAAATAATGTAAAACCGACTGACCCCCACTATCACAAATCACCCATTCAAGAAACAAACTAAAAGTCTCCAAATAGCACACAAAATCGAACGTCCCTTTAGCAAACACCTATCCACAAAAAACAGACCATCCCAATAGCAGCCCAACAATCGAATACTGTCAGGATGGACCGGAAGCAAATGAAAAGCTGATTCAATATTGTTTTTTGCCAACAGCGCCCCTGTGCCATATGTATGTACCCATTTTACTGCAGCGTCAAATGACGTATAAACCACCGAAAGACGTTCTGGGTCTATACCATCATTCACTGACGCCCCTTTCGCATACGATAAATGGGGAATCAGACAAAATTTATTTGGCTCGCTTTTAGGCACAACCCCCAATGGGGAAACAACAAGGTCACTCTAAGGAGGGGTAAAAAAAGGGGTCGACATACGTCCGCACCTAACCTCCTTCTTTAATTTTTCCCTAACTCCCTTCTCGTGTTGAACAGCCAATTTCAAATTCTTGATCGAAAAAGGGACCTGGTGTGCCAGAGGAGGGATCTGAAAACCTCCCTTAAAACCCCCAAACAACATCTGCGGTTTATCCAAATTTGAGTACCTAATTTGATAAGCGACCATACTTTGAAGATTCACCGGCGTCATCCCTTTTTTCAGTGCGCCCACTGTCTTTGCCTTTTTCTTGCTTGAAGCAACAGGAAGAACTGTGCATCATACCGTAGCATACCAAGCAAACGTGCTTGAATCGGCACGTAGATACAAATTTGCACTTTACCTCGTTGAACAGCCAATATACCCCTGGCTTTTTTTCCGTAGCCTGTCCTGACTGTTGCCCATTACCAGTGTCGCTAACTGAGACGGTGGAACCGGCTTCACCCTGAAAGGGATACCAGTAACGAGCAGGAGCCATCACCCTCAATCATAAACCAAACTCCTTTCCCTTATCCAAATTGATTTTTTCCAAAATAAAAAGTGAAAAAATCTTGACACCACACCTTTTCTTTAAAGGGGTTGTCCCGCGCCGAAACGTTTTTTTTTTTTTTTAAACCCCCCCCCCCCCGTTCGGCGCGAGACAACCCCGATGCAGGGGTTAAAAAAACCACCCGCACAGCGCTTACCTGAATCCCGGCGGTCCGGCGTCTTCATACTCACCTGCTGAAGATGGCCGCCGGGATCCTCTGTCTCCATGGACCGCAGGGCTTCTGTGCGGTCCATTGCCGATTCCAGCCTCCTGATTGGCTGGAATCGGCACGTGACGGGGCGGAGCTACACGGAGCTACACGGAGCCCCATTCAGAAAAGAAGAAGACCCGGACTGCGCAAGCGCGGCTAATTTGGCCATCGGAGGGCGAAAATTAGTCGGCACCATGGAGACGAGGACGCCAGCAACGGAGCAGGTAAGTATAAAACTTTTTATAACTTCTGTATGGCTCATAATTAATGCACAATGTACATTACAAAGTGCATTATTATGGCCATGCAGAAGTGTATAGACCCACTTGCTGCCTCGGGACAACCCCTTTAACTTCCTTCTTTAAATGAGTCCCCAACGGTCCATCAAAGCGCACACAAATTTCCCCTATTGCCTTGTCGTCTAACTGAATCTCGTCCCCATTCTTCTCCGTTTGTACTGCTACTGTTACCCTCGAAGTTGCTAAAACAGTCGACACCCGCTGATTACCCAAAACGGACCTCCCATCCTGTAAATTAGCCGACATTCCCGAAGACAAAATGACCACCACTGGCGATGGATAGAGCGGTATCCCTACCCCCATCCCCTGCTCGCAATGACCCAATAAATTGCGCACACTACCCGACAATGCCTGTATATCCCCCTCCTGATGCCTGACAATACCCCCTTCCATGGGAATCCCCCTCACTGGAACACTATTGTCTTCCCCAGAATAAATAGCAAAATTAGTATTGGACAAACCAACATAGAGACATGCTCACCAGGCTGCATGGGAGCTGTGAGCCCACCAGCCGGCACGAGACAATTCACGTCATTCATCGTCGTCTCCATCGATGATTCCTCCCGCTGCAACCAGAACAGATGCTCAGATGTTGTCCCTCTGTGACTCCCGAACTGCCCAGGACAATATTGCTGCCCTTCTCTCTGCAGCACAAACACGACTAAGTGTGTCTTAGTGTGTGTGTGGGGGTCTAAGTGACTGTAACTAAGTGAGGGGGTGCAAGAGTGTGAGTGTGCAAGTGTAGAAAAACAGTGTAAGTGTCTGTGTGTGGGGTGTAAGTGAAGCATAATTGGGTGATTGAACGAGAGCAAGCGGAGGTGTGTGAGCAGTTGCGCACTAGCGGAGGTGTGTGAGCGGTTGCGCGGGGGCGGAGGTGTGTAATCTAGTAAATCTTCACTACATCATTACTTCCACAAGTAAATTGTAGATCCCCATTAGGATGAGCTCCATGCCTGATAATGTCATCCAGTGTGCTACTTGTGCAATGTATGCGGTCCTTGATAAGCCAATCGAGGGTGCATACTGTTGCACAAGATGCATGCTCATCGCACATTTAGGAGCCCAAATTCTGGATCTGAATGAACGACTGGCAACACTGAGAGCCATTGACATCATGGAAAGGAGTTTGCTGCTCACCGAGCAGACACTTGCTGTGGTAGAGGCGGGGGCGCATGGTAGTACAGAAGAGCAGGGGGAGCAGGCAGCTAGCTGGGTGACAGAAGGAGGGGTAGAGGGAAGAGAATCAGGGAGGCCAGTCCTGAACTGGCACAACCCAACAAACCAGACCGAATAATGGGGGTGCAGGTTGAGGGGCACTTGGGAAATAGTGACTACAATATAATTAATTTCCAGCTGTCATTCAATAAGAAACCTTATCAGGGAGCGACAAAAAAACCAAACTTTAGTAAAGTAAAATTTGATCAGCTCAGAACTACTATCAGTAACATTAATTGGGACAACATCCTCAAAAATATCAGTGCAGACAACAAATGGAAAAAGTTTAAAAACATTCTAATTACCTGATGTGAGCAGTTCATACCCTTAAAAAAAAAAAAAACATCAAGCAGAAGGAAACCAATGTGGCTCGACAAGACTGTAAGAGGCGCAATAAACGAAAAAAAGAAAGCGTTTAAACTATTAAAACAAGAAGTAAGCGAAGAAGCACTAAAATCATATGGGGAAAAAAGCAAAATATGTAGGAAAGATCAAGACTGCTAAGGAGGAGGCAGAAAGACTGATTGCCAAAGAGAGCAAGAACAACCCTAAACTATTCTTCAACTATATTAACAGCAAACGGATTTGCACTGAGAGCGCTGGCCCTTTAACAAATAATGCAGGAGAAATGATAAAAAACGATGGGGGGGAAGGCAAATTTCTTAAATGGTTTCTTTTCCAGTGTATTCACGAACGAAAAGGAAATGTCACAAGAGATGCAGGGGAATAAAACGAACCCCCCACTACATATTGCATACCTAACACAAGAGGAAGTGCTGAGCTGGTTAAAGAGAATTAAAATCGATAAATCGCAGGGTCCAGATGGAATACACCCAAGGGTTCTAGGGGAACTAAGTGATGTGACAGCTAGATCGCTATTTCTTATATTCATGGACACTATCAAGACCGGGGTTGTATCATTGGATTGGCGCATTGCCAACAAGGTTCCAATTTACAAAAAGGGGTCCAAAAGAGAGCCTGTTAACTACAGACCAGTAAGTCTCACTTCAATAACTGGAAAAATATTCAAGGGATTTCTGAGAGATGCCATCCTGGAGTACCTCAAGGAGAACAATGGAGTAACCTCTCACCAGCATGGGTTCATGAGGGGTCGATCATGTCAGACCAATCTGATCAGCTTCTACGAGGAAGTAAGTTTAAGGGTGCATTCACACGAACGTATATCGGCTCGGTTTTCACGCCGAGCCGATATACGTTGTCCTCGTGTGCAGAGGGGGGAGGATGGAAGAGCCAGGGCCAGGAACTGAGCTCCCGCCCCCTCTCTGCCTCCTCTCCGCCCCTCTGCGCTATTTGCAATGAGAGGAGGCAGGATGGGGGGCGTGGCTATGGGCCGGGAATTAGCCCCGCCCCGCCCCGCTTCTCCCCATTGCAAATAGTGCAGAGGGGCGGAGAGGAGGCAGAGAGGGGGCGGGAGCACAGTTCCTGGCCCTGGCTCTTCCATCCTCCCCCCTCTGCACACGAGGACAACGTATATCGGCTCGGCGTGAAAACCGAGCCGATATACGTTCGTGTGAACGCACCCTTAAGCTGGACCTGGGAGAGTCTATTGATCTCATATATCTGGACTTCTCTAAAGCATTTGATACCGTGCCACATAATAGGCTGATATATAAAATGAGACAGCTCGGGTTGGGTAAAAACTGGCTCAGAGATAGAAAGCAGAGGGTTGTAATAAATAATTTGTTCTCTGATTGGGCCACTCTCGCTAGTGGGGTGCCACAGGGCTCAGTATTGGGACCCATTCTGTTCAATATATTTATCAACGACCTGATAGAGGGGCTGCACAGTAAAATATCAATATTTGCAGATGACACAAAATTATACAAGATAATTAATGCAACGGAGGACAATGTGCAGCTACAAACGGACCTAGATAAGCTGGGGGCTGGGGCAGAAAAATGGCAAATGAAGTTTAATGTGGATAAATGTAAGGTTATGCACATGGGCAGGAGAAACGGATGTCACCAATATACACTAAATGGGGTACTGCTAGGGAAAAGGGAGATGGAAAAAGACCTGGGGGTATTAGTGGATTGTAGACTAAACTGGAGTAACCAATGCCAGTCAGCTGCAGCAAAAGCTAATAAAGTCTTGGGGTGCATTAAAAGAGGTATAGGGGCGAAGGACGAGAACATTATCCTCCCACTATATGAGACACTTGTCAGGCCCCACATGGAATACTGCGCACAGTTCTGGTCACCGATGCTCAGGAAGGATGTTGCAGTGCTTGAGGGGGTTCAAAGAAGGACAACTAAATTAATAAACGGAATGAGAGGCCTGGAATACCCAGAGAGGCTATCCAAATTGGGATTATTTACCCTGGAAACAAGATGGCTAAGGGGCGAACAAATAACTATGTATAAGTACATGAGTGGACGATAGAAGGATCTCTCCCATGATCTGTTTATACCCAGGACTGAGACGGTAACAAGAGGGCATCCTCTATGTCTAGAAGAAAGCAGGTTTCATCACCAACACAGATAAGGGTTCTTTACTGTAAGAGCAGCTAGACTGTGGAACTCTCTGCCTGAGGACGTGGTGATGGCAAAGTACATAGAGGGGTTTAAGAGGGAACTAGATGTCTTTCTCGAGTGGAAGGATATTACAGGATATAGACATTAAGTGACCAGCGGGTTTGTAGTTCCGGGTCTTACAGTCAGGTAGGAACTATCAAGGTTGATCCAGGGATTATTCTGATTGCCATTATGGAGTCGGGAAGGAATTTTCCCCCAAATGCGGTACATTGGCTTCTGCCTCTTGTGGTTTTTGCCTTCCTCTGGATCAACTAGGGGGTTGAAATAGGCTGAACTAGATGGACATTGTCTTCATTCAGCCTATCATGTTATGTATATTATATAAGAAACAAGGGTCTGTCTATCACATGACTTAACTCCCTTTAAATCTGGGAGTGCATGCCATCAGGACCCGACGATTTGTCTATTTTCATCTTTTTAAGACGGCTCTGCACTTCCTCCTGGGTTAGACTGTAACATTTAGTGGAGAGTTTATTTTATCACTCTTCATCTCATCTGACATTTCATTTCCCTCTGTGAATACACTGGAAAAAAAGCCATTTAATAGATTTGTTTTCTCCTCATCGCCCTCTACAATCTCTCATACATTATTTATTAAAGGGCCAACTCTATTAGTATTAATCTTTTTACTATTTATGTAGTTAGTTTTGTTCTCTGTGGCAATAAGTCTCTCTGTCTCCGTCTTTCCTGCTTTTGGGCGCCTGCACACGAGCGGAAATTCCGCGGCGGAATTTCCGCCGCTGAAAGCTGCCATAGGATTGCGTTAACAAACGCAATCCTATGCAAACGGCTGCAAAATATCGCGCGGCAAACAAATCGCAGCATGCTCTATTTCTGTGCAGGGCTCGCAGAGCCCCGCACAGAAATGTCACTCACCCGCCGTCGGCTCCAGTCTGTGCATGCGCCGCGAGCGCGGGTGAGTATGCGCCGCTCTCTGCAGGCGCTCGGGTCGGGTCCCGCGGCGAGAATCCTCACAGCCGGATCCAACCCGCCCGTCTGCAGGCGGCCTTTATCTAATTTTTTAAATGATAAATTTTTTTCCTTCTAGGTTTTTAGTGCTTCTTCTTCTTGTTTTAGTAGTTTAAACGCTCTATTTTTGCTGTTTATTGCCTGCTTTATGTACATCTTTATTGAGCCACACTGGTTTTCTCCAATTACTACCTTTTTATTCCTGTAAGGTATGAACCTCTCACAGTAAGTAATTATGATATTTTTAAACGTTTCTCATTTATTTCTCTACTCTTATTTTTAAAGACATTTGAGTCAAGGTTAAAGGCATCACTAAGCTGATCGAACTCGGCCTTCCTAAAGGATAGCGTCTTTATTTCCATGTTGCCATATGAGGGCTTGTTTTTTGCATGGAAAGCTGTAGCTTTTATTCCTACCATTTTTTGGGTACAGATAATGCATTGTATAACTTTATTTATATTTTTGGGGAGAAGAAAAAAAAAAACACCAATTCTTCCATTGTTTTTATTTTTTTTTCTTATCCCGCTGTAAGGGCTCATTTATACGGGCATTTTGGTTGCGAAAATAAGCCTGTACGGATTTACCGATGACCATTGATTTCCAATATCCTGCACACCAGGATAGATCATGCTGCATATTTTAAACGCAAACACACATTGCATGATAAAATAAGCTCATGTGAACGAACCCATGCAAATCAATAGTTTCTATTCACTGCGTATAACGGGCGCACTGATAATAACAAAGTCTACAATATAAAAAGTTTTATCCAAAAATCCATGTTCTGTACAATAGTTGTGTGCTGGATGTTAACAGATACATTTTCTAGGCTGATCACACTTGTGACATTCTATCTACCCACACATGGTGCAGGCGGCCATTTTGCGACCAGGATCGGCACCACGGATATTACATAGAAACAAGTCACATGATGTATAATACAGTTACAGAATTTTTACAAGTACCCTTATCTGGCTGCGGATATGGAACAAACATGTTGTCCTTCCAAAGACTTCCTGCCTGATTCAGCAAATCTAAGCATAAAACCATCAGATCACAGTCACCATTTCATCTCTGACTATGGACTCCGAAAGCAGCATTGAACATGAAACACTTCATCATGATGATGATGATGATGATGATGAAAGACCGTCAGGTACATTCATTTAACTTCTCTGCTTGGATTATTTTTATTTTTTTTAGTATTTTCTGTTTTCTATGTTATTTCCACTTTATGTTCTCCAGATTAGTGACTGACGACTGTAAGTAAGCAGCAGTCAGTAAAAACGATTCTGCGTTAAATCCACCCCAAAATCCGTTGTGTGACCCTGACTGTACGGTAGTTACTGGTAAAGTGCAATCCCATTGGCCGGCAGTGGTTTCTAACTCTTGGATATACAGAATGTATCTGTCCTATAGATGATCATTTTACTTGTAGTTTATTTAGTATTTGGGTTGATATTTTGGTAACTTCAGAACCAATTAAATAGTTTTCTATGTGGAGTTCTGGAAAGTTACACTGGTCATCCTGGAACTAATTAGGACTGTAATTGAGGAGTCCTGTACATAGATGGCTGTAAGGATATCCTGCACAGTCCGGGCCGACTATGAAGTCAGGTCACAATATACCAGGCTGGTAAATATCAGTATATATTACATTACTGCGTCTTCTCATTACAGGCAGAAGGTGGTACAATTCTCACACCCGGAAACCAGAATGGATTTCCTATGGGCTGCTGGCCCTACTGTATGTTCTCATCCTGGTCCTCTTTATTACTGTATATTCTGGAGGTAATAAGGGTTTCTTATTGCTATTAAATAACTTGATTTACTGGATTCTGATGGGATTGTTAAAGACCAACTGCACAATTTAAAAACTTTTGACAGGTTAGAGCAGTGGTGTCAAACTCATTTTAACCATTAGTGGCCCCCATAGTGGCTGCAGTAGTAATAGTGATCCCAGAAGTAATAGAGTCCTCCATAGTTGACCCAGTAATAATAGTGACCCCAGTACTAATAGGGTCCTACATAGTGGCCCCAGTACTAATTGGCCCCCATAATGGCCCCAGTATTAATAGTGACCACCATTGTGACCCCAGTAATAATAGTGACCCCCATATTGGCTCCAGTAGTACTAGGGTCCCACATAGTGGCCCCTGTAGTGATAGTGACCCCTAATGTAGCTCTATTTATAAATAATCCCCATAGTGGCCACAGTAATAACAATGACTCCCATAGTGCCCCAGTAGTAATTGCGCTCCTATAGTGGCCCCTGTTGTAATAGTAGCACCCACAGTGACCCCAGTAATAATAATGATTCCTATAGTGGCCTCAGTAACCTGTCACTGTCACTGGTTTGGCACCGAAGTAAAGTTTCTGTTCCAGGGTGTAAGATAACAGGTCTTACATCACTGATGCATGCTTAGCCTACTTGTTCTTTGGTGTTGGTGAATCTCTGTTGAGCAGATAGAGCTTTTATGGTTCTTTGTAAAACTCTCTGTTGAGCTTGCGAAACTAAGGGCACAGATTTTTGCGGAGCTTCTAACATTTTATCATAAGAGTTCCTTAGAACATTCATCCCTAAGATGACAGAAGGGGCATTATTATCTTTCACATCTACATCCAGTACTGCTTGATGACGTAATTCAGCTCTTACAGCATATACAGTGGGTTCCCAGTATCCAACTAGGGGCACAGACTGTCCAGTAGTAGCAATAATATCCAGTAACTGTTCTGGAGACTGGACAAGGATGTCATAATTCCATTATTTCTCCAATTCGGCTTCCTGTGGTGACCTGTGAACCAGTGTCCAGTAAGGCAGAGAAAGGCACTCCGTTCAAGTATATAGTTACTTCTAGACAGAGTCCTACATATTTAGACAGCCACTTTGAATTTTTAGGACCTAGTCTCCTGCTTCTGCCCTGGCTGACCCCCACCCCACAGGCAAACAGATCTAATCATTAACCCTTTTGGGACCCACCAATTGCTTGTATGTTTTAAACACCAGCTGAACTGACGAAGGGGTTATCCCCGAAACGCGTTTTCATAAGCTAATCACATACTTTATTGAATAAACGGAGAAGTTTCCCAAACCTTTGGTCACTTCCTATTTGCTTTAACCTGGAGTGTTGCGCCTTCTCCACTGCCAGTTTTTTAGTTCTATTATCTTACTATTACACTGGGGGTGCTGTGAGGTGTCACTATTATACTGTGGGCCCCTGTGGGGCGTTCCTGTTATATTGGGGGCAGCTGTGGGGTGTCCCTTTTATTCTGGGGGCTGCTGTGGGATGTCACTATTATACTGTGGGGATGCTGTGGGGTGTCACTATTACACTGGGGGTCGCTGGGGGGGGTGTCACTATTGCACTGGGGGCCGCTGGGGGGGTGTCACTATTACACTGGGGGCCGCTGGGGGGAGTCAATATTACTGCTGGGGTATGTTTACATGTGGCGGAAATGGGCAGAGCTGTTTCCGGAGCGGGGAAACAGCTGGAAGCAGAAGACAACTTGTCTTCTGCATCCTCCACTCCGAGCGCCGGGCTGTATAACAGCCAGGCACTGGGAGCGGGGGAACAGCTGGATACAGAGGACAAGCAGGGACACCCCGCTTGTCTTCTGCATCCTCCGCTGGCAGTGCAAGGTAATCGCTCATCTTGAGTGATCATCTTGAGCTGTAAATGACACAACAATGATTGCTCAAAAGTCGCTCGTTCGTTGCGTCTAAATGGGCCTTTAGAACTTGATCTGCACAATCTGGTTCATGTGGGTCGGCATAGACGACTGCTTTCTTGGAAGGAAAATGCATAGTCTCTTAAAGACGCCTCTACATGCTGTCTTTTATTAACATTTGCTTTTTCACCGTAGAAGCAGTATGTGTTTCAAAAATGCTTTGGAGTCACTACTGTTTTCTTTTCAGTTCTTCTCTTCTTCTCTTTGGTAATTCCCCTATTAGGATTTTTGCTTTTTGTTTGGTAGCAATAGGGTATAGGTGGGGCATAACTTATTTTTAAAGTCTCTGAGCGTGTGCAGTTCTCCCCCATAGTGTGGTAACCATGGGGCTTCTAAGTAATATGGCATGCTGAGAGGCATCATGGTAGGTGAAGCGGTAGCTGATGACCCAGTGTCACGGGTCTGCTCCTTGACACTGGAATCAGACATGGTTAGATATGTAGCAACAGACAGACAGTTCAAATTTGTACAAAATAGCAGTTGTAATTTTTCAAATCCCTATATTGTAGATTAACTCTTTTAGTACTATTCACAGTCTCTTGTAAGGTCACAGAGGAGTTATATCCTGTTCGTGATGCCAATTTCTGTGGCATGCTCGAGCTGTGGAGGTGAGATGATGGGAGTAGTAGTTGCGGCTCCTGTCACAGTGGCTGCTGTGCTCTTCACTACCACCTCCCACATGCTACCACCACAGAAAAAATAGGAGTGTTTGTCCCTTGTGACACCCGTGCTATATAGCACAACAGTATTTGGAGAGAGAAGCAATCAGGAGGAGACTGAGAGTCGTGGGAGAGAAGAAACACTTTACTTGAATCTTCACTGAACATAACTTTATGAATCAATTTCAGACTGTATAAAGTGACATTTACTTGCATAGAAAAAAATTACTTTCGCTGGTTTGATGAAAGATGGGCGATTTGGAGAGGTAATCGTTACTGTTGGTGTACTGCTGCTAGGTAATTATTTATATGAATCTGTGTGACAGCAATAGCTCTGGTAGTGATATGGAGATCTATCTATGAGTGATTAGACCATTAGTTTTGCTATATTAGCTGCCAACGCGACTGTGTTTAGCTCTAGATTCATTGGGTTGTGTATATCCCGGGTATTGACTAGGCCTGTGAACAATATGGCGTTTCCACTTATAGTTAACGGTTACTTCTATTGTCATGAGGATCCCTCTGGACTAAGGTTGTCCAGGCTTGCTTCTCCTCAGGTCCTCTCAAGTACTGGCTTTTCTTTCCACCTTCTGTCCTCTTGCCGACTCAGCTTTCTGACTGCTCCTAACGGCGTTCTCTGTCATCCTCCATACTTGCCTTCTCCATCTCCTTAGCAATGTGTCGGCCGATTACAGCACTCCTCTCATTCCTCTCTCCACATCACCCCATCTTCTTCAGCCGATAACAATATGTTTGACAACAGGAAAAGAAGTAGAGTGAAGGCAGCCAATCAAAGTGGGCCAGTTCCCGGGCAGATTTATGCATTAGATTACCTCTACTCCTAATAGGGACTAGAAATAGCTCCACTAAGGGTATGAGGTACCTGTCTGCACTGACCTTTATGTTACAACAGTGTTTCATAGTGCCCTTGTGGGTTGCTACAGTTTCCCCATTCCCTTCTTTCCTCATATTGCTCTTCCTTTTGAAGGAAGTCCTGCAGAGTCCACAAAGTTACAAAGGGCATGGTGCCAACCAAATCTGGGGCTCCTTTCTAGAAGCTTTCAATAATAGCTACGTGGGCTGACTATACAGGATATATGTCTTTGGTCCATGTATTGTCATATTGGTCCATACTACGAATTATCAAATGCCTTACCTGCCCCTACATAAGGTTTCTTTGATGAGAGGAGTAAAGGTAGCCTGAGGGTGGACATTTGTTAAGATGTTTTATATAGTAATAAAGTTTGTAATCACTGCCTTAGAGGTCTTAACTAATTTAAGTATTATACTTTATTTTACAGACAATGTCTCCAGTACCAGAAAACATTTGGTTACTTTAAAAGAGATGAATGCCTTTAGGGAGAGAGGTAATATATAATGTTTGTGTGTTCATCATTGTAAGAGCGAAGTCTACAAGGTGGCCATACACCTTCAATGGTGGGCTGAACCCTCATTCATCCAACAGCCATTCCTCCTGATCTCCTCATACACATGCGGGCTCAGTTTGGCCACTCATGCATGTGTTTTCAATAGGAAGAGTGGAGTAAGCCATTGCCAGATTTCCTGGCGGTTTATCTCCCCAGAGAAAAAAAAAGGATTACGCATGTTAAATTCAACATGCCCGATTTTCTTTTGTTCCCCCAAGACATCTGCTGAACGAACACCAGCTGAACATCTAAAACACATTAGACAGTCGCTTGGGCTTGGCCAACCTTAGTTTAACCCCTTAACGATCAGCCCATTGTGTTTTTAGGTCCTGCCCAAGTGGGCTTTATTCTCTGAGGACGTAAAAACATGCGTCCGGCAGAGAATTAAGCCCCGTGGGCTATGGACGTGACAGCTCCATGCTGTCGGTGCCCGCAGGTAGCTGACAGCATGGAGCTGTCATCCTGGGCTGCGGGGACCCCCCTCTGGCATTGCGATCGGCGCTATCCAATGGATAGCGCCGATCGCAATAAAGTGAAAAAAAAAGTTAAAGGTACAGCTGCCCTGATGGATCGGATCCATCAGGGCAGCTGAAATTACTCACCCGGCTTCCCCGATGTCTGCTGCAGGTAAAAGGGTCCTCCGGGACCCGGCGCGGCTCTTCTGCGCATGCGCGCCAGACGAATGACGTCACGCGCATGCGCAGAAGAATGGGAACCCCAGGGAGTTTAAAATCTCCTGGTTTCCTGTTCCTGAAGGTAGCCGGGAACCAGGAGATGTCCCCGGGGACCGCGAAAAAGTTAAAAAAAAAGTAAAAATAAAGTTAATTTCACCTCCCCTCATGGATCGGATCCATGAGGGGAGGTGAAAATACTCACCCCCGGTCCTCAGCGGTGCCCCGGTCTTCCGGGACCGGAGTCCCCTTCTGCGCATGCGCGCCCGATGATTGACATCGGGCGCGTGCACAGAGGGGCTCAGGACCCGAGAAATTTAAAATCCCTCTGGTCCTGGCTGCCATGTGTAGCCAGAAGCAGAGAGATGTCACTGCAGAGATGATCACTGTTATCCAATGGATAGCAGTGATCATTTAAAGTAAAAAAAGTAAATAAAAAAAGTGTAAAAAAGTAAAAAGAAAAGTTTAAAAAGTAAAAAAAAAAGTTTAAAAAGTAAAAAAAAAGTTTAAAACTAGAGATGAGCGAGCACCAAAATGCTCGGGTGCTCGTTACTCGGGACGAAAATTTTGCGATGCTTGAAGGTTCATTTCGAATAACGAACCCCATTGAAGTCAATGGGCAACCCGAGCATTTTTGTATATCGCCGATGCTCGCTAAGGTTTCCATTTGTGAAAATCTGGGCAATTCAAGAAAGTGATGGGAACGACACAGCAACGGATAGGGCCGGCGAGGGGCTACATGTTGGGCTGCATCTCAAGTTCCCAGTTCCCACTATTAAGCCACAATAGCGGCAAGAGTGCCCCCCCTCCCAACAATTTTTACTTCTGAAAAGCCCTCATTAGCAATGCATACCTTAGCTAAGCACCACACTACCCCCAACAAAGCACAATCACTGCCTGCATGACACTCCGCTGCCACTTCTCCTGGGTTACATGCTGCCCAACCCCCCCCCTGCACGACCCAGTGTCCACAGCACACACCAAAGTGTCCCTGCGCAGCCTTCAGCTGCCCTCATGCCACACGCTGGCCTCATGCCACACCACCCTCATGTCTATTTATAAGTGCGTCTGCCATGAGGAGGAACCGCAAACACACACTGCAGAGGGTTGGCACAGCTAGGCAGCGACCCTCTTTAAAAGGGGCGGGGCGATAGCCCACAATGCTGTACAGGAGCAATGAGAAATATAATCCTGTGCCACCACCATCAGGAGCTGCACACGTGAGCATAGCAATGGGGAACCTATGTGCCACACACTATTCATTCTGTCAAGGTGTCTGCATGCCCCAGTCAGACCGCGGTTTTTTATAAATAGTCACAGGCAGGTACAACTCCGCAATGGGAATTCCGTGTGCACCCACAGCATGGGTGGCTCCCTGGAACCCACCGGCTGTACATAAATGTATTCCATTGCAGTGCCCTGGACAGCAGAGCTAACGTCAGATTAAATGCAGGTGGGCTTCGGCCCACACTGCATGCCCCAACCTGACCGGGCTTTTTAATTCATAGACACAGGCAGGTACAACTCCCTATTGTGAAGTCCCTGTGGACCCACAGCATGGGTGGGTGCCAGGAAGCCACCGGCGGCACATAAATATATCCCATTGCATTGCCCATCACAGCTGAGGTAATGTCATGTTTAATGCAGGTGGGCTTCGGCAGGGGCCCGAGAACAGTTCCTGGGAGTCTGCCTGCTCCACAGAATGTGTCATTGTAATGGAGTGAGGAGGCTGGGAGGAAGGAGGAGCAGCAGCCAGAGGATTCAGAGTTGCAGCAGTGGACGGCGCAGAACTCTGGGTGTTCGATAGATTGCTGGATGCACTTTCTGCCATCCACGACAGGACCTGCTCACACTGCTCATTTTCTAATAAAGGTCTACCGCGTGGACCCATTAATTGTGAGATGAATGTGGGGACGCCAGAAACGTGCCTCTCTCCTAATCCCGCAGCAGTCGGCTGCGATACACCTGGATCAGGAGCTCGGCCTGTGCCCACACCCTGACTTGGGCCTCCGCGTCCTCGCCCACGTCCTCTAGGCCTACCCCTACCCCTCAGCATGGTGTATTACCAGTAGTGCTGAAACAGAATGCTGTAATTAAATGTGTCGCTTATTGGCCTGTGGTTGGAGGCTGACTTCGCTTACGGAACGCACAGCAGAGCCAGGAAATAATTTTGCGCAAGCCTGCTGGAACACTTAGCTGGCTGCGTATGAATTAGGACAACTACCCCCAGCACAGACCCAGTACACTGAGGACGGTCACAGGCAGCCCAAATAGATTTTTTTTCCCAAATGTTTTTGGAAAGGCTCACTGCCTATATACACTAAATATGTCTTCTCTCTCTGCGTCACCACTACTGGCCCTGGAGTATGTATAATTACTGCAGGACGCAATGCTCTGCACGGCCGATATACAAAAAAAAAAAAAAGTGCAACACTGCAAAAAGCAGCCTCCACACTACTGCACACGGTTAGATGTGGCCCTAAGAAGGACCGTTGGGGTACTTGAAGCCTAAAATACTCCTAACACTCTCCCTATAGCAACTCCAGCAAGACAGCACTTTCCCTGATCTCTGTCAGAACGCATCTGTGGCGAGCCGCGGGAGGGGCCGATTTATATACTCGGGTGACACCTGATCTCTCCAGCCACTCACTGCAGGGGGGTGGTATAGGGCTTGAACGTCGCAGGGGGAAGTTGTAATGCCTTCCCTGTCTTTCTATTGGCCAGAAAAGCGCGCTAACGTCTCAGAGATGAAAGTGAAAGTAACTCGAACATCGCGTGGTGCTCGTTTCGAATAACGAGCATCTCGAACACGCTAGTACTCGAACGAGCATCAAGCTCGGACGAGTACGTTCGCTCATCTCTATTTAAAACGCTTACATTTCATCTCCCCTCACGGATCATATCCGTGAGGGAGGATGAAATTACGTACCTAAGGCCCCCGGATGTATCCGCGAAACTTACCACAACTTCTGCGCACGCGTCCGTCGCCAAAGCGGCAGACGCATGCGCAAAAACCGTGGATTGTCAGGATAACTTAAAATCTCCCTGCTCTTGGCTACAAAACTTAGCCAAGAGCCTGGAAATTTCACGGGGGGCCGCGGTGAGCGGTTCCTGATCACGTGTTCGCCGTTATCCAATGGATAACGGCGGTCACGTAAAAGTTTTTAAAAAAAGTTAGTTTCATCTCCCCTCACCGATGCGATCGGTGAGAGGAGATGAAACTTTTTACCGGAGGCCTCCGTATTTGCATCCCGACTCGATCCTCATCCGTGAACTTTCCCGGATTCTGCGCATACGACCGCCGGCAAAATACCGGACATACGCGCAGGAGTCGGGGAGCCCAGGAAATTGAAAATCTCCTTGCTCTCGGCGACCAATGGTCGCCGAGAGCCTGGAGCACTGACGGGTGGCCTCGTTGAGTGGTCCCCGGTCACGTCATAAAAAGGTAGCGATCTACCTTAGGTCGGTTTCACATGACCGGATAGGAATTACGGATTCCGCATGCGTCTGATCCGCGGTATTACGCAGATCAATCGCATTGGATTACACAAATCTGCTCACATTAGTGGGGTCGGAACTGCGTAATCCACTCGCAGAAAAGAGAACGCAGCAGGTTCTATTTTACTGCAGCTATCCGCAGCATAGAACCTATTGTGCTCCTTGGTCGCGGATATACCCGCAGCCCATACGCAACTACATTGTATACGGGCTGCGGGTACCCGTGTCATCGCTAAGCAACAGTGCAGGAAATCCAAACAAAAAAAAATTTGTACTGCGAATGACCGCCTGTGTGAGTAGGCAGTTATGCGCAGTACATTACGTGGCCGTACGCAGGGTCACAGCCGGGCTCACAGATGGGATCCGCTGTGGGCCTCCGCAAACGGATTCCGCCTACGGCTGCGTGAGCCCGGCGTTATTCAGACCGCTACCAGTAATACGTATTTTACAAGAAGCCCCGGGAACTCTTGCCTTCCTGCAGTTCCAGGAGCACCTTGTTGAGCGTCTTCTGTGTGAGACCGCCACACCTCATCAGGCTTACGGAGACTCACAGAGCACCACTTTTTACACCCCATACCCGCCACTGAGGTCAAGAAATGACCCCCAAAAAGCATGAGAGGAGGGGGGATACACGGTTTTATTGCCCCATGGGCCCATTCCAACCATTACCCCTGTCTTCGGAAATACCACACAGTTCACATTATTACTTTTATCTAAGATTTGCGAACGCCGAAAAGGGCGTGCCCTGAAATCCAACGGGTGTTCCCTCCTAGGCCTTGCCATGGGTCCTGTAAGTAAATTAGGGTCACAAGGGGTATGTTTTTGAACACGGGACAAACGGGGGTATCCATTTTGGGGTGACCGTCTTCATTCCTATGTACACTGTATAAAAAAACTGTTTTTAAATTTAAAAAATTGCCAAAAAAATTGAAAATCGTAACTTTTTCCTTCTGCTTTGCTTAGATTCATTCAAATACTGTGGGGTCAAAATACGCAGTACACCCCTAGATGAGTTCGTTAAGGGGTCTAGTTTTTAAAATGGGGTCGTTTGAGGGGGTTCTTTATAGTTTTGGCTGCTCAATGGCTCTATAAGTGGGCAATGGGGCCTGGAATTTATTCAGTTGTACCCTGAAATTCAACGGGTATTCCTTTCATTGTAGCCCTAGCCATGTGTCCTATAAGTCTATTAGGGCCACAATGGGTATGTTTCTGAACACGGGACAAACAAGAGTATTCATTTTGAGGTGAAAGTCTTCATTTATACATGTGCTGTACAAAAAAAACTGTTTTTAAATTGACGCAATAGCCCAAAAAATGAAAATCATAATTTTTATTTACTGCTTGCTTAGATCTATTCAAAAATTGTAGGGTTAAAATACACAGTACACCCCTAGATAAATTCGTTAAGGGGTCTAGTTTTCAAAATGGGGTCATTTGTGGGGGTTCTCTGTCGTTTTGGCCGCTCAAGGGCTCTACAAGTGGGCAATGGGGCCTAAATCACCTTCATGCCAAATTTCTGTTCTGAAAGCCACCGATTACTCCTTTCATTTTGGGCCCCGTTGTGCATGCGGATATAATATTAGGGCCACAATGGGTATGTTTCTGAAAACAGTATAAACAGGGGTATCCATTTTGGGGTGCAAGTCTTCCTTCATATGTGTGCTGTACAAAAAAAGCTGTTTTTAAAATGACAGAATTGCCAAAAAAACGAAAATCGCAATTTTTTCCTTTTGCTTGAATTTATTCAAAAACTGTGGGGTCAAAATATGCAGTACACCCCTAGATAAATTCCTTAAAGGGTCTAGTTTTTAAAATGCGGTCATTTGTGGGGGTTTTCTATGGTTTTGGGCGCTCAAGAACTCTACAAGTGGGCAATGGGGCCTAAAAGGACATCAAGAAAATCTATATTCTGAAAGCCACCAATTGCTCCTTTCATTTTGGGCCCCGTTGTGCATGCGGACATAAAATTAGGGCCACAATGGGTATATTTCTGAAAACAGCACAAACAGGGGTATCCACTTTGGGGTGCAAGTCTTCCTTCATATGTGTGCTGTACAAAAAAAGCTGTTTTTAAAATTACAGCATTGCCAAAAAAACGAAAATCACAATTTTTTCCTTTTGCTTGGCTTGAATTCATTCAAAAACTGTGGGGTCAAAATATGCAGTACACCCCTAGATAAATTCCTTAAAGGGTCTAGTTTTTAAAATGCGGTCATTTGTGGGGGTTTTCTATGGTTTTGGGCGCTCAAGAACTCTACATGTGTGCTATGGGACCTAAAAGGACTTCAAGCCAAATTTCTGTTTTGAAAGACACTGACTACTCCTTTCATTTTGGGCCCCGTTGTGCACTCAGATATAACATTAGGGCCGCAATGGGTATATTTCTGAACACGGGAGAAACAGGGGTAACCCTTTTGGGGTGTAAATCCTCATTTTCATGTAAACTATAGGAAAAAATATGTCTTTAAAATGACAGATTTGCAAAAATATGAAATTTTACTTTTTCACCTCTAAATTGAATTAATTCCTGAAAAAAACACTAAGGGGTGTAGTTTTTAAAATGGGGTCATTTGTGGGGGTATCTATTATTCTGACACTCGTGAGCCTTTCCAATCTTGGCTTGGTGTAGGAAAACAAAGTGTTCCTCAAAATGCTAAAAAGTAATGCTAAATTTGTACGTCTCCTAAATGGTTAAAAAAAACGAAAGTTTTTCCAATGTGCGCCCAAATTAAGGTAAACGGGTGGAAATGTATATCTTAGCAAAAAATTCTATATTATGTTTGCACATATTTAAGATATTGCAGTTGGAAATGTGAAAAAATGACGATTTTTTCAAAATGTTCCCAATTTTGGCGCTTTTAATAAATAAACACAAGTTCTATCGGTCTATTTTTTCTGCCTAAATTAAGTACAACATGTGGCGAAAAAACAATGTCAGAATCACTTGGATATGCAAAACCTTTCTGGTGTTTTTCCATGCTACGGGGTTAATGTGTATGGCTATCTTTGCTTATTCTCCAAACTGGGGAGTTTCTACCTATATCAAGGGCGTAGCTGAAGATTCATGGGCCTGGATGCGAAAGTTCATCTTGGGCCTTTTCCACTCCCTTAACAAATTCTCTTCACTCCTGGCAACCATAGACTGACAGTTCAAGTCCCCGCAGAGACAGAAAATAAAAAGGTAAAAAAAATTAAGAATAAAAAAATGTCCAGGTGAAAAAACACTTATACAAGGACCAATATTACCTCCATACAGTGACCATATATTATTAAGCCTTTCCAATCCACTGTCTGACGTCTAAAGACATTCTGATTGAAGGCTGTACCGCTCCGATGTCGGAAGACGTCCGGCATGGTATTCTTACTGTAGATTACTAGCTGTTCTGTTGTCAGGGGCCTCCTTAGCATGTCCCATACCGCAGTACTGGCTCTAGCCAGCAGATGGCGCCATTGTATAATGGCAGAAAGAGAAAGCCCCCTAGGAAACCCTGAATCCAAAATTGGATTGCAAAGGGTTAACTACCAGCTCTACACTGTATAGTGAAGACTGTATAAGTGATCACGGTGCCGTTATAGCCAGTGATCACAGATGACGTTCCCTCTGAATTTCTCTTTTATATTCCATCCAGGCAGCCATGACAACTTCTGGTCTTAATTTGTCTCTACAGAAACTGACATACAGATATCTTTGGCTTCTTGCTTTTCCAGCATCTTCCCTATATTTTCCACAGCTCTGCACAATCTCTTCATGCACTGTGCCTAATATAGTAATTACACAGTTTGGGCCACTTTTAGTCCCCTTCTCACAGTAATAGTGCCCTCTTTAATGTCTCTATACAGTAATAATGCATCCCTTTATGCCATATCATACTGATTCTCCCTCCTATACTCCTTCTATAACACTGCATCCACCATCTGTAATAATGTGCTCCATTATGGCCCCATCTGTAATAATGTACTCCCTTATGCTTCTATCTGTAAATATACACTCCTTATGTCCCCATCTGAAATACTGCACCCCTTTTTGGCCCAGTCTGTAATAATACGCCCTCTTATGCTCCCATGTGTAAACATGCCTGTTTCTGCTGTAAAACAATAGGCTAGTATACTTGCTTCTTGCTTCTCTTGTTTATCTACTCAGCTTCTGTCCTTCTAATCTCTGGCCTCAGACACTGTAGTGGTCATGTGACCTTTATCATAGGACCACTACCTAGAGAGAGGAGGAACCGGACCAGAACAGATTGCAGGGGATAGCCAGAGAGGTTAATATAATATAATTTTTGTACCCTTTGAGCCCTTCACCTCTCTGACATCCTTTCCATAACTGCAGTACCTTAATATCATCATCTGTCAGTGCCGTTTCCTCTTTGACCCTGTCTCCTCCATCCTGTCTGGTGTTCTGCAGTACTTGAGTGAAGGAGACAGGGCCGGGGAGGAAAAAGCACTGGCAACCTGTGATAGCAAGAGGCTGTTGTTGCTGGAAGAATGTGAGCGGTCAGAGGGATGAAGAACGTGTTTATTAAAAGTGCAGGTCTCCCTGTGATAAGGATCCAGGTTGCAACTGCGACCCCTGCAACCCCTATAGCTACGCCACTCACCTATATCTCCCAGTAGAGAAACAGTCTTAAACCGTAACAAAAAGTTTTTTCAGTAGTTTTATTGGTTTTCAATAAAGAGAATAGTATACGATTTAATGTCTCTGCTCCATTATCCTTAAAGACAAAAAATATATATGATGATTGCTTAAATAAAGAAATAGGTGAACATGATATGGAGTCCAGAAGCGGAGGTCCCGAATATTAGGAGAAGGAGGGACAAAGCCATATAGGATATAGACTCCTTCTCTTCTCAGACATGTACAATATAGCAAGGCAAACGGGCCATAAAATCATGAATCTGTAATACACAGCCAGATAGAGTAGTTGGAGACCAATATGAGGACAAATAGATAACTATGAAACTTCGAATAGTGGATCAACTTTTTCATATGTCCCCAATTCTGCTTTCTCAATATGAAAATGCAGGATAAGATACCCCAGAAGCAAATGAGCCTATATTGTAAAATTGTGTCTTCACCACAGAGGAGTGCAATTCCCTCATGTGATGTTGCATAAAGACATTTTACATCCGTACCACTATCCCATTTTCCCCAAAGGACCCTGATTGGTATAAATAGGCTGACACTTTTAGGGTGGGTTATTTTCTTTAGTGCCAACGGTACAGTTGGCATTTCATCTTTCATTCTAAATGATCTTTCAATAACCACATAATAAATATTACACTGTTTAAAATATACTAAAATTGCTGACCATGTTTAGAGATATAGTATTCAGAAGGAAGGACTATGCTGGCTGTAAAATGATTACTATGCCTAGGGCCTCCAGCCATCGTATACAGACGATATGTATATATAAATATACTGCATGTGGTAACTGATATCAGGCTTCATTCACACCTGACGTTTGCTGCATTATTTTACTGGGGATTTATAACACATTCATAATAAAGTAGCAGGACTCTGCGTTTGACTCCAGCCTTCAGGGCCGACAGTACTAGAACCCTCCAATTCATCCAGTTGCCTCATGTTTTCAACTAAAATGGTCCTCCTAAAAGGACCCACCAAGGATGGACAGGAATTAAGTTACCAAAAGATTGTTCAACTTCACCTTGGACATCACCTACCTATCTCCAGCAATTACTGAGGAAGGGTGTTCTAGCCTCAAAACGCATCTGTTTATCCTGGATACCATGTTTCCCTGAAAATAAGACCCTGTCTCCTATTAATTCTTGCCCCAAAACAGGCACAGGGTCTTATTTTTTGGGAATGTCTTATCATATTTATCTAGCAGGCGATGTCTGGTCCCTCCTGCTGGTCTCTGCAGTTCCAGCACGATTCCTTGCAGTTCTCAGTGCCGACAGAAGATCACTTACTGGTAACAGGGTTTGTAAACCCCGCCTTCAGCAAGTGATTGCTCTGATTGGTTCTCAAGAACCGCAGCTCAGCCAATCACTTCAGTACTCGATGAACCAATCACAGCCATTTAATCCAATCTCAATCAGACCTTGAGTAGTTAGAATGCAATTATAAGTTTCTCAGTCCTCCCTGCTTTTTAAATATTTGCATTTAGAAAGGCAATTATCTGACATTCCCCTGGACAAGAGTGAATAAGCCTCTTCCATTCTTCTGGATCTCCTGGCTCCACTTATCTGTTTAGTTTAGAATTAGCACAAGGAACCCAAATTGTGTAACCATTTACTTAATAATGAAGTCTAAGGGAATTATCCTTCTAGAAGCTGGATTCTCACAGACGCTTTGGCTCCTAGATTCAAATTAGGGAAAAATCTTTTAATAAGGATTATTGGTCGTGTAAAGGTCCTATCCTAATATGAATTTTATTTTTGGAATCGGGTGGGCCAGCTGAATAAAACATATCTAATCCCATTGAGGTGCAAGCCCTGGAACACCCCTAAATGGCGTATCCGCATATCTGGTTATAATTTATGTGTCATGTTTGATATCAATGAATAGAAAAATCAGGCATATATTACCATAGATATGGCCGAAATGGGAAATTATGTTTTTTCACAGGTACATACGCATTTACCCCATCCCTCTCTGAATGACCTCAGAGAGGGTGGAGGGAAGTTTGCTCTGGGAAAACTTTAAAAACTAGGGGGTCAGAGTGACCAGATGTCAGATCTTCAGAGAAACACCACAGTGTAAAGACTTTCCCGTTTGCTTCCAGTGACTCCGCACAATCAGAACTTTGGGCCGAACATCCCAAATCTGGTATCTTCTTTATTTCCTAAATGTTTTATTTTAAGTACTGTCTGTTGTGTATATTTGTAAACCTTATCTCCACTGTAACATCTTTTTCTGTATATTTTTGTATAAATATTTAGCACTGCTAATCTTTTTTAGAATACATCTGCAATTTATTAGTCAAACCTTGTCTGTTTTGAAATGACCCTCAACTCTGAAGATTGTGTTAATAATTCATAAGTGTGGGTTTCAGCTTACCTGGGAAACAAACTTTGGTGGTGGCAGTGAGCATGTGCGGGTATTATAGAGTTCTGGAGTCATTAGACCCGATCAGGGGATGATTTGAGCTTTCGATCTGCCTGCGTGCAGAAACCTGTGAAAGCTGGGTACAGATCTGCCTGTATTCTAACGACTCTGCGCTTGCAATTCCTCTAGAGCGATCAATCTACGCTCTGCTGTGACAAGTGTTCGCAATGGTGAGAGTGCTCAGATTATTCAATCTGAGACAAATCGGTGATAGAGGTGGGATCGATTGGGCCAACCCTTCTGTCCTCTCTCTTATCGTGACAGTTATGACAAAAGGATCTGCCTAACTTTTTCTGGGGGTTGCTCCACCTCTGCTTTTTTCCACTGTTCTCTTAATGACCCCCACTCACTTAATTTCCAGTGCTGCTGTTTCACTATGTGGTAAAAAGACTTCATGCCCAATTAGCCACCAGGGTTGGGGCTTATGTACAATTTTTGCACCATCTATGGTTACACCCGACCTAGGCCCCCATTAATAATGTACAAACATTGCACGGTGCTCTTCACATCACATCAATAAAATCCTAACCAACATTTTTTTCCCTGCAGTACATAACCTTTCTTCAGCTATGGATGATCTACATACGTCATTAAAGAGTAAGTCAACAAGTGAAGTGATATTAGCAAATGTTTTAATGTTGAAGCATACTTGACTTTCTTAGTGACTTCTCAGACTAAGCTACTATGTGTGTCCATGAAAAATAATAATACTGTATTTGGCCATTATATGACTTGTCTTACAAGTCACAGTGGCTCCACTATCTTCCCTCAGCTTGCCCCGCTGCCGGCCATGGCATGCACTCTCCCCCTGTCAATGGCAAATGCCGTGCTCTGACCTACGGTCAATCTCACTGCTCCATGGAGAGCGCACAAGCAAATTGCCCGTAGTCTTAAAGGTCCAGTGTGCATCCTGTATTTCTGTCCTCCCTCCAATTCCTGAGCTCCTATGAGTATTTCAAGCACCTTCCAACTAAGCTTCTATTCTCTTTGTCCAGCCGAAGGTGCTATTTATTTGATTTAATTTCTTGGTTTTCGACTCTGGCTTTACCCTGACTGCTCTGCACTTGGCTTGTTGTATTGACCATCCTCCTGTCTGCTAACTGCCCTGACTCCTGGCCTGTTCATCCTGTGCTGAACCTGCTCTGTGTGCCTTGACTTCTGGACTGTCTCATGTTGAAGTATATACTGTCTGCCTTGATCCTGGACTCCTTTGACTATGCCTCTGTTTATACGCTCAGATACTGTGTCTTGGCCTCCAGTTGTGTCAGCAGCCACATAACTAGGAGCGCTCAAGTTCTGAGCCTGGGCCATCTACATTCTATAAATGTACTGCATTTCATGGGAACATGTAAATCTAATTGTATATATTGGTTTTCAGAGATGACTTGTGAGCAAGGATGGAAGCAGCTTGATGACAGTTGCTACTTCCTTACTGTAGTTAAAGCTACCTGGGCAAAGACCAGAGATTCATGTCTCAAGAAAGGAGCTGACCTCGCTGTAATCACCAGTGATCGGGAGCAGGTGAGATAATGGTACAACATGTGAGTGCCATGCCGAATATTAGTCTGGGTTTCCACAATGTTCTTTACACGTTTCTGTAGTGTTTAGGCAGCAGTTTTTATGTGCATTCTAATTGCACTCAAAAATGCTATCTTAATGCAACCCTGTGGAAACCTTAGAGGGCCATCTTATTCATTGCTTCTTATAGATCAAACTGCATATACAGCAAAATTGCATCAGCTTACATCACTGTTCCATAGTCCTATCATGCTGGTTGGTTCTGAACTCTTCAAAGTCTGAATCTATGAAACTAAGGCTATGTTCACATCTGTACTGGAGGCTGTTTGGAGCTTCCAGGACAGATCAGACATAAAATTCTGAATGACACAACGCAGCGTGCAGTACTGTTTCATACAGGAAAATACCAGCCAGACCCCACTTTTGTGACTGGGGTCTGTCCAGCACATTCGTATCAGGCATATGCGGGATCTCAACCTTCAGTTTTCTCTTGATCGGCTCCATCCTAGAAACCAAACAACGGAAGAAGTGCATGCAAATGTGAAAGGGCTCTAAACTTCATTCTAGAATCCATTGGAGTGTGATAATTGATATTTCTTCAATCTGTTTATTTGCCAGTTTGGTTGTGAAGTGTGTTGGGTACAAAATCCAGTTTGTTCATGTTAACTCCTCTAATAATACTGTGACACTTGGGAGATGTCAACTCACTGGGATTGCCTTCTTCTATAGCAAGATCGTTGGCACACACAAGGAATACTTCCAACTCACTGGATTATGTTCAAACCTGCTTCTTGCTAGCCTTATGCTTCATTTTAAACATCAGAGTGCAAGAAGATAAAATGAACTCTATCCATCTGGCCAGTCACTACACATTTACTATTCCTTTGTCGGGCCTAGTCCCCAGTACTTCAAAAATTAGTACTGCACGGGGTGCGTCTCATACCCTGTCGTGCACCCCGGCCACTATCATATGGCTCCCACAAGCTTTTTGCCCAGAGCTGTCTCTCTCCTAGGTTGAGAACCCATACCGAGAGTCTCACACTTTTTTTAAATTACATTAGAAGAAAAACTTTTTAACAAGCCCTCTCAGGTGGAGCATAATTAGCCTAGTTTGCCAGCTCCAAAGCAGAGAAAACCCTTTCCTTCCTGATGATTTTCCTGAAATATGACCACCCAGTGATGTAAACCTGCAACTTTAGTGGTCATTCTGCAATAATACATATAAAAAACTTTCAATTATGAGAGGCAAAAAAAAGTACATGAAAAAGCATCTCCTGATACCCCACAGCCTCTTAATAAGTGGTTGTTAGACTTCAATGATCTCCATGTGACCAAGTATTTTCAGTGGTTATTTTACTTGGTTTTGGTGCCAAAGTGCTAAGGGCATTTTGGGGTGTTTCTAGCAAACAAAGCAGATCCAAAAGTGACATATTTGGGAGTTTGAAGGAATCGCTAATAAATAATTTCTGTGAAAGCTCTTGGATTTTGTACTGGCGCATTAACTTCTATATGGTGTGAAGAGTGTGGTTGGCCTCACCCCCTGATTGTCTGGACCGTCTGCTTCCGTTGCTCATAGCTGCTCTCTCTTTTTCAGATATTTCTTGCAATTTTAACTGGTGCTTCTTCATTCAAACGTTATTGGATTGGACTCCATGATATGGATGAAGAAGGAACCTGGATATGGATCGATGGAACCAATTATGAAACATCTTACAAGTAAGGTCTCCAGAGCATTAACCCCTTGAGTGGCACGCCCGGCAATTTTCCGGGACGAGCTCCACTGCTCGTAGCGATATAGCCCGGAAGATTTCCGGGCTATGTATCACTATGGGAGCAGCAGAGCACAATGCCACAAGCTGTGGCATTGTGCTCTGCCTGCACAGACCCATACAGAGAACAAAGCAAGGGCTTTGAACAACAGAAGCAGAAGATACTGCCTATCTGCCGGCAATCTCCTGCTTCTAAAGTCCTGCTTTGTTTACAGGTTGCCATAGAGACCATCGGCTTGTCAGAAGCAAGCTGATGGTCTCTATGGCAGGGAGAGCTGGTGCTTAGCTGTCAGAGGACAGCCAGGCACCAGCTCTTACAGCAGAGATCAGAGAAAACCTCCGATCTCTGCTGTGTTAACCCTTTACATGCTGTAGTCTATGTGACTGCAGCATGTTAAGAGCTGTAACTGCAGCATGTAAAGGGCTGTCACCATCAGACCCCCGGAATGTGATCAGGGGTCCTGATGGGTCCCAGTGGAAGTCCCCTAAAGGGACAAAAATGTAAAAAAAAAACAACAGTAAAAAAAGTTATATAAAAAAATAAAAATAAAAACACTTGTCTCCCTTTACTTTGTAAAAATTTTAAAATAAAATTACACATGTGGTATCCCTGCGTCATAATGACCCTGAGAAGGAAGTTAGTACATTATTTAACCCCTTAATGACATGGCCCCTTTTTTTCTATTTTCCCCATTTCTTTTTTTCCTCCCCCAGTTTAAAAAATCATAACTCCTTTATTTATCTATCGACATCGCTGTATGAGGGCTTGTTTTTTGCGGGACGAGTTGTAGTTTTCAATGGTGCTATTTAAAGTACCATACAATGTACTGAAAATTTTTTACAAAATTCTAAGTGGAGTAAAATGAAAAAAAAAACTACATTTCGTCATCTTTCAGTGCGTCTTGTTTCTACGGCGCACAAACTACAACAAAAATGACCTGATAACTTTATTCTATGGGTCGGTACAATTACTACAATACCAAACTTGTACAGTTTTTTTTTTTGCTGTAGTACTTGTATTTTTTCAAAGACATTTAATTTTTTTAAATTATTTTCTGCTGCATCTTGTGCGCACAATAACTTTTTTATTTTTCCGTCAACGTAGTTAAGTGAGGGCTCATTTTTTGAGGGATGGCCTGTAATTTACGTTGGTACCAATCCGGAATACATACAACGTTTTGTTCGCTTTTTATTGCATTTTTTCTGGGAAACAGGGTGACTGAAAAAGTGCATTTGTGGCGATCTTTATTTTATTTTTTGGCACTACGTTCCCTGTGCGGGGTAGATAATACACTACTTTGATAGATCGGACATTTACGGATGCGGCGATACCAAATTATTTTTCTTTTAGGATTTAGATTTTTTTATTATAGATATGGCAAAAGGAGGGTGATTTAAACTTTTATAACTTTTTTTTTTTAAGTGTGAAAAAGTCATGAAAAAGAAAAATAACTATTAGAATTTGGTATTAGCATAATCGTACCGGCCTGTAGAATTACTTTAATATATTATTTATACTGCTCAGAGAATGCAGTGAAAAATAAAAATAAAAAACATGCCAGAATTACAGATTTTGTTAATCTTGCCACTAGAAAAAATGGAATAAAAAGTGATCAAAATTTGACATGTTCCAAAAAAATAGATAAATGAAGACTAGAGTTCATCCTGCAAAAAACATGGCCTTCTAGGGCTCTGGCAATGGGAAAAAAAAATTACTACGGCTCTTGGAATGTGGCGACACAAAAGCAAACCTTTAAGAAAAAAAATGTTTTAAATGTACAAAAATAGCAAAAACATAAAAACTGTATAAACTTGGTGTCGCCGGAATCGAGCTGACTCAGAGAATAATCTTACCACACTATTTATTCTGCATGTTGGACGCCGTAAAAATGAAATCCAAAAAACAAATGGCAGGATTTCTTTTTTTCCCCCAATCTCCCTACAAATTTTTTTACAAAAGTTATGCAGTACATTATATATACCCAAAAATGATGCCATCAAAAAGTACAACTTGTCCCCCAAAAAACAAGCCCTCATATGGCTGTACCAATGGAAAAATGAAAAAGTTATGGCTCTTGGAACGCAACTGCAAAATTAGTTGAAATTCAATGATTAGACCATTTAAAAAACCTGCCCTGGTGGGTCCGACAGGGTGGTAGGAAACCCGCCACTCAAGGGGTTAAATGTATCCTGCAGAAAGGATCTTAGCTTTTACCAAATACATCAGTGAGTTTTCCATTCATCCTAACTTATTCAAATGGAAATTCCTCTAAGGAAGAAAATAAAGTCTCAGATTTTTTGGTTGTCTTCAAATGGTGGGGAATGAAGAGTAGGACAACAGGTGGTTGTCCTATTTCACCTCCATTCCTATCTGAAATGTACAAGGTCTGTAGGGTTTCTGAAATACCTGCTCTAATAAGTGTCCTATTAGCATATTCCAGGCCGGTGTGCATTGGTAGAACTTCATTGCCATTTGAAATAACGTAGCAGAGTGCACAATTTAGTTAAAAAATGTATACCATTACCATGCAATATGTATAGATTTGTTTTTCCTATAATGGGAGAGTAGCTTCTGGCTTCGCTAGTGAAAGGCCTATGACGTGGGTTGGGAAGCGTATCATCTCTTCTACCCTTCCCGACCCATCATAGGCTTCTCACTAGCCAAGCCATAAAACTATTGCACACTTATGAGGGGCAAAAAAACCAGAACAGCTGTATGTGTATGGTTTTCTGGCTTTTGGTTTTCAATTCTCAGTCATTGTCATAAAGACTTGATTTACAAATATGCTGCCTTCCAATAGGTGGCGCTGTAGAGGTATTGTTCCATTCTCCTTATATTGAGGGAGAAACATAGCATTCTATTAACAGTAGAGGCCAGTGGATACTTCTCAATGTATACCACTGACATATGGATGTGATATGCAATATCTTTAATAATGCTCAATTTCTTTATCAGGCATTGGACAGAAGGAGAGCCAAATGATGTGAATGATGAAGATTGTGCCCTGTTGTGGACCTCTGGAGAGTGGAATGATGTTCCCTGTGATTATGGAAACAGCTATGGGGTTTGTGAGAAGAAGCTCTGAGCTCATCTTAGACATCTAGAACCCAATAGAGAACTTTATAAATGAGGATGAATTATACTTCCGATGTCATTTATCTCTGCATGATTTATGTATCTCCTGTTTATAGTGTAAGGAGCTCTTAAAGGGCCCTTTCCCAATTTTCTAATTTCTCTTTATGCTTGCATATGCAGAAATGGTTGAATAAAGTGCTCTTGTTTGGACCTTTCCTGGTATTCCTTAAGCTGGTTTTGAATCCATTGGCATAAACCATCATTTGTGACACCAACCAGGATGCTCTGTGATATTCTATCAGTCTAATGTGATTTTAGTGGCTAACAAAAATACATGGTGTTAATCCAAGTATACTCATCTGTTCAATGTTGTGTCCGTGACTAGAAAAATGTTTTGCCACGGGTAATTCTGTCTATCCCTCTGTATGGTTCAAAAAGTTTTTTATTTCTTTGACAATATAGAATTTACATAACAATCCAGTGATTTCCATTTGTCGCCACAATCATTTATCTGAACAATAAAACAGATTTCCATAAACCATTCTCCGTTTCTTTATACGTTAAATATAATCTAGCCGCATGCTAGAAACTATTTATCTCCCCTTATGGGTGGAGAAAGCCATAGAAAAAGGCCAGGCTCAAAGAACCTCAGTAGTGATCTCTTGGCTTGTGCCAGCGAGCCTGGGAACATGGAAAGGAGTGCCAGCTCCTGGGTCAGCCGAACCCCATCCTTACACACCCAAGAGTAAAGGGCGCCAACCTCTCTAATTGAGTGCTGATAAGATCTCATCCTGGCTCTCAGTTTGTGTCTCGTTTCCCCAATATAAAGCCCTCCAACAGGACATTTACTGCACAGGATCATGTACACAACATCAGACGTGGAACATGTGAATGTACCTGTGGTCAGTACATGTGAGCAGGTCTTACATCTCCTTACATTACATAGATAAGTTCCTTTTTGGGTCAGAGGACAATGCACTCCTGATTATAAAGTTCCTCAGACTTGGAGGTTGCCTGTAACACAGAAGCGGAGGGTCCGGGAATATGGTGGTCAGATGGTCATCCTTGTGTAGGTATGATGGAGTTTCCTTGCAGTTTTCCTTAGTACTTCTAGCTGCAGATTGTAGGTCACTACTAGAGGTACACAACCATTTCTTTCCTTCTCTGTGTATTGGAGTAGTTGATTCCTGGGTATCCTGGTGGCTCTGGTGATTTCGTCATCAACTGAGGTAGGATGGTAGCCCTGATTTAAAAATGTGCTTTTTGAGATTGTGTAAATGTTCCTCTCTGTCTGTTGGGTTGGAGCAGATCTGATTATATCTGACGGCCTGGCTGTAGATGATGGACTTTTTGATGTGCTTAGGATGGAAACTGTCCCATTTCAAGTATGTGGGTCAATCAATTGGTTGTCGGAATCAGTGGAGAATATGAAAGATTTGAAGGAGGTCAGAAGGGGTTTCCTTGGGTCGGATGCACATGATTAGAGATGAAAAGATGGAATTACCTGTAGAAAAACTTTTTTCTAGTCACGAACACAACAAATAACAGATGAGAGTTATCATACTGAAGCGCAACTTCAAGTCGCAGCGTTACAGAAGAATCTGGGAGTATAAATTTATGACCATTTTTGATACCCTCAAGAATGGAATGAACCTCAGAGCAGGGCTCTTGAATCTGTGGAAAAGATGAAAGGTCTGAAGGAGGTCAGGAGGGGTGTCCTTGGGTAGGGTGCCATCTCCTTGGGGGGTGTCGGGAGATGGCATCGTCTCTCACCGGGGGAACACCCAGAAGGGGATCTTTTCCCAATAATTTTTTTAACTCGGTAAAAAGCCATACATTGATTTGAAGGAATGCTGCCTTCCAATCGGTGGCGCAGCAGAGGTATTGTTTCATGCTCCTTATGTCCAGGTCTGAAGGAGAGATAATACACAGGCCTTCACTCCCTAGCACTGATGTAGAGATCATAAAGCTGTCACATTCCTTAGCAGTGGACTGATAACCTCTCTGTCCATCTTGCCTGGTATTGTTTTAAGTACAAATCAGTCTCAGTTTTCTGTGCCTTTGTCATGTCTGCACATTTGTATTTATGTATGCCCCCTTCAAATTTGTTTCATTATGCCCGAGGAAGGGTACTGAAAGGATCCAAAAGCTCGCTGTAGCATCATGTATTTTTGTTAGCAATTAAAAGGTATTATATCTACGGGATTACTAGTTTATCTTCCTGAGAACAAGCACATTTTGCTCTACTGGCTAACACTGTACCAGAACCTCTTTTTGCATTATGTCAGTCTTTAATGGAACGAGATGTTATTTCTAGGTTCCCCTTTAACCCCTTCTTTTTCCATTTTCGTTTTTTCCTCTCCCTTAAAAAAAAAACGTAACTCCTTTAGTTGTCCATCAGCGTCGCTATATGAGGGCTTGTTTTTTGTGGGACGACTTGTATTTTTATATGATGCCATTTACTGTACCATATAATGAACTGAAAAACTTTTACAAAATTCTAAGTGGAGTAAAATTTAAAAAAAACTACATTCCGTCATCTTTCCGTGCGTCTTGTTTCTACGGCGCACAAACTGCAACAAAAGCGACATGATAACTTTATTCTATGGGTCGGTACGATTACTACGATACCAAACTTATATAGGTTTTTTTTTTTACTGTACTACTCTTTTTTTTCAAAGAAATTTAATTTTTTTCAATTATTTTCTGCGGTCATTTTGTGCGCGCAATAACTTTTTTAATTTTTTCGTCGACATATATGAGCAAGGGCTCGTTTTTTGCAAGATGTCCTGTAGTTTCCGTTAGTATCAATTTGGAATACATACGACTTTTTGATAGCTTTTTATTGCATTTTTGGCGTTCTTTATTTTTTTTTTCGGACAACGTTCACCGTGCGGGAAAAATAATGCTCTACTTTGATAGATCGGACTTGTACGGATGCGGCCATACCAAATACATATTTTTATTTTATGATTTAGATTTTTTAATAATAGATATGACAAAAGGGGGGTGATTTAAACTTTTATAACTTTTTTTTAAAACTTTACTTTGAAGTCCCCCTGGGGAACTACAACCAGCGATGCTTTGATCGCTCCTGCAGTATGACGTACGGCTAGGTTCACACAGGGCGGATTTACCCCGTATTTGCTGCGGTCTGCCGTTGCATATCCGCATTGCGGCCAAACCGTTGCGATTGCAGTGCAATGCAGCACAAATGAGTTTGGCCAAAATGCTGTTCTCACAGGGCTTTTTTTTTTTCCGCTGAGCCGCAATGCGGATAAGCAATGGTGGCGCGGTTTCTAAAGACGCAGCATGTCCATTCTTTCAGCGTATCCGCAGCGTTCTTTCCTCCATAGGACCCCATGATAGCAGCATAAACCGCAATAAAATCCGCAGTAGCTTATTGTATTGCGGTTTTTGGCGCGGTTCCGCTGCTTAAATTTCGCAGGAAGTGCTACAGCGGCCATTTTATCACACTGGCGCCATTTCTGGCGGGACCTCGTGGAAAGCAGCAGCAGCAACCGGGAGCTCCTCCATCTTCCACCGCCCGCAACGTGGGCCTAGTGGCAGCATCACCCCCATAATCCCTGGGGGCACCAGCACCACAGGCACAAAGCAGCAGCGGCAGCATCACCACTCGGTGCACCAGCACCACAACCGGCAACGTAAGGTACCAGGGGGGGCAGCACCACAACCGGCGGCCCCGCTGCCACCACCGCTACTGGCGGGGCCCCTACCACCACCGCTACTGGCGGGCCCCCTACCACCACCGCTACTGGCGGGCCTCCTACCACCACCGCTACTGGCGGGCCCCCTACCACCACCGCTACTGGCGGGCCTCCTACCACCACCGCTACTGGCGGGCCCCCTACCACCACCGCTACTGGCGGGCCCCGCTGCTACCACCGCTACTGGCGTGCCCCGCTGCCACCACCGCTTCTGGCGGGCCCCCTACCACCACCGCTTCTGGCGGGCCCCGCTCCCACCACCGCTACAGGCGGCACCCCTGCCACAACCGCTACTGGCGGGCCACATGCCACCGCCGTTACTGGCGGGCCCCTGCAACCGCTGCTGCAGTCGGCGCCGCTGCAGTCGGCACCCCTCCACCCACCGCTATAGGCGGCACCCCTGCCACAACCTCCCGCTACAGGCGGCACCCCTGCCACCACCTAACGCTCCAGGCGGCCCCTCTGGCACCACCGCTCCAGGTGGCCCCCCTGACACCACTGCTCCAGGCGGCCCCCCTGACACCACTGCTCCAGGCGGCCCCCCTAACACCACCGCTCCAGGCGGCCCCCCTGACACCACCGCTCCAGGTGGCCCCCCTGACACCACCGCTACAGGCGGCCCCCCTGGCACCACCGCTACAGGCGGCACCCCTGGAACAACCTACCGTTGCAGGCGGCACCCCTGCCACCACCGCTACAAGCGGCACCCCAGCCACCACTGCTTCTGGCGGCACCCCTGTCATCAGCGCCACAGACGGGCCCCCTACACACACCGTTGCAGGCGGCCCCCCTGCCACCACCTACCGCTACAGGTGTCCCACCAGCAACCACCGCTACAGGCGGCACTCATGCAACCACCGATGCCGGCACCACTACCAACAGCAACGGAGCCCCAACACTATGATGATACCAACGGCCGAAGGTAAACTTATGCGTGTCGTACACTCATTCCCAGATTCATCACACAGCCAGTGCTGCAGGTTATGGTTCTGCAAACCTTCTTTTTTTTTTTTTTTTTTCAGGCAGCAAGTTCATACTAATCCACCAGAAGAGATGGCGTGGTACCAGCGCATGGGGATTAATGTCTTAAGAATGATTATGCTGGTGAGTTAACCACGTCTTTCATCCTTTGTCACAGATCTGAAGGTGGCGGCGGGTGAGTGTAATTTGTGTCCACATCTCTGAGAAGCACGTCCACAAATACGGAATGGCGCCAGCATCCAGACCACATGAGGCATTCACCAAGCCGCCTTTTGGATTGGCCTTTGGTCGCTTAACACAGTGTCAATTTGGCGTTTCAACACTACGCGGAATGGACACTCATGTGAAGTGACGTTCTGCTCGACTGCATGTGCTTATATCCCTTTTGTTGTAGGTTGAAAGTAAGCCCCAAATCTGGGACACAGCCGACGAGGGCTACAGTGACAGGGATGTGAAGGCGGACGCCTGGTTATCAGTGTGCTCCGGGATGTATCCGGATTGGGACTCTGCCACTGCTGGCCGTCAAAATGAGATATGTAAGTTTACATTCATATGTACCTAAATTGCTGATTCGCTTGCTATTGCAGCGATGATGTGTCTGATTTACCTGCATTGTTCCTTGCAGCAAAAAGGAGAGAAAGAAGAAAGGTAAAATTGGATGACCTTGTATGTAACATTTTTCTTTACCTTGCAGTGAAAGATGTGAAAAATTGATGGCGGTCTGTCCGCGATCGCTACAAAAAGCATGAAAAGGAGTGCGAAAAGAGTGGCTCTTCTCCCTCAAAAAAGAAATGTCCATATGCTGACGAGCTGGCGTTTATACGAACCAGCAAAAAACTGCGACCGTAAGTTGTAGCGCCACACCCTCACTCAAAACTGGTTGTCCTGTCCAAGCAAGTGGGCTAATATACTTGTGTATGGCCATATTAATGCACGATGTATATTACAAAGTGCATTAATATGGACATACAGAAGTGTATAACCCCACTTGCTTTTACGGGACAACCGCTGTAATATTGTTGTCCTCCTCTACATAATTGTTGTTTTATGTTTCACAGAACCAGCGGTAACGTGCAGCCATCGCAACCCACGATGCAAGAAACATCCGAAGAAACGGGCCAGCCGGACACAGAATTGTCTGCAGATATTGAAATAAATGCAGGTACCCCAACCTTGGACGACAGCCAACTAAGTGCACCTGATTCAGACACAATTTGCATTAGCAATGAAGCGTCGGGACAATCAGCGGCGGCTAGCAGGCGAGGGACACACAGGGAGCCCAGTTGTGAGCCGGCCGTTCGTAACGTTGTTACCCGCGGACGTAAAAAAAAAAAAGAGCTTGATGCAGCCGAAGAAGCAATGGCACTGTTGCGCCAAGCTGACAAGGAAGACCAATGGGATACGATGGGTGCGGCAGTGGCGGCACGCATCCGTGAGTTGTCGGCTGAGCGTCAATGGGCTATATCGCCAGTTATTTATGCTGCTCTCGAGGTCTTTGCGTCTCCACGCCCTATCGCTGACTCTAGCGATATTATACAGGCAATGAAAAATGCCGCATTTGCTGCCAACCCCCCGTCCTCACGAACCTTGTTTCCTTCACAATCCTGCCCTGAACAATCAGACAGGGTTGCAAGGACACCAGGCTATCCGATACAGTATGTTTCACACGATAGTGGTTTCACGGAGAACATGACGAGCGGTTCACCATCACAACAGTCGTTCATGTCACTCATGAACAGCCCTTTGCCACAAACATCACAAAACGCTACCTCAGTATTCAATTCACCACCGGCCGGTGTGCAAAGAAGTGAAGTAACATACAGGAATTATACGGCACTTCAGTGACCCCTCAGTCATTGTCGGATCACTGCAATGTCGTGTAATTGATAGGTGCCGTTTGCACGTTCTCAAGAGCCGTTATCGTGTGTTACACTGCATGGGATTGCCTGGTGTCCCCATACTTACTTGAATGTTGAGGGGGAAGATTGTTAAAAAACTGCGTCCTCTAACCGTACCTCCCTGGCCGGCTGCAACGCGTCAAAATGTAACACATTCCTTTTTTTCTTTCTTGCGTTACTGACTGCATTATGTTGGAAAGAAAAAAAAAGAATGTATCGTCTATGTACATTCTGCCGACTGTGTGCCTTTACTTATCACATATTGACTGGCTGCTAGCTGGTTGGCTGTCCTCCAAGGTTGGGGTAATGCAAAAGTCTCTGTCATTCGTAAATTGTTTTTTTAATTTGTTCTTAATAAATGTAAACGTTGGGATTTCAGCCCGCAGATACCCAAAACAGGAGATGTGAGTCGTGCGTCTGGTTGAATTTAGTTTATATTTGTTCCCTTACTTCAGACTCTCTTGCTCACTTCTCATTGTGGTGACCCAACTCTGCTAAAATAAACCCCAAAAGAAAGACGAAACAGTTCTGCCAAATAACTTTGTTTTTAATTTGTAATAACTTAAAAATGCAGTGCATTAGCACTAAAAACAGGTTTTTTTTTATGTCAATGTTTGGCATGTCATGCCGCAAATAAACAATTTTTCTTGCACTTTGTCTTCATGGTTCTTCTGAAGCTGGTGGCCGGGGGATCAAACTGCGATTAGGGCTGCACACCACCCACACAAGAGTACTGCCATGGCACGGCGCCTTCGGGACTATGGAAGTAGTCAGTAGAGTGTTCTCGTACCTGCACAGCGGTTGCAGCAGGACGTCCAGCACCCCAGTTGATGACCGTGTCAAAGGCAGGAAGCAGTTCTTCCACATCTACCTCGGGACGATATTCCCGGAGGTAGTTGTGAAGAACACAACATGCCTTGACAAGGTCATCAAATGTGGTAGGGTCTACCATTAGGGTAGTCCCTAGAACCCTCCACTGACTAACCATAATCCCGAAGGCACATTCAACCACTCGACGTGCCCGGCTCAGCCTATAATTAAAAATCCTTTTCCGGGCATTCAGTCCTCTTCGCGGGTATGGGCGCAACAGGTTCGGCATCAACGGGAACGCCTCATCCGATACCATCACGAAGGGGACTGGATGTGTGGTTCCCGGCAAAGGTTGTGGGGCTGGGAGCGTCACGCCATCTCGGAGAATTTGCATCCCAATCTGTGATGTTCGCAGCACCCGAGAATCCCCAGTACTACCATAGGCGCCGACATCGATGCAAACAAATTTAGAATGTGCATCAGCCACCGCCATCAGGACTAAAGAGAAAAATTTCTTGTAGTTATAAAACTTAGAGCCGGAGTGCGGTGGCTGAAGCACACGGACATGTTTGCCATCAACCGCGCCTATGCAGTTAGGAAATTTGGCAACAGTTTGAAAGCCTGCTGCAACACGTTGCCAAGTCTCCTCGGATGGTGAAGGCATCACGATGGGCTGCAACTTCTGCCAGATGACGCTGCATGTGCACCTCACAATTTCAGTGATGGTCGATTTACCAATACGAAATTGGAGATGCAGGGATGCATAGCTCTCTCCTGTGGCCAAGAAGCTGAAAAGGAAGCAGAGAAAAAGGGGAAAGGATTAGTGAAATCAAAAGAACTAAAGTAGCATGTCACATACAGATCAACAGATTACATTTTCTGCATTTTCATATTGGAAATATTTGGCCAAAGTTCCTGGAACTTCCTTGCTATCTGCATTCCATTACAACAATGTTGAATGAAACATAGAGTATTTGTCCCTTTTTTCTTCATTTATCTACATCGTACCGTTGCACTACATGGGCCCAGTAAAATTGATGAAAATTAATATTTCGTCGCCATACAAATACTCAATGTTGCTTAGTGGGACAGATGCAAAGCGGCGTTTTTTTTGGGGGGGGGGGGGTTGTCACCTACGGTAACTCGGCTCAGAGATCGTGTTGCCACAGGGGTTTGTACTTGTGTTGTCAGATTATTGGGTACAGGTGCACTAGCTACCAAGCAAGGTATTTATATGAAATATTACAGTTTGCTATGACAACCACCAACTCCATAAGCTGACTGATGCACCGGTAAAGTACGCCGAGGACTCACACATACGCACATCAACAAGACATGGCAATGAGTTATGGAGGACTGTGCAAGGGATCTAAGTTTCAACACGCTCACAGACGGATACGTGCGTGCCAATACTATGTCAGCGTACAATGCCATTTTAACCAGTCTCCAGTCAGACTCAATCAGTAAGTAATTCTTACAAAAGACATATTTTGGTTACTTACCGAAGGGTGATGAGCAGCCTTTCCTCTGCAGTGATCGCCTTTCGCATTTGGGTGTTCTGAAATGTCGGATCCCGGCGCACCAGCTCCAGAAGACGCTCGAAAGCCTCCTGCGGCAGGCGGCAGAACATGACAAACTTCTCCGGATGGCTACAGAGAGACATACATAAGAGACAGTGTGAGACTGTGTGTGCGGTGGGCACAGAAAGAGAGAGTGAGAGAGAGAAACACACAGAGAGGGAAACATAGGGAGAGAGAGATATACAGAAAGGTGTAGAGAGGGAAAGAGAGAAAAAGAAGGGAGAGAAATATACAAAACAGTGAGAAAGAGGGAGAGAAAGAGGGACACACCAAGGGAAAGAGAGAGAGAGAGAGAGAGGAGAGAGAGAGAGGGAGGGAAAGAGAGAGAGAGTGGAAAAAGAAGGGAGAGAGAGATACAGAGACACAAACAGAGGGAGAGAGAGAGAGAGAGAGAGAGAGAGAGAGAGAGAGAGAGAGAGAGAGAGAGAGAGAGAGAGAGAGAGAGAGAGAGAGAGAGAGAGAGAGAGAGAGAGAGAGAGAGAGAGAGAAACAGTGATAAAATAACATTACTGCTTCAGTAGCAGCGAAGCAAATTTCGGGCAATAATATACGTACTTTTTCAGATCTTGGTACAGGCTTACAAAGTGCCCCTTCGTCCCCCGCTCCAGCAACAGGGGATGAACCCAATACCGCCTGGATCCCCATCCGGTCTGCAACATATTTTCAGCAATACATTAGCCCACTATTCGCAAGTTTAGCAAGTAAAACACACATTTTCATTTCACGTATATAGCTGACCTTGTTGGTTTTTGCGGCGTGCATCAGCAGAACACATATCAGATACTTTCGCCTGTAATATTTTCGCAGACGCATTCTCTGTCCACTTTCCATCTTTCCTAGCTGTGCTTTCCCTGAACAAGGGGTCAGTGAACAGGGTGTTCCCACTTCCTTCCCAGTTGTGGGGAGGGATCATGACATCACAGGAAGCAGTCGAAATCTGCAGCAAAATCTGCAAGAAAATACGCGACTACATAGCAAATACCGCAGCGGTATTTTCTGCAGCTTCTTCGAGGCGGATTTTGATGCGGTTAAACCGCAATGAAATACGCGTATAAAACCGCAACAAATTTAAGTCAGTATATGCGGTTTTGCCGCTGATGCGTCTGGGTTGCGGCAAATACGCAATGGAAAATACGCAGGACTTACGCAGCAAATCCGCCGTGTGTGAACCTAGGTGTAAAGCTAGCTCCTTATGTGAGTTAATACAAAATGCCTGTTTCCTTTTCTACCAATTCTACTTGAGTAATAGTTGAGACTATGCTGGGAGGTCTTCTCTGGCTTACCCTACTCAAGACAACACTGCTCTTTATAGTTTAATCGCAGTCGGATCATTCATGATCCATTTTCCTCTAAGTGAGCGGGCTGCCTCGAAAATCGATTTTTGCTTTCGAATCTGGACAGAAGCGGACCGTGTCCTTAATCTTCTGTCCAGCTGCAAAAAACTAGAGACAATCCCTTATCATTAGTTATGTAATGTTATTGAGTTCTAATTATGTCCCCGCTTTCCCTGTTTGTATGATTTTGGACAATTCTGCTGATGCTGTATTCGCGATAATCAATCCTAACTACCAAAATAAATGGCAAATCTACCGATAAGTTCATTTAATGTTAGAGGTATCAATGTCCCCCAAAAAAGGGCACACATACTTCATTACTGTCAGGGAACTAGGGTCCCGGATATTGGAAGTCCCTGAGACTGCCCGCAACCCCTGTCCCTACCTACTTACCCCCCTGGGCTAAGCCCCAGGGCGACAACTGGGCGACTGTCTCACAACTCACTAGGAAAGTGGGGAATGGGGACAGACAACAAACAAACATTAGAGTAAACTAACACAGAGGCAAGTCAGACTATCCGGGTTGGCAACTGGAGAATATGTGGTACAAAGGGTCAGGCGAAGGCGAAGTCAGGGTC
Source organism: Eleutherodactylus coqui (assembly GCF_035609145.1). Classification (NCBI taxonomy): domain Eukaryota; kingdom Metazoa; phylum Chordata; class Amphibia; order Anura; family Eleutherodactylidae; genus Eleutherodactylus; species Eleutherodactylus coqui. The sequence continues at coordinate 310,883,261 of NC_089838.1, read as the reverse complement.
AGGCAAATGATCAAAAACTGGGAGGCAGGCAATATCCAAAAACATGAGTGCAGCAGGAGACCAAACTAACACTAGCAAAGGCTGAAGGCACTGAGGAGTTTAAATGCTGTCAGAGCTCCCGCCCCAGCCGGGGAGCCTGACAGCAGAAGAATCCACTCACTGAGGCGCTGGAGAACGGGCCCCAGCCTTGTAGGACAGGCGGAGACCAAGGACGCACGCCTGGTCATGGTGGTGCCGAGGATGCGGGGCGAGGCGGAGCCTGCCGCGTTCCTAGCAACCTGGTGTTGAGGAGGAATGCGGTGGCCAGGGGAGGTTACCAGAACCAAGGCTGTCCTGTGTTACACAGCTGCAGCCTGGGTGACAGGGCCAGCGGGGTGGACACAGAGGCCCTGCGAGTCACCGGTCCTGACAATTACCTAGAGTGCAATGAAGTTTAAAATTACCTTTTTACAGGAAATTCACTGTAAAAAACGCTACACCCCTTAAAGAAAAAATAGAACTTACACGAGATGGTACAATGCCTCATATCTACAGATGATCGAGCACACTCGTCCGAGCTGTTGTGATAACGTTTTTCTCAGGTTTTAAGTAGAAATTTGTGATGTTTTGCACATTATTTAGTACATAGAGATGAGCGAACGTACTCGGCCACGCCCCTTTTTCACTCGAGCACCGCAATTTTCGAGTACTTCTCTACTCGGGTGAAAAGATTCGGGGAGCGCCGTGGGTGAGCGGGGGGTTGCAGAGGGGAGAGTTAGAGAGAGAGAGCTCCCCCCTGTTCCCCACTGCTATCCCCCGCTGCACCACGCCATCCCCTGCTCCACAGCGCCCCCCGAATCTTTGCACCCGAGTAGCCAGGTACTCGAAAATAGCCATGCTCGATCGAGTAATTACTCGAAACGAGTACGTTTGCTCATCTCTATTAGTACACCCTTAGTTGTATGTGTGTACATATACCATCGTTGGGCTATTTCTATATTTGCCCCATACTATTTATAAAACCGTGAGTGAGATAGTTGGGGATATATTGGGTATTATATGTTATGGGCTATATGGAATATTTTCCTATACCCATATTCTGTATGTTAAACGTGCAGGTTATGTAGTATATTGAATAGTTAATTCACTGGACTGACTTTTGTGTCAGCTGCTCCTCTACCAATGTTGATAAATTGATATATACCCCCCTGAGATATGAGCACTTTTTACTGTTTTCCTATATAAGGCTTTCTTTGTCTTGAACATACTATCTCTTAGTAGTGCCATATTTATTTAGTTGGGCCCCTTATGACAACTATACGAGTAATTTACATAAGTGATAGACAATACTATGTAGTGTACATCTAGTCGGCCCGTATAGCCGCTACACTATGTTATAAGTGAACTGTGTTGTTGACAGTGCACTCTTAGTATGCTTAGCTATGTAATAGGCTATGATAGCATATAATAGCATATCGCCGCTATGTAGCCGCGGTCTCGCGGTAACAGCGGCATTAGAGGTTCGTTCAAAGCGGCCGGCGCATGCTCAGGGTGCTTGTCTGTGTCATCTATCTGTATAGCGCGGTGTGATATACCACCATATGACTGCCGTAGTCTCGCGATAACAGCGGGTCTGCGTGCATGCGCTCTGATAATATCAACAAGCCATTGGGACCGGAGGCCATGGAAGACGGACGCACATGCATTCCAGGTATTGGTCTGATGCTCAGCTGTTTGGTATCTGTTTTTAATTTAGGCACTATATTAGGATTGTATTTGAGGGTGTGTTTATACTTGATAAAGATCAGTTATCTGATTGAAACGTTGTATGATGTTGTGGAGGAATAAAGAAGCTGTGATTTAAACTGCATCACTCTTTTCTGCCACGGACTTTCTTTTCTGCTGTGCTGTTTGGGGTCAAGTGGCCCGGACTCCTTCTGTGGCTGGCACATAGACGGTCCCACCCTATGGGTCTAATAGAGTAGTGCTGTTTTGCGTTCTCTATGTATGCTCGTCCGAGCTTGATGCTCGTTCAAGGATTAGGGTACTCGAGATGCTCGTTACTCGAGACGAACACCACACGGTACTCGAGTCAATTTCATTTCCCTTCCCCGCATGTTTAGTGCCATTTTCTAGCCAATAAACATCCTGGGAAGGCATTATCGCTTCCTACCCACCAACAGCAGTGAGTGGCTGGCGGGATCAGGTGACCACTGAGTATTTAAATTGGTCCCGCCCGCGGCTCGCCTGAGACGCATGCTGGCAGAGGGTAGGGAAAGTGCTGCTGCTGATATAGGGAAAGTGTTAGAGCAGGATTCTCTCGTCAAGAACCCCAACGGTCCTTCTTAGGGCTACTCTTCATAGTGTGCATTACTGTTGTGGCTGGCTGGGAGCAGTAGTGCACCAATTTATTCTTTTTTAAGCCTCTAGGCCTGTGCAGGCCATTACAGCTATACCGTTCTGTGTGTGCATTGCATTAGGCAGAGCGCTCACTCTCATCGCTAAATAGTACGCAAATATTTCCTGGGCGACAGCAGATCATTGCAGCTATACCGTTCTATGTGTGCAGGGCCTTAGGCAGATGGCTCACTCTTGTTGCTAAATAGTACTCTAATATTTCCTCGGCCACTACAGATTATTACAGCTATACTGTTCTATGTGTGCAGTGCCTTGGGCAGAGGGCTCACTCTCATCGCTAAATAGTACGCTAATATTTTCTGGGCCTCTGCAGAACAGCATTTCACAGATACCATTCTCTGTGTTGGGTGAAGTAGCCGCAGTTACCAGCACTATCCACTGGCTTTATAGCTTTCTGCCCCTGTGCAGAGCATCTTACAATACCCTTCCCTTGAGTGCGGTGAAGTAGCTGCAGTTATTAGCACTGTCCATTGGCTTTAGAGTTTTCTGCCCCTGTGCAGAGCATCTCACAATACCCTTTCCTTGGATGTGGTGAAGTTGCTGCAGTTATTAGCACTGTCCACTGGCTGTATAAGTTCTCCCACTGTGCAGAGCGTCTCACAATACCCTTTCCTTGGGTGCAGTGAAGTAGCTGAAGTTATTAGCACTGTACACTGGCTTTAGAGTTTTCTGCCCCTGTGCAGAGCATCTCACAATACCCTTTCCTTTGATGCGTGAAGTTGCCACAGTTATTAGCACTGTCCACTGGCTGTATAGCTTTCTGCCCCTGTGCAGAGCATCTCACAATACCCTTTCCTTGGGCGCAGTGAAGTAGCTGCAGTCATTAGCACTGTCCACTGGCTTTAGAGTTTTCTGCCCCTGTGCAGAGCATCTCACGATACCCTTTCCTTGGGTGTGGTGAAGTTGCCGCATTTATTAGCACTGTCCACTGGCTGTATAGCGTTCTGCCCCTGTGCAGAGTGTCTCACAATACCCTTTCCTTGGGTACGGTGAAGTAGCCGCAGTTATTAGCACTGTCCACTGGCTGCATAGCTTTCTGCCCCTGTGCAGAGCGTCTCACAATACCCTTCCCTTGGGTGCGGTGAAGTAGCTGCACTTATTAGCACTGTCCACTGGCTTTAGAGTTTTCTACACCTGTGCAGATTGTCTCACAATACCCCTTCCTTGGGGGGGTTGAGGTAGCCGCAGGCACCAGCACTATCCACTGGCTTTCTATTTTTCTCCCACTCCATACAACCTCTATTATATACAAGTTTCTGTGAGCAGTAAATGACCCCTCGGTATCAGCGCAAGACAGCGGTTACATTTTTTCTGGTCACAGCATAGAGCCTACAAGTCTACAAGTCTCTGTGTGCAGTAAATTAGCCACAGTTCTCAGCGCTATATGGTTTGGTAGTTTATTTTGGCCCTGCTCTATCCTTAATCTGACATGCTGGAGTAGGGGTAAGGGTCGAAGACGTGGACGTGGACGCGGGCGTCCAAGTGAGGGTGTGGGCACAAGCCGAGGTCCTGGGCAGAGTGCATCACAGCCGGATGCCTAGGGATTAGGAGAGCGCTAAGTCCATTCGCTCCCCAGCTTCATATCACAATTTGCGGGTCCGCGTGGTAGACCTTTATTGCAAGCAGAGCAGTGCGAGCAGGTCCTGTCATGGATGGCAGATAACACGTCCAGCAATGTATCAAACCCCCAGTTTTCTACGCAGTTCACTACTCCCGGCCTAGGGACTGCACCTCTGAATCCTCTAGCTGCTCCTCCTTCCTCCCAGCCTCGTCACTACAGGAAAATTACAGATTCTGAGCAGGCAGATTCCCAGGAACTGTTCTCGGGTCCCTGACAGAGTGGGAAAAAATGGTTCCTCTCTAACCTGAGGAGTTTGTCGTGACCGATGCCCAACCTTTGGAAAGTTCCTAGAGTCCGGGTGATGAGGTTGGGGACTTCCGGCAACTGTCTTAAGAGCTTTTTGTGGATGAGGATGATGAGACACAGTTGTCTGTCAGTGAGGTAGTAGTAAGGGCAGTAAGTCCGAGGGAGGAGCGCACAGAGGATTCGGAGGAAGAGCTGCTAGATGATGAGGTGACTGAGCCCACCTGGCTTGCTAAGCCTACTGAAGACAGGGCTTCAGAGGGGGAGGCAAGTGCAGCAGCAGGACAGCTTGGAAGAGGCAGTGGGGTGGCCAGGGGGAGATGCAGGCCCAGATCCCAGAATCCACCAACTGTTTCCCACAGCACCCCCTCGTGGCAAGCCTCCGTGCAGAGGGCTAGATGTTCAAAGGTGTGGATGTTTTTAGTGAGAGCGCGGACGACTGACGAACAGTGGTGTGCAACCTATGCCGCACCAAGATCAGCCGGGGAGCCATCCCTACCAGCCTCACCACCACCAGCATGCGCGGGCATATGATGGCTAAGCACCCCACAAGGTAGGACAAAGGTCATTCACCACCTCTGGGTCACACCACTGCCTCTTACCTTGTGCCACAACCTGCCACACAGATCCAATCCCCCTCCCAGGATGAAGGCACAAGAGCCTCGCGGCCTGCATCCGCACCCTCACCTCCACCGTCCTCCATGGCATCCAGTAAAGTCTCTCAGCGCAGCGTTCAGCTGTTGCTAACACAAGCGTTGGAGCAAAAGCGGAAATACGCTGCCACCCACCCACATGCACAAACTTTAAACGTGCACATTGCCAAATTAATCAGCCTGGAGATGCTACCGTACAGTAATCTGGCCAACACAGATTACGAGGTGTACACTCTTCTCGACCCATGGTATAAGGAGAGCCTTTCCACTCTCATTCCCGAAGAGGAGAGTGATGCAATACCACAGGGCTCTGGTGGAAAAAGTGATGCTAAAGTTCCCATCTGACAGTGCTAGCGGTAGAAGATGCATTTCAGAGGGCCAACTAGCAGTGAATGTGCGGGGATCAGGCAGCATGTCCAGCGCAGGCAGGGGAACACTCTCCAAGGCCTTTGCCAGTTTTATGGCTCCCCAGCAAAACTGTGTCACCACTCCCCAGTCCAGATTGAGTCAGAGGGAGCACTGTAAAAAGATGGTGAGGTAGTACAGAGCCGACCCTACCACCATCCTCCGTGATGCCTCTGCTCTATACAGCTATTGGGTGTCTAAGCTGGACACGTGGCATGAACTTGCGCTGTACACCCTGGAGGTGCTGGCCTGCCCTGCCGCTAGCGTTCTGTCAGAGAGGGTGTTAAGTGCTGCTAGGGGGATCATCACGGATAAGCTTACCTGCCTGTCAACTGACAGCACCGACGTGCTTACCCTCATACAGATGAACAAAGGCTATATTTCCCTAGACATGTTTATGGGTTTTCTCCGCCCTCGGCGTTTAGCAATTTTTCACGGGTACACTTGTACTCTTGGTACACCAATTTTTCAGGCCCTCGCCAATACTGTTAGTGAACTAATTTTTCCGGGCTTCGCCTATACTCTTGGTGAACAAATTTTTTCAGGTGTTCGCCTATACTCTTGCTACAGAAATGTTACAGGGGTCCGCCTATACTCTTGCTACTGAAAGGTTTGAGGGGTTTGCCTATACACTTGCTACTGAAAGGTTTGAGGGGTTTGCCTATACTCTTGCTACAGAAATGTTTGAGGGATCCGCCTATATTCTTGCAACAGAAAAGTTTGAGGGGTCTGCCTATACTCTTGCTACTGAAAAGTTTGAGGGGTCCGCCTATACTCTTGCTACAGAAATGTTACAGGGTTCGCCTATACACTTGCTACTAAAAGGTTTAAGGGGTTCGCCTATACTCTTGCTGCAGAAATGTTTGAGGGGTCCACCTATACTCTTGCTACAGAAATGTTACAGGGGTCCGCCTATACACTTGCTACTGAAAGGTTTGAGGGGTTTACCTATACTCTTGTTACAGAATTGTTTGAGGGGTCCGCCTATACTCTTGCTACAGAAATGTTACAGGGGTCCGCCTATAGACTTGCTACAGAAATGTTACAGGGGTCCGCCTATACACTTGCTACATAAATATTACAGGTATCCGCCTATACCCGTGATGGCGACACGCGGCCGCTCACCCCGTTAGTGAATACTGGCAGGGGCCGCAGCTCCCCTGCTAGTATTCACTAACCATCGCTACTAGCAGCGCTGATCTCCTACCTTTTGGTTCCTCGAGAACGTCCAGGGGAGGAGGCGTCACAGTGTGCGCCGGAGATCATCGCTGCTGGAGGGTGCAGAGTTCAGAGGAGGAGCGGAGCTTCCAGGACGTGGAGGAGGTAAGTGCATGGGTCTCGGGGGCACTATCACTGATAGGGGGCACTATCATTGCTGGGGGCTGCTGTGGGGTCACTGTGACTGCTAAGGGCCGTTGTGAGGGGCACTATCACTGCTGGGGGTCACTGCTGGGGGCCGCTGTGTGAGGCGCTGTCACTGCTGGGGAGCTGTCACTGCTAAGGGCCACTGTGAGGGGCACTATCACCGCTGGGGGTCACTCCTAGGGGCCGCTGTCACTGCTGGGGGCCGCTGTGGGTGGCGCTGTCACTTCTGGGGGCCGCTGTGGGGCGCACTGTCACTACTGGGGGCCACTGACACTGCTGGGGGCCACTGTGGAGGGCGCTGTCACTGCTAAGGGCCGGTGTGAGGGGCACTATCAGTGCTGGGGGTCACTGCTGGGGGCTACTTTGGGGGTCGCTGTCGCTGCTGGGGGCCACTGTTGCTGCTGGGGTGGTGCTGTGGGAGGCGCTGGCACTGCTGGGAGTGCTGTCACTGCTGGGGCCGCTGTGGGGGCACTGTCACTGCTGGGAGCCGCTGTGGGAGGCACTGTCACTGCTGGGGGCCGCTGTGGGGGGTACTGTCACTGCTAGGGGGCACTATCATTGCTGGGGGGTCACTGTGACTGCTAAGGGCCGTTGTGAGGGGCACTATCACTGCTGGGGGCCGCTGTGTGAGGCGCTGTCACTGCTAAGGGCTACTGTGAGGGGCACTATCACCGCTGGGGGCCGCTGTGGGGGGCACTGTGACTGCTACGGGCTGCTGTGAGGGGCACTATCACTGCTAGGGGTCACTCCTAGGGGCCGCTTTCACAGCAGGGGGTCCCTGTCACTTCTGGGAGCTGCTGTGGGGGGCGCTGTCACTACTGGGGGCCGCTGTGGGGGTTGCTGTCACTGCTGGGGGCCACTGTGGAAGGTGCTGTCACTGCTAAGGGCGGGTGTGAGGGGCACTATCACTGCTGGGGGTCACTGCTGGTGGCAGCTGTCGCTGCTGGGGGCTGCTTTGGGGGGCACTGTCGCTGCTGGGGTGGTGCTGTGGGGGGCGCTGTCGCTGCTGGGGCCGCTGTGGGGGCACTGTCACTGCTGGGAGCCGCTGTGGGAGGCACTGTCACTCCTGGTCGCCGCTGTAGGGGACCGCTGTCACTGCTGGGGGCCGCTGTGGAAGGTGTTGTCACTGCTAAGGGCGGGTGTGAGGGGCACTATCACTGCTGGGGGTCACTGCTGGTGGCAGCTGTCACTGCTGGGGGCTGCTTTGGGGGGCACTGTCGCTGTTGGGGGCCACTGTTGCTGCTGGGGTGGTGCTGTGGGGGGCGCTGTCGCTGCTGGGGGTGCTGCCACTGCTGGGGCCGCTATGGGGGCACTGTCACTCCTGGTCGCCGCTGTAGGGGACCGCTGTCACTGCTGGGGGCCGCTGTGGGGGCACTGTCACCGCTGGGGACTCATCATTACTGAGATAAGTGAGGGGGAGGCAGCGAGAGGCGAGGGCCTGTGCTATGGGTGTTTTGGGTTTATTAAATACAGTTTTATATATTACAATTATGCAGTTTTGTTATTTAAACTATAAATATCGCAAATTTATAGTTTATTATTTTTTTTCTCGAAGTGACACACCAACCAAGTTATGCTCGTTTTTTGGGCGAATTTTGACACACCGAGCTCAAAAGGTTGCCCATCACTGGCCTATACACTTGCTACAGAAATGTTACAGGGGTCTGCCTATACACTTGATACTGAAAGGTTTGAGGGGGCCGCCTATACTCTTGCTACAGAAATGTTACTAGGGTCCGCCTATACTCTTGCTACAGAAATGTTACTAGGGTCCGCCTATATTCTTGCTACAGAAATGTTACAGGGGTCTGCCTATACTTTTACTACAGAAATGTTACAGGGGTTTGCCTATACTCTTGCTACAGAAATGTTACTGGAGTCCGAATATACTCTTGCTGCAGAAATGTTACAGGGGTCCGCCTATACACTTGGTACTAAAAGGTTTGAGGGGTTTGCCTATACTCTGGGTGCAAAAAGGTTTCCCATTGCGGTGTTCAGCTGCCTGACACATACACAAAATGAAGTGTGTGGGAACGCATGGATTTCCCATAGCTATTTAACTCACGGCAACTTGGGTCACACAAGGTGGAGGCTGGGACCGAGCCTGACCCAGGGCCCGCTCACGTACTTCCCACACAGAGTATTGCGGGTCCTACCTCGGTCATGGCCTTATTATGCCACCTCCTCCTCCTGCTTGGGGTCATGGGATTAGCACTGGGCTATTGTCTCTCGTGTTACCACAGTTATCTGAGACAGTGGTTTGGGCCAAACAGAAGGAGCGTTACTGCATTCATGAGACGTTCACAGCTGTACTAGCATCCGAGTCTGCTTTATGCCCATGATTACTGAGGGTGTGAGCTGCTTCTTTGGTAATTGGGGTGCCAGAAGTCCAAGGCACCCCACATCAAGTAAGATTTTCACTGGTTGATACAGTTGGATGGAGCGCATCAAGTGAGTTTTTCTGTCTCTTTCAAAATTTCCATTTCTTTCCTCCTTGACAACACTGTTTCGGAGTCGCTCGCTGCTGCTCTCCCCCAGGGGATGTCTCAGGACCACCAACGTATTCCACTCCAATTGATTTGAAATACCTCAGTGGACCCATGAACTGACCGGTACCTTTTACTAGGACCGGTTCAGTTGCGGTGAGTTCTTTTTCTATATTGTTCCTGTCTGTAACTTCGTTGTACACCATCGGAGCGCCGCTTCTGATTTACTGTTTATTCCTATGATTACTGAGGGTGTGAGCTGAGACCGACGTCCTTGGTGGGGTGAAACTGCCTTGTTTGGGTGCTCTGATTTCTTTATGTGTAATACTTTCCTTGGGTTCCAGGGGCTCGCCTATGCTGTGGGTGCACAAAGACTTCCCATTGCGATGTTTTACCTGTCTGGCAGAAATACACTGACTGACTTGGGTAGGGTGCAGACTGCTTTCCCATTGTGGTGTTTTATCTATCTGGCTCAAATACACTGAATGACTAGGGCACAAATGTGGGCCGAGGTCCTGGGCGGGGTGATACTCTGCCATGTTTGGGCACTCTCTTTTCTTCCTGTTTAATACTGTCTTTGAGTTTCATGGGCTCGTCTATGCTGAGGTTGCACAAAAGCTTTCCCATTGCATTGTTCAGCTATCTGACACATACAAAGAATGAATTGGGCAGAAATGTGGGCCGGGGCCGAGGTCCTGGGCGGGGCTAAACTCTGCCATGTTTGGGCACTCTCTTTTCTTCCTGTTTAATACTGTCCCTGGGTTCCAGGGGCTCGCCTATGCTGTGGGTGCACAAAGGCTTCCCCATTGCATTGTTCAGCTATCTGACACAAAGAATGAATTGGGCAGAAATGTGCAGGGAACATTTTGTGTGCGCTGTGGATGCAGGGTCGTATGTGTGTGTGTGTGTAGGGGGGTGTTGGACAGCAATGCCAGCATTTAACTCTTGAGAAGAGGCAGCGGTGTCACCCGCAGGCGGTGATTGTCCTTGGTTGCAGGTAGTGTGGTGCTTAGCTAAGATGTGCCAGCGCATGTGCCTTGCTAATGAGGGTTTGTCCCAAGTAAATTGTTAGGGGGGGGTGACCGCCAGGCTCTTGCCCCCATTTGGTTTAATAGTGGGACCTAGAAGCCTCAGATGTAGCCATGCATACTGCCCCTGTCGTTCCTTCTCCATTTATGTGGTGTTTCCATGACTTTCTGATGTTTTCTGGTGTTTCACAAGTTATCACCTATGCTGAGCATCAGTCCAATACAAAAATGCTCGAGTCCCCCATTGACTTCAATGGGGTTCGTTACTCGAAACAAGCTCTCGAGCATTACGAAAAGTTCGACTCGAGCAACGAGCACCCGAGCATTTTGGTGGTCGCTCATCTCTAGTCACACACAATAATAAGCACGATTTGCCCATAACATACCTCAGAAGTGTGGTAAGCCAACTAATGGCATGGGTCGATAATCAGACAAATGATCGTTCGTGCCTGAACAGGGGCCTGTATATAAGGGCTTTGAAGGGGATGTCCAAGACCCATATGTGGTATTAATTGAACTATTACAGTGACCACTAACTTTATAATAATATACTCACTATTAAAAAGTTGCCCTATTCAGCTGATCCTCGCAATCGACATGTTCCCTCACTGTCCAAAATCCAGAACTTCCACTGACCTCCCATACACAGATTGGGCGTCTCTGCAGCTCAGTGTGTACATTAGTAGCTGCCCCCTTGGTGGTGAAATACACAAGTACAGACGTTCTCCCCGGCACCGGCGCATATTCATCCTAGGAATAGCATCCCGTTCCATTTGAAGACAGATAGAATATCACACAACAACCTGATTGGTATGACAATGATGGTCTCTGACACTGGATTCTAAGCAAGTTTAATCCTTTAGAGATGGCCAATATGTCTTATTACTGACCTCACTAATGGCCTTTAAATCTACACATACATCTTTTTAAGGCAGTGGCTTCGCTGACTGCTGACAGCCAGGTTCCTTCTCTAACTGGTTGGAGAGGAGAAAATTCAGATTATGGCAGTGTAACCCCTTTCAAGGCGCAACCAATAGCAACTGCATCGTGTAAGCAGATGATAGGGTGAGGAGGCTCTTTCTGTCACCTATCAGCACCCTGCAATCAAATCCAAGGTACCAATGGGTTCCCGTGGCAGGTGGAGGCTTCTATGTCTGCTATGTAACTTAACCTATTAGGCCCTGCCTATGACAGAGTCTAATATGCTGCTGTCACAGGCTTTGTAAAATGCACTACAGTATTAAAGGCCCATTTACACGCAACGATTATCACTCAAATTTTATTCAAATGAGCGTCAGTGAACAATAATCGTTACATGTAAACGCAAAGCCATTGTTTGCTATTCGTTCACTAGTTGTTTAATGCTGATTTTCAAGTTGCGTAAAATAGTGGTTAGTTTGTAGGCTTGTCATTTAAACAGCAGTTGTTCAGTCGTTGAGTCTTTTAAATGACTTGAGGGGAGGCGTGATTGCTCTGCTAAACACAGTGACTCATGCAACAGAAGTCAATGGCCTTTTCTTCGCAATTAAAAACCTTCCACCTAGAGATTCTTCACATAAACACACGCCCACCTGAGCAAACAACACATATAGTGTTTACATAGCTAATGAGGATAATGGTGAGGATTTCAAACGATTATCTTTACGTGTAAAAGCGTAGCATTTGAAAGGAAAAAAGCAGAGAAATTGTTTGTTTGTTTGAACGACAATCGTTGCGCGTAAATGGGGCTTAAGTAATGCGCTGTCCGATCCTAACAATAGAACTATCACTTCTTCAAGTCCCCTTGAGGAACTAAAAAATCTTGTCAAAAAAGTTCAATAAAGTTTAGTTTAAAGAAAAAAAATCCAGTTAAAAATAATGTATTTTTCCCCATAAAAAAACATTTGCAATGGATGAAATACCCAAAAAAGTTTTAAAAAGCAACACCCAATAGGTGTTACTGTGTTCGTAAAACATTTTGTTATTATTGCACATAGGGATTGCTTCAAAAAGCATTTTAAAAAGTTATGAGCAGGGGCGTAACTAAAGGCTCAGGGGCCCTGATGCAAAAGGTGAGCAGGGGCCCCCCCTCTATCTGTATCTGTACCTGTACCCATACCTAAACCATGCTGCACAGAGACGTAACTTGAAGCTCCCGGGCCCCAATTCAAAACCTGTAACAGGGCCCCCAACTATAATGCTTTATTCATAGTACTGGGCTCCCTATATGGAGAAGAGAGGCTTTATGGGCCCCCTAAGGCTCCTGGGCCCAGGTGCAACCGCATCCCCTGCACGCTCTATAGTTACGCCCCTGGTTATGAGAGAAGTCACATAAACCTCAAAATATTACCAATAAAAACTACAACTCTTTCCGTAAAAAAACAAGCCCTCACAGAGCTTCCGCTGCTGGAAATATAAAAATGGTCTTAGAATGCAACTATGCAGATTCAATTGCTGAATTGCTGTTCTTTAAAAAAGTATCTAGAAAAACTTGGCATCACAGCTTTTGTGCTGATCCAGATAAGAAAGTTATTATGTTTCTTAACCGAATGGTGAACACTGTAAAAACAAAATCCAAAAACAACGGTTGGATTCCTAGACCTTATTTGCATCTCCCAACCAAAAATTACACAACACATTACATGTACCCCAGAAGGGTGCCATTAAAATATACTTGCCGCAAAAGAAAACAAACTCTTATAAAACTATGTCAATGCAATGATGAAAATCGCTTGGTTCTTAAGATACAAAAAAGGCTCTACACTACGGGGTTAAGAAACACTAGAAAAGTCTAAACAAGAAAACTTCATCCAACTGTTTCTTCTTTTCTATAAAATGCAAACATGAAAGGTAATGTAGAAAATGGGGAAGGGCCCTTTAAGAGCTCCTGACCCTATAAACAGTAGAGACATAAATCATGCAGAGATAAATGAGATGGGAAGTATAATTCATCCTCATTCGTAAAGTTCTGTTTGGTTCTAGATGTCTAAGATGAGCTCAGAGCTTCTTCTCACAAATCCCGTAGGCACCTTCATAATCACAGGAAATGTCATTCCACTCTCCAAAGGCCCGCAAGTGCACACAATCTTCAGCATCCTCCCAGTCATCTGGCTGTTCATTTCCCCAACGCCTGAAAATAAATGACACATTATTAAAGACTAGCTGGTATACCCGACTTCGCCCGAGTTAATTTGCTACTGGTGTTTATCTGGTGTTCACACGGAAATCTTATGAAGTCGTGGTTACTTTAGAGATACTGGAAAAACATATGTTCACCATTTTGCATAGTTCTCTGTGTTACCCAGGAAACACCACGGGAGGTAAACATGCGATGCTTCCTTTATATAAAATGACATCAGGAAGTGAGAGAATTAGATTCCATACGTGAAATGTGGACGCTAATTCTTTTGCTCTTAAAATTGAACAATCGAGGTGGGACCCATTAGCTTTTCCTATTTATGACATATTCAATGCTCGTGCCAAATTTCATGTTTCTATGACACCGGAAAGTGAGAAAATTACATTCCGTATGTAAAATTTGGACGCTAATTCTTTTGCGCTAGAATTGAACATTCGAGTTGGCACCCATTAACTTTTCCTATTTATGACATAATCAATGCTCGTGCCAAATTTCACGTTTCTATGACACCGGAAAGTGAGAAAATTACATTCCGTACATAAAATTTGGACGCTAATTCTTTTGCGCATAGAATTGAATAATCGAGTTGGGACCCATTAGCTTTTCCTATTTATGACATAACCGATGCTCATGCCAAATTTCACGCTTCTATGACACCGGAAAGTGAGAAAATTATATTCCGTACGTAAAATTTGGACGCTAATTCTTTTGCGCATAGAATTGAATAATCAAGTTGGGACCCATTAGCTTTTCCTATTTATGACATAATCAATGCCCGTGCCAAATTTTAAGTTTCTATGTGAGAAAATTACATTCCGTACGTAAAATTTGGACGCTAATTCTTTTGCGCATAGAATTGAATAATGGAGTTGGGACCCATTAGCTTTTTCTATTTATGACATAATCAATGCTCGTGCCAAATTTCACGTTTCTATGACACCAGAAAGTGAGAAAAATACATTCCGTACGTAAAATTTTGATGCTAATTCTTTTGCGCATAGAATTAAATAATCGAATTGGGACCCATTAGCTTTTCCTATTTATGAAATAATCAATGCTCGTGCCAAATTTCACGTTTCTATGACACCGGAAAGTGAGAAAATTACATTCCGTACGTAAAATTTGGACGCTAATTCTTTTGCGCATAGAATTGAATAATCGAGTTGGCACCCATTAGCTTTTCCTATTTATGACATAATCAATGCTCGTGCCAAATTTCAAGTTTCTATGTCACCGGAAAGTGAGAAAATTACATTCCGTACGTAAAATTTTGACGCCAATTCTTTTGCGCATAGAATTGAATAATCGAGTTGGGACCCATTAGCTTTTCCTATTTATGACATAATCAATGCTCGTGCCAAATTTCCTGTTTCTATGACACCGGAAAGTGAGAAAATTAGATTCCGTACATAAAATTTGGACGCTAATTCTTTTGCGCATAGAATTGAATAATCGAGTTGGGACCCATTAGCTTTTCCTATTTATGACATAATCAATGCCCGTGCCAAATTTTAAGTTTCTATGACATTGGGAAGTGACAGATTTAGATTATGTACGTAAAATTTTGACGCCAATTCTTTTGCGCTAGAATTGAATAACCGAGTTGGGACCCAATTACTTTTCCTATTTTGGAGATAATCTATGCTCGTGCCAAAATTCATGTTTCTACGATATCGGGAAGTTGGAGAACTTTTGGCGAGTCAGTCAGTCAGTCAGTCAGTCAGTGAGTCAGTGAGTCAGTCAGTCGGTCAGTGAGTGGGTCAGTCAGTGAGTCAGTCAGTGAGTCAGTCAGTCAGCCAGTGAGTCAGTGAGTCAGTCAGTGAGTCAGTCAGTGAGTCAGTCAGTCAGTCAGTCAGTCAGTCAGTGAGTCAGTCAGTCAGTCAGTGAGTCAGTCAGTCAGTGAGTCAGTCAGTCAGTGAGGGCTTTCAGCTTTATATATATAGATATTGCTGGGCAGTCATACCAGTAAGGCTCTGGTCACATCTTCACATCACTGGTATACGTCGGGAGAATCTTCCGGCAGTGTTTCCCACCAGGGGCGTAACTTGAAGTTCCTGGGCCCCAATGCAAAACTTGTAACAGGGCCCCCAACTATAATGCTTTTTTCATAGTATTTCGTTCCCTATATGGAGACGAAAAGGCCTTATGGGCCCCCTAAGGCTCCTGGGTCCGGGTGCAACTGCATCCCCTATAGTTAAGCCAGCGGTTCCCACTACATCAGCCCTCTGTACAAAGGTTCCATGTACCTGTAATTTCTGTACTACTCACTGACGTTCACCGTCAGTGCTGCGTTGTACTGATTTTTAAAAAATATGTGTTTTTTACGTGCCATCGCGGGTACCCGCAACCTATCCGCATTGTCAATTGTGGATGGGCTGCAGAACGGATGGTTTCCATTGACTTCAATGAAAGCCGTCCGTAGGAAGTCCGCAGCAAAATAGAGCATGCTGCGATTTTTCCTACTCTCACGGAAATCACAATTAGGGCTCCTGCACACTTGCGTTTTTCTTGTGCATTTTTTCACGCGATATCGCTGCATTTTTTTAACGCACTTGTCAATGGGACTAGTGTTAAAATGTTAAAATCGCATCGCGCAAAAATTGCAAAGCATTAACTTGCGATGATTTTTAAAATGAGAAAATCCCATTGACAATCGTGGAAAAAAACGCAGCGATATCACGTAAAAAAACGCGCAAGAAAAACGCAAGTGTGCAGGAGCCCTTAGTTTCCGCGAGTGTCAAGAAAAAAGCGAGTCTACATAGCATGCTTAGAAAGGTATTTGCTGCGAATCCTCCGTGTGGACGACGACCGCGGATTCCGCAGGAAACCTCCAGTCATTTGAAGTCGGTCTAAGGGCGAGCACCCACTGGCGTTTTTTTACCTGCGTTTTGCGTTTTGCGTTTTGCGTTTTTCCTGCACAGGCATAGAGATAACATGTGTTCCTGTCCACTGGCGTTTTTTTTGCGTTGCGTTTGCGTTTTTAACATAGGAGCTGTCAGTTGCATATGTGTCCTTATTTTTCTCCATGGAAATTAATGGAAAAGCCGCGAAAACGCCGCGAAAAACGCCGCGGAAAACGGGCGGAAAAAACGCGGGAAAACGCGGAAAACGCAAACGCCAGTGGGTGCTCGCCCTTATACTGTCTTAAAGGTAGTCTAAAGAAGGCAGGACTTCGCATATTAGCTCTGCTGAATGATGAATCTGTCGAACTTTAAGACTGTCTGTCCGAAGTTTAGGCCACCTATTAGCTGGCTTAGTTTACACCAAAAATGGTGGCTGCAATCTGCTGCGTTACTTAGGCCACGCCTTTACTCTAAGTTTGGAACATCTATTAATTAGCATAGTTTACACCAAAAATTATGCTAAAATTTGTGCACAATTTATTGAAATTTGGGGCAATTTAGGCCATGCCCCTTTTTTAACAAGTCAAAAAATTGTCTAAAAACACACAGTAAGTTTGGCACAAAGCAGGTAAGACAGTTTATTGCTGCTATTTTACCAGAAAACTGTTGTATTTTGTATAGTAAATAAGCCCAACTGTGCTCAGAGCAGGAGAGGCGGGGGAGAATCGTACGTAATATAGAAAGTAATGCCATGTGGCAGTCCGACTCCTGTGTGAGGGAGGCAGATAGAAAATGCAGTAGATGTTCTACTAATTGATTGAGGTTCAGGAGCAGGGAAATGGGAAGCGGGAGACTGACAGGGCACTAAACCTGAAGCCAGAAAATGGGGGCACTGTGCCCGGAGCCACAGAATTGGGCATTATATCTAAGTGCTGGCACAGAGGTGGACATTACTTTGTGGTGCCACAGAGGGTCACCAGTACTAAAAGGGTGGAGGGGTTACTGAGAGGTTCATTGGGTGATAGTGGAAGAATTGGGAAAGTGTGCAGAGATAAGTAATGGCTGGTCATGGTGGTCTGGGCCTGGATAAAGAAGAAAAAGCAGATGTCAATCAGAGAAGACATGTCTTGTGTAGAGCTGGCCTCTATTATTTATAGGTGTACTAGTAATGTAAGGAGGTCACTGAGGGACAGTTACGGTGCTGGGGGTCACTGAAGGGCACAATTACTGTGAGACGAGATCGTCCCTCTTTTTGTTGCTCTAAAGTTGGAAGGTATGGTGAAGTCCACTAAACTTAAGTCCATATCACAAAAAGAGTTAGGTCAATGCATACCACCCTGGAATATGGCGAAGGGACACTCATAAGACATATGTCAGCTGAATGGGAACCTATGGATTCTCTCTGCACATATCCCAGGAGCTTTCCCACCACATGCATTGAATGTTGTGTCAAAAGGTGATGAGAAAAGGCCCTACGTAGCAATGTTACAGATACCACAGTAATATGGTATGCAATGGAAGAGGAAACAACTCTGCATGCCTCTTTATGTAATCAGAGGCATATAGAGATGAAGTTGAGGCTGCATTACGGCTGTGTAAATGAGGCGTTACTCTGTGTCTAATACAATATCTACATTAATCTGATCTAGAGCTCTACTTTGTAAGTAAACTGTAAATAATAAGGGCTCAAGCACAAGGGAGAACGTTGTCTGGTACCTAGACAACCCCTTTAAAGGAAGTCTATCACCTATATTTTGGCCTACAAGCCGACTATACTATACAATGTGCACTGTTATGTGGAATTCACAAATACCTTTTATTTCTTTGCAGCATGGTTTCACTGTCCAGATATTAGTCTTTAGATTTATGCCATATGCAATTTAGTGGTGGGCCATCCACCGCTGCCTGCGGTCTGGGCTTTCTTCCCCCTTATTGTTTAAAACACCCCATTCTAACGCTTAGTGAAGTCTACAGCTCCTTTTCTGGAGACACCATGTGTTCTACCATTACTGCGCTTGCATTGCACTAGGTGAGCTAGCACATGCACTGTGAGTCTGTAGTGGCCCAGAGTTAACAGGGCCCCTCCATAAGTATGAATGTGCAAGGTGAGTGCAAGATAATTAGGCTTCTTTCATGAGTCATTGTGCAGTCTAGCAGAAGGTCTGAGAGTTAGCAAGAAAGAGCCTAGTCTGCAAGTGAGTGAACCCCACAGACACAGATTGGTCTGTGTGTGGACAGAAAGGAAGAAGCTGAGCGATTCCCTTTTGCTTGACCTGGGACCATCCTACCCAGGATGTGCCAGTGCTACCACTAAGCACTGAGTAAGAGGAGCTGCCATGCAGTGCTGAGTGCAACTTCTAAACGGGAGTGTTGACTGGTAGAGAGCTGGAAAGAGAGAGAGTGGATGAAAGTAGACCTCCACAGATAACTGGGACTGTGGACTCGGTTGACATCCTGTGAATCCTCCCTGTCACACCACCATTGTGTTGGCACCAGTACCCTGCTGGCATGTGTAAAGTTCTGGACTGTACCTGTTTTCTACAAGTGAGCTCAACCGACCGTTCCCGGTTTTGCTCTGAAACTTTATCCCTGCGTGTGGACTCTTTATTCAGAACTTCTGGATTCACTGCAGAGGTTGGAACGGTGTTGTCATGAGTGACAAAAAGGACTTAAGATAAACCACCTACTGGGTTACTCTGTGAAACTCCCCCAGCAGTAACTTGGTCGGGTCCCATGCTATACCCAGGGAAGGAGATGGTAGAGACCCCCGTGACAAGGCTGCAATCTTCCCCGTTATCTCCTCGGCTGTGGGCCTGCTCCTCAGATCCTGCAAGTTCTTCTTGGCCTGGACTAATGTCATGCTTGAGTGGCGCAAGTGCAGTGATGGTGAAACATATGATGATTCCAGAGAGCAGAGGTGGAGATATCACTAAGCATGGAATGGGGCAGTTTTTTAAGCAATAGGGAGAGAGACCACAGGAAGGGGTTGGACTGCCCATTAGATGGCCTACTGTTAAGTTGCATATGTGCAGGATAAAGACTGATATGTGGACAGTGGAGCCAAGCTGAAAATAAAGGTATCTATGGATTCCACATAAGAGCACTCATTGTATAGTATATTCAGTTTGAGGCCTTAGTCTGCCGGGCAATTTTTCGCGCAATTTGCGCATGCGCATGCGTCCGGCGATTTTATAAAACCATTGCTTTGCAATGGTATCGGACACATGAGCGCTTTTTATGCGCTCGTCCGATAAATTATAGAACAAAAAATCGCAGATCGCTCCTATCTGCGATCTGCGATTCCTGTTCGCTTCTGTATATGCGCTCAATGGGGCCGGCGGCAGCAGCGCCGACCCCATTGAGAACATATAGAAGACAAATCATTCTTCTCTGCCACAGCTGTAACAGTTGTGACAGAGAACGATGTTTGCCCATTGAATTCAATGGAGCGGCAATATAGCCGCTCCATTGAAAGCAATGGGCTGCCGGCGTGCGCGGGGTGAATTGTCGGGAAGGGGTTAAATATATAAACCCTTCCCTGCAATTCATTCTAAAATGTTTTTAAAATAAAAAAAAATTGTATACTCACCTTTCCGCTGCAGCCGGAGTCCAGCCGCGGCCGCTGTCAGTTCTCCTGAACTGCTTCTTGGCACTATTCAGCCGGTGGGGCTTTAAAATCCCCGCCTGCTGAATGATCTGCCTCTGATTGGTCACAGCCCTGACCAATCAGAGGCTGAAAACACTCACACACCCATTCATGAATTCATGAATGGGTGAGTGACTGCTGCCTCTCAGCTCTGAGCCAATCAGGGGCAGGTCTGACTCACATCCATTCATGAATTCATGAATGGGTGTGAGTGAGGCATGCCTCTGATTGGCTCAGCGCTGAGCCAATCAGGGGGCAGGTCTGACTCACACCCCCTTCACACCCACTGCAGGACTGCCACGCGGAGTTCCGGCTGCCGGGAGAAGGTGAGTATACAATTTTTTTTAATTTTAACACATTTTAGGATGGGTTGCAGGGAAGGGCTTATATATTTAACCCCTTCCCGTCAATTCATCCCGGGCTCGCCCGCAGCGCATTGCTTTCAATGGAGACGGCTGTATTGCCGTCTCCATTGAATGCAATGCGCTGGACAGCTCCGGCCTGTTTCTAATGAAATGCGGCTAGGAGCAGATTTTCGGGCGATTTGCGGGCGACTTGCGCGCACCGGTCACGCGATTTGCGGATGCGCATCCGTCATGCGATCTGCAAATCGCGCGAAAAATCGCCCGTCTGACTAAGGCGTGAAGGCCAAAAAATAGGTGACGGACTACTTTTAACGTCTTAACGTTACAGGATGTAAGAATTTTTTTTTTTAAATCCCACATATTTGATATCATCGTATCCGTCATGACCTGTACAATAAATTGAATGTGCTCTTTATCCTGCACGACAAAAACTGTAAAAGAAAACACTAAAAAGATAGGTAAAATGCATGTGTTTGTTTTGCCTCCCCAAAACATTAAATAAAAGTGATCAAAAACAAGCAGATACAGAGATTCGTCCATGAAAAAATAAAAAAAGATACGGGACTTTGAAAATAGCAATATAGAAAAAATTATTTCCAAAAAAGAATCAATAATAAAAGGGTCGGGATCAGAAGTAGCGCTCCTTCAGTGCTATATGGAAATACTGTAGTATAATTAGGTAAAAGAAAAGGACTTACCCGGTACTTAGTGAGTTTCCCAGGGTGGGAAAACCCACTAGTACCTCCAATTCCGGGATAGCCTATAGAAAAGTTTGATCCATGTATCCTTCTTCCCAATCCTGAAAAACGGAGAGCTGCTAGGATGTCAGGGTTCCCTAGTAATAAGGAACCCCGTGGAGTGGAAACTTTAGAGCAAAAATGTCCTGTTTAGCGCTTCACGGGATAAAGGAGTGGAGATGGGGTGTATAGATTACACCAAATCGTGTAGTTTAATGGCAACGCGTTTCAGCCCTCTGTGGGGCCTTTTTCAAGATGCTTGAAAAAGGCCCCACAGAGGGCTGAAACGCGTTGCCATTAAACTACACGATTTGGTGTAATCTATACACCCCATCTCCACTCCTTTATCCCGTGAAGCGCTAAACAGGACATTTTTATTTCCAAAAAAGGGTTTTTATTTAGCAAAATTGGAAAAACCTAAACATATGATAGATACAAAATGAATAAAGTTTTTACAATACATTATGTGTACCTAAAAATGGCACCAGTAGAAACTACAATTCGCCTTGCCAGCAACAAGCCTTCCATGGCCACGTATACGGAAAAATAACAAAGTTAGAGTTTTTGAAAAGTGAAGTTGAAAATCCCCAAAAAATCACTGTGTCTTTGGGCCAAAATAGGCCGTGTCTACTATGCTGCTATCTACGATATTACAGGATATACAGTAGACATTACATAAACAGCGGGGTTTTGATCTGGGTGTTGGAGTCAGATAGGAACTTTTCAAATTTTGATCCAGGGATTATTCTGTCTGCCATTATGGAGTCGGAAAGGAATTATTTTCCCCCAAAATGAGATAAGTTGGCTTCTGGCTCTTTGGGTTTTATTCTGCCTTCCTCTGGATCAATAAGGGGGATGGAAACAGACTGAACTGGATGGACATTGTCTTCTTTCAGCCTAATATGCTATGTTACTATGTCTTATAGGGACTAAATAAGATGGTTGAATGAAAAAGTCACCAATTCTATTTGGCACATAGTTCACTTCCTTCCTACAGTATACATTTATGGGTTTAATTCAACCTTATCATCTTCTTGGGAAACTTACTTGTAAGATGTTTCATAATTGCTTCCATCGACCCATGTCCAGGTTCCTTCTTCATCCATATCATGGAGTCCAATCCAACAATGTTTGTATGAAGAAGCACCAGATATAGAAACAAGGAATAGCTGAAAAAGAGAGAGCAGCTAGGAGCATTGGTAGCAGCTGGTCCAGAGAATCAGGGGGTGAGGCCAACCACACTCTTCACACCATATAGAAGGTAATCTTCCAATACAAAATCCAAGAGCTTTCACAGAAAATGAATACTAGATTCCTTCAAACTCAAAATAACCAAGGCACCGAAGCCAAAGTGCCAGAGTTACTTCAGTGTGATCATTTATGAGGAGCTCCTTCCTTGACATGGAGATGAGTGTAGGCTGTATTTTTGATCATGTAACCAAACATTGTCATAGGCCTCCACTTATGCAATAGAGGCTGAGGGTGACTACCCACTAGCGTTTACGAATTTGCTGCTTTTTTTTCCAGGTGTCTATGCGGCTTCCTAATGTTAAAAACACATCGCAGCAAAATCGCAATTTCCCGTGAAATCACGATTTTGCACGATGCGATTTTACCATTAGAAATCCCCCTGGAGAAAACAAAACGCTGCGAATTTCGCAGTGAAAAAGAACTGTGGTGGCTAGTCACCCTAAGACAGCCTGCAGACGCCCGGGTCGGATCCCGCTGGGAGAATTCTTGCAGCGGGACCCGACCCGCGACCCTGCAGAGACCAGCGCGTACTCACCTGCTTCCACGGCTCCAGCTGTTTGATGTGACGGCTGTCGGACAGCCGGCGCATGCGCAGACTGGAGCCGGTGGCCGGGGAGTGAGATTTCTGTGCGGGGCTCGCAGAAATAGAGCATGCCGCGATTTGTTTTCTGCGTGTGATTTCGCGCAGACAAATCGCGGCTGTCTGCCTAGGATTGCGTTGCTAACGCAATCCTATGGCAGATTCCACGGGCGGAAATTCTGCGGGAAATCCTGCTGCGGAACTCCCGCCCGTGTGCAGGACGCCTAAAAGGGGGACAATTTGGCTTCTTTCAAATTGAATTTGTTGGCAAACCTTTATTTATTTATCCTCCCCAAGGACACTGACATTTTCTTCTTTCCATGAGGCCTCATACTTTGCAGCATTTTTCTCCACCCCTGCCTAAAATTTTTGCATGCTTTCTACTGCAAATCTTTAAAAAAAAGTTGAAATGGAGACATTTTTTAGGGTAGATTTTTATTATTCTGTGGGTCAGAACAGTTACGGCATTACCAGATTTGTAGAGTGTTTGTTGCACTACCTTTTAAAAATAAAAGGTGCATACTTTTAATTAACTTTTGCCGCCATCTTTTGACAACCATATTCTTTTTATATTGCTGTTGATTAGGCTTTGTGAAAGCTTGTTTATTTGTGAAATCCCCTGTAGTTTCCCTTGGTACCATTTTAGGGTACAAACTACTTTTTGATCACTTTTTATTAAATGTTATCGAAGATAGGGGTAACCAAGAAAGCAAAACTCTGGCGTTGTGTATTTTTTTCTGACAGAGGTGCCCATGCATAATGAATAATGAATGAATGAATTTTTCAATAAATCAAACTTTCACAAACAGTGATACTAAATATGTTTTTTTTTACCATAGTGGCCAGGTTGGATATTACAGGCCATTCCATTCAACTGCCACTTTGCCTGTAATACCAAGCCTTGCCACAGGAATGTAGCTGTCTGCTTCCTGCAGAAAATAGTTCAATGTACAAGTGTGGTGGCCTGGCAAGCAGTTGATCAGAGGGAGTCCCAGGGAATGGAGGACAAACCATCAATAGTTTACAACCAAACACACTTCACAACCAAACTAGCAAACAAACAGATTACAGAAATACTAGAAATCAGACACCAATGGATTCTAGAAGTGACGGTTGATGTCATAGATACAGTCCTTCACCCATTGACATGATAGAGCTGATGGTTAGTGATGTAAATTAATGCCCTTTGGCCATATTGGCAGTTTGAGCTGCCATGTTGCACCATTATCTCACCTGCTCCCGCTCACTGGTGATTGAAGCTAGGTCAGCCCCTTTCTTGAGACATGAATCTCTGGTCTGTGACCAAGTAGCTTTAACTACAGTAGAGGAATAGCAACTGTCATCAAGCTGCTTCCATCCGTCCTCACAAGTCTTCTCTGAAAACCAAAATAAAATAAGATTTACATGCCGGAGGACATTGATTCCCCCGCACCATCCACAGCCCTCCCCTACGTTCTACAACTGCATTCAACCCATCCCAGTTACCTTCTAGGAAGGGTTTCTCACAAGCTGGAGGTACGGTGGCTATTTATCTTCAATTCTTGGAGAAGCCTTTTTACTCTACTGGACATCCATGTGTTTGTTTGCTCATATCACTGTTATTACCCTACGCCTTTAACGTTATCATTATGTTCCTACTACTTACATCGGCCATGTTGGATTGGCCAGTTTCCGGGTCATGTGTAGGAGAGCTATTTTGCATATTTTTCTTAGGAAGCATTTTCTGTTTTTTGACTCAGAAATTAATATTCATGGATTTCCCAATCCCTCTACCGTTCCATGATGACATTTCCCTTGGTGACTTACTCTTTAGTGATGTATGTAGGTCATCCATAGCTGAAGAAAGGTTATGTACTGCAGGGAAAAAATATTGTAGTTAGAATTTTATTGACGTGAAGAGCACTGTTCAGTGTATGTAGATTATTTTATGGGGTCCAAGGACAAGTGTAACCATAGATGGTGCAGAAATTGTATTAAACACGAAACCTGAGGCTTAAGGAACACACAGTCTTCTGTATCACATAGTAAAACAGAAGGACTGTAAATGGTTCATCACCAAGTGGATGTACCGCTGAAGTTTTTGTATTAGGGCCCATTTGCTTCCAGGGTATTTTCACATTGGAAATGCAGAATTTAGGCATATTAAAAAGTAAATTCTCTACATATGAGAGAGCTTTTTATTACAATGTGAGATCCTCTGTTATGTCTTCGCAACACCAGTGCACCAAGCCTCAGCACAGACCTAATATAGTGTTCACACAAATGCCATAAGCACACACAAAATGCATACTGAACACCAAGGTCAGACTGCGAACTGGTCTCACCGGCAGATATAACATATCCTTACTCTAACGGAACAATCACCACATGAAACCTACCTGCAAGCAGGGTGATCGTCCTGAGAAGGACGACCCTGTGCTGGAGCCTAGGGACCTACCTATCCCTGGATGGCAAATGATTCACAACAGGACTGTTCACACCAACTCAATAATGTTGAGAAGGACAAACTTTTAAATTCCTATTTCGTATCAGTTTTGCTTGAATAGAGATGAGCGAACGTAATCGTCCGAGCTTGATGCTCGCTCAAGTATTAGGGTACTCGAGATACTCGTTACTCTAGACGAGCACCATGCGGTACTCGAGTCAATTCCATTTCCTTCCCTGCATGTTTTGCGCCATTTTCTGACCAATAGACATGCAGGGAAGGCATTACAACTTCCTCCTGTGACGTTCCAGCCCTATCCCACCCCCTTGCAGTGAGTGGCTGGTGAGATCAAGTGAACGCCGAGTATTTAAAGCGGTCCCGCCCGCTGCTCGCCTCAGACACACGCTGGCAGAGAATAGGGAGAGTTCTGTTCCGGCTGTTCCTGCTATATGGAGAGTGTTAGGCTACTGTTTGCGTCTGCAAGAACCCCAATGGTCCATCTTAGAGCCACATCTTACCGTGTGCATTACTGTTGTGGCTGCTGGGAGCAGTTTTGCACATTTTATTTTTCATCTTGGCCTGTGCAGACTATTGTGCTCTCACTCTGCAGTCAATTATACAGAGTATAGGGGCAGTACTGGTGAGGCAGGGACAGTGGTAGTGTAGAATCTTGTCAACAAGTACCCCAAAAAAGTTTCTTCTTAGGGCTACCTGTGACCGTGTGCATTACTGTTGTGGCGGCTGGGAGTTGTAGTGGCTCACTATTAGCCAGCTAGGCCTTTCTGCAGCCTAGCGTATAATTTTTTCAGCTTACAGTGTGCGTTACATAACCGCTGTGATCCTCCAAGTGCAGGCCAATAATTGCCTAATTTTTTACACCGCTCTGTGCGTCCTGTCAACTTCACGCACAGCGTACGGCCACAGCCGCTGATAGAGGGAAAGACATATACACGCTATCTAGGCTGTGGGCTCTTTCAAAAAAATCTGAAAAAAAACTCCTCCTTAGGGCTACCTGTGACTATGTGCATTACTGTTGTGGCTGCTGAAAGTTGTAGTGGCTCACTATTAGCCAGCTAGGCCTTTCTGCAGCCTAGTGTATACTTTTTTCGGCCTACAGTGTGTGTAACATAACCGCTGCCAGCCTCCAAGTGCAGGCCAATAATTGCATAATTTTTTACACCGCTTTGTGTCTGCTCTATTCGAAAAACACCATGCTGAGGGGTAGGGGTAGGCCTAGAGGTTGTGGCCGTAGACGCGGGCGAGGACGTGGAGGCTGTCTCAAGAGCTTTCAGTGGGTGAGGAGGTCGATGATGATGAGACACAGTTGTCTATCTGTGAGGTAGTAATAAGGGCAGTAAGTTCGAGGGAGGAGCGCACAGAGGATTCGGAGGGAGAGCCGCTGGATGATGAGGTGACTGACCCCACCTGGTTCGCTAAGCCAACTGGGGAGAGGTCTTCAGAGGGGGAGGCAAGTGCAGCAGCAGGACAGGTTGGAAGAGGCATTGGGGTGGGCAGGGGTAGAGACAGGGCCAGAGCGAAGACTCCCCCAACTGTTTCCCAAAGCACCCCCTCGCGCCAAGCCACCCTGCAGAGGCCTAGCTCTTCAAAGGTGTGGATGTTTTTCAGTGGGAGCGTGGACGACCGACGAACAGTGGTGTGCAACCTGTGTCGCGCCAAGATCAGCCGGGGAGCCACCAGTACCAGCCTCACCACCACCAGCATGCGCAGGCATATGATGGCCAAGCACCCCACAAGGTGGGATGAAGGCTGTTCACTGCCTCCAGGTTGCACCACTGCCTCTCCCCCTGTGCCACAACCTGCCACTCAGATCTAACCCCCTTCCCAGGACACAGGCACGAGCGCCTCCCGGCCTGCACCCACACCCTCACCTCCGCTGTCCTCGGCCCCATCCAGCCATGTCTCTCAGCGCAGCATCCAGCTGTCGCTAGCGCAAGCGCAAATACGCCGCCATGCACCCGCACGCTCAAGCATTGAACGTGCACATTGCCAAATTGATCAGCCTGGAGATGCTGCCGTACAGGCTTGTGGAAACGGAGGCTTTCAAAAACATGATGGCGGCGGCGGTCCCACGCTACTTGGTCCCCAGTCGCCACTATTTTTCGCGGAGTGCCATCCCAGCCCTACACCAGCACGTCTCCCGCAACATCAATCGTGCCCTCACCAACGCAGTTACTGGGAAGGTCCACTTAACCACAGACACGTGGACAAGTACTGGCGGGCAGGGCCACTATATCTCCCTGAAGGCACATTGGGTGAATTTGGTCGAGGCTGGGACCGAGTCAGAGCCTGGGACCGCACACGTCCTACCCCCACCCAGAATTGTGGGTCCTTCCTTGGTTCTGGTATCTGAGGCGGTCTATGCCACCTCCTCTAAACCCTCCCCCTCCTCCTCCTGCTACGCAACCTCTACCTCTCAATTAAGAAATGTGAGCAGCGCGGCGCAGCAGCACAGCGGTGGGCAAGCGTCAGCAGACCGTGCTGAAACTACTCAGCCTATGTGACAAGAGGCACACGGCCCCCCCAGCTGTTGCAGGGTCTGACAGAGCAGACCGACTGCTGGCTTTTGCCGCTGAGCCTGCAACCGGGCATGGTCGTGTGTGACAACGGCCGTAACCTGATGGCGGCTCGGCAGCTCGGCAGCCTCACACACGTACCATGCCTGGCCCACGTCTTCAATCTGGTGGTTCAGCGGTTTCTGAAAAACTACCCACACTTGTCAGACCTGCTCGGCAAGGTGCGCCGCGTCTGCGCACATTTTCGCAAGTCCACCACGGACGCTGCCACCCTGAGGACCCTGCAACATCGGTTTAATCTGCCAGAGCACCATCTGCTGTGCGATGTGCCCACGCGGTGGAATTCTACGCTCCACATGTTGGCCAGGCTGTATGAGCAGCTTAGAGCAATAGTGGAATACCAACTCCAACATGGGTGGCGTAGTGGGAGTCAGCCTCCCCAATTCTTTACCGAGGAGTGGGCCTGAATGGCAGACATCTGCTAGGTCCTCGGAAACTTTGAGGTGTCTACCCAGATGGTGAGCGGGGATGCTGCAATCATTAGCGTCACCATTCCTCTGCTATGCCTCTTGAGAAGTTCGCTGCAAAGCATAAAGGCCGACACTTTGCGGTCGGAACAGGAGACGGGGGAAGAGAGTGTGTCGCTTGATAGTCAGAGCACCCTCATGTCTATATCTCAGTGCGTTTTGGAGGAGGAGGGGGAGGATCAGGAGGAGGAGGGGGAAGTGACAGCTGGGTCCACTGCAGACGGTACCCATGCTGCTTGCCTCCCATCTGTTGAGCGTGTATGGCCTGTGGACGAGGAGGAGGAGGAGGAAGAGGATCCGGAAAGTGATCTTCCTAGTGAGGACAGGGATGTGTTGCGTACTGGTACCCTGGCACACATGGCTGACTTTAATATTAGGCTGCCTTTCTCGTGACCCTTGCGTTAGACGCATTCTGGCCACTACGGATTACTGGGTGTACACCCTTCTCGACCCCCGGTATAAGGAGAACCTTTCCACTCTCATTCCCGAAGAGGAAAGAGGTTCGAGAGTGATGCAATACCACAGGGCCCTGGTGGACAAACTGATGGTAAACTTCCCATCTGACAGCGCTAGCGACAGAAGGCGCAGTTCCGAGAACCAAGTAGCAGGGGAGGCGCGGAGATCAGGCAGCATGTTCAGCGCAGGCAGGGAAACACTCTCCAAGGCCTTTGCCAGCTTTATGGCTCCCCAACAAGACTGCGTCACCACTCCCCAGTCAAGGCTGAGTCGGAGGGAGCACTGTAAAAAGATGGTGAGGGAGTACGTAGCCAATCGTACCACCATCCTCCGCGATGCCTCTGCTCCATACAACTATTGGGTGTCGAAGCTGGACATGTGGCACGAACTTGCGCTGTATGCCCTGGAGGTGCTTGCTTGCCCTGCCGCTAGCGTCTTGTCAGAGAGGGTGTTTAGTGCAGCTGGGGGAATCATCACGGACAAGCGTACCTGCCTGTCAACTGCCAGTGTCGACATGCTTACACTCGTAAAGATGAACAAAGCCTGGATTTCCCCAGACTACTCTTCTCCACCGGCGGAGAGCAGCGGAACCTAAAGATTGTTTTCGCTGCAACCGCAGATAAAAGCACTCTCCTCTATATCACCGGTTAAACGGGGCATTTAGCTTTGTCAATCTGTCTCTGACATTAGTCCTCCTCCTGCTACTCCTCCTCCAGAAACAACATGTCATCGCGCTGAACGGCCAATTTTTCTGCGGCTCAAAAGGCCCATCTACATCTACCAATTTTTTTTACAATTTTTCCAAGTTTCAAAAGGATTGAGACTGTAACATGAACCAATTTTTTTCAACAGGGCTGCCTCCAGGCTCTGTTACAAATTAAGCAACAGTGAGCTCTTTAAAAAAATGTTTATGGGTTTCACCTGCCCTCTCGGTTGATAAATTTTTTAGAGGTACACTTGTACTCTTGGTACACTAATTTTTGGGGCCCACACCTACACTCTTATCCAACTAATTTTTCCGGCCTTCGCCTACGCTCATGGTATCCCAATGTTTCAGAGGTTGGCCTATACTATTACTACAGAAATTTTACAGGGGTCTGCCTGCCTGCCTATACTTCTGCTACAAGAAAATTACATGAGTCTGCCTATACTGCTGCCACTTACATGTTACAGGGGTCTGCCTATACAGCTGCCACTTGAATGTTACAGGGCTCTGCCTATACTTCTGCCACTTAAATGTTACAGGGTTCTTCCTATACTGCTGTCACAAGGATGTTACTGGGGTCTGCCTATACTGCTGCCCCATTAATTTTACTGGGGTTGGCCTATACTTCTGTCACGTAAATGTTACAGGGGTATGCCTATACTTCTGCTACAGAAATGTCACTGGGATCTGTCTATAGTGTTACTACAGAAATGTTACAGGGGTCTGCGTATACCTCTTCTACAAAAATGGTACTGGGGTCTACCTATGCTTCCGCTACATAAATGTTTCAGGGGTCTGCTTATACTGCTGCAACAGAAATGTTACTGGGGTCTGCCTATACTTCTACTACAGACATGCTACAGGGGTCTACCTATGCTTCTGCTACATAAATCTTACAGGGGTCTGCTTATACTGCTGCTACAGAAATGTTACAGGGGTCCGCCTATACTGCTGCTACATAACTGTTACTGGGGTCTGCCTATACTTCTGCCACATAAATGTTACAGGGGTCTGTCTATACTGCTGCCACTTAAATGTTACAGGAGTCTGCCTATACTTCTGCTTCAAGAATGTTACTGGGGTCTGCCTATACTTCTGCCATGTAAATGTTACAGGGGGTCTGCATATACTGCTGCTACACAAATGTTACAGGGGTCTGCCAATACTTCTGCTAATGAAATGTTACTGGGGTCTGTTTATACTGTTACTACAGAAATGTGTTAATGGTGTCTCCCTAGACTTCTGCAACATAAATGTTACTGGGGTCAGCTTATACCTTTGCTACAGGAATATTACAGGGGTCTGTGTATACTATGGGTGCACTAAGTCTTCCCATCGTGGTGTTATACCTATCTGGCCCCCCAAAAAACCCAGACTGACTAGGGCATGGATTGTGGGCTGAGGCCAACATGTATTTCCTTTCACGTAACCTCAGCTATCTGGGGCACTGCAATGGGATTTCTTTATGTACCGTCTGTGTGTTCCTGCTAGCCACCCATGCTGTGTGGGCACACAGACTTGCCATAGCGGAGTTATACCTGCCTGGCACTTTAAAAAAAAACAGAATGTCTAGGGCATGGCGTGTGGGCCGCAGTCAACATGTATTTTCTCTCACGTAAGCTCAACTATCCGGGGCACTGCAATTGGATTTCTTTATGTACCGTCTGTGTGTTCCTGCTAGCCACCCATGCTGTGGGTGCACACATACTTCCCATTGAGGTGTTTTACCTGTCTGTCCCCAAAACACTGAAAGACTTGGGTAGGGTGCAGAGTGCAGATGCATTACCCCTTGTGTTGTCGACGAGGTATCCGACACCCAAACAGAATGAGTAGTGTGTGGACACATGGATTCCCCATTGCTATGTCACTCGCAGCACCTTGGGCCACACAAGGTGTTTGCTGGGACAGAGGCTGACCCAGGGCCCGCTCACATACTTCCCACACCGAGTATTGCTGCATTGTGGAGATGTGTAGAAGTGCTGGGCTGGCAGCGGAGTCCCCCTTATGCCCACATTTGCAGCTCCTGACGGAGGTGGCAAAGGATTGGAATGAAGATGGAACGTCAATCTATTATCAATTCTCAACAGCATTGTGGGCTATCGCCCACACTTTCAAAGAGGGTCGCTGCCTGGCCCTGCCAACCCTCTGCAGTGTGTGCCTCCGGTTCCTCCTCATGGCAGACACACTTATAAATAGAGGGTGGTGTGGCTATGAAGCGAGCGTGTGGCATGAGGGCAGCTGAAGGCTGGGCAGGGGCAATTTTGTGTGCGCTGCGGATGCACGGTCGTGCAGGGGGGGGGGGGGGGGGGTTGGGCAGCATGTAACCCAGAAGAAGAGGCAGCAGTGTGTCTCACAGGCAGGAATTGTGCTTGATTGGAGGTAGTGTGGTGCTTAGCTAAGGTGTGCCTTGCTAATGAGGGTTTGTCCGAAGTAAAAAAAAATTGGGGGGGGGGGGGCCCACTCTTGCCGCTATTGTGGATTAATAGTGAGACCTAGGAACCTGAGATGCAGCCCTGCATGTTGCCCCTCGCCTGCCCTATCCGTATCTATGTCGTTTCCATCACTTTCATAGGTTTTGAAGATTTGCACAAATGAAAACCTTAGAGAGCATCGGTCATATACAAAACTGCTCGAGTCGCCCATTGACTTTAATGGGGTTCGTTACTCGAAACGAACTCTCGAGCATTGTGGAAAGCTCGACTCGAGCAACGAGCACCCGAGCATTTTGGTGCTCGCTCATCTCTTTTCATGAAGTAAATGTAACAGCAACTGATCTTCTCTGTGCTATTGAAGTGATCAAAGAATGCAGGCTATCTACAAACAGAGAGATGGTAAGGAATCAATTAGAAAAATTCTTAAGTCTCCA
The DNA here is from genome assembly GCF_035609145.1 of Eleutherodactylus coqui. Taxonomy (NCBI): domain Eukaryota; kingdom Metazoa; phylum Chordata; class Amphibia; order Anura; family Eleutherodactylidae; genus Eleutherodactylus; species Eleutherodactylus coqui. The sequence continues at coordinate 310,851,009 of NC_089838.1, read as the reverse complement.
GGTCCAGTTGAATTACATCCTATGATACTGAAGGAAGCAGAAGAAGTAATTGCTGAACCACTCGCCATAATCTTTGAAAATTTCTGGAGAACAGTAGAAGTCTCAAAAGATGGGAGAACGGCAAATGTTATCCCTATCTTCAAAAAAGGGAAATAGGTGGATCCAGGAAACTACAGGTCTGTGAGTCTGACTTCTATACCAGGAATGATCTTTCAACAAAATATTAAGCAGCATGTAAGTAGAATCATAGAATGGTAGAATTGGAAGGGACCTCCAGGGTCATCTGGTCCAACCCCCTGCTCAGTGCAGGATTCACTAAATCATCCCAGACAGAATACTTGAATGAGAATGGTTACTCCATTCTCATTCAAGTACTTCAAAGTACTTGAATGAGAATAGAGTAACCAGAGCCAGCATAAGTTTGCAACTAACAAGTCATGCCATACAAATCTAATTTCCTTCTATGACAGAATCACCAACTGGGTTGATCAGGAAAATGTGATAGATATCGTAAATCTTGACTTTAGTAAAGCATTTGACAAAGTATCTCATACCATCCTTATTGAAAAAAAAAGACCAAATATGGGATTAACAAGGCAACTGTTAGGTGGATTCATAACTGGCTGAGTGATCATACTGAAAGAGTAGTTATAAATGGCTGCACATTCAATTGGAAGAATTTCTAAAGTAAGGTACCACAAGGCTGTATCCCGAGCCCAGTGTTGTTCAACATTTTTTATAAATGATCTAGATGAAGGAATTGAGGGGAATCTGATCAAATTCACCAATGACACAAAGCTAGGAAGGATAGCTAACATGAGACAAGAGAAAGAGGATTCAAAAATATCTAGATAAGCTTGAGCAGTGGGTGATGACTATCAAAAGGGTATTAAACAGGGAGAAATTCAAAGTCCTACATCTGGCCAAGAAAAATGAAAAAAGCACATACAGAAAGGGAGGAATTGGGCTAAACAGCAGCACATGTGAAAAAGATTTGGGCATACTAGCAGATTACAGACTGAAGATGAGCCAACAGTGTGATATAGCAGCAAAAAAGGAAACATAATTCTGGGATGTATTAAAGGGGTTGTCCCGAGGCAGCAAGTGGGTCTATACACTTCTGCATGGCCATAATAATGCACTTTGTAATGTACATTGTGCATTAATTATGAGCCATACAGAAGTTATAAAAAGTTTTTTACTTACCTGCTCCGTTGCTAGCGTCCTCGTCTCCATGGTGCCGACTAATTTTCGCCCTCCGATGGCCAAATTAGCCGCGCTTGCGCAGTCCGGGTCTTCTCCTCTTCTCTATGGGGCTCCGTGTAGCTCCGTGTAGCTCCGCCCCGTCACGTGCCGATTCCAGCCAATCAGGAGGCTGGAATCGGCAATGGACCGCACAGAAGCCCTGCGGTCCATGAAGACAGAGGATCCCGGCGGCCATCTTCAGCAGGTGAGTATGAAGACGCCGGACCGCCGGGATTCAGGTAAGCGCTGTGCGGGTGGTTTTTTTAACCCCTGCATCGGGGTTGTCTCGCGCCGAACGGGGGGGGGGTTTAAAAAAAAAAAAAAACCGTTTCGGCGCGGGACATCTCCTTTAAGAGAAGCATAGAGTCTAAATTGCGTGAGGTAATTATTACCCTCTAGTCTTCCAGGGTCAGACCTCACCTGGAATACATTGACAAACTGGAGCAAGTTCAGTGAATAGTTACCAAGATGGTGAGCGGTCTGCAAATCATGTCCTACGGGGAACGGTTAAAGGATCTGGGAATGTTTAGCTTGCAAAAAAGAAGGCTGAGTGGAGACCTAATAGCTGTCTACAAATATCTGAAGGGCTGTCACAGTGCAGACGGATCAGTCCTATTCTGATTTGTACAAGGAAAGACTAGAGGCAATGGGAGGAAATTGAAAGGAAGAAGACACAGATTAGATATGAGTAGAACAGGTTGCGAAGGGTGGTGGTGAGTTCTCCTTCAATGGAGGCTGGACAGACTTCTGTCTGGGATGATTTAATGAGCTTGCATTGCGCAGGAAGTTGGACCCGATGACCCTGGAGGTCCCTTCCAACTCTACCATTCTATGATACAAACTGAGTGTGCATATATATGGGGAGAACAAAGGAATAGCTATTGGATGAATGACCATTCAGCCCAGCACTATTAAAGGGCTCTGATCTCAACATGACAAACACACAAAAATATTACCTCTTTCCCTAAAGTCATTCATCTCTTTTAAAGTGACCAAATCTTTTCTGGTACTGGAGACATAGCCTGTTAGGAAATAGAGAATCATTCTTAAATTGGTTAACACATTAGCTTACCTCCTCTCATCAAATATATCAGACATATAGAGAGAAAATGAAAAATATCAAAATATCCAAATAAATCAGTGACAATAACTGACCTCACTATTCCCTTGTACAACTATAATGCTATACTTTATGGCACTTCGGTACTATTCACATGCAACCTGATGAATGGTGCTACTTTTTAGCCCCCAAAATTAGAAGAAAAAAAACTACCATTAACACAGGGCACAATACTGTATCTATCCTGTTATGTAATGTTAGCATTGACGTCTGCTATACAGAAGACTGGATCTGTCTAGGCAGGATAATGTGAGCCCCGCATATATCTGTGTCCGGTTGCATCCTGTTTTAGGGGTAAATTATAAAATGGGCTAAATAAATAAAGTCAGTAATAATCTGGCGGCTGCTGCTCGGCCGGTAAAGCATTTCATAATCTATAGTACTGACCAATATGCCATTGGATGGACCAGGGCCATGTATAGCATAGAGGTAGCCCATGCCACTGCTATGGGGAGCTTCCAGAAAGGAGGCCTTAGTTGTGAAGATACCCTTTGGAACATTGTGGCCTGTGGACTTGTAAAGTGCTGCAGAATTTGTTTGGGATGATTATCGCCCACAGTTACTGTTTCCAATGAAAATGTAATCATCCCGTGTAAAGGTACCTCAACAGACCTTTTACATGGAACCATCATAAGTCAGTTTATCGCTTGATCGTACAAATCAAAAAATATCTAAATTCAGGGACTCACCAGAAAACTGGGACCCTTGACATGGGTTTGCGAGTTTTTGTATTTTGATGAAAATATTAACTAGTACCTCATATTTATCAGTATTTTTGCAGCAAGCAGTCTGGCTTTGAACGCCGGGGGAGCACAGGGTGTCCTCCATATAACAATTGGACCATCTGCATGCAGAGGGATGTGGTGTCTATACCTGCCCTTGTATCTTCTAGCAGTATAGCAGTAAGTATGGCAGCTTACAGTGATTTTTTTTTTTATCGTTGGATTGTGGAAAACTGACTGATAATCATTCTCTGTCAACCCTGCCAGCGACTGAACAGCGAATGATAATTTATTGGCTTCTCATTCATCATTCAGCTTATGCAGGCATACAAATCAAACAACGATTGGCCTGTTTTCTAGGCAGGCAGAAGTGATGTCCATCTCGCTCCACCTTCATGCGCTGCACGATTATCGCTCCTCTGTGAAGTACAGTAGCGGTAATTGTTTGGATGACTGTCAGGTTCTTAAACACCAGACAATTGTCCCATGTAAAAGGACTCTAACTGCACTGACAGGGCAACATGTCAAAAGTTTTGATCAGTGAGGGTCGAGGTCCTAAGGCGCTGAAACAAAGGGGCTGCAGCGCTCATACAAAAATCATGTACCTTCGACTGTCTTTGTTGCCTGTTGGCTTCTCTCAGCAGCTGAAGATGGACACAACTGTCTATAAAAGTCTATTCGTTCATCTTCAGCTATCAAGAGTTGCTGACAAGCAACGAAGACAACTAAAGGGGCACACTGCTTGGAGTGCTGCAACCCATTCAGTTCAGGGATCAACAGAGGTATCAGCAATCTGACCCCCACCAACCAAAACCTCTGACATGATGCTCTAACCCACACACATCAAACAGAACGCTGGCGGGATGAATATGGCCCACAACCTCACTTTATGTGACTCACCAGCCAAGCAACCTAACAGCGACTCCACTCACTTAGCCTGCAGTATCAGTCCAGCGGTGGCAGTGCAGAGTCTGTGACATGAGACCTCTTCCCCGCTGGAGTGTGCCATCTTCTATGCAGAGCAGACGCCAAGAAAGAGGTCAGCAGTCACAGACTCAGAAGTGACTACTGATGGATCAGAGCTGCATGGTGGGTGAGTGGAGTGCCTGGCCAGAGGCCAATAGAGGTATTGCTATTACTACTGGGACTACTATGGGGGTCACTTATTACTATTGGGGTCAATATAGGGGATGCTGTTACTTTTGGAGCCACCATGGTGGTCACTATTACTATTTGAGGGCACCAATATAGGGTCACTTACTACTGGGGTTACTTTGGAGATCTGCAATATCACTATAACCATCATTTTTACTACTGACATAACTATGAGTGGTCGCTATCACTATTAGGGCCACTATGGGAGTCATTATTATTACTAGTGCCATTATGGGGATCACTAATACTACAGGGCCTTTATGGCAGTACCATTACTACTGGGACCACTTTAATGATCACTATTATTACTGGGGGCAATATGGGAGTCACTACTACTACTACTGGGGACACTATGAGGGATCACTGTCACTACTAGTGCCACTATGGTGGACCGTATTACGACTGGGGCAACTATGAAAGTTACTATTATTTATTGGGCCACCATAGGGGTCACTTTCTGCTGGGGCCACTATGAGGGTCCCTATTACTGTTCTGGTCACTATTACTACTGTGGTTACTATGGGGTCACTTACTACTTGGGGGCCCTATTACTATACAGTCTTACAATTACAATCAGCCCTTTGAAGGCAACCATAAGACTGATGTGGCCCTTGGTGAAAATGAGTTTCACACCCCTCCTCTAACCTATCAAGTTTTTACAAAGGGCAGTATCTCTTTGACAATCCAATCAGAATCCAGTGAATCAAAGTTTTTAATAGCAATAATAAAACATTCTTACCTCCAGCATAGACAGTAATAAAGAGGACCAGGATGAGAACATACAGTAGGGCCAGCAGTCCATAGGAAATCCATTCTGGTTTCCAGGTGTAAGAATCGTACCACCTTCTGCCTGTAATGAGAAGACGCAGTAATGTAATATATACTGATATTCACTAGCCCGGTATGTTGTGACTTGACTTCATAGTCGGCCTGGACTGTGCAGAATATCCATACAGCCATTTATGTACAGGACTCCTCAATTACAGTCCTAATTAGCTCCAGAATGAACAGTGTAAATTACCAGAATGCTAAAGTTTCCGAAATATCAAGCCAAATACTAAAAAAACTACCATTAAAGAAAAATGATCAGCCATGGGACAGATACATTCTGTATATACAAGAGTTAGAAACCACTGCCGGAAAATGGGATTGCACGTTACCAGTAACTACAGTACGGTTGTGTTCACATAGCAGATTTTGTGGTGGATTTCATGCAGAATCGTTTTTACTGACTGCTGCTTACTTACAGTCATCAGTCACTAATCTGGAGAACATGAAGAGGCAATAAAATAGAAACCAGAAAATATTAAAAAAAATAAAAGTATCAAAATAGAAAAGTTAAATGAATGTACCTGCTGGTCTTTCATCATCATAAAGTGTCTCATGATCAATGCTGCTTTCGGAGTCCATAGTCAGAGATGGAATGGTGACTGTAATCTGATGGCTTTATGCTTATATTTACTAAATCAGGAAGGAAGTATCTGGGATGAAAATATGTTTGTTCTGTACAAGCAGCCAGAAAAGTGTACTTTTCCAACCAAAACATGCAGCCATAAGCAGTTTACGCTCGTGTGAACGAGTCCTTACGCTGTAATAAGAAAAAAAAAACTATGGCAGAATTGGTATTTTTTCTCCTTCCCCTCCAAAAAAATGTAACTAAAGTTATACAATAGATTATATATACCCAAAATACAAATGGTACAAATAAAAATGACAGCAGTGAATTTTCGAGTTGTGACCACTTTACTTTTCTTATTTAGGACCTAAAGAATGGTCGTGCAAAATTTCATGTTTCTACGACAATGGGAAGTTGCATTACATAGGGGTGCTAATACTTTTGCACTTAGCATTGAATAATCAAGTTGTGAGCCCTTTACTTTTCCTATTTAGGACCTAAAGACTTTTTGTGCCAAATTTCATGTTTGTACGACACTGGGACATTACATTACATAGGGTTGACACTCCTCTTGCACAAAGCATTGAATAAAACAGTGGTGACCCCTTCAATTTTCCTATATAGGGCCTAAAGAATGGTCATGCCAAATTTCATGTTTCTATGACAATGGGAAGTTACATTACATAGGGGTGCTAATACTTTAGCACTTAGCATTGAATAATCAAGTTGTGCCCCCTTTACTCTTCCTAATTAGATCCTAAAGAATGCTCCTGCCAAATTTGATGTTTGTACAACATCGGGAAGTTAGAGAATTAGATTCGGTACATTACACAGGTATGCTAATACTTTTTCACTTAGCAGTGAATTTTTGAGTTCTGATCCCTTTGCTTTTCCTATTAAGGACCTAAAGAATGCTCATGCCAAATTTGATGTTTGTACAACATCGGGAAGTTGGAGAATTAGATTTGGTACATTACACAGGGGTGCTAATACTTTTGTAGTTAGCATTGAATAAGCGAGTTTTGAGCCCTTCACTTTTTCTATTAAGTACCTAAAGAATGTTCCTGCCAATACTTTTGCACTTAGCATTGAATAATCAAGTTGCAACCCCTTTACTTTTCCCATTTAGGACCTAAAGAATGGTCGTGCCAAATTTCATGTTTGAACGACAATGGGAAGTTACATTAAATAGGGGTGGTAATACTTTTTCACTTAGCATTGCAAAATCAAATTGTTACCTAAAGAATGCTCCTGCCAAAATTCATGTCTGTGCGACACCTGAAATTTAGACAATTAGATTTGGTACATTACACAGGGGCGCCAACACTTTTGCACTAAGAATTTAATAATCGAGTTGTGACCCCTTCACTTTTCCTTTTTAGGACCTAAGAATCCCAAATGTCATGTTTGTACAACATCAAGAAGTTAGAGAACTGGATTTGGTACATTACAGAAGGGCGCCAATACTTTTGCACTTAGCAGTGAATTTTCGAGTTGTGACCCCTTTACTTTTCCTATTTCGGACCTAAAGAATGATCATCCTAAATTTCATGTTTGTATTACATTGGGAAATTAGAGAATTAGATTTGGTACATTACACATGGGCGCCAATACTTTTGCACTTAGCATTGAATATTCGAGTTATCAACCCTTTACATTTCCTATTAAGGACCTAAAGAATGTTCCTGCCAATACTGGGAAGTTACATTACTCCTTTTGCACTTAGCATTGAATAAACCAGTGGTAACCCCTTTAATTTTCCTATATAGCGCCTAAAGAATGCTGCTGCCAAATATCATGTTTGTTCGACATCGGGAAGTTAGCAAATTGAATTTGTTACATTACACAGGGGTGCTACTACGTTTGCACTTAGCATTGAATTTTCGAGTTGTGACCCCTTTAATTTTCCTATTTAGGACCTAAAGAATGCTCCTGCCAAATTTCATGTTTGTACAACATCGGGAAGTTAGAGAATCAGATTTGGTACATTACACAGGGGCGCCAATACTTTTGCACTTAGCATTGCATTTTCGAGTTGTGAAACCTTTACTTTTTCTGTTTAGGAAATGAAGAATGATCATCCCAAATTTCATGTTGGTACAACATTGGGAAGTTAGAGAAATAGATTTAGTACATTACACAGGGGCGCCAATACTTTTGCATTTACAAGTGAATTTTTGTGTTGTGACCCCTTTACTTTTCCTATTTAGGACCTAAAGAATGCTTCTGCCAAATGTCATTTTTGTACGACATCAGGAAATTAGAGAATTAGATTTGTTACATTACACACGGGCACAAATACTTTTGCACTTAGCATTGAATAATTGAGTTGTGGCCCCTTTACTTTTCCTATTTAGGACCTAAAGAATGATCATCCCAAATTTCATGTTTGTACAACATCGAGAAGTTAGAGAATTGGATTTGGTACATTAGACAGGGGGCACCAATACTTTTGCATTTAGCAGTGAATTTTCGTGTTGTGACCCCTTTACTTTTCCTATTTAGGACCTAAAGAATGCTCCTGCCAAATATCATGTTTGTAAGAAATCTGGAAGTTAGAGAATTAGTGGTAAGTCAGTCAGTCAGTGAGTCCGTGAGTGAGGGCTTTCATCTTCTATATATATAGACAGAAGACCTACTACTCATCATATACTAATTAGGGATGAGCGAGTATACTCGCTAAAGCACTACTCGTTCGAGTAATGTGCTTTAGACAAGTATCTACCTGCTTGTCCCTGAAGATTCGGGGGCCGCCGCGGAGCGGGGACCGGCGGGGGAGAACGGGGAGGAATGGAGGGGAGATCTCCCTCTCTCCCGCCCGCTCTCCCCTGCTCCCCGCCGCAACTCACCTGTCAGCTGCGGTGGCTCCCGTATCTTCAGGGACGAGCAGGGAGATACTCGTCTAAAGCACATTACTCGAGCGAGTAGTGCTTTAGCGAGTATATTCGCTCATCCGTAATACTAATCTATTACACAGACGACCTCCTCCTCCTCAAATACTAATATATTAAATCAGTATATATATATATATATATATATATATATATATATATATAAAGACAAAAGCCCTCACTCACTCACTGACTCACTGACTGACTAACTGACTGACTGACTCGCCACTACTTCTCCAACTTCCCGATGTCGTAGAAACATGAAATTTGGCACAAGCATTGATTATGTCCAAAATAGGAAAAGTAAAGGGGTCTTAACTCGATAATTCAATTCTAGCGCAAAAGAAATAGCGTCCAAATTTTATGTACGTAATCTAATTCTCTCACTTCCCGATGTCATAGAAACTTGAAATTTGGCACGAGCATTAAATGTCATAAATAGGAAAAGTTAATGGGTCCTAACTCGATTATTCAATTCTAAGCACAAAAGAATTAGTGTACAAATTTTACGTACAGAATCTAATTCTCTCACTTCCTGATGTCATTTTTTATAAAGGAAACATCGCATGGTTACCTCCACGTGGTATTTTCTGGGTAACGCAAAGAACCATGCAAAATGGTGAACATATTTTTTTCCTCGGTATCTCTAAAGTAACCACGACTTTATAAGATTTTCCGTGTGAACACCAGATAAACGCCAGTACCAAATTTACTCGGGCGAAGCCGGGTATATCAGCTAGTATATATATATTTATACACACACACAAACACACACATATTTACCACACAGCATTCCACCAGCACTGATGTTTCAACTACCACACAGCTTCCCACCAGCACTGAGCCACCATCTAGCACACAGCCTCACACGACCACTGAGCCCCCATCTACCACACAGCCTCCCACCAGCAGTGATGCTCCAACTACCACACAGCTTCTCATTAGCACTGAGCCTTCATCTACCACATTGCCTCCCACCAGCACTGAGCCTTCATCTACCACACAGCTTCCCACCAGCACTGGGCCACTATCTACTACACAGCCTCCCACCAGCACTGGGCCATTTCAAATCGGTCCTCGCCGGAATTGCACTTGAGCAGATGGTTTTTATTTCACAGTCTTATATTACACAGACAACCTCCTCCTCATCATACACTAATCTATTACACAGACGAACTCCTCCTCCTCTGCTCCAACTACCACACAGCTTACACTGGTGTTGCCCGTGTATTTTTTTTTTTAGACATGAAAAGAATAGAAATATATGTGTGTATATATACAGTATGTGTGTACTGATTTAATATATTAGTATATGAGGAGGCAGGGTTCGTCTGTGTATTATAGGACTGTGAAAAAAGACAACTGCTCAAGTGAAATTCCAGCAAGGACTGTTTTAAAATGGTAGCCGCGCACTGGTAGTAGTGGTTCCGAGCTGCGTGATGTCAAAATAGAATTGTGCTGGTGTGAGGCTGTGTGGTAGAAAGTGGCCCAGTGCTGGTGGGAGGCTGTGTGATAGATGGAGGCTCAGTGCTGGTGGGAGGCTGTGTGGTAGATGGAGGCTCAGTGGTCATGTGGGGCTGTGTGGTACATGGTGGCTCAGTGCTGGTGGGAGGCTGTGTGGTAGATGAAGGCTCAGTGGTCATGTGAGGCTGTGTGGTACATGGTGACTCAGTGCTGGTGGGAGTCTGTGTGGTAGATGAAGGCTCAGTGCTGGAGGGAGGCTGTGGGGTAGATGAAGGCTCAGTGGTCGTATGAGGCTGTGTTGTAGATGGTGGCCCAGTGCTGGTGGGAGGCTCTGCGGTAGATGGTGGCTCAGTGGTCATGTGGGGCTGTGTGGTACATGGTGGCTCCGTCCTGGTGGGAGGCTGTGTGGTAGATGAAGGCTCAGTGGTCGTGTGAGGCTGTGTGATAGATGGTGGCTCAGTGCTGGTGGAAAGCTGTGTGGTAGATGGAGGCTCAGTGGTCATGTGGGGCTGTGTGGTACATGGTGGCTCAGTGCTGGTGGGTGGCTGTGTGGTAGCTGAAGGCTCAGTGGTCATGTGAGGCTGTGTGGTAGATGGTGACTCAGTGCTGGTGGGAGTCTGTGTGGTAGATGAAGGCTCAGTGCTGGAGGGAGGCTGTGTGGTAGATGAAGGCTCAGTGGTCGTGTGAGGCTGTGTTGTAGATGGTGGCCCAGTGCTGGTGGGAAGCTGTGTGGCAGTTGGAGCATCAGTGCTGGTGGGAGGCTGTGTGGTAGATGGTGGCTTAGGCTGGTGGGAGGCTGTGTAGTAGTTGGAGCATCAGTGCTGGTGGGAGGCTATGTGGTAGATGAAGGCTCAGTGCTTATGGGACGCTGTGTGGTAGATGAAAGCTCAGTACTGGTAGGAGGCTGTGTGGTAGATAAAGGCTCAGTGGTCATGTGAGGCTGTGTGGTAGATGATGGCTCAGTGCTGGTGGGAGGCTGTGTGGTAGATGAAGGCTAAGTGCTGGTGGGAGGCTGTGTGGTAGATAAAGGCTCAGTGGTTGTGTAAGGCTGTGTGGTAGATGGTGGGCAAGTTCTAGTGGGAAGCAGAGTGGTAGTTGGAGCATCAGTACTGGTGGTAGACTGTGTGGTAGATGAAGGCTCAGTGCTGGTGAGATGCAATGTGGTAGATGACGGCTCAGTGGTTGTGTGAGGCTTTGTGGTAGATGGTGGCTCAGTGCTGGTGGGAACCTGTGTGGTAGATGAAGGCTCGGCGGTGGTGGGAGGCAATATGGTAGATGGAGCATCAGTGGTTGTGTCAAGCTGTGTGGTAGATGGTGGTAGATGAAGGCTCAGTGCTAGTGGGAAGCTGTGTGGAAGATGAAGGCTCAGTGGTCATGTGAGGCTGTGTGGTAGATGGTTGCTCAGTGCTGGTGGGAAGCTGTCTGGTAGCTGAAGGCTCAGTGGTCATGTGAGGCTGTGTGGTAGATGGTGACTCAGTGCTGGTGGGAGTCTGTGTGGTAGATGAAGGCTCAGTGCTGGAGGGAGGCTGTGTGGTAGATGAAGGCTCAGTGGTCGTGTGAGGCTGTGTGGTAGATGATGGCTCAGTGCTGGTGGGAGGCTGTGTGGTAGATGAAGGCTAAGTGCTGGTGGGAGGCTGTGTGGTAGATAAAGGCTCAGTGGTTGTGTAAGGCTGTGTGGTAGATGGTGGGCAAGTTCTAGTGGGAAGCAGAGTGGTAGTTGGAGCATCAGTACTGGTGGTAGACTGTGTGGTAGATGAAGGCTCAGTGCTGGTGAGATGCAATGTGGTAGATGACGGCTCAGTGGTTGTGTGAGGCTTTGTGGTAGATGGTGGCTCAGTGCTGGTGGGAACCTGTGTGGTAGATGAAGGCTCGGCGGTGGTGGGAGGCAATATGGTAGATGGAGCATCAGTGGTTGTGTCAAGCTGTGTGGTAGATGGTGGTAGATGAAGGCTCAGTGCTAGTGGGAAGCTGTGTGGTAGATGAAGGCTCAGTGGTCATGTGAGGCTGTGTGGTAGATGGTTGCTCAGTGCTTGTGGGAAGCTGTGTGGTAGATGGAGGCTCAGTGCTGGTGGGAGGCTGTGTGGTAGATGGAGGCTCAGTGCTGGTGGAAAGCTGTGTGGTAGTTCAAGTACCAGTGCTGGTGGGTGGCTGTGTGGTAGCTGAAGGCTCAGTGGTCATGTGAGGCTGTGTGGTAGATGGTGACTCAGTGCTGGTGGGAGTCTGTGTGGTAGATGAAGGCTCAGTGCTGGAGGGAGGCTGTGTGGTAGATGAAGGCTCAGTGGTCGTGTGAGGCTGTGTTGTAGATGGTGGCCCAGTGCTGGTGGGAAGCTGTGTGGCAGTTGGAGCATCAGTGCTGGTGGGAGGCTGTGTGGTAGATGGTGGCTTAGGCTGGTGGGAGGCTGTGTGATAGTTGGAGCATCAGTGCTGGTGGGAGGCTATGTGGTAGATGAAGGCTCAGTGGTCATGTGAGGCTGTGTGGTAGATGATGGCTCAGTGCTGGTGGAAGGCTGTGTGGTAGATGAAGGCTAAGTGCTGGTGGGAGGCTGTGTGGTAGATAAAGGCTCAGTGGTCATGTAAGGCTGTGTGGTAGATGGTGGGCAAGTTCTAGTGGGAAGCAGAGTGGTAGTTGGAGCATCAGTACTGGTGGTAGACTGTGTGGTAGATGAAGGCTCAGTGCTGGTGAGATGCAATGTGGTAGATGAAGGCCCAGTGGTTGTGTGAGGCTTTGTGGTAGATGGTGGCTCAGTGCTGGTGGGAACCTGTGTGGTAGATGAAGGCTCGGCGGTGGTGGGAGGCAATATGGTAGATGGAGCATCAGTGGTTGTGTCAAGCTGTGTGGTAGATGGTGGTAGATGAAGGCTCAGTGCTAGTGGGAAGCTGTGTGGTAGATGAAGGCTCAGTGGTCATGTGAGGCTGTGTGGTAGATGGTTGCTCAGTGCTGGTGGGAAGCTGTGTGGTAGATGGAGGCTCAGTGCTGGTGGGAAGCTGTGTGGTAGCTGAAGGCTCAGTGCTGGTGGGAGGCAATGTGGTAGATGGAGGCCTAATGGTAGTGTGAGGCTGTTTGGTGGATGGTGGCTCAGTGCTGGTGGGAGGCTTTATGTCATAATAGAATCTTTATAACAGCATGACCATAACCCCATACTGTGTATATATGGGTATGTATGTACACACATACACACACTTTCCCCTCCCACACGCACTCACATTCCCCCCTTCCCTTCCAGGGTTAGTCAGGCTGTGTTATCCCCACTACATTTTCCCCAATGGGATGCGTTATATTGTAGTGGCCCAGAACACCATCCTGGTCCCCTCCATAAATGTCATACATGTTTTGCCCTATGTGGATGCACTGTGCAAAGCTTGTCCTGTCATATCCAGTGCGTGACTTGCACAGCTGTGGCACTTGAGAGGCTAACAGTAATAAAATCATTGCCTGCATGTAAATGTATCAGTTTGTCATGTCATGTGGTATAGGTGAAGGTATATTTATAGGAGTGCTTGAGAGCAGGAAAAGGGTCCATCTTCAGGAGATGAGAGTAAGTGCTAACACGAAGCCACATGGAAGCACCTTCAGGTTTCATGTAGGTGAAGATGGAGGAAAAGGAGCTGCATCCTGTAGCATTTGGAGTGTGGATATGAATTGAGTGAGTCCCGTCATCAGAGAGAGAGAGAGAGAGAGCCCTACAAAAGTTCTAAACAAGGTATCAGTTCACACCACAGGCTTTTCCTGTGCGGCCGTCCATAGTTAGGATCACCGCACAGAGGTACTTTATTGTGATACCCACGTGTCTGCCGCACAGGGTGCTTATTGGCTAAGCCTTCTTTAATAATTGTCTGCCAGAGAGTCTGCGGAGTGACCCCTAACTCCCTACCTCCTCTGGTCCCAATCCAGGACTGGTGACATACAGATAACGTGCACTGTAGGACCGTATTCATCCTGTGTATCCTCCCTACCTCTGAGCTATAGTCTGCTAACATTCCAAAGTGAATTATACCTGCATTACCTGTTGTAAAAGTTATACATTCAGGAAAAGTTATACCGGGCCTAACCGTTCCTGGGGACCCGAGGTATTATACACAAGTCTCTGTGTTCATTTCTCCGCCACGTAGCATACCAGTGTGTAGGAATGGTGGCGTCACTAGTGATAAGTGCTACTACTTCCCCCATCCTGTTTATTGGCGTTCCCTATCATAGGGGTGTCGAAGATAGCCTGTGATTCTACACTGGCCTTGGCTGTGTGTCATCCCTCTGGGACCAGAGCCTGGTAAGTGTCACCATGGCAAGTCAGCACTTATCCCTCCCAGCTCTTCACGTTAGCCAGGTCCCAGGATCACCCCTTTGGGGTGTTGCAATATATGTACCAAGTTTTGTTGAAATTGCTCCAGGCGTTCATGAGTTATGGTGGCACATACACACATACATCCCATTTGATATATTATATTTAAACTCTATTTTCTTCTTTTTTCCTATTTTGTATCAGTTTTTTCCCTCCCCCTCACTGGTTCTCTGCCTCTCTCCTCCCCTCCGAGTGATTTGCAATGGAAGTGGGCGGAACGGGGGCAGAGCTAAGCCCTGCCCCTTCCTGCCCCTTGTCCGCAGCCAGCAATAGGACCAATCTGTGATTGGTTCTATATAGATGCGAATCGCAAACGCAGGTAACATACGCACATAAAAAATGCCCCTGTGACTGAGCCCTAAGAGTGTAGCGCCATCACTGCCAGTTCTTTTAGTCGTTTATGATCTCTCATATCTGTCAATCTCATATCTATCTATCTATCTATCTATCTATCTATCTATCTATCTATCTATCTATCTATCTATCTATCTATCTATCTATCTATCTATCTATCTATCTATCTCATATCTATCAATCTATCTATCTATCTATCTCATATCTATCTATCTATCTATCTATCTATCTATCTATCTATCTATCTATCTATCTATCTATCTATCTCATATCTATCTATCATCTATCTCATATCTGTCCATCTATATATATAAAGACGAAAGCCCTCACTGACTCACTCACTGACTCACTCACTGACTCACTCACTGACTCACTCACTGACTCACTCACTGACTCACTCACTGACTGACTTGCCAAAAGTTCTCCAACTTCCCGATGCCGTAGAAACATGAATTTTGGCACAAGCATAGATTATCTCCAAAATAGGAAAAGTAATTGGGTCCCAATTCGATTATTAAATTCTAGCACAAAAGAATTAGCGTCGAAATTTAACGTACATAATCTAAATCTCTCACTTCCCAATGTCATAGAAATTTAAAAATGGCACTGGCATTGAATATGTCATAAATAGGAAAAGTTAATGGGTCCCAACTCGATTATTCAATTCTATGCGCAAAAGAATTAGCGTCCAAATTATACGTATGGAATCTAATTCTCTCACTTCCCGGTGTCATAGAAACTCAAAATTTGGCAGGAGCACTGATTATGTCATAAATAGGAAAAGCTAATGGGTCCCAACTCGATTATTCAATTCTATGCGCAAAAGAATTAGCGTCCAAATTTTACGTACGGAATGTAATTTTCTCACTTTCCGGTGTCATAGAAACGTGAAATTTGGCACGAGCATTAATTATGTCATGAATAGGAAAAGCTAATGGGTCCCAACTCGATTATTCAATTCTATGCGCAAAGGAATTAGCGTCCAAATTTTACGTACGGAATGTATTTTTCTTACTTTCCGGTGTCATAGAAACGTGAAATTTGGCACGAGCATTGATTATGTCATAAATAGGAAAAGCTAATGGGTCCCAACTCGATTATTCATTTCTATGCGCAAAAGAATTAGTGTCCAAATTTTACGTGCGGAATGTAATTTTTTCACTTTCCGGTGTCATAGAAATGTGAAATTTGGCACGAGCACTGATTATGTCATAAATAGCAAAAACTAATGGGTCCCAACTCGATTATTCAATTCTATGCGCAAAAAATTTGCGTCCAAATTTTACGTACGGAATGTAATTTTCTCACTTTCCGGTGTCATAGAAACGTGAAATTTGGCACGAGCATTGATTATGTCATAAATAGGAAAAGCTAATGGGTCCCAACTCGATTATTCAATTCTATGCGCAAAAGAATTAGCGTCCAAATTTTACATACGGAATCTAATTTTCTCACTTTCCGGTGTCATAGAAAGAATTAATGGGTCGCAACTCGATTATTTAACTCTAGCGCAAAAGAACAAGCGTCCAAATTTTACATACGGAATCTAATTTTCTCACTTCTTGGTGTTATAGAAACTCAAAATTTGGCAGGAGCACTGATTATGTCATAAATAGGAAAAGCCAATGGGTCCCAACTCGATTATTCAATTCTATGCGCAAAGGAATTAGCATCCAAATTTTACGTACGGAATGTATTTTTCTTACTTTCCGGTGTCATAGAAACGTGAAATTTGGCACGAGCATTGATTATGTCATAAATAGGAAAAGCTAATGGGTCCCAACTCGATTATTCATTTCTATGCGCAAAAGAATTAGTGTCCAAATTTTACGTGCGGAATGTAATTTTTTCATTTTCCGGTGTCATAGAAATGTGAAATTTGGCACGAGCACTGATTATGTCATAAATAGCAAAAGCTAATGGGTCCCAACTCGATTATTCAATTCTATGCGCAAAAAATTTGCGTCCAAATTTTATGTACGGAATGTAATTTTCTCACTTTCCGGTGTCATAGAAACGTGAAATTTGGCACGAGCATTGATTATGTCATAAATAGGAAAAGCTAATGGGTCCCAACTCGATTATTCAATTCTATGCGCAAAAGAATTAGCGTCCAAATTTTACATACGGAATCTAATTTTCTCACTTTCCGGTGTCATAGAAAAAATTAATGGGTCGCAACTCGATTATTTAACTCTAGCGCAAAAGAACAAGCGTCCAAATTTTACATACGGAATCTAATTTTCTCACTTCTTGGTGTTATAGAAACATGAAATTTGGAACGGGCATTGATTATGTCATAAATAGGAAAAGTTAATGGGTCCCACCTCGATTGTTCAATTCTAAGCGCAAAAGAATTAGCGTCCAAATTTTGCGTATGGAATATAATTCTCTCACTTCCTGATGTCATTTTATATAAAGGAAACGTCGCATGGTTATCTCCCCGTGGTGTTTCCTGGGTGAGGGTGCATTCACAAGAACGTATATCGGCTCGGTTTTCACGCCAAGCCGATATACGTGCTCCTCATCTGCGGGGGGGGGGAGCCTGGAAGAGCCAGGAGCAGGAACTGAGCTCCCGCCCCCTCTCTGCCTCCTCTCCGCCCCTCTGCACTATTTGCAGTGGGGAGAGGCGGGGCGGGGCTAATTCTTGGAACTTAGCCCCGCCCCCGTCCCACCTCCTCTCATTGCAAATAGTGCAGAGGGGCGGAGAGGAGGCAGAGAGGGGGCGGGAGCTCAGTTCCTGCTCCTGGCTCTTCCAGGCTCCCCCCCTGCAGATGAGGAGCACGTATATCGGCTCGGTGTGAAAACCGAGCCGATATACGTTCTTGTGAATGCACCCTTACGCAGAGAACTATGCAAAATGGTGAACATATGTTTTCCCGGTATCTCTAAAGTAACCACGACTTCATAAGATTTTCCGTGTGAACATCAGATAAACACCAGTACCAAATTAACTCGGGCGAAGCCGGGTATATCAGCTAGTCTTCATATAAGAATATCTTTATTTGTATAGCGCCAACATATTCCGCAGCGCTTACAAAGACAAGGGGACTACAGAAAGACAAAAGTACAAAAATTACAGAACCACGGTTACATAGTAATCAGTTGATGGAAACAATAGCGGTGAGGGTCCTGCTCCAACGAGCTTACATACTACAAGTAATGGGGTGATACAGAATGTAAAGGGCTGCAGATGTGCATGGTATGGCGAGGTGGAGAGTGAGGGATGTTATACACATATACAATGGTCAGACCTTTAGCCGTGTGATGGCAGAATCGTTATGGCTGGAGAAGCGGTTTATGACGGCTAGCAGGGATTGCAGTCAATAAGTCAGGGAGCATGTTATCAGATGGCACACAGAGGAGTTTGTTTAGGGTATGCGGTATGCCTCCTGAAGAGGTGTGTTTTTTAGAGCACGCCTGAAGTTTTTTGAGTCCTGGATTGCCCGGGTAGTGCGTTCCAGAGGACCAGTGCTACTCTGGAGAAGTCTTGGAGGTGAGAATGAGAAGTTTGAGTTAGAGGGGCACGCAGTCTAGTTTCGTTAGCAGAGCGGAGAGCCCAGGCTGGGTGATGGATTGAGATAAGGGAGCAATATAGGGGGGCGCTGCACTGTGGAGGGCTTTGTGGATGAAGTTAGCGAGTTTAAATTGAATTCTGAATTTAAAGGGCAGCCAGTGCAGTGATTGGCACAGGGCAGAGGACAGGAAGATGATATCTATCCGTCTATCTATCTATCTATCTATCTATCTATCTATCTATCTATCTATCTATCTATCTATCTATCTATCTATCTATCTATCCATCTAATCTATCTACAGCTGGTATAAGTTATACATCTCCCTGTATATACTGCATATAATTGCACACTTTATACACAATTAAAAAGCGCATCAAAACGCATGCGGTTTTCATTAGTGTATGCAGTTTCTTAATAATGTATGAGGTCTTTGAATACCACATGCATTTTTTTACGTGTTTTTCTTATTTGTGGTTCAAAAGTACAACAAAAACATGAACACACCCTAACACGAGTGTGTTTTTGTGCATGCATACTGGCGCACAAAAACACACTTCTATTAGAACCAATGCATTCCCTATGGTGTGTTCACATGTCCGTGTTTTACAGGTGCGGGTCTGTAAAGATAGGATATGTGTGCACCATAAGTAATGCACTCATTGTCTTCAATTGAGCCGCGGCGCGCTCCCTCTGTGACTTCCACCGGCTCTCGCCAGATACCGGCGTCCTGTATTGACAGAGCCTAAGATCGCTATAATAAGCGATAAGGCATGGCAGGAGAGAAGTCCTGCCATGCCTTATCATAGCGATCTTCAGTGCTGCAGTGTAAGTCCCTCAGAGGGACACAGATGGTGTAAAAAGAAGATAAAAATAATGTACAAAAAATAAAAATGTAAAAAAAAAGTTAAAAAAAACTTTTTTATGCTTTTTCTTATATTAGCATAAAAAAATCCCACATATTTCATATCACCGTGTCCGTAACTACATGTACAATACATTGAACATCCTTTTTTTCCTGCACAGCAAAATGCGTTAATAAAAACACTAAAAAACTTTTAAGCATTTTGCCTCACAAAAAACGCAATAAAAGTGATTTAAAAAAACATATGTAACCCAAAATGGTACCAATGAAAACTGCAGCTCATCACGCAAAAAATAAGCCCTCAAGACTTACAGGACTTTGAATGAAGTGAGTTTAAAAAATAAAAAAAATTTCCAAAAAAAGGGCTTTTATTGTGGAAAAGTGGAAAAACCTTAAAACAAAATATAAGAATTTTGGTATTGTTCTAACCATACCGACCCGCAGAAAAAAATGTATTGTATCATTTATGCTGCAAAAAAAACCAAAAAATCTATGGCAGAATTGATGTGTTTTCTCTCCCTACGATCATAAAAAAAATAATAAAAGTTTTACAATATAGCCAATGTACCAAAAATTGTACCAATAAAAACTACAGTTCGCCACGCAAAAAACAAGCCCTTATACGGCTGCATCGACTGAAAATTTAAAAAGTTATGACTTTTGAAAAATGGAGGTGAAAAAATACCAAAAATCGTTTTGTCCTCAACGCCAAAATAGGCCGTATCCTTTGTGGGTTAAAAAACATGAAAACGCAAAAATAGAGCAGACAGCTCTCGAAAATTGCGGCGTAAGTAACATGGCATTCAAGCGCGGGTTTGAGTAACCCCAATAATCAGTTTATAATAATTTATGTACTACTGGTATAAGCTAGACATCCGCTGTATATACTGATATGGACCATGCTGGTATAATCTGGTATATTACTATTTACAGCAGCTGGACATACATAATAATATACAGGAGATACCCAGGTTAGGGCTCCTTCACAAGGGCGAGTGCGATATGTGAATCACGGCCTGATATCGCGCTCCCCACCATGTGAAAGCCCCATGGATGCAAGGAGTTTTCATGTAACATGGAAGTTTTTACAACTAATAATGTAAGGCTAACAGGTAAAACATCCCTAATAGAGATGAGCGAACGTACTCGTTTCAAGTAATTACTCGATCGAGCACCGCGATTTTCGAGTACTTCAGTACTCGGGTGAAAAGATTCGGGGGGCGCCGGGGGGCGGGGGGAGGCGTGGCGGCACGGGGGAAGCAGCGGGGAACAGGGGGGAGCCCTCTCTCTTTCCCTCTCCCCCCCACTCCCCGCTGCAACCCCCCACTCACCCACGGCACCCCCCGAATCTTTTCGCCCGAGTACGGAAGTACTCGAAAATCGTGGTGCTCAGGCGAAAAAGGGGCGTGGCCGAGTAGGCTCACTCATCTCTAATCCCTAACCCTAACCGTCCACGGCAGTCAACAATCAATACACAGCGTGCTGCTAGGACAAGGGCTGAAGGTGCCCCCCCTGATAATTATGGATAAATATATCAGGGGATAACACAGAAATCTCTCCAATCAACTAATTATACCCAGAACTGTAGCAAGGGGGCGCTCTAATAACAATGTATCAGGGGACACTACAGAGATCTTCCCATCATCTGTTTATACCTAGGACTGTGACTGAAAGAAAGGGGCAACCTCTATTTGTAGAGGAAAAAAAGTTTCTACACCGATATAGAAGGGGGTTGTTTTCTGTAAGAGCAGTGAGATTATGGAACTCTGCCTGAGGACGTGGTGATTGCAAGTTCGATAAAAGAGTACAAGAGGGGCCTGAACACCTTTATTGAGCGATACAATATTATATGTTATAATCATTAATAACTTCAAAAGGGTTGTTGATCCCGGAATTATTCAGATTGCCAGATTGGAGTCAGGAAGGATTTTTTTTCCCTTAACCCCTTAATGACGCGGCCCCTTTTTCTTTTTCCATTTTTGTTTTTTCCTCCCCCTTCAAAAAAATCGTAAATCCTTTATTTATCCATCGATGTTGCTGTATGAGGGCTTGTTTTTTGCGGGAGGAGTTTTAGTTTTCAATGGTGCTATTTAAAGTACCATATAATGTACTGAAAAACTTTTAAGAAATTCTAAGTGGAGTAAAATAAAAAAAAACAACAACATTTTGCCAGCTTTCAGTGCATATTGTTTCTACGGCGTACGAACGACAATAAAAGCGACATGATAACTTTATTCTATGGGTTGGTACGATTACTACGATACCAAACTTGTATAGGTTTTTTCTTACTATACTACTCTTTTTTTTTTTTCAAAGACAGTTAATTTTTTTCAATCATTTTCTGCATTCATTTTGTGCGCACAATAACTTTTTTACTTTTCTGTCGACGTAGTTGAGCAAGGGCTCATTTTTTGCGGGATGTCCTGTAGTTTCTGATGGTACCAATTTGGAATACATACGACTTTTTGATCGCTTTTTATTGCGTTTTTTCTGGGAGACAGGGTAACCAAAAAAGCGCATTTCTGGCGTTCTTTATTTTTTTTTTCGGACAACGTTCACTATGCGGGAAAAATAATGTGCTACTTTGATAGATTGGACTTTTACGGACGCGGCAATACCAAATACATATTTTTATTTTATGATTTTGATTTTTTAACAATAGATATGGCAAAAGCGGGGGGGGATTTAAACTTTTATAACTTTTTTTTTTACAATTGAAAAAACTTTATAGATTTTTTTTTTTACTTTACTTTAAAGTCCCCCTGGGGGACTTTAATATGCGATGCTTTGTTCGCTCCTGCAGCATGACGTAATGCTATAGCATTACGTCATACTGCCATTTAACAGGCAGTCTATCAAGCCACCCCACGGAGATGGCTTGATAGGCAGTCTGGTAAGGCAGCCCTGGGGCCTTTCAGAAGGCCCCCGGCTGCCATGACACCTGCACGGCTCCCCCGATCTCACCGCGCGGGGGTGGGGTGGGGGAGGGGGGCGTACGGGACCCCGGATTTAAATGCTGCTGTTAGAATTGACAGCGGCATTTAAATGGTTAATAGCCACAATCAGCTGAATGGCCGATAGCGGCTATTGCCCACGGGTGTCAGCTGTAATAAACCTCTCTTCATACATACCCCACCGTTCCATGACGTACCTATACGTCATGGAGCGGGAAGGGGTTAAATTGGGTAAAATTGGCTTCCATTGGTTTTTTTTTTGTCCTACTTGCATACTATGTAAGCACTACAGTAACTAAACCCGCCACATTATTGATATACTGCCTCTAATATACGTTGGTTTTTTTTTGGGGGGGGGGGGCAAATTTTAAATTTTGCTATGGGGCCCCATGACTTCCATGTGCGTCCCTGGGGGAGAGTTCCTCAGTTTTCTCTTGGCCTCTTCCCTTTCTCCCCTCAGCCTTTTCCTTATCTTCTTTATCAACCCATCCAGCTTATCTTCCTTTCCTCTATTATTGCACTTGTAGCCCCTCTGGGTGCTATAAGATATGTTCAGTTACCTCGGGGTCCAACCTGCTATGTAAGATGTTCTCACCTGGCTCTTTTGAAGCATTGGCCAGGTTTTCGACACCTACGTTTGGATTTGTTCTGTTTACTGAACTTTGTCAATGGACTGTGTTTATAGGCCAGATGTACCCACATACTCTACTTCTGACACAGGTCTTACCTCTTTTCTCAGGTCTTGTTTGACTTATAGTCTTGTTTTGTATTCTTTTCGTTTTTTGAAAATGGACAAAAAGAATTTATAAAAAAAGTTGCTCCAGTTCCAGCAAATAAAAGCATCATGAAATGTTCTACCATTTTCAAATTCCTCACAGTTTTCAAGAGCTCTGCTTGCTGTAATTCAATAGGAACCTTCATTGTTTCCTTCCAGTGGATACAAATCTGTCCTGGTCATGAGATGTTCACAGGTGTATATGGTCTGTTACAGTATAACTTTTAGAGAACTGTGTCTTGTTTGGTCTGTATGAATGATGCTTATCCCCCTACTGAAATAACAAGCATGATCGTCTGGGTTGTACTTGCGTATTGTGACAGACTGCTGGCAAAAACTTTAAACCTTGAACCTTTCCAACAGGACCTGCCTTGGAGCGGAGCACCCGTCCCAAAAGGAACAACCCCACTGCTTGAACAAGGCAAGGTTTGAATTTAGAGAGGGAATGGAGAACTGAATTGGAAACTACAGAAGGACTGGACATAAAACATGAAATAACAATAGAGATCACAACAAACAAACTGATTGCAGACATTAGAAAATTCAGAGAATGCAAAACAGACAGAAACACAGAGTATGAGCCCGACAACAGCCGGGTACACTGTGAGTGCTGATAGGACCAGAATACAAGAAGTGGGACCAGCACTTCCAGCCAAGAAGAGCTGGATTATATATCTAAACGGAAGCTGCTAATTGGTTGATCTAGCTGTCAATCCTCACAGACAGTACAGCTGCTGAGATAATTAATATGGATACTGATTAGATGACAGAGCGGGAAATCACCGTCTAGAACTTCAGCTAAACAGCAACAGGGAGACGTTTAACCCCAACTAGTAAGGACTAATTGAAGTCCGTGCGCGCCGGTAGTGATGTGACACATATTAGTTACTGCACTGGAGCTTTCAAAGGATGACTTCTTTAAAGAGCCTGCCACCATCTTTTTTGCACTCCTCTCTAGAGCAATATGTCTGCTGTGAGTATTTGTGCAGTTCTTTTAGAGGAACTTACATCTTATTAGCAGCTGCAGATACACAGAGGACTACTTAAAGTAGTCTTGGATAATCATGAGCTGCAGGCTAGCTACACCCACCCTGCCCTCTCACTACTGATTGACTGCTATCTACCTATTAGGCCTCGGTCAGACGGGCGTTTTTTCGCGTGATTTGCGCATGCGCATGCGTCCGGCGATTTTTTAAAACCATTGCTTTGCAATGGTATCGGACACATGAGCGCTTTTTATGCGCTCGTCCGATAAATTATAGAACAAAAATCGCAGATCGCACCTATCTGCGATTCCTGTTCTCTTCTCTATATGCGCTCAATGGGGCCGGCAGCAGCAGCGCCGACCCCATTGAGAACATATAGAAGACAAATCATTCTTCTCTGCCACAGCTGTAACAGCTGTGGCAGAGAAGAACGATGTTTGCCCATTGAATTCAATGGAGCCGGCAATACAGCCGGCTCCCTTGAAAGCAATGGGCTGCCGGCGAGCGCGGGATAAATTTTCGGGAAGGGCTTAAAAATATAAGCCCTTCCCTGCAATTCATCCAGAAATGAGAGCTGCCTCTGATTGGTCAGGCTGTGACCAATCAGAGGCAGCTCATTCAGCAGGCAGGGATTTTAAATCCCCGGCTGCTAAATACTACTCAGAGCAGTTCAGAAGAACTGCTGCCGGCCGCGGCTGAACTCCGTCTGCCGGGACCAGGTGAGTATATATATATATTTTTTGTTTTTAAACATTTCTGGATGAATTTCAGGGAAGGGCTTATATTTTTAAGCCCTTCCCGAAAATTCATCGTGAGATCGCCCGCAGCCCATTGCTTTCAATGAAGCCGGCTGTATTGCCGGCTCCATTGAATTCAATGCGCTGGATAGCGCTGAACTGCTCCGGCCCGTTTCTATTGAAACGCGGCTAGGAGCAGTTTTTTCGGGCGATTTTTCAGCCCCGGTCATGCGATTTGCAGATGCGCATCCGTCATGCGATCCGCAAATCGCGGGAAAAAACGCCTGTGTGACCGAGGCCAAACTGTGCATGGAAAGCAGAAAATTCCATGCAGGAAAAAGTGTCATCCACGCTTGCTTGCAGAATAAAATGTATAATCTTCCTTTATTTAAACATATTTAAAATTTGCCAGGTCTACACATCTCTAACCAGAGGCGTATCGGCTGCACAGAGCCTTCGTCAGTGCTATGATCTGAATGGAGTGTGGGACCAGCTTAAATAGGTGGAACAGAACAAATAATTACAGTGACTGTCAGCTGTACAGGCTATAGGGCAAAAGGGAAAATACACAGAAACATCAAACTATTACTGGCAGGATAATACTTATGAATGAAACTTGTAATAAACACATATCGCACACATAGCAATATAACACAAAAAGGATACCAACGGGCGTTCTGCCAAAGCTTCATATATTTCATTTATTGCAAGATTAACCCCTAGTTGCACTATGTTTGTATCTGTTGAGTTGAACCTCACAATTGGGTTAATAAAAATTGTATATATAGAGGAGCATAGAAATTTCCCTTGCTATGCGATGGCATTATACTTAGCTCCCCTTTTAGGGCGCCCACCCACTGGCGTTTCCGATTTTCGTGCGTGAAAAACGCAGCGTTTTCGCGGCGTTTTTCCCGCGTTTTCGCGGCTTTTCCATTAATTTCCATTGACTTTCATGGGTGCATTAGGAGAAAAATAAGGACACATATGCAACTGACAGTTCCTATGTTAAAAATCGCAACGCAACGCAAAAAAAAAACACCAGTGGACAGGAGTACATTCAATTCTAATTGCTCTTGAGAAAAAACGCAAAACGCAAAGAAAAAAAAATCGCCAGTGGGTGGGCGCCCTTAAATAGAAGTTAACCTGTATGTTTTTTTTTTTGTTTGTTTTGTTGTTCCTGAACATGCAGGCTAACTTCTATATAAAAGGGGAGCTAAGTATAATGCCATCGCATAGCAAGGGAAATTTCTATGCTCCTCTATATATACAATTTTTATTAACCCAATTGTGAGGTTCAACTCAACAGATACAAACATAGTGCAACTAGGGGTTAATCTTGCAATAAATGAAATATATGAAGCTTTGGCAGAACGCCCGTTGGTATCCTTTTTGTGTTATATTGCTATGTGTGCGATATGTGTTTATTGCAAGTTTCATTCATAAGTATTATCCTGCCAGTAATAGTTTGATGTTTCTGTGTATTTTCCCTTTTGCCCTATAGCCTGTACAGCTGACAGTCACTGTAATTATTTGTTCTGTTCCACCTATTTGAGCTGGTCCCACACTCCATTCAGATCATAGCACTGACGAAGGCTCTGTGCAGCCGATACGCCTCTGGTTAGAGATGTGTAGACCTGGCAAATTTTAAATATGTTTAAATAAAGGAAGATTATACATTTTATTCTGCAAGCAAGCGTGGATGACACTTTTTCCTGCATGGAATTTTCAGCTGTTTAAGCCCAGGACCGGGGGCAGGTGAACCCGCTTGAGTAAGCAGTGGATCATGAGACATATGAAGTGAGCAAGCTGACAGCACAGCACACTATTGCCAAGTGTCTGTGCATGGAAAGCTGCCAATCATTGGCTGGAGTGCAGGGTGGGTGTGGCCAGCCTGCAGTTTATGAATATGGAGGATTATTTCTGTAATTGGGTACAACTAATAAAATGCAAGTTTCTCCAAAACTACTGCACAGATACACACAGTAGACATATCACTGCAATCAGTGTGCTAGGCACTACCTTATGGAGGATAGTAAAGAGTTCACTGTGTTGAAGGGTTCTTGTGGTACTATAGTGTCTATGTGTTCTAGACCGTACAGGAATTTGGGAAGTACTAACATTTTAACTAAATTCTCTCCCTTCCAATAGAGGAAGGGCACCCCAAACTTTACATTTAGTTCATAGATAAGGAAGTAATGGGGCAATACTCATGCTATAGCTCAGGAGAGCTACCACATGGATTTTATAGTCCCCGTAGGGGACAAAAACTTGCGATGGTTTGATTTCTCTGACCATAGTGTTACATTTAAACCAGACACTAGTTGGAGGTGGCAGATCTCTTCACCCCGGACCATTCTCGTACCTTTAGCGGCATAAACGTAACTACATTTCTGCCAGTTTATGTGAAGGCCAGAGAAATGAGCAAAACTGTAAATAAGCGAAATGTCTGTGATGTACACACTGCTGCAAAAATGAGCTGATGACTTTATTGTATGGGTCAGTATGATTACAATGATACCAAATTTCTATATTTTTTTTAATGATGTTATAAAATATCTTTGGAAAAAAATAGTATTATTTTCTACCACCATCTTCGGACAACCAGATTGTTTTTAGATTTCTGTTGACATAGTTGTGTGAGGGCTCATTTTTTGCAGGATGTCGTGTAAGGTAAGTGACTGACTCCTCAGGTGATAACGACATGATGTTTTCTCAACCGACTGTTTTTGCAGGGTCGTTTGCCTTTGGCAGTCATCTTTCACTCACCCAGGAAGCTGGGTACTCATTTTACTGATCTCAGGGGGATGGAAGGCTGAGTCAACCTTGAGCCGGCTACCTGAACCATGATTGAACCCACAACCTTCAGGTTGTGAGCAAGAGTTTAGGACTGTATTTCTACTGCCTAACACTCTGCGCCACACAAGGAGTACATAATGATATGTTACTTTGATAGATCCCTTGTTACTTTGATAGATTGCACCCTGCAATGCAATCACAAGACACAAATGGGTTCCCATGATAGGTGATAGCCTGACAGCGGCTATGATGTAGAAACTGCTAGACCAGCAGACATTTTGGTGTGTGTCAGGCCTCAGGCCTACCTCAGCTACCACTTTATGTTAGCCCATTCAGCCCATGCTGGCTGTATGGAAGTCATGTTGGGTGCAGTTAGGTAGCATTTGTAATTTGTCAGGACCCTGGGAAAGCTGAATGAATTCAATGTTCTAATTCCACTTCCTGCCTCACATCTGCCCAGGTCTTCTGATGTACAAAAGGCCAGGGAATCCTTTGTTGCAATGGCAATAAAACTAGCTAGTGACAGGTAGCTACTAATTGACCACTGCTGGTGTAGATTGACGCCTTAGATATTTCCAATAGATAACTTGACTGCAAAGTTCACATCAGAAGGGAATCTTTTAATAAAGGATATTTAGTCGGGTGTAGGTACTAGCTGGATATGAAATATGTTTTCAGAATCGAGCGGTCTTGTGAATAAAACGCACCCACACACGTTTCAGTATAGGGTCCATAAACCCCTCAAACTGCGAATTTCTTATAACTGGTTATAATTTTTAGGACATGTTTGATATCAATGAATAGATAAAATCATGACTAGAAATATGACGGGCCTATATTCCTGATCAGGGAACCTCATGCGAAGATATGACTGAAGAGGGGATTTATGACTTTCCAGGGCTTGAACAAATCCAACCCACCTCTCTCCAAATGACATCAGAGGGGGCGGCGGAAAGGTGTCGTCCTACGGAGACTTTAAAAACTGGGGCATCA